>NC_092416.1:61640381-62849304 GCF_040894005.1 Engystomops pustulosus | reverse complement strand
CTCTACATTTGGTTCTACTGATTGAGGGGCTGTCGGACCCCTACGAAGACCTGCACCCCACGATCTTTCACACGGTGCCGCTCCAACTTTTCAATTGTACAAATATAATATTATATTACAGAGTACAAACCGTCATATAGGAATGAGCGTCCTGCTCACAAGAGCTTACAGTCTGTGAGACTGAGGGGGTGACACAAGAGGTATAAGAGCTTGTATAATGTTCCAGCCATTCTTTATAAGGGAACAGTATAAAATAATTTAATGAATAAAATTTCTGCTGCTTGAACCAGTCATCAGCCGCCATCTTATATACAAGGTCCAAGGTGAAAGTGACCACAGAGAAGCCTGGAGCTTGGAATATATCCTATGTTTGCCAGATAACAGAAGGGAGGAGGACAAAGGATGGATTGCAGAAGACATACTTTAGCTGTTACCTTCCCAAATATAAGCCTAAAAGGGCTTTCCCATTTTTTTATGTCACCGGGAAATACCATCACATTATGATCAGTGGGGGTCTGACCTCTGAATTCCCCCTGTGCTATGAATGAGTGGTCCTGTTGTAAGTTTCACACATCAGCCAGGCTACTGTACTCAGAAACACAACCAGACCTATCACTCAGACTGCGTAAGTATTAAGAATAAAGGGGTTGCAGCGACACAAAATGTAAAGATACCAGGAGCTTTCTGCAAGCAGTGAGAAAGCTGCGAAGCCACAGTCCTGGGCCTAGGAATGATTAGAACAGCGCTCTGTCAGTCGCAGCTGTTTAACTGTTGATGAACCAGAGCGCAGCTGTAAATAAACGGTTGTGGTGCAATTTAATCAACACCGCCAGCAAACACAAACCATTGTTCACACTTAGGCCCCTTCCACACTTGCGTTGCAGATCACATCAGAGTCTGATCTGTCTGTCTCAGTTTTTCACGCGCGTTTTCAATGCAATTTCAATGCAATTTCAATGCGTTTTTCATGTGCAGATAATGTGAAAAGGACTCAGGGCTGTCTTCTATCTTTTCTATGGCAATTGATGCGTGAAAAACGCATTGGACTTGCAAGTGTCTCAGAGTGCAATGTGTTTTTGATGTGTCTCCATAGACTTGTATGGTGCATTTTTCACGCGCATGACTTGCAAAAGTAGAGCATGTCGAGATTTAGACGTGCGTTAAAAATGCACGTGTGTGCGTGAAAAAAAATGCAAGTCTTAAAAAACCCATTGATTACAATGGGTCAGAGTGCAATGCAAGTTCTGCGCATCAAAAGCACGCGCAGAAAACGCGCATAAAAAACACAAGTGTGAAAGGGGCCTTACAGAAATGGTACAAACTGACACCAATGGAAGCCATATATCAATGGATATATTAACCGCTTGGGTATTATCATTTTAATGATGGAAGATAATAACAGAGGTCTGTAAACCGTTTTGAACTGAGCCTCAGATGCCAAAATGTTTCATTACATTTATGAGGAAAGTGTTTATTTGTCAGGAAGCTACCATTTGCAATCATTCTTTTTCCCTGGACAACCCCTTTAATTTGTCATCAAGTTACAAAATAACTAAGAGTAACATTTCATCTAGATACAGTAAAACACTTTTCCACAATAAGCCCAGAACAATTAAGGGATTTCCAAAAAAAAAAAAAAAGAATCTCATTTTGTAGAAGGATTTGAAAAAGGGATTTTTTTAATATATATAAATATATTTAGGATAAAGCAACGCTGCATTATAAGTTCTATAAACTAAATGGAAAACATAGAACATTGTGTGTAATATTTGATTTTATTTTAAATAGTACATTAATAATAATGTATTGGATTTAAAATGAACTCCTGCCATGTAAAACATATTTTCTTTTTTAGCAAGTGCCTTCTATTTGTATGGAACATAATCTTTCTATTAGGGAAGTCTGCTTTAAAAAGACCAAATAATAATTAGTCACTTACAGCGATCCTTTATGTGAAACACTTTGGAAACACATGAAATTCACAGTCACCAAAACAAGTGGTTTAGCAGTCTGAAAAGACCTCTGCAATAGTACAACCCGAAAATAAATCAGATTACACGGCGCTAACTGTTACTTCCCAAACCATATTTTTCCATCTGCAGAGGCAGAGTGTGCAAAATCCAGGGAAAGGAGAAGACGGACACTACTAAGGGAAGTGCAGGACTATTGTCATCTAGCCTACACTTAAAGGGATGGAAAATCTCATTTATAAACCCAACATTCTGTGCTGAATATAATCTATATTTCTAATATGAAGCTACACTCCATGGATAAAGAGGTAGAGCAAGTAGCACTGTAACTAGTCTTGCAATGTAAGACCAATAAGCACATATATCCAATCATAGACAGTATACAGATTTTTACGACTATACTTTTTTTTTATTTCATCTTGTCAGGTTAAAATGAAATTATTCACAAGCTCAGTAAAATAATAAAAGGTTACTTACCCCCCCCCCCCCCCCACCAGCCCAATACTCTTTCCCTTCCCCGCCTAATCTGCTCAGTACTTCACTTCCTGTGCATCTTTTTTAATAACTGGGTTTTATCAGAGGCATAGCTACTACTAGGGTAAATGGGGTCCCAGAGAGACGTGTGAGGTAAGTATATGTTTTATATGGGTCTTTTTGTCTGCCGATTTCCATGTTTCTGTTCAAGTATGTTTGTCTGTACATCTCCTTTGAGACATCTTCCTACCCTACATACCAGGCTTTAGCACAGTACTATATAGCACAGTACAGTATTACTACACCCACCTTGTATAAACTGTATCTGCACAGCAAAGCACTACTTCTCCTATTATATATATAGTGCTACTACTATCGCCATTTATATGTGGATACCGTACTATGCTACTACTTCTATTCTGTGTATATAGGCACTGCACAGTTTTACTACCCCTATCTTGTACATATGGGTACATCACAGTACTAGTACTGGTACCTTTATATGTGTGTAAATCACAGTACTACTAATTCTAGCCTGAACATATGGGCAGGGCTCAGCATTACACCTCCTACTGTACATTATCTGAGAATAACACAGTACTAGTACTGTCCTACACTATTTGGAGAAAGAACAATACTACTACTTCTACCCTACATTATTGTGGCATAGCAAACTACTACTTCTATTCTACATAATTCTGCAATAATATTACTATTCCTACCCTGTATATACTGTATAAGCACAGCACACTACTACTACTACTCCTACCCTATATATAGGCACTGAGCAGTACTACTATTCCTGCCCTGCACATGTTGTCATATCATAGTACTACTACTGTCACCATTTATATGTGGATACAGCACAGTGCTACTCCTATCCTGTATATATTGGCATGTAGGCACTTCACAGACCTACTACTCCTATCCTACATTATTTGGGCATAGCACAGTAAACAGTACAGTGCTGATTCTGCACTTATCGGCAAAGCACAGTACTAATACTAATTTGCCTACTACATATGGACAACACATAGTAATACCACTACTACTATTCTATATGTATAGACAAAACCCAGTACTACTACTCCTATTCCACACACAGTATTACTATTAGAAAAATGGCAGGTTGATGGATATAAATGGAAGATTATCCTTTTATATGTCAACATGGACAGTAATTTTAACATGAGATTGTAAAAAGACTGACAGCTTTCTGTGGAGTGGGTCCAACTATGGATCCCACTATGTCATTAAATATATGTTGTTCTAAACTTTACAGATACAAGACACACATGGTAGAAGTGGTCATGGTGTTGAATAGAACCAGTACATACTGCTATGTGGTATATGGTCACTGCAAGGGCGTCGCTAGGAGCCCCATATCCCCCCAGGTCAGAATCTTGGGAATTGCGGCAAAAACGCTCTGGAAAGTGTGCATTAAGCACACTGCTTGAATGAAATCACTGCAGGTCCTGGAGCCTCCAGGAGAATATTACCAGTGGGACATTACCAGTAGCTGTAGGGGACATTACTGGTGGCTGTAGGGGACATTAATGGGGGCTGTTAGGACATTATTGGGGGCTGCAGGGGCAAATACTGGGGGCCGTTGAGGTCATTACTGGGGGCTGTGGTGACATTATTTGGGGATGTCAGGACATTTGTTTGGGTGCATTCACACATAATTTACAAATGCATTGCCAGTGCCCAGCGGTGGGCCTCGGCTTAATCACATATGCATTTCCAATGAAAGCATGCGGCTGGTAACGAGCACCTGGTGTCTAGTATTGTTTAAATGCAAGGCAAATGTGTGAACGCAGCCCTGATTGGACACTGTCAGTGTGTAATCCAACATGGTGGGCAACTGGTCCTTATCCAACTTGTAGTTGGGTCTTCTCATGTTTAGAATAATAGTATCTAACAATATAGTGAAATAACAGAAATACTACGTCACCGTATTCCACTAATCTGTGCATTGTCCATCCCAGATATTTTGGATCCCTTGCCACAAAAATATATGTATGTAAATGTATGTACATCTTTATTGGGTGTCAAAAAAAAAAGAATAAAATATTTCTTCAGTATGGTCAATTTTGTGTCCCACATCTTACATATTGAGCAGGGTAGAACCTGATGAAGGGTACAGGACATCAGCTATGGTTTTAGCTTTATGTCCTCTTTGTGCCAGAAACAACTGATCAACTGGGCTCTGGTGTTGGACCCTCACCTACCTGATAGCGATTATACATTCTGTGGACAGTTTTGTTTGCTTGGATCACTCCAAACTTTATAGTTTTTCAGTATCCGGATTCTAGAGGACAGTTGATCCTGAAACAAATCCAGATTGGATCCACAGGCTTAATTTCCTCGGGTAAAACAAGCGGTCACATACCTTCTCTTACACATCACTATAGAAGAACAGAGGTCCCCTTGGTGGAACTCAACATTTTGAGTTTTAGCTCATGAATAAAAAATGTATCTAATATTGCCCCAATTGCTTTGTTTCTCCCAGAATACTAATCCTACCCCTGGGCAAAGAAGGTGGACAAGCAGCCATTATTAACGGGAAAGAGTTCATGCGCCATCGCCCACAAAAGTCACCTCAATAAACCTTTCCTCTTCACTGATACCTACACAAGAGGCCAATTCTCTCCGAGTAACATTTTGAAGCAGAGACATAACTTATGCACAAGGAAATGTGATCTAACTCACCATGACCATAGAGCCAATGGTTTGAGGTCAAATTTGAAACATCCTTTGTACCTTTCTGACTGGCAGGGTCTTGAAAGTCGGATTAAACAAGCAATGGTATTTATGAATGATTAATTTACTGCTTGTATTTTTCTTTTGCTGATTTCATTTGTATTTTGGGATTTCTCCAGAAAAGAAAAAATGTGCATTTATAACCGGTTCCAAATGGGTTTCTATCGACCCTATTTTTCCAGTTGAGTGAGGAATTCTACCTTATTGGTATGAAAGGGATATAGTGAAAATTTCTATCAGATGTCCATTAGTTCTACTTGCCCGCTTGATGCACCCTGATAACAGCATGTGTCCAAAATCATGTTCATTTCACTGTTTACCTGATACTTCTCGGGTTTCTGCATTATTTTTTATCGCCCAGAATATTGAAGAACATTGTAGGGATCTTGTCACTGTCAGGGACAACAGGATGGTGACAACTTGTAGGTCTAAATCCATATGACCGGTTCCACTAGTCATTTGATGTTTATGATACTTCCGCAAACATGGAACAAATGTTTCTTCTCACAGAATATAAAAGATTATTGCAGTGATCCTCTCATTTTCCTGGACAACAGGTTTGTAACAACTTGTAGGCCTAAATCCTAATGACAGGTTCCCTTTAAGGTATTTTCTAACATCCTAAACTATCTTGTGCTATATGAAAGGATTATGTTCTTCAGACATCTTTTATATGTAGCCAAACATGGAACACGTTTAAAGGGGTATTCTCGTCTGGGCACTCACATTCAGTTTCATTAATCTTCCATATATAAACATTTCTTCAATTAGATGTTATTAAAAAAATTATCCTGTGTGAAGATAATTTCTCATAAATGTAGTCATGTTGTCCCTTAGAATCGAGATAGCTTCCTCGGATACGACCACGTCACACTTTGGCAGCAGTGGCCAGACATGCGCTATAGAGTCCTGTCTGACCACCTG
The DNA here is from genome assembly GCF_040894005.1 of Engystomops pustulosus. Classification (NCBI taxonomy): domain Eukaryota; kingdom Metazoa; phylum Chordata; class Amphibia; order Anura; family Leptodactylidae; genus Engystomops; species Engystomops pustulosus. The sequence goes on along the minus strand of NC_092416.1, from coordinate 62,843,173 downwards.
GGTTCAGCAATCATTACCACAGGACGGCTGTGCGACATGTAGTAACTCCCGGACATTTTATATACAATAACTTTTTGTTTCTTTGTGCACTCACTCCAGCAGAGGTGGCCGTATCCGAGGAAGCAATCTCGTTTCTGAGGGACAACATGACGACATTTATGAGAAATTATCTTCACACAGGAACATTTTTTTTAATAACATCTAATTGAAGAAATGTTTATTAATGGCAGATTAATCAAACTGAGTGTGAATGCCCAGAAGAGAATACCCCTTTAAGTTTGATTGTCAGACTAAAATTGTACTATAAATGGTTACTTATGGTCAACTTAGAATTGTCTCCAAAATTTTGTTTTTCTGTTTATGAGCATAAAGCATAACCACTTTCTGATATTCTGATGCCTTAATTCTTCACCATTTTCTGAGAAATAGATATAACTGAACCCAGTCTAAAAAGTCAGTCTTGACTCAAGACTAATACATTGTTTCAAACTTCCAGAGAGATTTGTGCAGCTAATTCTGCTGGTGGACTTAAATGGGTTTTTCCATGAACAAAAGTTAGGCCCTATCCATGGGATAGGGCCTAACTTGCTGATCAGCGGGGGTCTCAGTGCTGAGACCCCCACAGATCACAAAAACAAGGGGTCTGATGGGGTCCCACGTACCTCCGTCGGACCCCTCATAACTCCGTCAGACTAATGGAGCAGACAGACGCGCATGACCATTCTACTCCATTAATCTCTATGGAGCTGATGGAAATTGGCAAACTGATGTTTTCCGCTCTATTTGGAGCGGATGCAGCGTATTGCATCCCTCCTCACAGCCTCGCCGAGCGCATACGTCACTCGGCACGAGGGAGGACCTGTCCATATTTGCACAGTTTTATCTCTGCGGGAACACCCCATTCATCGACAATAGCCAGCTGCTGCCGATGTGCACTTTGCAGGGCCCGGCTGATGTATGCCACTGTATAGGCATACCTTGGAATGACATCTCGGGATCCTCCTGATGTGTCCTGCCACGTATACACAAAAACATAGTGTGAACCCACCCTAAGTACAAGGAAACAGATTCCTTGGTGTCTAGGAGGTTTCCAATTTTCCTAGATCCCCCAAGACATTCTGCATTATTTGGGAGTATACCGTAAAACCTCTGCATTAAACAGATGAACAAAAACCAGTCCAGGAAACATAAGGCAGTAGTTCCTTACATTTTTTACTGTTCACATTTTCACATTTTTTCTACATTTGCTATGGTTAGATCTCCAGGTTCCAGGCACTTAACAATAATAGAGCAATATAAGTTATAATAGCAGGATATGTTGGGATTTGTAGTTCCCCAACTTCTGCCTAATCCAAATAAGTAACCAAGAAAGTTATCAATGAAAACATACAGAAGGCAAAGATTTGCTGTGCTAGTGCAAGCATTTATGATAGGATTATACACCTCTCAGAAAAGGCAGCGCTTAGGCTGGTAACAATTCATTTAAGCAGAGGAAATAGGTTGATCCACTGAAAAATCAGATTTACCGTTTTAGGGTCAGAAAGTTATGTAGGCCCTTTAAGGCAAACTGATGTTTTCTGTTTAGACAAAGGAATAAGATGGAGAAGTTTTATCAAGAAGTATCTTGTTGTCTTGACCTATGAAGCAACATGTAAAAGATATTTGAAGTACAAATTCTTTCAATCAGGTGCCTGATAATTAGCATAAATCAGATGAAATAGATTTAGCAGGGAAACTAGCTTGTTGCTTTCATAAAGCTTTTCTTTCAGTAAAGGGACTTTTCTCACCTTTTTCTATGACCATCAGAACATGATATTTCACCTTTACCTAATGCATCTGTAAAATGCTGCAGAAAACAATGATTCATCAACATTATTATTATTATTATTATTATCACTAGAAAAAGATATCATAGGAGGGAGAAGCTATTTGCAAGCATTATAGAAAGATTTAGCTTACTTAAATCAGAATTTCTAAATAATAATCATGTTTCCTCCTTTATAATGTCTTCAGAAATCCATAAAGAATTTGAATCACTAAACCACAGGTCCATAAGAATCTGTTGTTGATTTAGGATCCAAAGTTGACAGGTCCTCTATAAGTACACTGGAGGACTTTCTATTGCATTCCCTGATCTGGTAAGGGAAAGTTTTTTCAGTAAAATATCATCTATGCTGAGGTTGGAGCAAAACCTTGAGAAGAAAATTCATTTGGCAAATAGGCTCTCCTCTGTAAGAGGTATACAGAATAATGTAGTCTTCTTCAACCACAGGAATCATTGCTTAAAATTTTATTAAGATGGTATTTGTCATCAAAAAGGTTAGCATATATTTATCCAAATACCTCAGATGTATGCTGTGACAACCCAGCCAACTTCTACCACCTGTGGATGTCCAAATTGATGTAACGTTTGAAGTCAAGTTGATGGCTCAATCACAGGGATCTGCAAGACTACTTTGCCTTTCTCTCCGGATCAACTGTTACTGAATACTGAATATTTCCTAATGAGGTACTAAAGAACAATAGGAAATTTATGTGGGTTCTATGTAGCATTTGCTCCACTGCTCAAGCAGAGATAAGCAAAACATGGGAGACAGATTCTATACCACCAATAAAAAAATGTATAGATTCTAGAACACTACATGTGGGAAGGTGGTAGTATTGGGTGCCATGACCTGGAGGTCAATAGACTTAAAGGAGTATTCCCATGAAGATAAGTTCTTATATGTACTCAGGATAACAAAATAACACATTCTCTAATTCACTGTTATTAACAAAAATGCAGCATTTCACAGGTATAAGTTCAATCTGTCTCTATCAGTGCTACTGTAAACAATTTCAGTTTCCCCTGGACACGACCCAGTAACTTTTGACTTAGAAGTCCGTCGCGCGACATTTTGGATGAGATCGCGGAGCTGAGATTACTGTATGTCTCTGCTGTGTCTGTAGCCCGGCCCCCTGCACGGAGCTCACACTGCTGAACACTGAGACATAGACACTTCCTGCCAGAAGATGGTGAGCAGAGGCTGCAAACAACAAGCTGCAAGGAGAAAAATGACCCACGGAAAGGGGGAGGCAGGCACATATTTGTGAGATGTAGCAGAGCCCACAGTGTAACAATGTAATGGTCTATCAGCCTCAGTGTAATCATCTCATTCATCTCTGACCTTTCTCATCTCTCTATGTGTCAGTGTGTTAGTACAATATCAGAAGCCAGATTAAAGTGTATATACACCTGTACCCTGATAATGTAACTACATTGTCACCCCACAGAACAAGATGGATAATACAGTAATGTGTCTGCTTCGAGAGGCCCCGCTCACACCCTGGAATCTTACACTGAGCAGCATAGGGTGTGATAGGAGCTAAAACATCAATAAAACTGATTAAAATTGTAAAGTAAGGAGTTAAAATGGTCTTTATTGTGTTAACATCACTAGGGGATTGAAATGTGAGAATTTTCTTTTGTGGTAAAATCCCTTTAATATAAATATTAATATAAATTTAATATAAATGTTATATATTGTTTTCAAATTTACCTTTTTATTTCAAATATTTTTCTTTTCTTTGTTTCTTTTCTTATTTTTTCTCCTTTTCTGACTCTATATTGATGGTTATTAAACCCTTCCCACCAAGGTTCTTTTTTCGTCTTTGCGTTTCCATTTTTTCCTCCCCATCTTCAAAAATCTATAACTTTTTTATTTTTCCATATTTTCTGCATATCAAATTGCACTTCATAGTGATAGTATGTAATATTTCATGCCATGTAGTGGAAAGCAGGAAAAAAAATTCTTAATGCACTGAAAATGGTGATGAAACGCATTTGCATCATTTTCTTGTGGGCTTGGATTATACAGCTTTCACTGTGTACCCCAAATGACATGTCTACTTTATTCTTTGGATCAGTGTGATCATGCAGATATCAAATTAATATAGGTTTTATAATGTTTTAATACATTTACAAAAATTAAAACCTCCTGTACAAAAAAGAATTCTTCATTTTGCCATCTTCTAGCAGTACCATATATACACGAGTATAAGCTGACCCGAGTATAAGCCGAGACCCCTAATTTTACCACCAAAAACTGGGAAAAACTATTTACTCGAGTATAAGCCGAGGGTGGGAAATGCATTGGTCACCGCCCCCCCCCAGTATATAGCCAGCAAGCCCCCAGTAGTATATAGTCAGCCAGCTCCCAGCAGTATACAGCCTGCCTTCCCCCAGTAGTATACAGCCAGCCCTTAGTAGTATAAAGCCAGCAGCCCCCTGTAATATACAGCTAGCCAGCCCCTAGTAGCATACAGACAGCCTGCCCCCAGTAGTATACAGCCAGCCTGCCGCCAGTAGTATACAGCCAGCCTGCCCCCATGTAGTATACAGCCAGCCTTCACCCATGTAGTATACAGCCAGCCTACCCCCAGTAGTATTCAGCCTGCCAGCCCCCAGTAGTATACAGCCTGCCAGCCCCCATGTAGTATACATCCTGCAAGCCCCAGTAGTATACAGCCAGCCTGCCCCCATGTAGTATACAGCCTGACAGCCCCCATGTAGTATACAGCCAGGCCCTAGTAGTATACAGTCTGCCCCCCCCAGCACTTAAAAAGAATAAACCTATATACTCACCCTCCAATGTCGGCGCGACTCCTTGATGTCAGCGCGACTTCCCGATGTCAGCCAGTTCCCAGTAGCATACAGACAGCCTGCCGCCAGTAGTATACAGCCAGCCTGCTGCCAGTAGTGTACAGCCAGCCTGCCCCCATGTAGTATACAGACAGCTTTCCCCCATGTAGTATACAGCCAGCCTTCACCCATGTAGTATACAACCAGCCTGCCCCCAGTAGTATACAGCCTGCCAGCCCCCAGTAGTATACAGCCTGCCAGCCCCCATGTAGTATACAGCCTGCCAGCCCCAGTAGTATACAGCCAGCCTTCTCCCATGTAGTATACATCCTGAAAGCCCCCATGTAGTATACAGCCAGGCCCTAGTAGTATACAGCCTGCCCCCCCCCAACACTTAAAAAAAATAAACCTATATACTCACCCTCCAATGTCGGCGCGACTCCTTGATGTCAGCGCGACTTCCCGATGTCAGCGCTGCTACACCCGAAGTCCCCGGTTGCCATGTTTTCTTCCAGCAGGCACATAATATGATGCAGCCTCAGCTGACTTCATAGTATGCACCGGCCAGGAAGAAAACATGGCCGCGTCCATGACAGAAGAAAGAAGAAGAGCAGCGGGGAATAAAGAAGACGGGAAGCGCCAACATCGGGGGCATTGGGGAGCGCGCCGGTATCGGAGGGTGAGTATATAAGTTTTTTTTTTTAAAGTGGGTTATTTTTTATTTTTTAAGTGGGTTATTTTTTTAAGACTCGTGTATAAGCCCGAGGGGATGTTTTTCAGCACATTTTTTGCACTGAAAAACTCGGCTTATACACGAGTATATATACGGTAATAACTTTTTCATACTTCAGTGTACGGAGCTGTGGGTGGTGTAATTTTTTGCGACTTTTGATGACGTTTTCAATGCTACCAATATTAACACTGTACAGACTTTTGATCACTTTTTATAGAATTTTTTTATTTTTCAAAATGGCAAAAAAGTTTTATTTTGGCAGATATTTTCCATTGCAGGGTTAAACGCTGGGAATAACCATTATTATATTTTGATAGATTGGATTTTGGGATGCGGCGGTATCTAACATGTTTACGATTTTTACTGTTCATTTATGTTTATATGAGTTCTAGGGAAAGGGGAGTGATTTGAATTTTTAGGGTTTTTAATATAATTTTTTTCAACTCTTCTTTATTTTCTTTTTTACTATTTTTCAGACCCCCTTGGCTACTTTAACCCTAGGATGTCTGATTGATCCTACCATATACTGTCATGTATGGCAGTATATGGGGATTTTCCAAAACATTCATTACAATGTACAAATCGCACATTGTAATGAATAGGTTAAAACAAGACAGCCTCGGGTCCTCCTAAGTGTTATATTGCGAGACATTTAGCACAAATCATGACAATGCACTTCCATCAACAATGACAACAATGAAGCTGATGTATTAAGACTGGTCTCAATCATTGCCGCTCCTCATGTGCCCTGGAACTGAAATCTATGCCGGGTCCATTCTGGCTCAGTTTCCAGCACTAACCTGCACCAGTTTTTTGGTGTGGTTATGCCTTATGTACCAACAAACCAGCACACAAGATATGGTGCACCAACCAAAACAGACTGGTAGCTTCATTCGAAATTTAGACATCAAAGCCCCTCAGAGAAGGGGGAAATGTGAATGTAAATCTCTATAGTGCAGAATTTGCTACAAAGATGAATAAGGTATTTAACAGCAATGGGTGTTTTCCTCATTTTATTAGAAAAGTATTCTGAGCCATGTGTTTATTTTCATGATTTTCCGGTGCACCATTTCTCCATTTTTCTAGAAAGGATTATATCATAACAATCCACACTGATTGGACACATTAAAATAATTCTACCATCAAAACTAAGCATGATAAACCAGGAACACTTACTCATAGATGCAGGCACCGTGACTGTGGTGATCTTCTCAAATTTGTTTTCCATGGCCTCCCTCTTTTTAAAATAAAGTTTTAAAATGATACTAATGAGCCAGAAGGGATGTTAGGGTGTTGCCAGAGCCCCACTGTGCTGCAGCTTCATAGGTTGTGACACTGTCTCTCCCTGAGCCCTGCTCCCTTCTTATACCTTCTGTCATCTTATACAGTGAGAGGGGAAGTGCTCCTGCACAGTGTAACAGTGCCCAGGGGTTTGGAAACAACACCTTCTGACTTATAATTTTAAAACTTAATTGTAGATGGAAAGAGGCCATGAATAACAGATATAAGAAGGATAGCACAGGCATGGTGCCTAGATCTATAAGTAAGTCACCCTGGTCTATCAGGATGGATTTTAAGGTAAGGTTTCCTCTAACCCCTTCAGGATGCAGCCAATTTATAGTTTAGGGCTCAGCCCCGTTTTTTGTAATTTGACATGCATTGTGTTATATGATTATAACTTTTTGAACACTTTAACTTACCAAAGTGATTTTGAGATTGATTTGTTGTCACATATTTTACTCCACGTTAGGGGTAAATTTTGACTTATAAGTTTTGCATTTATAAAAAAAGGCTAATTTTTTGAAAAATTCTACATTTTTTTAGTTCAATATTATCTTGTTTTCAGACGGATAGTTTTACCACCCAAATTACTTACTGAATAACATTCCCATATGTCTTTTTGATTTCATAATTTTTAAAATGGATATTTTATTTTGATGTCACACAACTTACAAATCGAACATCGGTTTTCTGTAGTTTCAAGGAGATCTCAAAATTGACCTTTTTCAGGGGGGTTAATATTTATTTTTGCAGGGCGTTAAAAATATCAGCCTGTGCTGATAAATAGGTGGACTCACTGCCTGTAAGATCCTGTCTATGAGAGGACCCTACAGGCATTTACCATGGACAGCCCTTGGGTCTTAGATCAGACCCCACGGTTGCCATAGAAATGATCAACACCCACTGACAACACTTCCTATTGCGTTGACAGCTCTGGGATCTGAGCTTTCTCTGACCGGGGAAAATTACCAGTGAAACCTTGTGTTTCTCAATTCTGGTTCAGCTCTGATGGCTCCACTTACGTACTATTATGCCGTTGAGCTCTATTAACCAATCTCTATGATGTAACAGTATGGCATGGAGCGGCAACAGGTCAAGGGCCCCTGCACACAAACATGCTTGGTCCATTGAAAAAGACCCATATCTCTTTCCATATCTCTTTCCAAGTACTTTTGTATGCAGCAGGCCACAGAGTGTACAAGTATGGTCCCCCCCAACCCAAACTGGTCACATTCAGCTGCCAATGTCTTAAAAAATGTTAGTAGTATTGACAGAAGTAAAGCACAATGCAGAGTTATTTGAAAAGCATTATCCAAAACTATTATTAGTAGTAGTACCTTTAATACATTTATTTGCTAAAACAGACATTTCCAAAGAGAAAGTGTAAGGATCAAAAAAGAACCTCCATGTAATAACTGCTGCTTAAATGTCTTGGCTCAGACTACTCACATACAAAGGATGAACAAGGTGTTAGTTGTAGGGGCGCCTTTTCTATAGAAACCAGAGAACCCCTTTAATTTATGGATCTGTAGACACACAGCTCTTCAGTCTATTTTACTGACATGTTTAATCTGAATACATTCTTATTCTACAAAATGTAATAATTAAATCATCCCTCGCTCTAGTTATTAAATTGAAAATATGCTTTTAACGAAACCCACATTTGTTTAATGACTGTCATGTAGAATTAGAGCTACGGATAACATACGTACAATTGTGACTATGTCCTCATGTCTAACGGCACGAAAAAAAAATACCCTTACTTATAAAACATGGCACAGTCCATCGTACCAAAGTGCTTGTTACTTCTCCAGCCAAGAGCTGAAAGAATTTGCTGGTCGGAATTCAGCTGGAATAGACATTGTGAAAGAACACCTTGTTTTTTCTACTGAAATAAAAAAAAATAAAATATAATTTTTTTTATTTTTTTTTTTAAAAGAGTGCGGTTTAGGTAAGCAACGCCAAGAAAGAGGTTTACATCAACACTGTAGCTGTGGAGGTCACACGTAGGGCAAAAAGTGATGTTCCATAATTTGGAAAATAGAAAAAACAACATTTCGATAGAGTACTTCTTGCTTATGAAAAAGGGACCAGATCTATCAGCTCGTGCCAGTGCAAATATTGACTCTTTTTTACACTTAAGGAGTAACAATTACGAGTATTGAAAAGCTTAGTCACAAGCATTCAGTTCTTCATATTCTAAATTCAATTTAGATGTGTCTGGACATCCCATGTGAGCCATGGTGACGGCTTATAATGTCTTCTTATGGGAGCAAGAGAGACAACGCCGCTTTTTATTCTGCATTACAATAAACATTGGGGTTTTATTACAAATCAACAACTAAATAAATAATGTATCTCAATGCTGGATGACCAAGTTTCAAAAGAACAAGGTCCCCATGTGCTACACGTGAGTTGAGTGTTGGTGCTGATGCTTCCACTTCTTTTACTATCTAGGGATTTGCAGAGATAGCAGTCCCAAAAGTTGAGCAGGGGTGTTAACCAGCTCTCTATTCTCACTGGGCACAGCAAGTGCTACAATATTGGCTGTCAGATTTCACGTACAAATTTAGCAGCTCAAACTCAAACAATGGGTACACCACGATCCTAACCCAGTACATAATGCAGTTCTATGCTCTTTGTGATAATAAGTCAAATAAAGACACGCTTCACCTTGTGTTAGTGCTGATGAGTCTTTGTGTTCTCAGAAACTGATGGCCTCCTACATGTGTCAGACTGTATTATTCTATGTACTATAATGTGACAGGTCAGGCTACTTCAGGAATATGTAGCTTGAATTCCTGTTCACTTTTCTAAAATGTTCTCCACAAAACACTGGAATGTCCCAAAATCACTGTGAGAACAGGCATTTTAAATGCTAATCTTAAAATTCCTCCTGCTGGTGCTCTGGCGCCCGTATCTACAAAGAGTCTCCAGACTCCACAGGCCAGAATTGTAGACCTGTGGGGACAGGATATTCAGTCAGAATATTTCTAGTTGCCCATGGCAACCAATCACAGCTCAGCTTTCATTTTACCGGTGCTCATGAATATTTTAAAGGGGACCTGTGATTGATTGCCATGGGCAACTAGAAATATTCTGACTTTTAGACAGCTTTATAAAACTGCCCCATAGACTCTGTAGACCAGGTCTGGTCTGGAAGAGTCTTGAGTTATAGTCTCCACCAGTTTTAAGGTAGAGACTATAGTCTCTATATTCGGTCCCGCCCCGCCCCCTTCTGCCCTGTCCCCCTTCTCCCCAAAAGGGGCATAGGGGTCAGAAAAGCCAGGAAACTGACGGGAATGGGGAGATCTATGTGCCACCAGAAACAGAGAAGGCATAGTACATTTGCCCCATATCTACCAAAATGTATCTGCAACTGTGAACATAAAAAATCATAATAATATGACCATTCATAATGCCATTTATAGCTTTATTTAGACCACACTGTTACGGAATAGAATAACGGACACCTAGAAATGAGGATAGATGGAAAATCGTCTGTTTACCATCCATTCCCGTTGATTGGCTTTTAAATTTAAAATTTTATTTTTCCAGATAACAGACCACAAACCAAGGTGTGAATTGGGCTTAAGGCTAAGACTTCTTCTTCCAGCAGTTTCCGTTACATCTTTTGTAATATGTAGCTGAAAACATAGTGCAGCAACCCACATCTTATTTTTTGCTATCAACAAAGGAAGCGGTTCGTCAGGGTCAGCTCCAGGTTTAGTAGGCCCCTGTGCGATAGAGCCTCAGTAGGCCCCTGCTTTCTAGGGTCTTACAAGTTTGTGTGTTACAAAGAGCTTCAATGATTCAGAATCATTTGCAGTGAACTCACATGGCGGCATTAAAAATTCAGAAACTAAAACAGTCACCTGTTCCCTAAAATATTCCCAAGTTTATCATACCAAACAGCCTCCTCATGGTTATTTTATATAGAGCCCCACCCAGGTATGCCCAGTGCTGAAGCCACGTTTTGTTATTAATAAAAACCTGAAGGTATTGAAAGGTCCATTGAACAAAACGGGAAACTGTAGGTTAAAAGACAACCTTCTATGATTTCCCAAAACAAAAGGTGGAATGGAAACCCATGACGCAGGTGCAGACTGGGCCTAAGGCATTTGTTAATATGTTAACATAACTTATATCCTTCAAATTTTGAGCCAGGAAAATGGAGCCTGGATACTAATTTTTCATCATTTAGGAAAACTATATTACTAGGCTAGACTGAAGACCCTGGATGGGTATTTATATGGTATATTTTATGTAGACTTATCATTTTGCTCCACTGGGGGGGATGAATATGTAAATTAGTTTCCTTGGCGTAGTAAAAAAAATTGTATTGCACCGTCTTTTGGGAGAAGGTACCTTGGCAGCCTTGTACTGAAATTTTTCTGTATATCAGTCTGCCGGGTATATGTCTTACCATGCTCTACCCATGAAACCTTCCAATGACTCTCAGCTATTCACCTTGCACTACATACTGGCATACATACATACATACATTTATTAAAGCGTTTGCACCAGTTTTCTGTCTGACTTTGCACTGAAAAGAATGTGTAAACTTCTTGCACGAGCTGTGCTGGGTGCGCCACATTAATGAGGACGCACTCCACACTGCACTTCATATCCTGTGCATATCTAAATTGATTTGGGATTTTCGTATAGAGTTTTTACCTCCACACAATTGTCCATATATTGATAGGTCTTTACATCTAATAAACCAAATTGCTTGCTACTTGGAAAGATTTTTGACTAACGTTGATCCTTTTTATGTACAGAGACTTTTTACTAGTAGACCTGAAAAAGACATTTAGATGTCAAAGCTTTCACGAACCTTCTATTGTTTATTGATCCTACTGATGAGGAAGAAGCCAATAAATCAGTGTATGTGAATGTAGTAGTTGTGCCTCTTAGTTGTGGTTGTATAAAAATGGAAGGAGCAGCATATACCTACAGCACCTCACATGTGTTGTTTCTTTTTATTTTTCTCTGGGCAAATATGTCTTTGTTCCAAGAAGACTAATGTGTATTGTTACATTTTTATTTCAACAAGAACATAAATACTTTCAGAACAAGCAAGGAGTGTGTGCCCAAAATTCCCCAAACCTCTGCCCCTTTTCGACCCTCAGCTAAGTCCTAGGAAACAACAAGGAAATGTCTAGCAAGACAGATCAAAAACCAAGATTGTGGCAAGATACAAAATCGTAAAAAGCAGAAGAATAGTCAAGGTGCATGCAACAAGGTAATAATAACAGCCAATTTAAATAATTGGAACAGGTTTATTGCTGTACCTGCAGTAAATTGGATTGGATGCCCATTACTCCAACTGGCACCTTAGATACACCCAGAGAGACTCAGAAGGCAGCTGACCTGTCACTCAAGCAGCCACCAGCTGAATATTAGAGTTTGGATCTGTGGCTCCAAACCAGGAGGACTGTTCTGCAAAACAGTGTTCCAGCAAAAAAAACAATACTTTTTCTTTCAAATACATAGAGACATACATATATACACTAAATATACCTGGAGTTTTTTTTAGAAATCAAGTACTTAACATAAAATAACAGTGTTCTTTTTTTGAAAAAAATTTAAATCTTATTGTGATAAAAGAGAGTTTTCCAGCATTTTTGACCATATACACCTGAGAATAGTAATGGGTATTATCCCTGGGGATCTGAGTAACTATACCATTGTGTGTGTGTGTTTTAGTAGCAGCAGCTTCACTATTACAGAAGAGGGAAGGCAATACAGTGCAGTTTGAATGCTCCAAATTCAGCTACAACCCTGGAATATGAATCCATCTTTCACAGTGCTGCTTCTACTAAGAACACAGCCAAGTGTGGTTACACAGACCGCCAGGGACAATACTTAACACCATCCACATATTTCTATATATGAATATAGGAGTGGTTAAATTGTTATCCATTGTATAATATTCTTGCACATAGAGGGCAGTTCTACTATAGTTTTTTTTTCCATATTGGTAGTATATATAATACTATATATACTGTATATATATAATGCATCTTATTTATAGGGTTAATGTTATAGTTGTTATATTTGTAAGTATGTGTAGCATTAGAGTCACTATATTCCTACCTATATTTTTTAAATAGTGGTCAGCTTCATAGTGTAATATTCTTGGCTAGGGAGGAAATTTTAGATATTCACTTGTCATCAGGGAAGAACTTTACTATTAAACATCGTCATTACAGGCTGTTTATGAGCCATATATATGGACATCACATTGCCAACTGTGTCGTCACGTAACACAAAGTATCACATGATCGGAGCACAGGTGCCTACAGTATATAACCTTGTAGTAATGTGCAGGGTTGACTAGGTGACCCCTAGTAATTTACTACTTTGGCTTGGGTTTGCCATAACCAACCAGCCATAAGTGTTTATAAGCAGCGCTGAAGACTGAATATAATAGATGACCCTAGTTATGAAGTCTTCAAAGCATGTTACCAATAAAAGTGTAAATTCTTTCTACTACAGGCACCACCGTCTTCCTGTTTTCATCCAGTAATATTGCACCGCTCAGTTACGATAATTTAACTGTGTAAGAATCACCAGAATCAAATAAATTCAAGTTCTATGACTACCGTCATTTCAAAACATCTCATTCTGAATGGGTTCCATATGTGGCCATAATAAAACAGTCTTACTTTATCTCTGTTATTTTTGCAAGGTTCTTGTAGGCAATATACATGTCAAAGCTTGTGTGCGTGTTTTTTTCAGAAGCCACATATGTAGACATGAAAAAATGACTTCATAATTTATTTTTATATAAAGCTACGAGGAATTCCCAGGCCTCAAACTGCTTCCAGTTGGCATAGACACAAACTCCAGCATTAAAATCACAACAGTGAAGTTTGTAAATCTTCTAATGTTGCTGATGGGAATTGTACAAAGTTAAAACAGTCCTCAATGCAGAGAGGGTGCAGCCACTTGCCACAGGATTTGGAATTAACCTTTTACTGACTGCCCCTCTAAAAGGGGCAGTATTATAGAAGTTGTAATTTTCTTTATAGGAGACGGTATCCTAATAATATTTTTTTTCATAGGGGGCACTATTGTAGGAGTTCTATTCTTAGATATAGTGATATTATAGTAGTTCTTTAGTCAGTAATCTGCTTATAAGTTGAAGCAGTCTTATGGCTATTTTCTTGTACATAAGAGGCATTATTATAGTAGTTATATTCTTGTACATAGGGGGTAGTATTATAGTAGTTATATTCTTGTACATAGGGAGCAGTATTATAGTAGTTATATTCTTGTACATAGGGAGCAGTATTATAGTAGTTATATTCTTGTACATAGGGGACAGTATTATAGTAGTTATATTCTTGTACATACAAAGCAGTATTATAGTAGTTATATTCTTGTACATAGGGGCAGTATTATAGTAGTTGTATTCTTGTACATAGGAGCAGTATTATAGTAGTTATATTCTTGTACAAAGGGGGCAGTATTATAGTAGTTATATTCTTGTACATAGGGGCAGTATTATAGTAGTTCTATTCTTGTACATAGGGGGCAGTATTATAGTAGTTATATTCTTGTACATAGAGGGCAGTATTATAGTATTTATATTCTTGTACATAGGGGGCAGTATTATAGTAGTTATATTCTTGTACATACGGCAGTATTATAGTATTTATATTCTTGTACATGGGGGGGCAGTATTATAGTAGTTATATTCTTGTACATAGGGGGCAGTATTATAGTAGGTATATTCTTGTACATAGGGGGCGGTATTATAGTAGTTATATTCTTGTACATAGGGGGCGGTATTATAATAGTTATATTCTTGTACATAAGAGGCATTATTATAGTAGTTATATTCTTGTACATAGGGGCAGTATTATAGTACAGGCGGTCCGCTACTTAAGAACACTCGACTTACATACGACCCCTAGTTACAAACGGACCTCTGGATATTGGTAATTTATTGTGCTTTAGTCCTAGGCTATAATAAACAGCTGTAACAGTTATCACAGGCGTCTGTAATGAAGCTTTAGTGTTAATCCTGATTCTTATGACAACCCAAAATTTTAAAATCCAATTGTCACAGAGACCAAAAAAGCTCTATCTGGGATTACAATGATAAAATATACAGTTCCGACTTACATACAAACTTAACTTAAGAACAAACCTACAGACCCTATCTTGAAAGTAACCCAGGGACTGCCTGTACTTATATTCATAGAGTGAGTATTATACTAGTTATATTCTTGTACATACGGCAGTATTATAGTAGTTATATTCTTGTACATAGGGGGCAGAATTATAGTAGTTATACTATTGTACATAGGGGGTAGTATTATTGTAGTTATATTCCCGCAAGCTCTTTTTTGTGTCATGTTTGTGCATATCCATGCCTGTTTTCTTGCAACTCGCAAGTTTTTAATGGAAGATTGAATACATTTTTTGACATTTTTATACCTAAAAAAACAAAGTCTTCTTCAACCTGTCTGTTGGAGTCCGCACTCTGTTTTTGTCATTATAGTAGTTATATTCTTGTACATAGGGGGCAGTATTATAGTAGTTATACTATTGTACATAGGGTGCAGTATTATAGTAGTTATATATTCTTGTACATAGGGGGTAGTATTAGAATAGTTATATTCTTGTACATAGGGGGCAGTATTATAGTAGTTATATTCTTGTACATAGGGGGCGGTATTATAGTAGTTATATTCTTGTATATAGAGTCAGTATTATAGTAGTTATATTCTTGTACAAAGAGGGCAGTATTATAGTAGTTATATTCTTGTATGTAGGGGGCAGTATTATAGTAGTTATATTCTTGTATGTAGGGGGCAGTATTATAGTAGTTCTATTCTTGTACATAGGGGGCAGTATTATAGTAGTTATATTCTTGTACATAGGGGGCAGTATTATAGTAGTTATACTATTGTACATAGGGGGCAGTATTATAGTAGTTATATATTCTTGTACATAGGGGAGCAGTATTATAGTAGTTATATTCATGTACATAGGGGAGCAGTATTATAGTAGTTATATATTCTTGTACATAGGGGGCAGTATTATAGTACTTTATATTCATGTACATAGGGGGCAGTACTATAGTAGTTATATATTCTTGTACATAGGGGGCAGTATTATAGTAGTTATATTCTTGTACATAGGGGGCAGTATTATAGTAGTTATATTCTTGTACATAGGGGGCAGTATTATAGTAGTAATACTATTGTACATAGGGTGCAGTATTATAGTAGTTATATATTCTTGTACATAGGGCGCAGTATTAGAATAGTTATATTCTTGTACATAGGGGGCAGTATTATAGTAGTTATATTCTTGTACATAAGGGGCAGTATTATAGTAGTTATATTCTTGTACATAGGGGGCAGTATTATAGTAGTTATATTCTTGTACATAGGAGCAGTATTATAGTAGTTATATTCTTGTATATAGAGTCAGTATTATAGTAGTTATATTCTTGTACATAGAGGGCAGTATTATAGTAGTTATATTCTTGTATGTAGGGGGCAGTATTATAGTAGTTATATTCTTGTATGTAGGGGGCAGTATTATAGTAGTTATATTCTTGTACATAGGGGGCAGTATTATAGTAGTTATATTCTTGTACATAGGGGGCAGTATTATAGTAGTTATACTATTGTACATAGGGGGCAGTATTATAGTAGTTATATATTCTTGTACATAGGGGAGCAGTATTATAGTAGTTATATTCATGTACAAAGGGGAGCAGTATTATAGTAGTTATATATTCTTGTACATAGGGGGCAGTATTATAGTACTTTATATTCATGTACATAGGGGGCAGTATTATAGTAGTTATATATTCTTGTACATAGGGGGCAGTATTATAGTAGTTATATTCTTGTACATAGGGGGCAGTATTATAGTAGTTATATACTTGTACATAGGGGGCAGTATTATAGTAGTTATATTTTTGTACATAGGGGGCAGTATTATAGTAGTTATATTCTTGTACATAGGAGGCAGTATTATAGTAGTTATATTCTTGAACATACGGGCAGTATTATAGTAGTTATATTCTTGTACATAGGGGCCAGTATTATAGTAGTTATATTCTTGTATGTAGGGGCAATATTATAGTAGGTATATTCTTGTACATAGGGGCAGTATTATAGTAGTTATATTCTTGTACATAGGGGGCAGTATTATAGTAGTTATATTCTTGTACATAGGGGGGCAGTATTATAGTAGCTATATTCTTGTACATAGAGGACAGTATTATAGTACTTATATTCTTGTACATAGAGGACAGTATTATAGTAGTTGTATTCTTGTACATAGGGGGCAATATCATAGTAGTTATATTCTTGTACATAGGGGCAGTATTATAGTCGTTATATTCTTGTACATAGGGGCAGTATCATAATAGTTATATTCTTGTACAAAGGGGGCAGTATTATAGTAGTTATATTCTTGTTCATAGGGGGCGGTATTATAGTAGTTATATTCTTGTACATAGAGGGCAGTATTATAGTAGTTACATTCTTGTACATATGAGACAGTATTATAGTAGTTATATTCTTGTACATAGGAGTAGTATCATAATAGTTATATTCTTGTACATAGGGGGCAGTATTATAGTCGTTATATTCTTGTACATAGGGGCAGTATCATAATAGTTATATTCTTGTACAAAGGGGGCAGTATTATAGTAGTTATATTCTTGTTCATAGGAGGCGGTATTATAGTAGTTATATTCTTGTACATATGAGACAGTATTATAGTAGTTTTATCCTTGTACATAGGAGTAGTATCATAATAGTTATATTCTTGTACATAGGGGGCAGTTTTACAGTAGTTATACTATTGTACATAGGGGCAGTATTATAGTAGTTATATTCTTGTAGATAGGGGGCAGTATTATAGTAGGTATATTCTTGTACATAGGGGGCAGTATTATAGTAGTTATATTCTTGTACATAGGGGGCAGTTTTACAGTAGTTATACTATTGTACATAGGGGCAGTATTATAGTAGTTATATTCTTGTAGATAGGGGGCAGTATTATAGTAGGTATATTCTTGTACATAAGGGGCAGTATTATAGTAGTTAAATTCTTGTACATAGGGGGCAGTATTATAGTAGTTATATTCTTGTACATAGGGGGCACTATTATAGTAGTTATATTCTTGTACATAGGGGACAGTATTATAGTAGTTATATTCTTGTACATAGGGGGCAGTATTATAGTAGTTATATTCCTGTACATAGGGGGCAGTATTATAGTAGTTATATTCTTGTACATAGGGGACAGTATTATAGTAGTTATATTCTTGTGCATAGAGTCAGAATTATAGTAGTTATATTCTTGTATATAGGGGGCAGTATTATAGTAGTTACATGATATGAATCATATAAGTAAACAATCCACTGCACTTCCTGGACATCCACTCTCAGAGTTCTTTATATAAATGGATTGAATATCTGCTCTTTAAATTATTATTTCTAATGTCCAAAGGGAACACTGAGGATTTTTGGCAACGTTTATGCAGGAAAAACTGGAAATGAGTTTGAAAACTTGAAAATGGATTGCAGAAAACAAGAAACTTTCTGCAGAGAACACTATACCGCTCACAGAATTTTTCTATAATCATTTTTTTTTTCATTTGACAAATGTCACTTTATACTGGTTTGTAAATGAAGGAAAGTCAGGTCTTTCCAGTCGGGACTGTTTTGAGCACGCTTGGCAAATACTTGAGGAAAAATAAAATCCCATTAGCATTAGTGATGAAATGAAATGAGAAATTGGTTGTGGCATACAAGAAAACTGACTGAAAGGATCCCATCTATGGGCGTCCACCCAAGGAGGCGAGGTGGATCTCTCCTCTGGACTTCATCTCTTTCAACTGCCCCTTGTCTTTTCTCAGTAACTACATAAGTGTGATTGTACATTATGTTAAATATTCATTTCATAAGAGTGCGCCAAATACCAGTGGCTACAGAATGCAAAATAGGGGAGGAGAAAAAACGGGATGATTGTAGAAGCTACATTCCCTTATATCATTGAAGGGAAGATTGCAGCCATGGAGGCTGTGGGTGTAGAGGGAACATGCTATACCATAAATACATGATATACTCTGGGTACAGATGTCTGACACAGCTTATACATTACATAACTTTGGAGACCTTGCATAATTATGTTAACTTCCTGCTTAATTCTTTTATATGTGTTAGTGTCTACCATGGAAATCCAGCATGATAAACCAGGGGCACTAACTCATATATCCACGCACCGTGACTATGGTAGTTCTATTTGCTATCTATGGCCTCCTTCCTTCTAAAATAAACTATTAAAATTATGTTAATGAGTCATAAAGGCTCTGGGGGTGTAACCGCTCCATGCTGCAGATTCACAGTTGTTAGACTGTCTCCCTCTCCCCCCTGCGTAGCACTTCCTCCTCCCTGTGTCTAATATAATCTCACAGCAGTAGAGAAAATTTCAGCACACTGTGGGAGGGGGAAGTGCTCCTGTACAGTGTAACAGCCTGTGAATCTTCAGCACGGAGGGGGGGGGGGTGACTGGGAACTGGCTTAGTAGATAACTAGAATAACAAATATGAGGGTTACCACAATCACAGTGCCTGGATCTACGTTCAAGTGTCCCTGGTTTGTCATGCTGGATTTTCATGGTAGATTTCCTTTAAGCAGAATGAACCAATGGTAGTTGTACACATGGACTGGTAGTTGTAGACAGAGAGTATATTAAGCCTTTTTATTGTTTCTAATTAGATTTGCTTTCTGCATAATTCCTGCGTGGTTCCTATGAAGGCAAAGGTTTGGTGTGGGCTTTGAGCCATCATTTTACCTAATGTGAAACTGCAGCTGCACCTCCCTCATATCCCCTCTTTCATTGTGTATGCTTAGAATGATCTTCACTGGAGAAATAAAGGTTTCTGAATAGGTATCTTTCTCCTAACATTTATAACTGACCAGCAGAATTATCAAGCTTCACTCTGGTTAATTTCCTTTGTTGTTAACATAGTGTTAAAAATCTGTTTTCTAGCCAAAAAAAAAATCTAATAAAGTCAACTTTTGGAGCTTGGGTGTGCTTAGAGATTTCAGTGGATTATGCAGCAGCCTTGGATTTTGCTGTTGGAGTCTTTTATCCAAGTGACGGGTGATCCAGGATAACATATAAAAGATGGAGCTGATACTGGAGATGTATGTAGATGTACACACTTTTAACATAACATTTCTATACATGTTTAGATTTATAAATGTTCCCTCAGATTCATTAAAGGAAATCAACCAGTATAGAAAATTTTTAAAAAACACTTTAAAAACTGACCTACGCTCCTCTTCATCTTTATCCCGGTGCTTGTCTTCGCTAGTCTTGACGCGCAGGGATCATCTAGAAAAGAGACATAAAAAGAAGCCCAAAGTGCAGAGACGAGATATCTGATGCTCTGGGTTGCTAATTATGCACGCCCCCTGCGTGACGTCATCTCCCACATCATCATTGAAGAGGAAGGTGCGGGGTTGTGCATAATTAGCAGCCCAGAGCGCCAGACATCTTGTCCCAGCAATCCGGGCCGATCTTTATAAGTCTCTTTTATAGGTGACCCCAGCGTGTCAAGACTAGCAAAGACAAATGCAGGGATTAAGATAAAGTGGAGTGGAGGTCAGTATGTTCAGTGTTTTTACTCTTTCATACTGATTGATTTCCTGCCCATGGTCTTATGCTATGGGGCTTGTTTGCGTCAGGCACTTAAAAAGTAACAGAAAACATTAACGGTCGCAAAACATAGAACGGAGGGGGGGGGGGGGGGACAGAAGACACAACAATTTGTGCTAAAACTTGCACCTAAATGGAAATCGGAATACATGAATTAAGTTCTATTGTAAAAAGTTGTCTATGCAAGTTTAAAGGAAACTTGTTACCAGGTTGCCGAAGCCCATCACACATTCTGGATTCCTGACAAAATCCTCTGTTTAATCCCAGTGGTTGGGTTTTTTAAAAATACAACACATGATTTATGTGTGTTGCTCACTCCTCAGCTCTCAGCCTCCACATTTGTGCTCCTGCACAGGTACAGAGCTCAGAACCTTGCAGGGGGAGGGAGGAGCTGTACAGGAGCGCAAAGTTTGGGGCTGAAGAGTAAGCAGCCCAGACAGTTACATGTTGTTTTTTTGAAATGCATCCAAACCAAAGCCCAACCCCTGGGACTACACAGAGGATTTTGTCAGGAAGCCAGGTTATAACACATAATTATATTGTAATGCAAAAAGTTATAGAAGCCAAAAAGTCATATTTGGGATGCAGGTGCGATGGACTTCTGCAACCTGTCCTTAGTGAAAATGAGGTCCCTGGTGACAGGTTCCCTATAATGAATTTGGTAAAGCAGGGTCTATGTCAAAGTGACTTCGTACTGCGCTATAATCAATTGGCGCAATGGAAAGTCAAACTATAACTGCGCCAAAACAGTGTCACAAATAGACAAAAAAAGAGTCTAGAGATTTATAATGTTGTTGGTGTTATCATAGGTTAAGACAACCTAATTTATTATAACTCAAAAAAAATACATTGTGCATAAACTGATTGATAAAAGAAAGTGAATCATTAATATGAGCAATGCTGGGAAGCTAGGGCCCACTACTGTACGGCTACATCCAAAAAAGAGCTGTCCCCCATTCATAAATGTATAATTTTGTTTAAGTAGTTGGCCTCCTTCTAGCCATTAACTTGGACTGTTACTCTCCTGTCAGTAATCTGCTGACTGGCTCTTGTCTCAGAGGGTAAGAGTGCTATTCCATGCACTACTCATGCAGTTACTTAGGGGTCACCTAACTTAGGTGCCCACTGCTTACATCCCCTCTTCATCTATGGGCCAGTCCAAACCTGAAAACAAATGATTATATGGAGGTGCAGACACAGCAGGCAGTAGTAACAGAGGAGTATAGAGGAAGAAATGACCCTTTGTCATCAAGAAAACACCAGTAGTCATGCATTTTGTGGTGACCCATTAGGGTACATTTACTGAGGGCTTTGTGCCGCACTTCAGTCGGACCATTCACATTCTTCATGGCTAAAACGGCTTGCACATGTATTTAAGAAGTATCTGTGATTGTGTCGCACGGAACTCTTTTTGTGGCGCAGCTGCTCTAGCCTCCGTGCGACACAAATTAGGGGGCGTGCCATAAGACGGTGAGCACGGTTTTTAACTTTGAAATTGTGTTGCACAGCCATTGTTAAAGATGCATCACAAAAAAGATGGTGAACTCTGTCGGACCTGAGCGGGGAAAGCGACACATTCATGATTTCAGGTACACGATCTTAGTGAATAACTGCACACAGTACTATAGACGGACAATGCATTTGCAATGATCTTCAGCAGCAATGTAAGTACCGTATATACTCGTGTATAAGCCGAGCTTTTCAGCACAAAAAATGTGCTGAAAAACCTCCCCTCGGCTTATACATGAGTCAATAAAAACACAAAAAACTTCCATACTCACCCTCCGGAGGCCCGATGGTCAGCGTGGCTTCGGATGTTCGGCGGCTCCTCCTCTGTCTTCCCCGTGTGGAATGGAGCATCGATCATCGGAACCGCCTGTAGGTGAGTATGGAAGTTGTTTTTTTTTTTTATGTGCTTGGCAAATGGGGCTGGCTATATACTTACCGGGGCTGGCAGTATACTAAAGGCTGGCCGTCTCTATAATAAAGGGGGCTGGCAGGCTGTATACTTAAGGGGGCTGGCAGGCTGTATACTACAAGGGGCTGGCAGGCTGTATACTTAAAGGGGCTGGCTGGCTGTATACTAAGGAGTCTGGCTGGCTGTATACTACAAGGGGCTGGCTGGCTGTATACTTAAAGGGGCTGGCTGGCTGGCTGTATACTAAGGAGGCTGGCAGGCTGTATACTTCAGGGGGGCTGACTGGCAATGTACTACTGGGGGCTGAATGGCTATATACTTGGAGGCTGAGACCAATGCAATTTTCACCCTCGGCTTATACTCAAGTCAATAGGTTTTCCCAGTTTTTGGTGGTAAAATTAGGGGCCTCGGCTTATACTCGCGTCGGCTTATGCTCGAGTATATACGGAAAATGTGCCCCATTGTTTTACTAAACTGATTGGACTTGGGGATAATCCAACCAGGTTGCTACCCCAGGCATAGTCTAAGCTTACTAACAGGAGACATTCATACATGGCACTTAAGGGACATGTAGAAGTCAGAAATTGGGCAAATAGGCTAAAGCCACCGGACCTAGTGAACTAAGATGCCTTTTTGCTAATGTAATATGGTTTATCCCATGAATCTTATGAACCAGAATTTCACATAGCTACACAGGTAACCCCGGGATAACCTAAGAAAGGTATAGGGTCAGTTATGTTTCTTGAGTGGAAATATCATCTAAATAGAAACCATAACGTTATATTAGGCAAAATAAATTAAATAAGTACCGTATATACTCAGGTATAAGCTGAGTTTTTCAGCACAAAAAATGTGCTGAAAAACCTCACCTCGGCTTATACTCAAGTCAAGAAAAAAAAACTGTGTACTCACCTTTCAACACCCACCTGGGAGGTCCTCTTCTATACAGCCATGCTCCTGCATCGGCTCCATGTCCCCGGATTTTCAGTTTCCATGTCCCTGCATTGCTGGGGGGGCGTCAGAAGGTAAGTACACTGTTTGTTTTTTTCTTACAGGCATTATATTTCGGGCTTTATACTACAGAGGCTGCAAGCTATATACTACAGGAGCTGCAGGCTACATACTACAGGAGCTGGAAGGCTGTAGTCTACAGGGGCTCACAGGCTATATACTACAGGGGCTGGCATGCTATATACTAAAGGGGCTGGTACGCTATATACTACAGGGGCTGGCAGGCTATATACTACAGGGGCTGGCAGGCTATATACTACAGGGGGCTGGCAGGCTATATACTGGGGGGCTGGCAGGCTATATAATCTACAGGGGCTGGCAGGCTATATACTACAGGGGCTGGGAGGCTATATACTGGGGGGCTGGCAGGCTATATAATCTACAGGGGGCTTCCTGGCTATATACTACTGGGGCTGGCTGGCTATATACTACTGGGGGCCGGCTGGCTATATACTACTGGGGGCTGGCTATATACTAAAGGGGGATGGCAGGCTATATACTACATGGGCTGGATGGCTGCATACTACAGGGGCTGGTAGGCTATATACTACAGGACCTGGCAGGCTACATACTTCAGGGGCTGGGGGCTATATACTACAGGGGGTGGCTGGCTTCATACCACAAGGGGCTTGCTGGCTATATACTAGGGGAACTGTGACCAATGCATTTTCCATCCTCGGCTTATACTTGAGTCAATAGGTCAAAATTAGGGGCATTGGCTTATACACGGGTTGGCTTATACACGAGTATATACAGCATTTGACACAATAACGTTTTTTCATATGTTGTCGATACCATATTTCAAGTATGGGCTCTGATACTATACAGAAGGTATGCATCTTGCAAACCATTTAGAGGATAAGAAAACACACTCCAGCTGTGCAATGAAAGTGGAAGGTGAAGCCAAGGTGATTATTGCATATGCCTGCGGAGCTGTTATCATGCCATTACTTCCCCCAAAAAAGAATATTACTACCGTTGGTCTGAGTAATGCAAATTGAACAAAAAAACGTTAATGACATGTTTATAGCAGCCCGAATAGACTCAGTATTGATTCCATTTTCCTATTGTAGCCTTACTAGAATTATACACATTGGCATTTTTCTCGCCAGAACATGCGACTCGAGCCAATTAAATTACAGCTGTCAATAAAAGAGAAGAAAAAAACTGCTCATATGAATGAGGTATTTTACTGACTGATTGGTTTGCTTGAGGTTTACAGAATAACAAGCAGAGGCTAAATTTAGTCTTTTGGTTTGCAATTAAGTGTAGTGTAAGTTTGCACCTACAGAACCTCTGTCTTTGGAACTTTTAGAGAGTTGCAGCATATAGTCCTAGGAGCAAGGTACCAGTGTAGCAGGCCAGAATATCCCTGCCCTAGATTATAACCCATTATAGTGTGGTCCATGTCACAGTATGACCCGAGTCCTAGGCCAATCTATACCCCTCCATGCCCGAATATGTCAGTCTGGCCCATGGCACAGTACACCGTAGAGAATAAACCCTATACCAAGTGGTGTTTAATATTCTAGGGACTCTATCCATCCAGTCCATAATGTTATCACTTCACTGGTTTTTCCACCCTTTACCATACAAACATAGGGAGTGCCCCAGGGGACCTGTTTCCATTCCATCTCCCTCTGTTTTGCAATCTACCTGAACTGAAGCCAGCCACTCTGATACAAGGGAATCCAGCTGCCCACAAGTCAAAAGCTCAGGCCCCAGTGGGCGATGTTGCACAGTCACCCCTCATGTTTCCCCATCTCCCACCTCACCTCACTGTTCGTGGCCTCCTGTCACCCCTGTCATTTTCTATTGTCTGTACGATTGATTTTTCCTGCAGGTCATGTGATCATGACATCAATACAGGGCCTGCAGGACGTGAATTAAGTAATTTAATGGTGTTGTCCTAAAGTAATACAAAATAGCAAGATGGCCTGGCAGGGGCTGCATCAAAAAATTAACTTACCTCGTCTGGCGCTCCCAGTGTCGTGGTCCCTCTTGATTGTTTACACAAAAGCTGAAACTGCGCTACAGTGTGCTTGCATTAAAAGGTCACTGTCACCAAATTTTACCCCATTAAATTTCTATCTCTCAGGTAGACCATGAAAAATTCCTTCTAGAATACCCCTTTTAGATAAAATTCTCTTCCAAAATCATGTGAAAATGAGCGGAGAAGAGTTATATTTTCCAGAGATGAGTCAAGTTTAGTTGACTCCAGACAACCCTATGTTCAATTTGAAATTAACTAGAAACATGTGACTTCATTTTAAAGATTAAAAAGACTTTCAGATACACTGATCACTACACGAGAAAGACGAGCAGAATAAGGAGCTGGAGAAGCTTTATACTTACTGAAGTATATTACAAAGTTTATAAGTATCACCTTCTCTATTCATTTATAAAATAAATAGCTTCAAAGATTTACATAGTTAGATAGTCTATACAGTTGAAAAAAGACACATGTCCATCAAGTATAACCAAGGAAAGGATTGGATGAGAAAGGGATTTAGGGGAAACATTTCTACAATTTAGTTACTTTTAGCTAGAGATTGTTATCTTAGATACTAGTCACTGATTTAACCAATGCCAACCCAAACTAAACTAAATTTTTACTATTGTGTTTTAATGAAGGACTATAAAGAATATCAGGCCATGGCATTCTGTATTTATGAATATTGCAATGTACAACTATATGACTGACTTCCAGCCCCTGCTACCCATTAAAACGGCCATAGATGACCACAGAAGCACAAGCTTTGGGAGCGGTCTATTTATTATAATTAAGCATCTTGAAGACGGAGCCCAGAAGATGGAAGAGAAAGGAAAATGGGCCATGATTGCCATGTAAGCGATTTTTCTTGCATAAAAAAACAGGTAAGTTCGGGACATTTTGGAAAATTGCATAGCAACCGAAAAGAAAAGGGTAATTTTATGGAAATGTATTCTAACATGAAACAGAAGAATGTGGCGAGACAGCTAAATAAAATTACACAAAATCAGATGACAACTTCCTTTCAGCATGATGGTATCTGCGTCAAACTGCTAGTGAATCCGTCGTAGGTAGGTGGGAAGGAGAGCAGTGACTCATGTACAAATTAGATTTTTGGAGGAAATTGGGAAGAGATATGAGAATGTTCTTGGAAACTTGTTCTGGAGCAGAGATTTCTACAGACAAGCAGAAAATGACATTTAATGGAGGATTGGGTTTCTCCTCCTGTAAACACTCTGGGATGGAATATGTCTGACATGACAGCTAAAGGATCATTGTGTCTAAGCACAATGTATTCACTTACAACAAGTAAAGTATCCCACGTTACTATACTTTGTGTTGGTTATACTATACTTATATATATTTCAGGGATAGCCCCCAATATAGCCCCCACTATAGCCCCCTACAGGCATGTGCAACCAGGTTTCCTAAAAGGGTTATTCCTGGGAATATGCACATCTACTTCAAAAATGTCTGATGCTGTAAACATTACATATACAACAAAACTCAATGTAATTAATCACAGAACAGAGCTTTAAGGACACCTACCATCACATTACCTGATGGTAGATGACTATTACTTACCTCCCCGTCCCGTCCCCTTGTGTCCCAAACTTCATTTCTTATATCTTTGCATGGCCGCGTTTCTGTAAAGCGAGCGTGAGATTTGGAAAGAGCCGGGCCATCTTCTGTCCTGTGTCTCCTCCACAGGGACAAAAGGGCCGGTAGCATTTTAAATCTTCATTACAGTGTATGTCCATAACATTTTTCTGCTACGGGGGGAAACATTTTAAATCACATGTAATTTCATATTCACTAAGATTTGAATAACCCATTTTAATATAAATCACACTCCAAAACATACTAGTAGGTTGATTAGATTGTGAACCCATGGGAACAGGGGCTGATTTGGCAAGATCTGTGCAGTGCTGCGTAATCTGTAGGCGCTATATAAACAAAGAATTATCATAAAGAATTATTATTATAATTATGTTTATTCCTGGAATACCCCTTAAAGTTCTGAACAGCACAAATATAAAGTTATGCAATCATTAACTAGCTGTAGTCCCCGGCGTTGCCCTGGATAGTAAATAACTGCTCTTAGCTATAACAAAATAGAATGGGTTAAAAAGAAAAAAATATATATGTATTAATAGACTGTCTCAGACTGTCTCTGACCATCTCTGACCGTCCCTTTATTATTAACGTTTCTGGGACTCTCATTCCAGTGACTGTCTGTCTCTGGCATGCTCATGCCAGTGACTTTCTCTCTCTGGCACTCTCATTGCAGTGACTGTCTGTCTCTGTCACTCTCATTCCATTGACTGTCTTGGGCGCTGTGAGTCACAGAGAGCGGCTGTGCAAAATTTGGTGACTGTACACATGACGGTACAGATTCTTTTAGCGGACACACATACATACACACACACTTACACTCAGCTTTATACATTAGATAATAATAATGAGACCTTTCAGGAATTCGGAAAAGTAGACTGACTGTGGGACAATTTTTCAAGTGAATTGTTTTAATATCGCCCATACTAAGAGGCTTCAGCCTGGCATGGAATTGGATTATAACCTACACAGGGTATAGTAAATTTGTCTGGCCTGGACATCCCCGCCTAGGCCCCATCCCTTCACATCTACTTGGTATGAGACTAGTGTTGGGGGGAAAATGTCACAATGCCTTATTGTGTGCCAGGAATTGCAACTTTTTCATTCTTTGTACACCAGAAAACTGAAAACTGGTATAAATTGTCATTGAATATTATGATAGAATTTATGGGAAAAAATTATTTATAGACATCATAATTTATACCAACCAAGTGGCTTGTGGCTTTTAAGTAATTGTGTACCCAACCAAAGAAATCCAAGACAGCACACAAATACATTGTCATTAAAACTTTATGTTTACTTGATAACAAATCTGCAAACACTTAAAACATAAAAAAGAGGAAAAACACACAGAAAATACAGGGCCACATAAGATCACAATGTATATTAACAAAATATATATAGAGAGATTCCCTTCTACTATACAGAATCCAATAGCCAGATCCCCTAGAACAGTGGTGGCGAACCTTTGGCACGGGTGCCAGAAGTGGCACCCGGAACCATTTCTGTGGGCACTCAGACCATAGCCCCAGGAGACCGTTCACCAAATATGAATAAATCCACCAAACCTTTCTGCAGTCCCAGGCAACTTAAGAGATGCTGCTCTCAATCCTATTTTAAAGTGGCACTTCATTGGCTGTTTGGAACTGCAGGAAAAGTGAGAAGGTTTTGCTAGAACTGCAATATCTTTGGAGCTCATCCTGCTGGACCCACCATTTTTCCTGTACAGAGAGACCCTGGAGAGGAGCTATAATGAGAGTCCGAATTTGCCCTTCTTTCAACTTGGTGGCCTCAGGGGGCCGATTTCGATTGAAAGATGTGGAAGAACAGGAAGCAATAAGTTACTTCTTAAAAACCCATGTTGGCATTTCTCGTTAAATAAGTGGATTTAGCTTGTAATTTGGGCACTCTGTCTCCAAAAGGTTCGCCGTCACTGTGAACTCCAGGACTTCTGGTAGTTTCCTACTTTTCATATAATTCAGGATAATATCAGACGGCAATTTATTTGTCAGAATTTCCCATCAGTATTTGGAAACCAAAACTAGTAGTCAACTGTATAGAGAAAATAATAAGTGGAAAGATTTGTACATCTTCTGTGTCCTGGACCAACTCCTCCTTTCAACTCTCCAATGATTGTTTTTTTGGGTTGAGTATTTTGTATCAATCTGGCCAAATGGTTTTTTTCTCAATATTTCTGCATGTTGCCAGTTCATCAGAATGAAATCTCAGATGAGAATAGAAGAGGAAATTTTTAAACATACATCTGGTCCAAATTGTTATCACTGTCTAGTATTAGATCATCATTACACCTCCCCACCCAGATTATAGGCACCGCTGTGATGCAGGGTCATTTTTGAAACATTGTCATGTCTTCCAAATCCTATTTTTTTAAATAAATCATATGACTATTAATCTAAGCCAAGGTGTTTCTGCCAATTTTCTAAGATGTGTTGGAGAGAAAAGTAAGAAGAGTAGTCTACAGCGTTTGCAGCAAACCACAAATTTGTCACTGATCCATTGTGGGGGAAACTTGTAAGCCATGATCTTCACACCTTTAAAATAAATACGTGTCGTTCAGATTACATAACGTGACCACACAGACTGTTCATTCAATTTGATCTGATGTAGGAATACTCACAAAAGGGATGTTTTCTTCAACTAATCTCTTCCTAGTGAGAATTTATGACATTATGTGGTTGGATTCTATGGGAAGAACAGGCTTATATATGGCTATTAAATCAGACAGTATAAACAAATATATTGCACTCTAAATGAATGCCGAGGAGTCAGCGACCCCCAAAACCGAGAAATCAGAAGCAATCTTTGGATGTGTTAAGCAGAACTGAATTTAATCTGTTGTGGTTGTATCACAAGGATGCTGACATTTATGAAGCAAACAGAGAATCTCATGGTGTCATGTTAAAGGGGTATTCTCATCTTTGCATTCACATTCAGTTTCATTAATCTCTAATTTCTTCAATTAGATGTTATTTAAAAAAATGTTCCTGTGTGAAGATAATTTCCCATAAATGTAACTCATATGGTCCCTTAGAAACAAGACTGTATCCTTGGATACGGCCACCTCTGCTGGAGCGATAGCACAAAGAAACAAAAGGATTTTGTATATGAAATGTCCAGGAGTTACTACATGTCCCGCAGCCTCTCTGTATTAATGAATGCTGAAGCCAGGTGGTCCGGCAGGGCTCAATAGCGCATCTCTGGCCACCACTGCCAAAATGTGAGGTGGCCGTAACCAAGGAAGCTATCTTGTTTCTAAGGCACAACATGGCTATGTTTATGAGAAATTATCTTCACACAGGAACATTTTTTTTAATAACATCCAATTGAAGAAATGTTTACATAAGGCAAACGAATTTAATTAAATGTGATTGCCCAGATGGGAATACCCCTTTAAGTGTAAAGGTGTTATACATAGTAATTAGTTGATACTAATACAGTATATACAGTATCTCATAATAAATAGGGTTGTACTCGCTTTCTTTTATTTTGAGGGCACACTAAATTTAAGTCCCATGCATGTGTTTGTAAAATTTGGCTGTGAGCTGGCCGCACCAACAGCCCCCATAGACTTATATTGTGGGCGGCCACAGTGTGGTGAGGCATGGTGCATGCACCGAGTGTCACTGGACCGTGACTGTGCTGGGCGACCAAATATACATCAGCTACAATTCCTGCCCTGATTGTGAAGCAGCCGCTCGCTTCCTATGTCCTCTAGTAGAAATAAGCCACAACTGAACTATGTGTATGATGCCTTACGCTGTTATACAAGCTGTACACTGACTACTTTACACTGTATCAAAGTGTCATATCTTTAGTGTTATCCCATGAAAAGATATAACAAAAAGATGCAAGGGGTGTACTCTTTTCTTGTGAGTTACTGTATGATTGGCACTATTTATCCTGTTATTCTCTTTTGGGAATTGAGTCATATTGGATTGTAAAGCAAATTTTGAACTAATTATGAAACAGATTTTAACCCTCCATTCATGTAAACAATAGCAATGCACATAATTCTGACCCAAATAACATGCCCTTCAGTCAAGTGATATTCCGCAAGTTTTAATGTACGTGCAAAGTATGAAACCAGAAAGAATATGGATAATGTACTCATCCCCTGTGATGTGACTCTTGGATGTATTGTTCAGTCATGTAGAAAACTGAACATTGTAACTGACCAAGAGGTACACAGGGTACATAAGATTTGTGTCACATTGTAAATGTCTGGTTTTACTTGGAAAACATGTACAAATACTACATTACACAGTACAAACGGTCATATGGATCAGCACCTTGCTCGCAGGAGGTTACAATCTATGACGTTGTTCTGTTGAAAACATTGGGGCAGATTTACTTACCCGGTCCATTCACAATCCAGCGGCAAGTTCTCTGCGGTGGATTCGGGTCCGGCTGGGATTCACTAAAGCAGTTCCTCCGACGTCCACCAGGTATCACTGCTGCGCTGAAGACCATCGGAATGCACTGAAGTTCATCGTCTTATCTTGGGTCTTGGATTCTCCGAATCCATCGGGTTTTCATTTGGCCAATCGTGTGCGCCAAAAACCCGGGGCAATTCAGGGAAAATCGGCGCAAATCGGAAATATTCGGGTAACACGTCGGGAAAACGCAAATCGGGCCCATAGTAAATGAACCCCATTGTGTTTTTGCCTTACCAGATCACTGACAGCCTCCCTCTGCTTGCTGAGATTTTCTTATTGGATATAGGTGCTGCACTCCCACTTTAAGGGTGCATTGGCACCTTTCAGGAACAGTAAACCATGTCCTCAGCTTTCAACCAATCTCAATAGGTCTAGTGAAGGAATTCTCCTAGTACTACTTGGAATTCTCCCTTACTACTTGTGTCCTGTACACTGAACTGAAGCTGACTATCCTAACCAGAAATTTTCTAGTGACTATGGGGCAAATTTACTTATCCAGTCCTGTCGCGATCCCGGAACCAGACGGTCCAACGAAGATGAAGTCCGTCGCGATTCACCAAGATCATGTGCCCGATTTCCTGCATCCGTCGCTTCCCCGCCGTGGTCCGCCGGAGTTCATCTTTTTCTTGTCTTGTGACACAATTTCCAATGTTAAATCCTGCATATGTACTCAGAGACAAGCTAGGTATTCAGCTAAGTGAGGGATCAGATCATGTGGTGTCCATAGAAGTCTATGGAGAGGGGAAGGATGGCAGAACAAAGCTTTTAGTAGATAAAGACTGAGAGAAACACACAGACAGTGAGGTGGGTTTAGCTTGCAGTGACTGTTGTACCTTACTATGTATGCAGGAGAGATGGAGAGCCGGATGTATGGGAGACATTATAGCAGCTAGTCTCCACCCAGTAGTTCAGAAAAACTGGTAAAAAATGGCATATACAAGTCATGCTATGGTCAGCTGTAGGAAAGAGGTGAACTTAGACATAATAAACGTGGAGAAACATGAAATCATAAAATATTAACTTAGCAGATTTCATCAATATTACAATTAAAGTTATTCACAGCCTCTGACAATTTAGGAAGACATCCTTTTTCTGCTAGGACTGGGAGCCAAAATGAGTTTAATTTCCAGCAGCCGAGGCCCAGTTCCGGATGTGGGAAGGGCCTCAAACGTAAAAGCAACGGAGAATTACTGGACAAACGCCTATACAAAAGTGTTGCCACTTCCACAATAGGGAGCAAACTTGAATTAGACAGGCCCAAATCTAACCTGGAGAGATATCTGTGGGAGCTGAAATATCAAGAGAAGCTACGTTCGACAGCGTGAAAACTTTCTCCACACCCCACATCCCTTAACCTCTGACATCTGTCTACCAAAAGAGGTTAAGCTTATAACAGTATCAGCAGAGGACAGGCGAAATCGGTCAACGGACACGTCCATTACATTATTGAAGTCCCCAATAAGGAGCTGGGGACAGGAACAGCCCTTCTTATCCACCTCTAATCGATGGCAGGTAAAAGCAATTTGCCTAAGAATTAGAAAGCTCACTCCCCTGGAATAAGAGGAGTAAACGGCTGACCTACCCACTGGGATTTCAAATATTTATTGGTCTCAGGGGTGAGGTGTGCTTCTTGCAAACAGCAAATTACAGGTGATTGGTGTCTAACTGCATCAAACACTGCTTTCCACTTTATCGGATCTCTAAGCCCCCTCACATTCCAAGACATTATATTAATAGGTACCGCTATTGAATATGTATACAGATATATAAAAGGATTCAAGCACTGGGGTCATGGGTTGAAGTCCCTGGGTCAACATCTGCAAAGAGTTTGTATGTTCTATCTGTGTTTGCTCAGGTTTCCTCCGGGTCCTCTGGTTTCCTCCCACACTCTAAAAACTTACTGGTAGGTTGATTTGATTGTGAGCTACATTGGGGACAGGGACTGATTTAGCAAACTCTGTGCAATGTTCCATAATCATTGTGCACTATATAAATAAAGAATCATTATTCAAGTACTGTATTAAGGAAGGAGCACATTGTCCCTGTAGAATCATGGCCAATAACCAGCAGATAGATGCATAATGCTCATCTAGAGTAACCCAATAAGCAAACAATAAACCACTCTGTATTTCAAACACAAGCAGAAGGGCCTCGTAGGTGCCCCACTAATTACAGGTCCCACTGACGGACCCCCCCCCAGGCAAAACTACATCCTACAAGAAAGGTACGGGCTCCCAAGTTATAGGAGAGTGCTAGGGGAGTATAGAACACACCGCAACAGTGACCACCAGCGATCAGACACCTATGCCCTTTCCTGTTGATATGTATTATATGTCGTTAACTGGAATACTCCTTTAAATGTAATTACAACCTGCTACATTGCACTCACTTATAAGTAAAGTGTGTGCAGGCTGGAGAAAGCTTTGTGTGGGTGACCTTTATATGATGGATCTATGAGGCTGTCCATCTTCAGCACTAATAGACAATCATGTTTGGGCCTTATTGACACAATACATTTCTTTGTTTTAGCCTCTCCTTACATTTCAGCAGCCATAATTGTTTCAGTTTCTCATTTAAGTGGCCATATGAGGCCTTGTTTTATGTGGGCTAAATTGAAGGGTTTTTTTACGTACTGCCTGGGGGTACATATAACATATAGATTACTGTGTAATTCATATAATTTTCTTGCTGTGCGGTTACAGAAAATAGTGATTTTCTTTCTTTCTTTTTTTAATTTTGTACCATTTACATTTTGCCTTAAATGAGCTATTAACCTGTTTAAGGATATGATGAGTGTGTGAACACCTAACATGTCCAGGACTTTTGTTTCCATGCAATTTTTGTGTAATAAATTATGTTGTTGTAAAATGTGCTGTTTCTCCCATTCTTGTAGAATTAAAATGAAACTCAGTGCCATATCCTGACATTAAAACACTGAAGTTTTCTTACATTTTTCACAGCCAATTTGAATCAGTTTGTCATCAGTTTTTCACAGATCCTCATAAACTATAGTCTACAAGTGATCCGTAAATACGGTTCTGCCTAGGCCATGCTCTAATTCTTAACTAATTGGTCAGACGGTCCTTTAAAATAGCAGTAGATGAATTCAACAGTGAGAATGGGCCCTGTGCTATCTTCAAGTGATTTCCCTGAAGTGAAAGCCCTATTGTGTTTCCTATTGTTCCAGCGTTCCCAGGATTCCTCTGTGTGTCTGTACTCCTGTGTTCCTGTGGAAGTCCTGTGCTCCTGTGGCGGTCCTGCCATCCCAAGGTCCTGCCATCCCAAGGTCCTGCCTTCCCGAGGTCCTGTCTTCCCGAGGTCCTGCCTTCCCTGTGTCTGGTTCCTGTGGTCCGTCCCTGTGGTTTCTGTTTTCTGCTTCCCTGCCTTGGCTGCCACCGCATGCTGCAGGCTGGGAGATCCTGGGGAGCTGCACGCTGGGGAGACTCCTGGGGAGCCGCAGGCTGGAGAGACTCCTGTGTAGCCGCAGGCTTGAGAGACTCCTGGGGATCCGCAGGCTGGAAAGACTCTTGGGAAGCCGCAGGCTGGAGCGACTCTTGGCACACCGGAGACAAGCAGGGCAGGCGTGGAAGCCGGACTTGAGGTTGCTCAAACACGGAACAGATTTCTGCCAGAAACATAGTAAGGGTAGCTGTGACCGGGTCACCACTATCCCACAAAGGAGTAGCCCAGACCAGGTCCTCTCTGGAGAGCAAACATAAGATAAAAACGCCACCTTAGAGCATTCGATAGCGAACTGGGACGACATTAGTTCAATGTGCAGCGAGCACTGGGAAACAAAGCTCTGGGGGGGGAAGCCACCAGGTCGTTCCACGGGTGCGACTAGGCCCGTGGTGGCAGCCAAGGTAGGAAACAGGAACCACAGGGACATACTACAGGAACCAGACACAGGGAAGGCAGGACCTCGGGAAGGCAGAACCTTGGGAAGGCAGGACCTCAGGAAGGCTGGACCTTGGGGCGGCAGGACCTCAGGAAGGCAGGACCTCGGGAAGGCTGGGCCTCGGGAAGACAGGACCTCAGGATGGCAGAACAGGAACAAAGGACTTCACAGGAACACAGGACCGCCACAGGAACACAGGAATGCCACAGGAACACAGGAGTACAGAGCCACAGAGGAATCCTGGGAACACTGGAACACTAGGGAACACAGAAGGGCTTTCACTTCAGGGAAATGACTTGAAGATCCGGCAGTTAGCTGCTGCAGAAAATCACAATACACACCTCAGCTGCTGCAGAACCTCATAATACACACCTTGTCTTCTGGAGACTCACAATATACACACATTATCTGCTGCAGACACTCATTATACACACCACATCACATAACAAACACCTAAGCTGCTGCAAAACCTCTTAGCAAACATCTCAGCTACTGCAGAACCTTATTATACCCCTCTAACAGCTCCCACTCTTATTGTGCCCCTCCAGCAGCTTTCCCTCAAATAATATATTCCACAGTTGCTCCCCTGGTATTATATCCTCCCAAGCTGCTCCCATAATATTATACCCCTCCCCTCCCCCCCCCCCCCCAGCTGCTCCCCTGATATTATATCCCACCAGCTGCTCCCCTGGTATTTTATCTCCCCAGCTGCTCCCCTGACTTTATATTCCCCCCAGCTTAGCCCCTAATTTTATATACCCGCAACTGCTCTTTCTGATATTATGCCCATCTCCTCCTTCTTTCAGTTTTGCTGTTAATGAAATTAATAAACACAAATACTCACCTTTTTCAGTTCCGCTGCAGCAGCTCCTCTCTCAGCCCCTTCTGCTGTATAGAACAGTGAAGTACCTGTGCTACATACAGCAATATTGGTGGAGGCACAGTGATAGTTCAAGGATCAGCTGGCCCCTTACATTATGACTGTAATTAGCTCTGTCAGTGTCTGGAGGACGTGGTTGATGTCGTGGCACATAAATCCTAAACTGTCCCACTGGATCTGGAATAGCTGGGAAGGCATGGATGAACACTACCGTGTTTCCCCGAAAATAAGGCAGTGTCTTATATTAATCTTTGCTCCTAAAGAGGCACTAGGTCTTATTCAAACATCAGCATTACAACCTGTATGCATAAAGAATTTCTTGTGAGACAACAATCTATGGTACATATAATGATCCCAGTATTTCTCAATATCTATTAAAATTATTGGCCGGAATCTCTGATGTATAGCATTAGCACTTTCCTTTAATCAGCCCTTCTGATTGTAGAGCAACAGTCAGTGATTTTATCCCGTGAATTCTTCACCCACATCACAATCTCCTGCAATATCTGATTGATCTACTGGATCTAATGTACGGCGTGGGGGGGGTTTATTTTTTGGGAAACAGGGTAGGACTCTGGTGGGCCCAGGCTGCCACTCCTGTCTGGCCCCCTGAATGGGGCCCCATTAAACCTCCCGACAATGGTCCTGAGATCAGCTAAAAATCAGTCATTAAAGTATTTCTTTCATTCCTGTGAGCTACATAGTACCGTATATACTCGAGTATAAGCCGACCCGAGTATAAGCCGAGACCCCTAATTTTACCATCAAAAACTGGGAAAACCTATTGACTCGAGTATAAGCCGAGGGTGGGAAATGCATTGGTCACAGACCCCCCAGTATGTATACAGCCTGCCCCCAGTAGCATACAGCCTGCCCCCAGTAGTATACAGCCAGTCCCCAGTAGTATACAGCACTGCCCCCAGTAGTATACAGCTTTCCCCCAGTAGTATACAGCCAGTCCCCAATAGTATACAGCACTGCCCCCAGTAGTATACAGCACTGCCCCCAGTAGTATACAGGCAACCCAGTAGTATACAGCACTGCCCCCAGTAGTATACAGCAGCCCCTAGTAGTATACAGCACTGCCCCCAGTAGTATACAGCCTGCCCCCAGTAGTATATAGCCTGCCCCCAGTAGTATACAGCACTGCCCCCAGTAGTATACAGCACTGCCCCCAGTAGTATACAGTACTGCCCCCAGTAGTAAACAGCACTGCCCCCAGTAGTATACAGCACTGCCCCAGTAGTATACAGCACTGCCCCCAGTAGTATACAGCCTGCCCCCAGTAGTATACAGCTTGCCCCCAGTAGTATACAGCTTGCCCCCAGTAGTATACAGCACTGCCCCCAGTAGTATACAGCACTGCCCCCAGTAGTATACAGCACTGCCCCCAGCATTAAAAGAAAATAATAAACTTATATACTCACCCTCCGGTGGCCCCGACCTGCAGCGCTGCTCCCCCGATGTCCGCGCGGGTCGTCTTCCGGCTTCAGCGCCCGTCTTCTTTCTTCTCTAACTTCGTGTTGGGCGCCGCCATTGTTCTCCCCCGGACGGCGCCTAGTAAGACGCGCTGCTGCTGACGTCATACTAGGCGCCACCTGGAGGAAAAACATGGCGGCGCCCAGCACGCAGTTAGAGAAGAAAGAAGATGGGCGCCGAAGTCAGAAGAGGACCCGCACGGACATCGGGGGAGCAGCGCTGCAGGTCGGGGCCACCGGAGGGTAAGTATATAGGTTTATTATTTTTTAAATATTTTTTATGACTGTATGACTCGTGTATAAGCCGAGGGGACGTTTTTCAACACAAGCATATACGGTAGTTTATTTCTTAATTGTCTCCTGTTTAGCAAAACAACCAGGGTAGAAGCATACCAATGTACCCTAGAAGCCCTCCATACTGTATTGGATATTTATAAAATTATGGGATGTTGATGTGCAATAAATTTAAAAGGGTGAGCCAGTATATAAAAAATTCCAAGAATAGGGTAAAGATTGTGTAAAGCTGCCAAGGATGTCCCGTATCCTGCCGCCTTCTGGTAAATGGAGGGGGTAGTGCAGTTATTACATTGTGTGCGGCATTGTGTCCTCTGTCAAAAACAATCCCATAGCATCGACTGTTTACAAAGGAAATCTGCAAACCCCTCCAACAACTGCTATGAGAGTGGTTATGTCAGCGGGAACGGGCACATAGTTATGCCTGCATGGCCCCCTCCATCTGCTGGAAGCAGCAGGACACAGGGTGCTACAGGAACACCTGGGTCCTGCTGCTAACAGGCGGCTTTACAAAATTTTTACCAGGGTAAGTACTATATGGGTGACCCTATACTTTGAATATATACTTATACTTTACTTGTACTATACTTGTACTTTACCCTAGTGCCCATCCCCTTTCAGACTTCAGTGGCAGAGGTTAAGCAACTAATAATAGATGTGTCCTCCCTTAATAAGGCACTAAACCAAACTCTCCCTGGGATGTATGATATAAAATGTTACACAACCATAACAAGTATACATTGGATAGATGCCATCTACCTGACATTTTCAGACAGATATCAGCCATAAACTCCAATGCTAAAACGGTACATAATTAACAGCTTTTTACTACCTCACTATGATGAATGCATCTGATAACATCCATCAATCTGACTCTAATAGGATCCCTATTTTAATGTCAATCATTTTTATTAAACATATGAATGAAAACTTCAGCAACTAGAATTCACATAGCAGCTAAATGGAAATCGCCGGACCTATCTTTTACTGCGGTTAAGAACAGAATCAAGTTACTTATGCTGTTTGAGAAAATTGACTAGGACTAGGACAGACACCTTCATGCTGTTTGAAGGGATCTGGAACCTGGGAATCACTTCACAAGGCACCCCCACCCTCGAGAGAGCTCTATCCCTGTCAC
Organism: Engystomops pustulosus; assembly: GCF_040894005.1. Classification (NCBI taxonomy): domain Eukaryota; kingdom Metazoa; phylum Chordata; class Amphibia; order Anura; family Leptodactylidae; genus Engystomops; species Engystomops pustulosus. The sequence continues at coordinate 62,804,147 of NC_092416.1, read as the reverse complement.
ACTAATGGTCCGTTATGCATCAACATGGCTCTCAGCACTGCTCCACGCATAGGGCTTATTTACTAAGAATCCGTGGATGCACTTTCATCGGACTTTCCGACATTTTCGGGTTTTGCGCGGCTGTGACAAGTATTTAACAGGGATTGTGTTGCACACGTTCAGATTTTGCCGCAGCTGCGCTGGCTTCCATGCGTGAGAAATCGGGGCCCAGGTTGTTGGACAATCTGATTGATATGATCGAGGGAGGCAGGTGTAACATACTAGTCACGTCTGTCACGGGAGTATGGAGGGGGCTCCATTTTGAAACAAAGTGATCAAATGGTCATACAGTCATGTTTTGTGAATGACACAAATATTGTATTTACACATGATCTGTTACCCTCTGGATTTTATGTGTCAGATGTTTTTATCGCATATAGAAATACAAGTGCAATCATATTATGAGTAACAAAAGCTTTTATTGACAGTTAGAATGAGTTAATGCAGCAAGCCAATATTTGCAGTGTTGATCCTTCTTCTTCAGGACCTCTGCAATTCTCCCTGGCAGCTCTCAATCACCTTCTGGACCAAATCCTGACTGATAGCAGTCAATTCTTGCACAATCAATGCTTGCATTTTGTCACAATTTGTTGGTTTTTGTTTGTCCACCCGTCTCTTCATGATTGAGCACAAGTTCTCAATGGGATTAAGATCTGGGGAGTTTCCAGGCCATGGACCTAAAATCTCTATGTTTCGTTCCCTGAGCCATTTAGTTATCACCTTTGCTTTATGGCAAGGAGCTCCATCATGCTGGAAAAGGCATTGTTGATCACCAAACTGCTCTTGGACGGTTGGGAGAAGTTGCTCTTGGAGGACATTCTGGTACCATTCTTTATTCATGGATGTGTTTTTAGGCAAGACTGTGAGAGAGCCGATTCCCTTGGCTAAGAAGAAACCCCACACATGAGTGGTTGCAGGATGCTTTCAGTTGGCATGAGTGGTGGTATTGTTCAACAAGCTGTTTTCCAGATGTTCCAAACAAAAAGGGGATTCATCAGAGAAATTGACTTTACCCCATTCCTCAGCAGTCCACTCCTGTATCTTTTGCAGAATATCAGTCTGTCCCTGATGTTTTTTCTGGAGAGAAGTGGCTTCTTTGCTGCCCTCCTTGACACCAGGCCTTGCTCCAAGAGTCTCCGCCTCACAATGCGTGGTACAGATGCACTCACACCTGCCTGCTGCCATTCCTGAGCAAGCTCTGCACTGCTGGTAGCCCGATCCCGGAGCTGATACACTTTTAAGAGACGGTCCTGGCACTTGCTCGTCCTTCTTGGGTGCCCTGGAGCCTTTTTGGCAACAATGGAACCTCTATGCTTGAATTCCTTGATGATGCGATAGATTGTTAACTGAGGTAAATCTTTCTAGCTGCGATACTCTTCCCTGTTCGGCCAGTTTTGTGCAGTGCAATGATGACTGCACATGTTTCTTTAGAGATAACCATGGTTAACAGACGAGAAACAATGATGCCAAGCACCAGCCTCCTTTTAAAGTGTCCAGTGGTGTGATTCTTACTTAATCATGACAGATTGATCTCCAGCCCTGTCCAACACCCACACCAGTGGTAATGGAGCAATCACTGAAACAATGTTAGCTGCTCCTTTTAAGGCAGGCCTGCAATGAAGTTGAAATGTGTTTTGGGGGAAAAAGTTCATTTCCTAGGCAAATATTGACTTTGCAATTAATTGCTGTTAAGCTAATCACTCTTTAAAACAGAGTATGGAGTACTGGAGTATATGCAAATTGCCATTATAAAACCTGATGCAGTAGACTTTGTAAAAATTAACATTTGTATAATTCTCAAACTTTTAACCATGACTGTACAGCAAAGAAAACAGGAATTTGTCCTGTAAAAGATGACACCTCACACAGCTATTCACGTCAGAAGATGGTAAAATGAAGATTATTTTTCCGTACCAAAGGCTTTAATTTTTTTTTAATGTATCAAAACTCAAAAAAACCTATATAAATTTGGTATCTTTGTGATTGTACAGACTGAAAGAATAAAGGAAACATGTTATATGGAGAGCAAAGCGAAATCCGAAAAAACCGAACCCACAAGAAAATGGTGCAAATGCCTTTGTCACATATTACACCACACAGAATTTTTTTTCCCACTTCTCATAATATGGAATGGCATATAATTTACAGTCACTAGGAAGACAAACCCTCAAACAGCTCTGTATATTGAAAATAAAAATCTTTATAGATTTCCGAAGGTGGGGAGTAAAAAAAAATAAAAACATACAAACAAAAAAGGGCCAAGTCATTAAGGGGTTAAATACACATATATCCACTATACATATATATATATATATATATATATATATATATATATATATATATACACTCACCGGCCACTTTATTAGGTACACCATGCTAGTAACGGGTTGGACCCCCTTTTGCCTTCAGAACTGCCTCAATTCTTCGTGGCATAGATTCAAGAAGGTGCTGGAAGCATTCCTCAGAGATTTTGGTCCATATTGACATGATGCCATCACACAGTTGCCGCAGATTTATCGGCTGCACATCCATGATGCGAATCTCCCGTTCCACCACATCCCAAAAATGCTCTATTGAATTGAGATCTGGTGACTGTGGAGGCCATTTGAGTACAGTGAACTCATTGTCATGTTCAAGAAACCAGTCTGAGATGATTCCAGCTTTATGACATGACGCCTTATGCTGCTGAAAGTAGCCATCAGATGTTGGGTACATTGTGGTCATAAAGGGATGGACTTGGTCAGCAACAATACTCAGGCAGGCTGTGGCATTGCAACGATGCTCAATTGGTACCAAGGGGCCCAAAGAGTGCCAAGAAAATATTCCCCACACCATGACACCACCACAACCAGCCTGAACCATTGATACAAGGCAGGATGGATCCATGCTTTCATGTTGTTGACGCCAAATTCTGACCCTACCATCCGAATGTTGCAGCAGAAATCGAGACTCATCAGACCAGGCAACGTTTTTCCAATCTTCTACTGTCAAATTTCGATGAGCTTGTGCAAATTGTAGCCTCATTTTCCTGTTCTTAGCTGAAAGGAGTGAGAAAGAATAGAGAAGAACGGGGGCGCTCAATGTGTGGAGATACTCAATATAAAGGATAAAACGCATGTGCAATTTTGCACTCACCTGGTCATGTTGTGCTGATGGCACAACGCATATACTCGTTTATGGGGTGGAACTGGATGCTGCCTTCAGGGGTGTCGCTTTGGTAAAGAAACCGATGAGGATAGTAATGGTGGATGATCTCTATTTCTGGAGACCTGCTTGGCTGTCCCTTTGATCTTTGAAAAAGACCCGGCGCACTTAGTTCCGAAGATCGGTTTATTATGACAATAAAACCATAACATTAACATTAAAATCAAATCTTTGATTTTAATGTTAATGTTATGGTTTTATTGTCATAATAAACCGATCTTCGGAACTAAGTGCGCCGGGTCTTTTTCAAAGATCAAAGGGACAGCCAAGCAGGTCTCCAGAAATAGAGATCATCCACCATAGCTGAAAGGAGTGGCACCCAGTGTGGTCTTCTGCTGCTGTAGCCCATCTGCCTCAAAGTTCGACGTACTGTGCGTTCAGAGATGCTCTTCTGCCTACCTTGGTTGTAACGGGTGGCGATTTGAGTCACTGTTGCCTTTCTATCAGCTCGAACCAGTCTGCCCATTCTCCTCTGACCACTGGCATCAACAAGGCATTTCCGCCCACAGAACTGCCACTCACTGGATGTTTTTTCTTTTTCGGACCATTCTCTATAAACCCTAGAGATGGTGGTGCGTGAAAATCCCAGTAGATCAGCAGTTTCTGAAATACTCAGACCAGCCCTTCTGACACCAACAACCATGCCATGTTCAAAGGCACTCAAATCACCTTACTTCCCCATACTGATGCTCGGTTTGAACTGCAGGAGATTGTCTTGACCATGTCTACATGCCTAAATGCACAGAGTTGCCGCCATGTGATTGGCTGATTAGAAATTAAGTGTTAACGAGCAGTTGGACAGGTGTACCTAATAAAGTGGCCGGTGAGTGTATATATGTATATATAACCCCACATATATAGTATCACTGCGTCTGTAACAACCATAGAATAAAATTAAATAATTATTGAACCCATATGATAATCGCTGTAAAAAAAAAAAACGACAAAAATGATGATTTTTACCTATTGAATCACACAAAAAATGCAATAAAAAGTGATATGTACTCCAGAATGATACTGTTACAAAGTACAACATGTCCCACAAAAAACAAGCCATCAGCCAGCTCTGTAGCAAAAAAATGAAAAATTTTCTGCCACTTGGAAGACGGCAATGCAAAAATGATTTTTCCCCACATTAGGGTTTTATTTGGCAAATTTAGTAAAACATAAGAAAAAATATTAAAGTATGGTATCCCCATTAATCGTATTGACCCATATAATAAAGATAACATGATTATTAGACTATACAGTGAACAGCAAAAAAAGGAAAAAATCCTTTACAGAATTGATGCTTTTCTACTTCAACAATACGGGATACCAACCACAAAATGGTAACACTGGAAAAAGCATCTCGTCTCACAAAAAAAAGTGCCATCACATGGCCCCAATAGCAAAAAAGCTAAAATTTTATAGCCTACAAAAGGAGCCAATGAGAAAACTAAAATCCTGGCAGCTGCAGGGCGCTCCTTACTTTCTGCGCCTCGCTGTGTGCCCATAAAACAAGTAATGTCCACATGTTGGGGGGTCTCTGTACTGGGGAGAAATCGCATAACAAATTTTAAGATCGTTTTTTTCTTTTTATCTTTTGGAAATGTGTAAATTTTAGGGCTAAATGAACGTAGACAAAATTTGACTATTCTAAATTTCACCTCCACTTTGATTCAATTACTATGAAAATCTCAAGGGGTTAACAATCTTCCTAAAAGCTGTTTCTGATAGTTTGAGGGGTGCAGAATTGAAAATGAGTTGGTTATATAGGGTGGTTTTAATGCTAAATATTTTTAATTTTATACAAAACAGTATTAATAGTCAAATAGTCAATTCTGAAAATACGGAAAATCGATATTCTATTTGTAAGCCGTGTGACTTCAAAATAAGTTACCCAGAAATTTAAAAATTAATGAAAATATAAAGTAAACATATGGGAAATGTTATTCAGCAACTTATTTAGTTGCTGAAAACGCGATGATTTCAAATTTCGAAAATGGCAAATTTTTCAAAAAGTTCATCAATTTTTCTATTTTTTGTAAAATAACGCAAAACTTATCAGTCAAAATTCACCACTAAAATGAAGTACAACTTGTGAGGAAAAACAATCACAGAATCTCCTTGATAAGTAACAGTGTTAAAAAGTTATAACCATAGAAAATGATTCATGTCAGAATACAAAAAATGGGGCTGAGCCTTAAAGGACACCTGTCATCAGGTCTCTGGCCCTACTAGCTGTTGGAGCAGCTCACAAGGATTCCATCACAGCCTTTATCTAGTCTTTTCATACATTAATCATTGTAAAATCATCTTTTCTTTATTATGTAAATTAGGCTGGTCACATGGTCAGAGGCAGTGATGTCACCCTGTTTGCCCTCCCCTCTCCTCCCCCTGCTCATATCTGTGTGTAGTGTATGGTAAAGCATTGCTTTAAAGCATACACATGTGTGAGACACAGAGATCAGCTACACAAGTACCTGACATGTTCTGCGGGGGGCGTGGCCGCCAGCACCAGGAAGCACATGGAGGAGCCATTACACCATTATACCTCACATCATTATACAGGCTGTCAGCTTTAATATGATAATAACTCATTGGACATCTCTCCGGTCATTTACATACAGCTTTAGGACCTCACTGCTTAAGTTTACAAGCATGTAGAGGGACGATGAAGGGATAGGGGCAATGCTTTCTAATGGCAGTTTATGAAAATATATTCAGTTTAGGGGGTTCATTTGACTGACGGGTTCTCTTTAAGCTGTAAAATGGCTGCATCCTTAAGGGATTAAAGCTGATCACACAGGAGCCCTTTTTGAAGTGGAATCTGTAATAGATTTCCACTTATAAGCTATAGTTCACATAGCACTATAGTAACTTGTGCCCATACTGTTTTTAGCTAAAATAAAATGCATAGCTCCTATACCCATAAAATTAAGTTTGTAAGCGTAACTGGCACCCTGCCCACAGGAGCAGGGTGCCCCAAGAGCATGTTCTATTTCTGTGGGGAAGTTTCTCTAACCTCATTTCTGCTTCTGCAGAGCAGATGATGACTCATCAGTCCAAGGGAAGGGGAGGAGAGAATTGCTAGCAGACATAAGGCAGACATGAGGTAAGAAAAACACTGCCTTGCATGAATAGCACATGCCCTTGTGACACCCTGCTCCTTCAGGCAGGGTGCAGGTAGGCTTACAAACTTCATTTTCTGGGGATAGGAAATGTGCATCTAGATGGTGCGGTTCAAGAAGGGTAAAGAGCAGGGGTGTTTTAAAATTTTTTACAACAGGCTCTCTACTGTGGTAGCGAGAAATCCATCCTGTTGCGTGAAGAAAATGATTATACCTACTCTAATCAATGATTGAAATATTTAAAATAGAAGTTTTATTTATATGATATTTAAATTAACCTTTTTGTATCTTAGAGTGATTTGATTAATTTTTCTCAACCTTTTTGATATGTGTTTTTTAAAAATAACTGAATACATCCAGTAGGTAGAACATATACAACACCAGTACACATACACACATATAGCAATTATTTGTACATACATACCACTCACATAACCTCTACATAAACATACACTTTATTGTACATTAAACAATTCCCTCTCTTCCTGGCTAAGGGTGTACATAGTAGGAACGCTAGGAGAAGACAATTTGTCCTCTCTTCTTCACACAGCCATCAAATCAATTTCCCTCTTGACAGGGCCAAAATTCCCAGGTTCTCTCTTTCTTACATTTGACATCATAAGAGACCAGCAATTTCCTTCTGGGGAGTAGGAACTACAGTGATGTTCACAGGTCCTAGAAGATGGTATAGTGAATCAAAACAAAAACTTGGCCTCCACCATAGATCTGGCATCATTTCTATATGTCCCTGCATATTTTCATGTATGCAATGTAGTGCACAATCATGTAGAGTAATGGAGTAATGAGATGCAGGGACTACCATTCAATTTAAATAGCATGGAAATGCTGGATCCAATAGGGCAGTGGTGGCGAACCTATGGCACTGGTGCCAGAGATGGCACTCGGAGACCTCTCTGTGGGCACACGTGCTGTCTCCCAGGCACAGAGTTTGCCAGGCATGCCTGCAGTCTCAGGCAGTCCAATAATGCCCTGATATTTTAAAGTGACCCATCCTGTGCTGGCTGGTCCTGTACGAAGTGTGAGAAGGTGTGGAGAGGGTCGGATTGGAGCTCAAAGATTCTGGTAGCCATAAGTTTGCTACTTCCTTCATTTCCGTGTTGGTACTTTGGGAAAAGCTTGTGTGTTTTGGGTCTTATTTTGGGCACTTGATCTCTAAAAGGTTCGCCATCACTGCAATAGGGTAATGCTACTATAAACAACACTCATGTATACACTGATGTGATAAAAGACACATTACACTGTATATTGTTTTCTAACGTAACCTGATCACATAGAGAAAAATTCTATGAAAAGTTCTATTTTATGAGTAATGCGGAATCTCCCAGAACATAGAAAGGTATCATTGTAAACCTGACACTGCGTGGTGATGGCTTGTGGTCTTAATCCTCATAACAAGTTCCCTTTAATTTAGTAGAATGTTATAGTCAGATATAATCAATATTTTGGCCATTGAATCATTTCTTCTTCCGTTTAGGCACATACATTTTTTGCGAAGGAATAAGTAGCAATTTCTGATGCAGAGAATGGGATTTGCAGCTTTTTGCCCCCATTACACTGCATACTCCACTATTTAAAAAGTGGGTTGGACAGGGTGAGGGACAGTGGGGACAGCCTGGCTAACCAAATCTGATATAACCTGATACAGGTTACAACTGAAATCTACACCACGTCAGACCTGGTGTGGAGTTCAGTTCTGGTGCACTAGGGCTGCATTGGAATAACTAAGAAGTCTTAACCTGCTCAACCATTGTACCCTGTTTTATTAGGACCTATTACTGTTATAGAGCTTGGTCACATTTCAGGATCCTAGGCCTAGTACAGAATAGAAGGGGTACAGGACAGAGAAAATAAAAACAGTAATCTGCTGCTACATATAGGGGTAGTGTTTTTTGTAAGCGCTGGGTCTTCCAGTGCTCCCCAAAATTCACCATAAATGATTCACTGTCTGTTCATGCACTTAATGATTAACGGATGATTTGCTTATATCATTCTTATAAGAATAGGCAGTAGCATAACTTGAAGGTGACTGGCCTGTGCAAAATGTGTGTCAGGCCCTCAATTATTTTCATTGTATATTGCACTAGTCTTTTCATGTAGGAATGGTACACCATATTGGGGTCTCTTGGGCCCAGTTTCAACCGTACCCTCTGCACCACCTCAAGTTAAGCCCCTTAGAATAGGTTATTGCTAAAGTTCCCTTCTCCAAAGAAAAGCAAGGAAAGTCTGCAGTCGGTATTTGGTATATAGTCATGTGTCTGTAACAAAGTACAGTAGTTCACACACGGAAAGAACCCGCAAGGAAAGACTCATTATTGTCCCTAGTTATAGTTGGTGTTTGGAGTACCTGTGCCATATTTATGAACTGTTGGCACCACAAAAAGCAGTTTTCCTGACCATTGTTTATTGTCACACTATTTGGATGTAACTGTGGAATCCCCACACTTTTCCTGCACTTCTAGTTTCCCAAAACTTTTTTTGGTGCACAATAAGACTATATCTATATCACTTTCATGAATGTAGAGTTAGTTCAGACCATTTACGGTCAAGCGCCAATTCATTGAGCACGTGCGCCACAATCTAACATCCCAGTTTCAATTGCTGCATGATTCATGCTCCAAAAAAAGAACCCTGCGACGTTATTATTGAATGCCCCCTATTGAGTATGGCGTCCTACGTGTGTTTAGTATATAAGAGTCTGGGTATCTGCATGGTACCTGTAAAGGAAGAAGCATTGCTTGTAGTGTAGAGCAGGTCTTGTAACAATGTGCGTACAGTAAGTGAGCGCAGCTTTGAAGTCAGCACAGAATTAGACTCTATATATCAGCAGGCCAAGCCTTTATGTACACAAATAACACACAGTGCTATATAAAAAAAAAAGTGCTTGCTTGATGATATTATTGCTGAACTGATTTATGAAGGAAACAATGCTGTACAGCAAGGCTGTGACTGACCCCCACAACGCATTATTATGATGTAACCCTTTTTTGACATTATGTTTTTAGGGAAACACTCTTTCACCTGCTCTATGAAGTTCAGGCCAACACATAATGGAACTCGGATAATGATGAACAATCAGCTCCCCCTTCACAGGCACCCACCACTTCCATATACCCCATGCACCAGTCCTCTGCTAAATTAAAGATCACCTCCATGTCACCTCACACCCCATAACTCCCCTTTAAATCGCTGTATTCGCTGCTTCAGGACTTAAAGAAAAGAGAAAAAATCTGTTGTGTTCTAAATTAGTAAAACCTGTGTGAGATTCATGAATACCTGTTGGTAGCCATTTAAACTGTCTGCAGACTGAGCAAGGGCCTAAGAGGGCTGAGTGGTAATTGAAGACAGATATCGTATTTATATCACATCATCCTACTGACTTTATATAGTCCGTTGTATAAGTCTGGCTTATCAGGGAGATAGATAGATAGATAGATAGATAGATAGATAGATAGATAGATAGATAGATAGATAGATAGATAGATATGAAATAGATATATAGATAGATACATATGAGATATATATGAGATAGATGAATAGATAGATAGCTATGAGGTAGGTAGATAGATATGGGATAGATATGAGATAAATAAATAGATAGATAGATAGATAGATCTGAGAAGAGATTGAGAGAGAGAGAGAAAGAGAGAGAGAGAAAGAAAGCAAGAAAGAGAGAGAGAAAAAGAAAGAAAGAAAGTAAGAAAGAGAGAAAATGGAAGAAAAAAAGAAAGAAAGAAAGAAAGAAAGAAAGAGAGAGAGAGAAAGAAAAAAAGAAAGAAAGAAAGACAGACAGAAAAAAAAGAAAGAAGTTATTTTTACTATAGTTTTTGTTGTGCTGCCATTTTTTGATTTCTATATTTCAAGGATCTGACTGGACTGTGGACCCATTTTCTATTTGTTGGTGCAGCTGAATTTTCTTCGTTCATAGATAGATAGCTAGATAGATATAAGAAGTAAAAAGCGGGCAGCACTCCGTGGTTCCAATTTCAAAAAAGAGGTGAACTTTATTGAACAAGTGGCAACGTTTCGGTATGTGACACCTTCATCAAGCAACTAACAAGTGACCCACATTGAATATATATAGCAAACCATAGTAAGTGATTAGCATAAATAGGTGTGTCTTAAAGGGCCTGTGCAATATTAGAAAATTCATCTTTGCACAAACATATTAAAAAATACATCCAAAGGTAAAGTGCATAGATTTCAAATGCATGTATATAACAATATCATTGTTCGCTGTACGATTATATAGTACAAAGTGTAATCATAAAGTGTACAAGTGCGAAGACAAGTGTGTAAAAAAGGGGTTAAAATTACCCAAAAGGCCCTGGAGAGAACTCTCATGGTGAAAGCCTCAGGTCCACAGCTAATGTAATCTCAGCGTCTGTTGATCTATCCTGCACATGTGCATTGGTGCCCAGAGGCTGTGAGAAGCCATCTTGGAAAAGGCCAACCAATGTGTTCACCAAGGCCAAGGCACCAAGGCAAAAAAATAAACATCAAATGACCTGTGACAACATAAAGGGACAAATGAACACATACACATTGTCCTAAGAAGGGGGAGCAATAGTTGTGAACTACTAAAGGATCGATCTATAAGTGAGGGGACCACCCTCGTTACAACAGGATACAGCAATATAGTAATATACACCTCTACGCGATATACACATATTCGAGGTGATTTATGGTAGTTAGCGCTAAGTGCTCATTGTGGTGATACACCACCTTATTAAAGATAGGTTAAGTGCATAAAAATGCGCGCCAGTGGGATATGTAGTGAGTATAGTCACATCCCAAAGAGGTAGTAAGGAGGTATCACCACACCATGTTGCTGTATCCTAACATCCTAAAGAGGTGGTAAGGAGGTATCATCACACCATGTTGCTGTATCCTAACATCCTAAAGAGGTGGTAAGGAGGTATCACCACACCATGTTGCTGTATCCTAACATCCTAAAGAGGTGGTAAGGAGGTATCATCACACCATGTTGCTGTATCCTAACATCCTAAAGAGGTGGTAAGGAGGTATGACCACACCATGTTGCTGTATCCTAACATCCTAAAGAGGTGGTAAGGAGGTATCACCACACCATGTTACTGTATCCTAACATCCTAAAGAGGTGGTAAGGAGGTATCACCACACCATGTTGCTGTATCCTAACATCCTAAAGAGGTGGTAAGGAGGTATGACCACACCATGTTGCTGTATCCTAACATCCTAAAGAGGTGGTAAGGAGGTATCATCACACCATGTTGCTGTATCTTAACATCCTAAAGAGGTGGTAAGGAGGTATGACCACACCATGTTGCTGTATCCTAACATCCTAAAGAGGTGGTAAGGAGGTATCATCACACCATGTTGCTGTATCCTAACATCCTAAAGAGGTGGTAAGGAGGTATGACCACACCATGTTGCTGTATCCTAACATCCTAAAGAGGTGGTAAGGAGGTATCATCACACCATGTTGCTGTATCCTAACATCTTAAAGAGGTGGTAAGGAGGTATCATCACAGCATGTTGCTGTATCCTAACATCCTAAAGAGGTGGTAAGGAGGTATCACCACACCATGTTGCTGTATCCTAACATCCTAAAGAGGTGGTAAGGAGGTATCATCACAGCATGTTGCTGTATCCTAACATCCTAAAGAGGTGGTAAGGAGGTATCACCACACCATGTTGCTGTATCCTAACATCCTAAAGAGGTGGTAAGATACCTCCTTACTACCTCTTTGGGATGTGACTATTCTCACTAAATATCCCACTGGTGCGCATTTTTATGCGCTTAACCTATCTTTATTAAGATGATGTATCACCACAATAGGCACTTACTACCATAAATCACCTCGAATATGTGTATACCGTGTAGAAGTAAGGAAATTCCAGAGCAGCACAAAAATGTGGGCAATGTAGTCCACAATACATACTTCAGGAACAAGAACAAGGCAGCACTCCTAAATTCAAGTGAAAAAGCAGGGTGTCCTTATTCCATGTTGCAACGTTCTGGTGGCACAGGCTTGAAAAGGGTGCTGTGCCACCGAAATGTCGCAACATGGAATAAAGACACCCTGCTTTTTCACTTGAATCTTGGAGTGCTGCCTTGTTCTTGAAGTAGATAGATAGATAGATAGATAGACAGACAGACCGGCAGAGTTTGCATTATTTGAAAGGGGTCCCTCCTGGTGCAGGCATATAAGCTGTAGTCCGCTCGTTCATTTCAGCCTGGCAACACAGGAGAAGCCTGTGAGAGCTGTCTAGTGGTAGAGGACATATTGCCCTGGGCTAAGTCTACCTGGGCACACACCACATCCATTTCATGCAAATCAACTGCAAGCTGTAATCAGCACACACCTATTACAGGAAGGCTGCCCTCACAAGCACTGACTATCCTCCACAGATGCCTCTTTATGGCTGTGAAGGTGGCAAAGTGAGGGAAAGTTATTTTGGGCAAACTTCTAAGACCCAATTTGTTTTGAAAAGTTGTTAATCTACAAGGGAAAAAATTGTTCTGGATTATATTCCGCCATTTAACTCCTGACTGATTCCAACTTTATAACATAAGACTACAGATCCCTAAACTCTATGCTGTCCCCAAGGGGCTCTAGCAGTATGGTCACATGCTGGGAAGTATAAAGGCTTGTTCCTCATGTAACATATTACTGCATTTTCGGTAGTATTTTTGAAGCACTTATACCAGATGTTACTTTAGAGTTTATGAAAACTATGAAAACTGATTTTTAAGCTTCAGTACCTGAACGCAACAGTTGTCCAAATGGACTGTGCAAAACTGAAGATTTGTTTGAGTTTAGCTTCCTATTTGGATCTGTTTGTAACGGAGAGGTGGCATCTGTCTGTCATCTGTTTTTTAATGGATCCATAATGATTTTCACAGTATTTCAAAAGTCTATACAAGTGCTGTCCGTATTTTCACTGACCTATTGACTTCTATTGGACAAAGGATCCGTGAAAACAGTTCTGATTAGGACACGCTCTACCATCTAATGGAATGACAATGAAAGTCTGTTAAAATAATAGAAATGTGCTGGAATCCTTCTAAAAGTCTGGCATTTAGTGCAGCCGCGTGCCGTCCGTACAGAAATCAGGCTGCACACGACTGTTTTTCACTGTCAAGTGAAGCTGCCCTTAGTCTTTGGGTTTTTGTGGCAGGTTTGCAGTCAATGATGTTCACATATTTTAGTGTCATCTTGTGATGGTGAAACATTTTTTTTGTGTAGTTTAGCTGGGGTTTTAATAGTACCAGTAAAAAAAAAATTTCAATCTATTTTATAGATTGTAAGCTCTTGTGAGCAGGGCCCTTATTCCTATTGTTTCATATCCATGTTATTTCTCTGTTGTGTCTTGTTTTGTTTGTATATGTACCCCATGATCTGTAAAGCGATGGGGAATATTATGGTGCTATAAAATAAAGATTTATTATTTCTACTATTATTATTATTATTATTATCATTATGCAATATAGACTTTTATTTACATTGCTGCATGAAATTGAAAACATAATTTATGCAAAAACACAGCAATAGCAACCTTCAATGTGAAAGTGCTGATAAAATGATGATGTGTGAATCTAGCTTTCTGAACCACATGTTGAAATAGCAACAACAAAAAAATTAAATGGCACCAAAAACAATAATAAAACTGCTTGATGTGTATGTCATTTCATTTATTTTTAAACCCTGCTTAAAGGGTAAGTGGAGCAACACTATATGGAAGAGCGTTTGTTGTGAAAATGAAGGTGGTCATTGCAGTTTATGCAAATAAAGGTTATTTTTGGCATATAATAAAATAATATCCCAACTTTCCAACAAATTTCCTCTAATAGGTATCTTCTTCTGTACTAATGGATACACATCAGGTGCCTGGCTCTTTACAAGACACTGATAACTCCTCTGTAACAAGTCATGCACCTGTTTGTTCCTAGCAGGAGAGACTTCCATCCACTGGAAGTAAGCAGTGAAGGTTTCTATTCAATGATGACAGCAGGTGATTGGTAGAGAACGTGTATATCTTTTTAATGCATTGAACCTCTGATATCCTTATAAATCCATGTCTAATGAGTCAAATATTAGATTAAAATAGAGCTTCACTACAAAACCTTGAAAACTAATATAAACCCTCTGCATTTTGGGATATGGTTTGCTCACACCTTACAGTGGGGCAGACGATAAGATGTATATTTCTATCTGTTTGCATTAAGCATTTTTAGTGCAGACATTTTTGGTTCACTTGGCTGTGAAGTAAATCCCTGTCTCTGCCCAGTTCCTCTCCTCTTTTTGTTTCATTCTATGGTAGATCCCTGAAAACCAATAGTTCATTTAAAAAAAAAGGTCCCCCAGTGGCTCAGACTTCTCTCCATCTGAATCCTTTCTCCTGAAACAAAACCCAGGAGCCAGCACAATACCTGCCAGTGCCCCCCTCGACCACCAAATCCCCTTAATTGAAATCATACTTATTGGCAGGCGTCCAAACAATTTTTGCAATTGTGAGCAAAAAAGAAGAGGAAGAAAAGTCGATGTGATTAATATCCACCCTGAGCTATGCATACATGAACAGTCCTTATTATAGGGAGTTTAATCCCTGTTCACAGCAGCTGAATAACCTGGGCTCTTATCAGTGTACATTTGTGTTTATTGCATGTATTTGTGCATCTTCTAATACTCCATATGGTCTGGATTATTCTATATAGGGATATAGTCACCATCGCAAGCTCCAGACTGATCTGCATTCAAGAAAATTCCTACAGTTTTCCTTTAATGAGTGGTTGGGTTAATGCTTCACCTTACCCTACAGGGTCGGAGCTGGATGACTTTTCCTAGCTCCTGGCTGCCTCTTACCATACAATGTCTGTAGGATTATGGGCAGAACAATCATAGGTCCTGAACCCAATTAAAGGGGCTTCTAATTATGCGACCAAAGTGGAAGGAACTGTTAGCAAATATAGTCAAATATCAAGGGAGAAAGGGAAAGTGCTCACCTATTGTGCACCATGTAGACAAATCATTTATTAATAGATTTCTATATTTTTCTATATTTTGATAAAACTACGACAAAAACGAGAGAAGTTAGGACGGGAAATTTATTGTTGTATCAATTTAGCGTCCCTAGTCCACAGCGACAAAGTGCAGATCTTGTTCACTATTAATCATCATTGAAAAAAGACACTTTACTAAGAATATTCGTTTTATTTCTTATTGCAACAATTGTATAATAATAATATTGTAAAATAATAGTAATAATAATTATTGTTATAACAAATTTTTTGCTCAACCAATAAGACATCGGTCTTAAACTATTTTGCTTCAGGGAAAGTGCAATGCAAACAGCTGAATAGAAGCAGAAAGGTTAATAGAAATATTGTTATTTTCATTATTATTGCATCATTAATATTAAGAATAGCCTGAATGATAATCATTATATATATTACATTTATAGATAGATAAATAGAAGTTAAGTGTAGCATAGTATGTCTGTAAAGGGACTGAACAATGCCATATGTTAGTTCTCATAATATTGTATGAACTTGTTAGCACATACACAATACACATGAACATGATATATAACAAAGTCATCACATCACATATACACATATACATGCTGCAAGCACAAACAAGTAGTCATACACACACAATATATACAAAGACATATACCCTTAAGCACACACCCATATTTACAAACATAAATACATACTATATAAACATACATATGTACATAATATTGAGAGTAGTATTGAGTATATTTCTCTGTAATAATACAGTCTTCCTTGCATTCTGTGATTGTGTGGCTCTGGCGCTGGTGACTGCTCAGGTACAGGAGCGATGTCGGGTCTCTAGTCCCAGGGGATCTCTGCTCTTACACCGTCCCTGCACCCTGTATGTGCCGGTGCCTGTAGATCCGCACTCCTAGTACACTGCTATGTGCCTATAGGAAATAAGTCCAGCGAAAAATGCTGATACATATGTTATATAGCGCCAGAAATAGCCACATTTATTACACATTGGCAAGTCCCCGGTGGTGCTAAAAATCATAAATATAGTTTTAAAACAATTATTTTACAATATGAAGTCCTGGGGCTCTGTACATACAGTATATTGTGTATTGTAGGTAGGTGTATTGTCTTGTGCATTAGGTGTTGGATTACTTGGGTGCTGGGGTTTTGTTACTGTGTAAATGTGCTATTCTGTACATTGTTGTGTGCGCTTTTTATTTCCTCTGTCCTCTCTATGCATTTTGTATTCTGTACCTCGTGTCAGGGTGTGTTGTATCGGTGTAAGGTGCTGCTGTGTATTGTATTTGTTTCTTTCTACTACTATCTGTGTTGTGTAGTATTTTCATATAGAAAGGACCTTGCTATATGTATATAGTTTTGTATTTGTGTTATGTCCATATTGGATTTACCCTTTATGTCATACTGTGTATGTTGTGTGCTGCTTTTTGTTTCACTGAATGCTGTATGCCCTACAGTGTATTTTATATGCTGTGTTCTGAGACTTGTTGTATGTGGGTTTTATGTGATCTTTACTCTGTTTTTGCAGTTATTTGTTGCAGTCTGTGTACGTTTTACATGATCTGCTACCAGTTATTTGTTTTATTCTGTTTGTGTGTTTTATATGATCTGCTGCCTTCTATTTGTTGTATTCTGTGTGTGTTTTATATGATCTGCTACCTGTTATTTGTTGTATTCTGTGTGTGTTTTATATGATCTGCTACCTGTTATTTGTTGTATTCTCTGTGTGTTTTATATGATCTGCTACCTGTTATTTGTTGTATTCTGTGTGTGTTTTATATGATCTGCTACCTGTTATTTTTTTTGCATTCTATTGGTGTGTTTTATATGATCTGCTGCCGTCTATTTGTTGTATTCTGTGTGTGTTTTATATGTTCTACTACCTGTTATTTGTTGTATTCTGTGTGTGTTTTAAACGATCTACTACCTGTTATTTGTTGTATTATGTGTGTGTTTATATGATCTGCTTCCTGCTATTTGCTGTATTCTTTTTGTGTGTTTTATATAACGTACTACCTGTTATTTCTTGTATTCTATGTGTGTTTATATGATCTGCTGCCTCCTATTTGTTGTATTCTGTGTGTGTTTTATATGATCTACTACCTGTTATTAAGTGTGCTCTGTCACTGATTGTAAACCCTTAGGCGTGTGCTTTATGCCATGTGTTGGATATTATGTATTATGTCATTGATTGTCACATGTTTTGTTTTTGTTGTGTGTTTTTAATTTATTGGGTCATTTATTGTATACCAAATGTTTTGTGTTTATGTGTTATTTTAAATATTTTTTTGTTTGATATGATGTGTTGTTTCCTTTTTAATGTTCTATGTAATGTATTTTGTTATGTGTTTCATGTTATGAATGTGTTCTGTATACTTGTACAGCCCTATGATAATGCTATATACCTGTGACCTGCTCCTTAGCCTGTGTTGGCTGGTCGTTCTCACCCCCGCAGTAGTATTTGCTGTGCACACATCTGTATTAGGGCAGGTATTATCATTTTTTGTTTACTGGGGCAGAGCGGTCTTTACAACAGATGCTTTACCTGCTAGTCAAGATGCCAAATTACTACCATATAATTTTATTTATGATAATTCTGGAATATCTGCAGGTAGAAATAAAATGTAAATTTACTAGTATAAATCTACAGGTGCAAAACTACTGAATACTGTGTGCTACCATACTACCATAAAGCCCCCTGGGGCACTGCACCAATGATAACGTAACCCTAATCATAATCTCATGTATTTTCTATGTATCTCTATTCTACCTATCATGTATCTATTTCTAGCTATTTTTTATCTAAATAATTATCTCTATCTATCTATCTATCTATCTATCTATCTATCTATCTATCTATCTATCTATCTATCTATCTATCTATCTATCTATCCATCCATCCATCATGTCACCCTTTTATACCATACACAACCAGTAGCTGTCAGCACACATGTGGCTGCATCCTGCCAGAGTCATCTGACATGTGAAATATATTTTCTGACTACTCAGTAGATTTAATGGATTCCCTAATAATTTCCTTTCCACCTTCAGTCTATAAACTTCAGTATTTACCTGACTGTATCATAAACTGCGGCTGATTTCTTGGAGGCTCTTGTATTTATCCTAAATCTATATATGTTTGGATATTAAACATTGTGCTTGGATTAGATCCCTCAGTAACAAGCAAACTTCTGCAGGGCCCATGAGAGAAGGACCTGCAGATTACAGTGTGAAGTGTATAGTGACGCAGACTATAGGTGACGCATAATCTGAATTCCCCCTAGTCAGGAATATGATAACCTTCCAGTGTAAGATATTGAAGGCTCTGCAGGTGAGAAATCACCTTGGCTGCAGCTCCAATCTCTTGTACACTACTGATATAGGATTATAAATTAACAGAGTAAATATCTACTTATATCTGCATTGCATGTAAATTATAGGGGACCGGGGGAGGGGGTGACATAACTACATAGTGCGACATTAGATGGCTGACACCTACACAATAGCTGCAAAACAGAGTTGAAAGACTTACCCATCACAAACCTGTCCATATCAGACAGCAAAAAGAGAATGGAGGATAAGCTGCATCCAGGAAAGAGAAAAATGTCACCGTCATATATAGTCATACATAGTTTATTGCTATAATAACCCTGCAACAATACAACAAGGGTCAGAGCTAGCCATAAGCATTGCCATTTACTGGTAGTGGGAGGGGAAAGGGTTAAGGAGAACAAAATACAATATAAACATGCCAATGAAAAATATGGTAATTGCATAACAAATAAAAATAGTGAAATGCTAAAAAAATATATGAGAAAGTTGCTAGCAGAATACATTATACAAAGTACATGCAGCAATGTAGTAAATTTCTATATACTCCTCCATCAGTATCCTAGTCACTGGTACCTGGGTCCTTAGACATATCCAATCCAGGGGCCAATTGCACTGGGTGAGATGTGATTTTTCTTAAAGAGGCAGTACAGAGCTGGAGGCTGAGAGCAGGGAGGGAGAAGCTGAGGGGGGAGATAAGTGATCTGAAGAGGACAAAAAAAACCCTGATGATGATGATGATTACACTGGAAACTTTCTTAGTCCTGGAGAGGGTGTCAGATTGAATGCTCTGTGCGCATGTGCAAAGGTGTCCAAACTGACAATGCTTATGAGATGAAGATAGTGTGTAGCTTGCTTCTGGGCTCAAGGAGGAGAAGAGAAATCTACAAGCCGACAAGATGAGATCCAAGGCGAGGGCGCGGAAACTGGCCAAAAGTAAGCAGCTCTCCCCTTCTCCCCTGATCCCTTCCCTGCTGCTGCCTCTCTCTGCCTGGGGATCCCTGTAGACAGATGAGCCAGCAGCACCTTACCCCCTTCCAGCACACAGATGAGCATAGCCTCTCCAGGGTGAACAGAGCAAAGCAGGGAGAGTGCCCCCTCTCTATCCACAGCCCCTCACTCCTCTCCCTGCTCCTCTGCATCCAGTGCAGCACCCTGAAAATGGAACAAGGAAACTTAACGAAAAGTTGACGAAAGAGGGAGAGCAACTTTTTTTTCCTTTATTGAATCCTTCCAAGTGTTGTGAAATTATATTCCTGGCTGTAGAAATAGTGGGCGCTAGAGGGCTGCCCAGGACATAAGAGGAGAGGGAGCAGACTCCATGTACAGACAGGGGACACATCCAGGGATCCGGCTCCAGCACTGGATTCTCTCTCTATATACTTCATTCTCTGTGTATTGGATGATTGGGGTGGGGGAGGTGGGGGCTGGGGGTGCATTGTGTTTTCTAGGATTGTATTGCGTTTATTACATTCATAAGGCTGCAGTCAGACTTGGAGGTGTATGGTGGAAGCAGACTTGAGCAGAGATTAGGATTATTCTGTACTTGTCGCTGGAGTTTGGGATTAAGCTGCACAGTTCAGTCCTGTCATGTATTTTACTTTCTGTTTCAATGTGGCTTTTGTTGTTCACTAGTCAGGAGGGAAGTAGAAACCCTCCACATCATCCTGATAGAGTTGTTTTCTTTTATGTTTATTGATACATTTATAGTATGTGTTATATATACATTTGTTGTAATTATTATTGATAGTTATAGTCTCTATAATATCCTTGCATTTGCATTGATACAGTTATATTCTGTATTATAACTTTGCTTTTATGTTGCTATATAAAATCGCTGCAGTAAAGGGATCACAACCTTAATATGCATTGACTCTGTAACTTTCCTTCTGTCTGTGGCCATTGCAGGTAGGAAGTGTAACGTTATAAAATTCTCTGAAGTTGTATACTTGTATACAGGTTTAGAAAAACATTAACCTGTGCACTTCATTTACACTACTAGTTATTACTGCTCTGCTATGTATCAATGGTCACTTACAAGGCCCAGTAGGAGCTTAACCCACCCCCCTCCGAAATAATAGATCATTTGTCGCCTATAGAGCTTTACAAAATTTAACTATTTTATATATATATAATCGAATTATTTGTTTCTGAATTTTGTTAATATTTTGAAAGTCGTATAACATTATTACCATTATTATTTTATACTTAATAATATATATTTGATTATTTAGATCCACGATCCTCCTTCTTCTTGCCTATATAATATAATGAAATAAGGAAGTGTAGGAAGCTCTATTGCAATGTCATAATTTGGAGGATATAGGGGGTAATTTCCCATCTGCGGACCGACATCTTCCAGTATAGGTTCTGGGATTTTTTTTTTGGGAGAGTGAGGACTGATTAGAATCAGGTGTCTCATGCAGTACAAGGCCCCAGCGTTTTATGGGGTTTCTGAGAAGGATTTTAGGGATCACAGTTCAAAACAGTAGCCTGGAGCTAAGGTTTCTCCATCCCATGAGACTGCACAGGAGCGCAGAGGCATAGTACTGCTAGGTCCATATATATATACATATATATATATATATATATATATATATATATATATATATATATATATACATACATACATATCCATTGTATCATATCAAAATTGGGACTGAACCTAGGACTACAGACATGGCAGATCTACTACATTATATAGCAATGAGTATAGACAAATTCCGCTCTGCTACATCAGTGATTATATGTGTGAATGTCAGGTGTTACCTAAGCATAGTTATGGACTACAACAGTGAACAGTTAATCGAATTTATATATATATATATATTATATATATATATATATATATATATATATATATATATATATATTTACAGCTAGCCACTTAAGCTATATATCTAGCAATATTTTTTTATTATTATAACAATAATTATTATTAGTCTTATTAGTATGTGAATGAATCGCTAGTGCATCCAGTACATTATATTGAACAGACATTCAGTATATTCATTTTTTAAGTAACTATCTATGGAGAATTACAGCTCTGAGCTCTGAACTTACTCCTATGTATCTAGAATGTTTCATGGCATTTTATACTTTTGTCGTCTATGTATGTATGTATTCATTGTTCATTAAAATCACTTTCATTTTATTTCTTATTTTTGCACCTTTGTAATAACATTGATAAGCACGGGGGAGTGAAGGCATTTAGCAACACAAATATCTTAAGAAATAGCAGGACCTTTGCCAGTCTGGAGGATGTATTAAAAATTCGGGACTGACATTGATATGGATGACTGTATGTGCAGTTGTTGGGGAAACATTATAACTTTTTATGTATTTGGGCTACAGGTTCTGGTTCTCCAGACACTTAGAAGGTGTGATTAAATGTGTGCCTCACTCTGCATGTAATGCCCACTGCAAGAATTTTTTTTTTGTACATTTGGAGTTTGCACATTTTATTATACCACAGCAAGCACTCATTTTATATTTATATATAATTTATGCAGATAGTATCTAGCCATTTTTTTTTACTTTTATGCAGATTTAACCCCCTTAGCTCTGTGCCCAGGGTAGTATAGTATCTCCCTCCATGCACTGTGAGGTTTTATGTTGATTTTCTGTTGAAGCAATATTAAGATTGCACAAAAAGAGAGGTTATTGATGTTTCCTTGTCAAGTGGATGATATCTGTTGTCACATTAGAGACAATGAGAAAAATAAAATACTGGGGACAGATGAGGTATAAATGACCCAGGCTATGTATCTGCCAGCAGCTCTGCTGAAATTAACCAGTTTGTTGCCTACTGACTGGATGATGATGAAGGAACTTTGCTGATTACACACTCCACTTGGTGACCATCTGTTACATGAGTTTCCTTACAAGAGGGAAGCAAATGTATTTAGGTTTTTCATACATTCCAATATACCATAGGATAAATAATGCTAATTACTAATATGAATTGTAGTATTGTTGTGATACTGGGCCATATACTAACAATAATAATATCAGTGATAACACCTACATAACTACTACTACAACATAAGCATCACTATACCAATACTACTACACCTTCCATCAATCATAACACACTACACCCCCACTATATCTGATATAACCTGTAATAATAACAGCAATAACGCAAGTGATAACAACACTATATCAGTAGATACCAAATCAAAGTGATCTCCATTGCATCTAATAATAAAACAACTGGGATAATGTGACTGCTACTACTACTTTACATCTACCACCTCTACCACCTGTACTATTGACCATAAAAGCTAATAAGCATTCCAATTGGTCATAGATTAATACTATAGAGTTAACACTGCTTTAGCTTTTTTTTGCACATACTGCTGAGAAGGCTTCATTTCTTGAAGATGCAGGGAATTTCCTAAAAATGTCTTGGTTTCACAGTCTACTATTTGATGACAGATCTTCACATTATTGTGACCTCCTATTTATTAGTAAAATGGATTTAATGAATATGGTCCAAGTTCTATATGGCTGATAAAAGAGCTCTATAATATATCCTACTTTATTATCTATCTATCTATCTATCTATCTATCTATCTATCTATCTATCTATCTATCTATCTATCTATCTATCTATCTATCTATCTATCTATCATCAGCTCAGTTATATAGCACAGAGCTCACAGTACATTGCTATACAGTATTACCCTATATGTACATTCATATTGCAGTCATTATATATCGGAAGGTTTCCGCATATGTACAAGTGATATATTAGTATTGACCTGCATGTGTTGGTATAGAACAGCGACAACGCAGCCTCGTGTTGTAACACAGTTCACACAATATTTCAGTCACTGCTGAGGTTCTGGGTTATGGGCACATTCTCCCAATGCCTCCTTGTTGTAATGCACTCATTTAGCATCTACTTAGTGCCCAACCTAATATTTTACCATGTCCCAAATGTCTCCAAAGAATGTTATTAACATCCTTTCTATTTATTCAAGCAATTAGAGGATACTAAGTGTTTCTGTTCCAGTAATCAACGAGATGTATAATTAGGCTCAAAGGGAAAAAAATAGTCTGATTCTATAATTTTGAGGCAGTTTGTTTGGATTTTAATCTAATTTTGGGTCAAGTAAATTGTCTCTTAACAGAGTGTAGTGTTGTGGGTGGCCTAACACGTAGCTTGGGGATACACATAGGTGGTCATGCTGATGGTGACTACATTTTCTTCTAGTTCTGTGGATAATATAGCATAATTAGCTAGTAGTATAGTTAAATAGAACTTACATAATAGTCTTATATAATATTCAACATATCATAAAAATTGGTGGTTTTCATGTTTTATTTTCTTACTAGGCCCAAAATCACACAGGTTCTTGTTTGGACCAGCACAATGCGGAAACAATTCCTGGGCCTAGTTGCAAGATCTGTAACATAAGTCACACAGTTTATATCATTTAGGCTACTTTAGGCTCTATGGCCCAGTTGTAACTGCTGTATCCGCACCCCGTAGAGCTACATCACTGCTGCAATATAGGACCACAGCAAAGTGGTGTCTGTATGTGAGGGACTGAGGCTGTTGAAGGACTTTGAAGTCACAATTGGAAATCAATTAATGAAATGGACATCTTTTTGCAGTAATAATGTAAATGAATGTTTTCACCTGCTGTTGCAGATCCAGCAGTCATTAAAGTCCTGTTGTACAGTGAACTTGTTTGTGTATATACATTTACTGATTTATAGGGACACAAAGAAATCCAATACTGGCATCATGGAATAAGAACTACTGAGGTCAGAGTTATGTAAGAATGTATTGGGGATATTTGACATATAGGTGGAAATGTACATAAGATAGAAGTAGTTCAATGGGTGAACATTCAATGATACCAGGCAAAAGGTGACCAATCTTTTAGGGAAGTTCATTCATACACATTCATACATGTTATCTTAGACAATGAGACTGTCAAATGATTCTTCTTGATTTCTAGTTGAAGGTTCACCTTGGTTTCACAACTTGAGTCTCATATGTATGGGCGTCTTACAGTAACAAATACATGTCTAGGAATTTACTCCATCCAAGAGCAATACTGTCAGAATCTCCTGGCAGATAGCAGAGAGTAATAGATTGGAAATGGTGCACAGGAACCTATGACAATGGCATCATAAGTGATATTAATGGTAGTTGGAGAAAAGTTGGTCAATATCCAATTTATAACCTTAATCTTATAATGGATCCTGCATCTTATGACTATTGTGGAGCCTAACAAGTAGATCACTTTGAACTTTGCCAAACTCTGGCTATGATTTAGATCTAAAAGGTGAATTATAAATCCATTCCCCCAGTCCCTTACAGGTCTCATTTCCCAACATAGTATTCACAGCTGCTATGCTGTGACTTGTAGTTCAGCTACATATATGAAGCTTATTTTTGGCCTTACCTCATATGTTTGAATGCTGTATATGTAAATGCCTGCAAGGCCTTCTGGCCTCAATGGGTTAAATGCCTACACTATCATTCGGTTTAACTTGACCTATTCTACAGTGCTAGCAGTATTCACATCAATTCATGTTGACCCACAGTATAAGCCCTGTGAAATTCTTTTCAAACATTACCCCTTCCTTGTTTTTCACATGAAGGGCACCTTCTTGTACAGACAATACCCCCTCCCTCTCCCTTCCCCTTCTACACACGGGGCACATGTACACACAAATTATTTTACAAACCTATATTATTAGCCTAAAGCAGCCGAGCATATGTGGAGTATGTAAAATGTTCACATGTGATGTAGCAGATTGTATTTCACAACAGTGCAGCCGAGTAATTCAAAGCTGTCGCTCGGTGTAATTTTATACCGGGGATGTAACTACTAGGGAACTGGCGGGGAAGGAAAGTCGACTTTCTGCACTCGACTCCCTGCAGGACAAATACTGTACATCTGTGAAATAACATTCAGCGCTTGTTGGGTTAACATTACAAGAAAATCTGATGGATTAAAAAACTGAGAATTGGCTCTTCCAGTTGTACCTTTGTAAATGAAAAGGGTTCATTAATATCAATAACCCCATTTTAATTTAATATCAATATAATACATTTATCCCATATAAAATAATACTCATTATACCAAATTATAAACTACTGTATGCAACTTATTGTATGCAATCACATACTGTGCAGAATTCCTTTACTGTACAGGCCTGTAGATCACATGACTATCTTATAACCCTTATAAACAGTATCCCATGCATCATATACCCCATTACATAATTTTCAGTTATGAAGTATTCTATAAGTTTTGTACTTCCCTACATTCTTATTGCCAATTTTTAATACTAATATCCTATATTATGTATGTAGAACTGTACACATGTTATCATAGCAATTTGTGCTACAGTAGGGATTTGACCTGATGCCTAACCATCCCACTTCCCGCACTCATCAATGATCCTTGGGGCCTTCTTCAGTCCCTATCCCCTCCTCAAACTAGTTATTTGGAGGTGCTCTGTTCAGCTATCTAAACAGCACAATTTGCTTCCTATTTCAGTAAATAAATGTTATGGTTTGTATTATGAAAAATTATAAAAAAAATTCCAATATACTTTCTATATTAATTCCTTTTTTCTAGATCTCTGATTGCTGTCATTCTATAGAAAGTTTCTATGTTTTCCACCAGTGGACATACATCTGACTATGGTCACACAGGTGCATGGCTCGTTAGTATTATAAAGAATAAGCAATGTGCACCTGTATGACCATGGTCAGATTTCTGGAAAATAAACAATGAAGCTTCCTATAGAATAACAGCAAGCAGAGATACAGAAATTTGTGAGGAATTAGTGCAGGAAAATTGTATAACTTTTCATTGTACAAACAATAACATGTATTTGCTGAAATGGGAAGAGCCCTGTAAGCTTGTCCTTTTATCTCCTGCCTCAAAATCTGACTGCTCACTTGCTGCCTTATATATCCCACCGCCATTGTCACCAGATAATCAATTTTATTCACTTAATCTGTCAGTTGTTGTAGTTATGGCCGATAGGTTTGTGGAATCCTATAGGATTGCTTGTATATAATCCTAGAATACTCATCACTAAACTAGGAGCTGATGCTAGACCTCTACTACACCTCTACTTTTCCTGGGCTGGAAAAGTGACATTTTCCTCTGTTTTTCAAGACTGATTTGCATCTGTTTACTATGGATCCTCATAAACTATATTCTATGATCAATTTTTGAAACAACGGTACCGACCAGGACAAGCTCTACTTTATAATGGATCTGTCACACTTTCTAATAAAATAGGCAAAGATCCATTAAAATGTGTTGCATTTCATACAGTCTTGTGTCATCCTTTCAAAATACTGACGGCACTCGGCTGTTTTTTTTCTGCCGTGAGCATCTACCCTTACTGACTTACCTGTGGTCCATGATTCACTTACCCAACCCATGAGTTATTGGAACTAGCCCAACAGGTTCCTTGTATAGCAAAGTGAAAGCCATTTACATCAATACATTTAAATAAAACCAATATCCATACAAGGGGTCTCTATAGCTCTTACGTAGGGCGTCTTCTATGTTACCTACAATTCTACTTGATTAGTGGGCAAAGGTCCATTAGAGACCACATCTTCACTATAGAGATGTTATAAATTAGACGTATATCATCCTAATCCAATAGTATGTCAGGTTGATAAACTTTAGCACAAAAAAGCACTTGTGCCATAGAGTCCTGAAAGAGATGTGATAACTTACTAAAATATTTCTTTTTAGATAATTGTTCTCAGCGACAAGTCAGATTATGGAGTTCTCAGATTACAGAAGGGTATAGATTACCTTTACTCTATAGCAATTATGCGGGCACCGTCTATTGTTCTGCTTTGTTTTTTTTTAATAAAGCTTTCTATTGATTCAATGTACACCTATAGTTTATAATAATTCAGACTTTGCTGTAATGAAATCCCTGCTGGTGGGACAGTGCTGAGAAACATCAGCCAATCCGGAAAGGCAGAGCTTCAGTGTTACATAGTTATATGTTACATACAATCACAGACATAATATGATACCTTTTCTCATAATAAATTGCCAGGAAAATGCAGCAGCCAAATAATATAATCCCTATTTTTCATTGGATAAGGTCCTGTCTTGAAATCAATGAGAGATCATATAAAACAATGGCTGTACCATTTTTCCTATTAGTAGAGATACCCCCAAATTTATCAAGAATATGACTTGATGATCCAAGTTACCAAATTATTAGCCACAGAAAAGGATATGAGGGCAACACCCTATGCAAATGATCCATTTATTCCCAAACTTGATAGTTTAGGTCGAGTCCTTGATGACTTTCCGATACTTCTGATATTTCTTCCCCTATGTTTGTCCACATAAGGGATTCATAACTGTTTGGTTTAGCTTGTATAAGAGTTATTAAAGACTATGTATGATGTTGCGGTGGCCTGTGGTCATGTAGGGTGAAAGAAGCTCAATAAGCAGCCATTCTATTCCTAAATACCTTCAATAGACAAAAAAACTTACAATCTTCTTGTTGTCTATCAGTGTCTGAAAGTGGATTTCAGGAATGAGAAAGACTATCATTTGCCATTTTGTTGTTTCCTATGTCTAGTATTTTGGGGTTTCAGAAACATTAAATGAAATATATGTAAATACAAATATCCCTCTTTTGTAAATGTACAATACTAAAATAAGACAGGAGAGCCCTTTATGTTGTTGTGATCAGCCTGGCGCAGATAATTCCTGTACTCAATGGGAAGAATTTATCAAGCTCTAGCACATTATGTGCCAGCCCTTAATACTCCGCTTGCCCTGCAGGTTGCACTGGATATACTAAGATGCTCCAGTCTACTCCAGGCCCCTCTCCGCCTACTTGGGTTCGAGGTAGCATAAAGCGGTGAAAAGTTGCCATTCTTGGCCTTGCGCCAGGAAATGTGACTTTTTCGAGGTTTCTCACAAACCAGACCAATCTTTTTAGGTCATTTTTATAGACAAATGGAATTGTAGTATGTACTGTAAGTTCAGCTGCTGCCTCATTTTGATAATTACATACAGCTGTAGACAGTGTTAGGTAGTAGCCCCAGAGAGGTTTGTAACCATATCATTGTGTATATTGTTAGTAGAAACAGGACTATGAAAAATATACTCATATAGTAATAGCTGGGTTCGGGTCACTCTTGTGTACTGGTGAGTCAGATCTCTTAAGTGTACTAGTATCGGTCAGCCCCCCTGCTGTAGAAACTTTTTGTTTGAATCCTGAAACATTTAGTGTTCAGCAAGACATTAAAGGCATCTCACACACCAGTGCACCGGAGTGCTCCAAACCCAGCTAGTACCCTGGAATATGTCAGTCCTGCTGTAACAACATACATAAAGCTATAACTACATACCAATACCTAACACTGTCAGCAGCTTTGTATGATGGATACTGCAGACAGATTCCCTTTTGCAAT
Source organism: Engystomops pustulosus (assembly GCF_040894005.1). NCBI lineage: Eukaryota > Metazoa > Chordata > Amphibia > Anura > Leptodactylidae > Engystomops > Engystomops pustulosus. The sequence goes on along the minus strand of NC_092416.1, from coordinate 62,774,977 downwards.
ACAGAATGCTTTGTGGAACTTGTGCCAACTGTTGGAATAGGGCAGAGGCAGGCAAGAGGAATCTATCATCAGATCCACTGCTGATGGTAGGTTTCCTTCAATGCATGCTGTGTTTTGCTGGAGGCGTGGCTTCTGATAGCCGCTGCATTACGGAGTACTGGACCCTCATCAGTGTGATATTTATGGTGGGGATAGGATAGGTTATCAAAAGCAAGACTTAGAAACCACTTTAGGGCTACATGGTGGTCACTGTAAGCAGCAATTAGACATAACTGCTTAGTCATAAAAGGCATAAAAATGTAATGGAAAAGGAGTTCTAGAATTTACAAAGAATAAACATTTCCCTATAGTAGTTGTTTGCAGTTTTTTTTAAAAAAAATATCTCTCACACTGTAAATAAGTTCCAAAAATATAATAATCCCGCCAATTCTTACAGCTCGGGACAAGGCTTTTTGGCGTCAACTTTCTGACGTTTCCCAGAAACATCTTTTTACGTCCAAGTTATTGGCTCCAATTAAGTCGTCACTGACAAGATAAATTTGTAGTAGAAGCGAGTAGTCAAAATGTGAAAAGGATACAAGTTGAAAGACAAAAAAAAAGTTTTCTTCTCTGTGAAAATTGGTTTAATTATATCGGTGGAATGTTTCTTTTCCAATTCTGTATGTAATTAACCCATCTCGCTGTCTGCAATTTATTTTAATAAAAAAATAAACCAACCGTAGGTTTCGGTTCCTCATGCCCCTAGGGACGGGTTACGAATGATGTGTTTAATTCCATTAACTACAATGCAGCCTACTAGAAAAAAAAAATGTACAAAATCAGTTTTATCCAGTTTGCACAATGTTAGGCGAAGCAAATCATTTCAATATTAAGTGTCACAAAGCCCATTGTAAATTCTAAAGAGACAGCCTACAGCAATGTTCGTGTACTTTCCAATTATCATTAATGGCTTTTGAACAAGGGATGACGATGGCCCAATCTTTTTAATTTTTTTTTTCTTAACACCCATTCATATAATAGTAAAAAAAAAAAAGCTGAAATTGTTTAGGGCTCTATACGTTCCTATTAAAAAAATAAATAAAAATTTACAGTCTGTGTTTTAACAAACCTTCATAAAATGATCAAACAGTAACACTCCTTCAACGAAACAAAGGTAGCCTTACATTGTAGGTATCAGTAAAATATTAACCACACCACTTTATATTATAGCAGTTCAGTCTAAGCCTCCAGGCAGAAATACAAGATTCCTGCACAGACATCCAGATCTCACCAGCCATGTGTTTTCTGGTGTTTTTTTTTCTTCTTTAGTTAGGGGCCTTATTTAAATTTTAAAAGCCAAGGTCATATAAACAAGCCATTAGGTAAGTCACATACAGCTTTCTTTTAATAAAATATTTTCCTCCCTTCCTAAGAATAATAAAAAAAATAACACATGAACCAGTTTTAATAGAATTATTGTTCTATGGGGATAGCTGTAACCTTATGTGTAAATGGTTTTGCTTAGTATAATAAAGACTTTTTTGGGGAAAAGAATTTTGATTTTTTTTGTATTCCGTTAACCATTACTTTACCAGGAAAATACATCACCAATCAATATGTTCAGGATGCTAAATAAGTCAAATGTGGAGATCTATTACTATCACTGACTTCTCATGAATTGGATTATGTGTAAGGAAAGATCAGACCTTTAAATGGAATTTTGACAAATTTGGATGTTAAAAAATGGGGGGGAGGGGATTTTTTGGTGATGTTATAAAAAACATTCTCGGGGCATTTATTATTTTTGTCCGTAGCTCTTTTTTGGTGCTCGTTTTTAGCAGTGTTTTGCTCTGTGATGTCCTGAATGGCCATCATATATTCGGCGCACCATAAGAAGAAGAAATAAGTGTCAGAAATGTCAAACCACATTCATGAAGAAGTGGAGAAGTGGTTAGACCTGCTATTTGTTGGTCTAAGTTTGCTACAAAAAATGCGCCAAAAAACTAGAAGGCTTTATGACAGTCAAAAAAGGCTTGACTTAAAGGACATATTCAAAAAGTGAAGGTTCATTGGGATTACCATTTTATGGCTTATCCTCTTTAATAACATCGATAACCATTACATTAGACCAAATAATAAATCATAAGTCTTCATTTAAGATACAAAGCAAAATAGAAAAGATGTATAACCCTCTGCTTAAAGACCCTTTTTATGACTAGGCTTTTCTCCTCCATTATTGACCATGAAATAAAATCTCACTGTAAAGCCATTTGGTGACATGTAAAAATGTATGAAAAAATGTAGAAACCCAACATTATTCACATCAATCATACGCTTCACTGCTCTCATTTAAAAATAAGAATCTCTTTAGATATTATATAATTATCCCCCAAGTGTCAGGTTCCCAGATAATGATGCGTCTGTGTGTGAAAATATTAAATTGCAATAACATGTGCAAGGAATGCTTTTTCTAAGTGGAGTATTCGGTTCACAGATTGGCCAATGAACAAGGCTACTGAGTGACGGGACACAAATGGTGTCATGACAATTCATGTGACCTGCTATGTTCACCTATTGTTCAGACAAAGTGACTATATAACCCCTGTGTCATAGATTTTTTGGCAGCTGAATAGCTCCCCAATTCAACTAGGTCTTGAATTGCAACCCTACATAGAAAACCCTCTAAGGGTCCATGAACATGGACAGCTGAATTGCCTGTAACAATTGATGATCAACATATGTGTTATTGACACATATAGAGGGGTTCATTGGACCATTATTTTTTTGATGATTCATAAAAACCACCCCAGTCCCACACATACATAGGCTAACTAAAAAAAGACAATAGGGCACATGTATCATAATTCTCCCTTTCTAAGCTAATTTCTGCACCTGGTCAGGGGCAGTTGTAGGTTTGCGCCAAAATGCAACATTTACATCTGGATTCAGGCGAACACACCACATAAAACTAGACAACGGTGAGAAAGGAGACTGTTTTAGGCGCAAAAAAAGTTGCAAATAAGCACTATCAACATGAAAAGTTTAAAAAAATACAGAAAAAGACAATCCAAAAGTTATATACATGTGCCCAAATATCAACTTTAAGCAGGCAGTATATATGGCAACTTATGACTTTAGATTATTATTACAGATCTTTGTAGTGCACATCAGTAGAATATTTACCCAAATTAATTTGTGCCAGTGACTCAGAATTCCCGAACAACACCAATAGTTACAAGAGCCCATCTTTTGTTGGCAGTAGTTCATCTACAGGAAGAGAAAATGGGGAAAGTCTCCAGTGTCCAGTAAAAATCCATAGCTTTATTGTATTTTATTACAAAAACAACAATTATGAGCAACCCAGTAAAAGAGAGAATGGCATGACAACCTCCCACCTATGGGTTTTAGACAATACCTTCCTTACTTATGGTACAGAGAACTACCATGAGTAAGGATGATGTTGTCCACAAAATGGCAAGAGATGAAAGGTATATGATCTTCCACGACCTTATGTTAGTATTCATGAATACAATCCTAAGGTCCTGGAAGGTAGGAACACTTGACCTTCCATTTTATGAAGATTTTATTAAAATATATTTTTCAGAAATGCAGTCCAGGACTACTAATAGATGTATATTGGATAGTTACCTAATATCCTGTCCCCCCACCTACACACATTAAAAGAAAACATGAAGTACAGTGACCAACCCCTGTGGCTATAGAAATGTCATTTTTGTTTTGAGATCCCATTGATAACATCAGTATCTTTTGATACCTAAAGTGAATAGATCTGCTACATTGGCACATAATAAAAACGATGGAAAGGATTTGGAGAGGGTGCTTAATAATGTCTACTGGTAGGGGAGGCAAGTGTACATATGTATAGACAGGAAAGGGATGACTCAGACGAGAAGATCCCAAAAGTTATACTTTGTCACCATATACTTGAGTTATCCTTATGTGTAATACTGATTCCATTCCTGCATCTCTTCACAACCACAGGTAATATAATCAATAGTAAATACCTGGATGGGGAAATAGAATTTCCTAAGTCAGGGGCAACAACATGTTTAAAGAGAGGGAGGAATCTGCTGCCGCTCGTTGCACAGTATTATGAAGCATCAACAATAAGAACAGACTGTCAGCACTTGTCTTCAGCTGTGTAAATATGTATTTATCTATTTCACTGGAAACATGAGTTTTCTCTTTCGTGAAGTACATATTTGCGTATTATGTGGTTTGTTTTCTATCTTTGGCATTCCTGCTGTCAGCATCTATGCTTGGAGCGAAGACTCTTTAGCCCACCGACAATACTGATTTAGGCAGCCTTCTATATGTTAATGTAATGGTCAATTAGAAAGACTATCAATCTGTATTGAAAGTCAGTAGTCATAAAGTTATAGAGCTAAGGACAATTTTATCACAAGGGCACTCTCTAAAGTCAGGGGGGGGGGGGTGATTACTAGTGAAAAAAGTTTGGTACATGAAGCCAGCCCTCAAAAATACATTAAATAAAAATGTATGTATAAACTGTATTGTTTTTACGTTTCTAAATTTACACTTACACATAGTAATTGTTAGACAACCATTAAGATTAGTGAATTTTCCCCGCTTTTTCATACTATTGTAGTAGTGGTTAAAAAAAGATGTCAATCCATCAAGTCCAACCTATAAACCCAACACTGTTGATCTAGAGGAAGGCAAAATAAAAACACTACATGGCTGATGCCATTTGGTCCATAGTAGGTAAAAATTCTGTCCTCACCCAAATATGGCATGGTATTCAACATAACAACCTGCTCTTACAGTAAAGAATTTCTGTCTATGTTGATGGCAGAACCGCCTCTCCTCTAGGCGTAGAGGATGCCCCCTTGTCCTGATCTTGGCCTAGGTATCTAAAGATCTTTGGACTTGAGAAAGGCTCTTTTGAGCTGAAACGTTGCTACTGTTGTTACCAATGATGGAATAAAGAAGAAAACCACTTTTTTCACTTTATATGGAGTGCTGCTCGTTTTCTTGGAATTAAAGATCTTTGGAGAGATCCTTGTACTGTCCGTTCAGGTATTTGGACATTGTGATGAGGTCTCCTCTTAGCCAGAATGTCATGCAAGTAATTTGATAAAGTTGTGAGTTGTCAGAGGGTATGAGTGTAATATCAAGCAGCCATAATTATCTGTAAAATGGAGGTGTATTTGAACCATAGTACTCAGGTAGTCACTTGCTTGTTTCATCTACAAAGAATTGCAGCCTTCTGCCAGCTGAGGAATGGACTAACAGCTTGGTGCCATTTCTTCTAGCCCTATGTCATACTTCAAAACATGCAAAAAAGAACTTGAATGGCACTGCTCTGCAAAATGTTACATCTTAAAGTACTTAAATCCAGAACTAAAAAATAAACTGCTTGCGGTGATTCTTGTCAATGCGGGTTGTGCTCTATTCAGACAATGCAGAATTCATAGATAATCTCACATAGAATAAGAAAAGAATGGCACTCACTTGGATGATGGTAGTAGCTTCAACTTTAGTTGTTTATTGATACATACAAATTACACAGAAACAAGGGGAGGGAGCCTATAGGAGGCGGATGAAGCAGTAGAAGTGAAACAGCAATCGTAACTCACTTTTGGGGTGCACTGTGCCTCCTCCCTTCCCTTGTATGTATGTATCAATAAACTGCTAAATTGAAGCTACTACCAGCATCCTGGTAGTGTGTGTATCATTGTAGTCTTCTTCTAATACTGATCCAAACTGTGTGGAGGACCATAGGAACAGTTTAAAAAAGTTATAAAGATAATGCTCCAAACTGAAAGATGAAATAATTTTACATGTAATTTTTGCATCCAGTTTTGCTTGGGAAGTGAACCATTTTGAGTCTGTTTTATTTCTGTTTTCAATGTGAAAAGTGGCTTTGATATTTTAAAAACACATAATGAGTCATAAAATAATGATTTAGATTGAAAGAGAAAAGTATCAACATTGGTGTTCTGGGAAGGTGGTCTCAAGACCACTCGGCCAGACTGTGTCCTTAATCATTTCATAGCTAAGAAAAAAACACTCAGCTTACTCAAGGAAAATACTTAAGTAAATGCAAGTATAGAAATACATAGCTTCATTTCATGGCAGAGTGCTGGCAAATTTTACACTCAATTCGTAAAGAAAACAGAAACTTAATTAAAGGATTTATAGGAGACGCATGTGAGCGTGCGAGGTGACAGGTAAAAGGCACATGATCTCTTAGTATAGGCACGGCAGGCCAACTTTTTTCATCATATAACCTATTGTTCTTGTGGATATGGATCAGGATTATACAAATATTGATCTCATATATTAATCTCAGAACAAGCAGTACAACTCAGATATATGGCTTCCAACACTAGTGAAAGGTGTGAGATTTATGCCTGGTGATGCTAGACCTCATCTACTACAAATCTGTATAAAGCATAGGGCTACAATACAGTAACAATGTTATAAATAGAGCCATTTTTTGGCACAGGTTATAGAAAATTTGGCTGGCCAAGGTGCCACTGGCCCAGCTTACCTTGTGCCACACCCTCCCATGACAAAAAGTCACAATTTCGAGACCATGCACTAGACACTAAACCTTTTTCATGACTTAAACACTAAGAAACTGGCGCCAAAACATGCACATCCAGTGCAAGAGCTGGAGTATGGCAGCGGGATTCAAGGATCTCCAGTGGTGGGATGATGCAGCTACCCCCTCAGGCCTTACAACTTTGTCTACCACTGATGCTATAACTGCACTGAATGAGAGAATGTCAATATCTGCTTGTCCTGTGTAGCCACCTCTCTCACTTATAACCAGCATTCAAAAAATTTGGTAGACCACCAGTGTGCAAGCAGTGAATGCAGCAATATGTGTGGTCACTCAGCTTTCCCAGGAACAGACATAATTAATCTGAACTGCTGAATAAACTTGATGGGGACAACCCAAGGACATGTACTAAAATGTATTTTACAGTTTCTACATAAAATTGCATTATATATTTAAAAATATATTTTATTCTCTCCAATTGCAGGATAAACAGGCTCATCAATTTGATCAGAATTCTAGATCATTTTTATTTCCATTAGTTGGATGGACAGACGTCTGGATGGATTTGTGCCATCCATCAAGTACCATGATAAAAACAATAACTGCCTTTAGCATTTATAAAAAAAAATATAATAAAATAAATGAACCCTTCCTAGAGATTCATGACTGTGAGTTTTCTACCTCCGGTTTATCCATCCGACCAAAGCTAAATCATAAAACCTGAAACTAGACATGATTAACACATTCACAGAGCTCCTCTCAGAATGTCACAGGCAGGACTCAACTCAGGCTTTTTATAGGAGAACTGAAAAGGAGAAGGGTGTTAGGATAGGCCATAAAATGTTACATACCTGTGAGGGGAGGTATGGATGGAAATATAAATTCTGGCCCTATGCTGCCCAGACTGCAACTATTTGGATAAGTGAAATGTTTTATACTCGAAAAGGCACTTCTCTTTTCTACGAGAGACTGACTACATGGAATCAATATACGCTTCAAGAAAATGTCCAAATGATAGAACTGCAGCATGTTCAAAATGTCTATCTATCATAAATTATCTATCTAACATTGCCCTGGTGGGGTTATGGTCCACTCTCTTTTCAGTCTCTTCCACAATTGTGTCAGTTGTGGCCATAACTTTATCACCAACGATTTTGCATAGTTTTTCTATTGGGTTTAGATCAAGACTCTCAGTTGACAATTTCCTTGTTTCAATGTTTTCTGTTTCAAGGAACTGCTCTACTCATTTTGCTGTGTGCAAGGGGAATTGTCTTGCATGAAAATTACTAGACTGATTAAAGGGAACCTGTCACCAGGAGACCCATTTTTAGCACTCCCCCAGTCCCCACAGAGCATAGTACATACGCTGCCAAAGTGTTTTTGTATAAAAAATAGGTTTTACAGAAAAAAAGATATGTTATATTGTACCTTTCATTAGCATCTGCTGTGTGACTAGGCAGTTGCCAATTGGGAGGGGCTGGAAAGGAGCAGTCCCCCCCCCCACCCTTGGGAAACATGTGACCTTTTCAAATATATGAATAACTCCCCTCACTCGGGATTGGCTGTAGAGGAGCAGGGGGCGTCGCCAAGCCAAGTGATGGGTGTTTTCATATATTTGAAAAGGTCACATGGAGAAGCTGTTCCCAAGGGTGGGGGGAACTGCTCCTCTCCAGCCCCTCCCAATAGGCAACTGCCTAGTCACACAGCAGATGCTAATGAAAGGTACAATATAACATATCTTTTTTTCTGTAAAACCAATTTTTAATACAAAAACACTTTGGCAGTGTATGTACTATGCTTTGTGGGGACTGGGGGAGTGCTAAAAATGGGTCTCCTGGTGACAGGTTCCCTTTAAGTAAAGAATGCAAAGAATGAACCATGTGTCCTGAAGAAGGTTCTGATACACACTTCTGATGCACATTATAAGAACTCCTACTGCAGAAAATTCCTCAAACTATGACACTTCTTCCATTACTTCCACTGACTTTTTTACACACTTTGGGTTCAATCTTTCCCTATTTTGTCAACAAACATAATGATTCGCATCAGATCCAAGTAAATTAAACTTGCTTCAATCACTAAATGAGCTATGGACCACTTCTCCTCTTTTCACACAACATGCTCATCAGCAAAGGTGAGCCTTTTGATTTTTTCTGCTGATAAGAGGTTTAGTGACAGCAAAGTGGGCTTTCAGTCCAAATGCTCTTAAGTGTCAAAACACTATATGACCAGACAGATCCTTACAATTCCAGCTGCAGTGTTGAAACAATTACACATGGAGATTCTCTGCATTATCCTGTCCTCGACGGTGACCAAGCTTCTTGGGGGACTTGAATTAGTTTGTGATGTTGTAAAGATGCAATATTTGAGAAACCCCAGACTTGGAATGACCAACCTCTCCTGCTATAGTTGATAGGGTCACACTTTTGGTCTTCATGTAGACAACCTGTTGCTTGAGGGTTTCAACGACTTTGGAACAGCACACAATTTTTGCAAACTGTAAAGGTCTTTTGACAGTTAAATATGTTTTGTCAGATAATTAAAAAATTTGCACCAGGTGCCAGATTAACACAAATAACCTGTAGGTATCTGAAACTGTTTTCAAATTTTGATAAATGTTTTTTACAACTATCTCCTTTTCATTTTTATTCTATGCTTTAGAATAAATACAAATTATGAAATAAGCTTAAGATTTTACTAATGTTAGGAAATATTCATATAGGACTACACAATGACCTTGACACTTAGGAAATTGTGAGTTGTTCTACAATCTTGATCTCCATAGCATCTATATATTAATTTTTTTTAAATTTCATTTTCTATAACTGGGCACCTAAGATCACCCTATGAACAGTACTGTGCTACTTGTGAAATGATATTCTGCATCACCATAAATAGACTCTAGGATAGGGTAGGACTAGAATCGCTTGTCTATGATACAAAAGGTGCACAGAGACGTTTGGGATAAAATAACAACCTGAAAGGATTTCCCTCATTCATTCATTTAGGAATTTATTTTTGACTGTGTGGTGAATATGTTTTAAATTTGTTTACCAACTTATTTTTTCAATGCAAAATGAGTTATGGAAATACATAAAAGTAAACAAGCTATATCGTACAAGCCATGTCATTAAAATTGTATTTTGGAGGCAGCTTTATATGTGATTGCACATCAGGCCGTACAGTCACACTGAATCACAGCTGGAGCTTTGCACACAGGAACAGCGATCGCTATTTACACAGTCGTTCCGCTACATAGAATTCTATGTGCTCTTTATTTATACGAAAGGTAACAAGTATGAGGCAAAACACCAGCAGAGTTCCTTATAAATGTCAGAACTTCCTATTTTATTGAACGCCACCTGCAGTCCCCCATTAACCTCACATGGTACCTGTGACTAAATGCAGCGCAGTATCCTGCAGGGGCTACAATCTACATTATAAACACTGGATTTTTATATTTCACTCCAAACCGAAAATTCAAATTGGTTTCCTAAGTAGGGCTGTTATTAGCAGATATAGGCATCAATCTAGGCACAAAACTGCACACTTATTGCACACAAAATTTTCAGTTTTTCTTGCACAATTTCAACTAATTGCAAATATTTCTAACAGTAATTGGAATGTGTTAATGTGGAGCACACTTGGTTTTTATATTAAGATTTGACCAGTGGCATAACTAGAAGCTGATGGGCCCCAGTGCTAAGTCTGTGCTAGGCCCCCGACTATAATGTATGGGTTTATAGTAATAGTCTTCTCATATGGGAAAGTGACACCTTATGGGCCCCCTAAGCCTCTTGGGCCCGGGTGCGATTGCAACCTCTGCACCCCCTCAAGTTATGCCCCTGGATTTGACCAATAGTGATGAGTTAAAGCTTTGTCAAATTTTTTTAAAAATTTGCTTTAGGCTTGAAGTGATTAAGCTCAATTTACACTGGAAATTTGTATATAAGTCATCTAGTCCCCTCAAACCATGATTTTGTATAAAGTTCAATAAGGTTAGGGACTGGCATCCTCAGACCAGGGGACAACATAAGAAGTGACATCCAGTGTCCTCGCGGGCCACTTATTGGATGAAACTAATCCTGTGACAGTCTCAGAATCTCCAGTTGGGAGTAGGAAAGTATCAGAGTGACATTGGAGCAGTAGGATGCGGTGGAGCTGTCTAAATGTGTGTATTCGGTTCTTTTCTTATACCAGCCTCCAGAGTTTTTTCCATGTTGGTGGGGAGTGGGCCTGAAGGGTCACGGAGTGAGCTGATAGGAGTAATGTCACAGCACAGGGATGACTTAATCATTGATATCATAGTGACAAATGAGGGAGTTTTATAAAGCTATCTAAAACAAAACCATCTTGTCGGTCATAACCACGGCCAAATGCATGAACCCATAGAAATACACGGGGACATGTGTTATTTGCTGAATCAAAGGATAGCAAGTTGACAAAAACTATGTTTATGAGCAGGGGCCTTAGTTAGTGGCCATTATCAGAACGGCAGAGATCCATCCCATAGACCCTTTGAACTAAACAATACCCAAAGAGTTTTTCACTTGAAGCATCGGTATACACCCAGATTTGATGCCATTATACATTATCATACTACACTTTATGCATTTGAATTTTCACCAACCTGCAGTCTCCAAAGCTTTAATAGTGTAGCATCACACAGTCAGTAGGTAACACTCGTACTTACAAGTTCTCAATTATCTGCTTTGATGCATTAAAGTCATTAGAGGTGAGACTGTGACCTTCCCGCTCTATCTTCAAGTGCTATTTATTTGCCCATAATAACACTTTGAAGTACAATGTACATTAACAAGGTGTTGTGGTTAAAATACTTGAAGGGGCATAAGATGCTGACTTTTAGGCACCTTATAATTAATAGGGACTAAAACCAGTGTTAATAAAACTAAAAATAAAAAAAATGGATAAAAGTTGGAAAAAAAGGTTTTTTAAATAGAAAACTTTATCTAGAGTTTATGGCCTGGGTAATTCTTTACTTTTTACCTGGTTAAATAAAGCTGGCTAAATAATATGATGACATGATTTGAATAACATTCAGGGAAGAGAAAATCATTTCCTGCAGGACGGTTCTCGCATCATACTTAGAGCCTGGTCACATGACCCGTATTGGACTGTCCTGCCAAATAAGTTCATCTTTCACAATAAATTCTATTTTGGGGAGGATTATTAATTTAACAAACAATGTACTTTTCCTATTGAGATGCAGTTAACTAAATTTACTTTCAAAAAACTTAAAAAGGATTTCGACAGATTTACTACATTATTGTGAACTAAGATACTTGTATATGTATCAGGCTGACTTACGCTGAATAATTAGTTTGATAGCCTAGAATCACTTGGCTTACGTTGCTCTAAATTTACACAATGTAAGGATGGGAACTCTTTTCTTGATAAATGTGCCTTCATTATAGATCCATAGAGGTTCTGGGGTTGATGTATCATGCCTTGTGCACCAGTATTTTTGTATACAATGCATAAAATGTCACAATTCCTGGAGCTCACTATGGAAATTGTGACTGTTTGGCCCTTTTGCCCCACACTTTTTAAAATCGCCGTTTGGGATGAAACAAGGCAGGACCGGAAGAGAACTCCCCAAAAACTAGATTAAAGCTTAGATCTAGAGGCCGGGTGAGGACCTAGAGGACAGAGGCCGGATGAAGTGTAAATAAGCACAAAACGGCCATTGCCTCAGTGGGCTGCCGGTGAGTCCTGTTCCCTACTTGTGTCTTTCCATGTATGTTATAATGAAAAAAATCCTGAAGATTTTTTAAAGATTGTGTCCTCATGTCTTTTCTCAGTTTCCAGTTTTTAAAGTGACACCATTCTCTATCCTTTACTGAAGAGTTTACAATCTAAAAGACAATGGCCTAATTTTAAGACTATCAGTAGTAAATTGAAATTGACCTTTTCTCAAAAGATTGGATACATGGAATTAATATTTCCCTATCTTATTAGATTTCTATACCATAAGTAAAAATCATCTGGTTTCCTAGTCCTATTCAGCCTGGATTTATGTGAAGCCTTTGTAGTGAGACGGGAGATCGGCACTTAAAGCAGCCGGTATCTATCCAACCCTAGATAGGATATCTGGACAATCTTAAAAAGCATTACCTTCTTAATCAACCTGGCGAGGATTTCTTGCCCTGCCTTTTCCTTTGTATACTCGTCTACCTCCTTCTTATTTAAGCCGAATATCAAGCACTCCTCCTATATTGTCCATGAGTAATTATAAGTTCAGATTACCCATGAGAGGTGGGTAATTATTCTCTATCTGCGGGTCTAAGCAGGTAGGTCACATGTATCTCACTAAGTCAACGTCTCACGTTTTTCACCTGATCCTTTTGACAACACTTTCTACATTTTTTAAGCTTTTAAGGGCTCTCAGTTACAGGTCAAGTCTTCATGCTACACTTCTTTGAGGAACTTATATTTATCTGATAAGAGATGTAAGAAAGACCGTCATTTGTCTATGCCAGCATCACCAACAATAGGTAACATTCAATGCAAGAAGGAAAACTCCAATTAAATATAACAAGTAACTTCTTATTTTAATTTAGGAAAGTTCACTTAAAAGTGTTTCTTTTTAGCATAAATGGCAACAATAGTTTGAGTTGCTGTTGGCACTGACAAAAGCTAAAATTACCACAATAGAACATTAACCTCGATTTAAAAGAATGGGACAGTTATACAATTATCAATTTGTGATTTTTCTTTTATTTAAAGGGAAAATGTCCTCATAATGGGGATTTCCCATCAAAGAAATTAGGGGTTCAACGGGATCCGAGGTACCTCCGTCGGACCCCTTGTCGCTCCCTGAGATGGAGTGGACAGCAGCGGAAGTCCGTTCTGCTCCATTCATCTCTATGGAGCTGACATAGATTGCCGAGTGCCACTCTCGCAATCACTGTCAGGTCCATAGAAATGAATAGAGCAGAAGGCACATGTGTGGAGGTCTTCTTTATTCATCTCAGAAGTGACGAGGGTCTGATGGAGGTACCTTGAACCCTATTGGACCCCCCTGTTCTCATGATCTATGGGGCTCTCATCACTAATGATAGGGCCTAACTTGATTGGTAGGAAAACCCCTTCAAAGGAAACCTACCACTATCTGGCACTAGCTGGTTAAACTACAAATACTTACCTGTACTTCTCTTGATGTTGATTCAAGTGGTGTCCTTCTCTAAGCTTGACATGCCAGGATCATCTAGAGTAGAAACTTATAATTAGCAGCCCAGAGCACAGGGATGAGATGTCTGGCACTCCGGGCTGCTAACTATCCCTTCCTCCTGCATGATGTCATGCATCTGTCATGCAGCAGGCGTTAATTCCAACATGGAAGAGGGAGGTAACGTCACGCGAGAGGTGCATAATTAGACATCTCATTCCCACGCTCTGGGCTCCTGTGATGCTTAGAGAAGGACACACCCAGGATCAATATCAAGAGAAGCGTAGGTAAGTATTCAAAGTTTAAAATGTCCACCAGCTAGCGGTAGATTTCCTTTAAGGAGCTGCTGTAGGATAGACCTCCAGATATCACCATGAAAGGTATCAATGCTGAAGGCAACGACTGTGGGTGTTTTTCCCAATTGCAGAGCCCAAAAGGAACCATTCTAGAATAATGTATTAGGGAAGTAACTTCTGTCATCTGCTCCCCCTTTCTTCCCTGAAGTTCAAATGTTTTACCACTGAGTTTGCAGTTGAGCCTGAAAAACAAATGCAGAGCCAACATAATGCAGAGCTCACCCTGGTCAACATTGGTGCCATAGGCTAACTATCAGTGTCATACTTAGACAATCTCTTGGGGTATGTCCACATGTGACAGATGTGCTGTTGATTTTTCATTGCAAAACTGTGTACAAAAATGTACAGAAACAGCATGTGAATGTCATTTTATGAAATTTCATCCATGCATTGAGGGACAAAAATCTTCTTAGAATCCCCTTGGAAATTGACCTGTGGAGTGGGTTTAAAGCCTCTAGCATATAACTGTGTTTGGAACACGATATACAAGGCAAGGATGGCACTCACCAGGCTGTAGATGCAGATATCTTCTTCTTTTATTTAATAAAGTACATATACTCACATAACAAGTGCAAGGGAGGGAGTGGGAGCTGAACGCCCATTACAAGGCAACGGCCGTTTCGCGCTGTTCTGCGCTTCACCAGGGCTGGAAGAAGCGCAGAACAGCACTTTTCCAAGGATTTGGGCACCACTGAAGATATTTATCTCCACGCATACGGAACCCATGCACTCCACAGCTTGATATTGTATCCTTTCTTTCCTGTGAATAGGAGTAGTGCCGTATTCTTCCCTAAACAGTATTCTTGATATAACTGTGTTTGGTTGGTTTGTTCTGATAAAAAAAAAAATCTGTATGAAATACATAGGGTAGAATACCTATAGAACAAGACCAAAATCCAAACATAATCCACGTGAGAAACTTTCAGATTTTGATATATATTTCCACTAGCATTCCCACTTATCCACTCTCTACAGAATATGGGAATTAGATGGCTACAGTATAAAGAGCGATGGTGTGCATGCATGACCACTGTCCCTTTAACTTTAATGTAATTTCCATATCATAGAATAGAATCAGAGAATAGAATGTAAATGGACCATTGGCACACATGTGTGTCCATTGCAGACCCGTAGAAGTGAATGGAATGGTGGTCATGCTTGTGCATTACTGCTTTATACACATGAATACGTATACACATGTAAATCACTTTGGGTTCCAGTTCTAATGATTGCTATAGATTCAGTCACTTATCCCCTGTGGCATTGATCTCAAAGTATTTGCCTTATTTCTAAAATTATTTTAATTAAACTAATGATTTGCTAAAGTTGTCATTTCAAAAGACTGTTTGGGGAACTGATTTCATATCTCCACAAAATCCAGTTCTTCCAGATGCATTAGTCTTTCCATACATAATGTGAGTGATACAATGTTCTTATCTCATCAAGTCTCTTTGTCAGTACAATTAAAGAAAGGTTAAAAAGCCAGGACCTTTCCTTAACATATTCTTCTCCTCTTCAAGGTGTCTTCATGTTACAATCATTTACTTCATGAATTCTTTATTACATTAATCAGCGGTGATGTACGGTCTCATTAGAAAATGACTTGGAAACGTAAGATCTGTCACATTCAGGAGGTTCCTGACAAGAGACGATGCCCAAGTTGATTTGCATGTGACAGAAGGGCAACATGATAAAGTCAGGCAGATGGTTACGGCAATGACACTCCATTGGATGCTCTCACTCCCAGTAACGTCTTGTGTGTAAGTCATCTTAGGAAATATAGTTGCTTGTCCTTGTTAATCAAAGACTGGACAGCTTTAAGATACTTTCATTGCTACAAAGTCATCAGCTTTGAGATGTTGTTTATGTCTGTGTGCTACCTATTAATTCAACGGATACAGACAAGTTAATTTTTATGGGCTCATACACAATGCTTGACCCATGCGTAAGACGTAAGACATCACAAAACTCAGAGCAATTCCCTTTCCTTCCCCTGATTGAGCCTCAGACAGTCTTTACAGCTGTCATTGACATATGAGTGGACTTCATGGGGGTTATTTATCATTGGTTTTCCTGGGTTTTCTTGGCGTAAAAAAGACTCAAAGTAGCTGCTTTGAGGGTTTTTTAGACTGCTAGTTACAGGACTATATACAGCTCTTCATTAATCTGGCGTAAACATAGAACTACTGCTAGTGTAACACCATGCAAAGCAACATTCATGACTTGAGACTTTTGCAAAAAGTCTCATATTCATGCCAGTCTGCTGTTGGTATATGTGCTGAGACTTCTTATAAATTTTGAGACTTTTTGGGAACTTTTGAAAAAAATATCCCAGACAGAATATAGACCATAAGAATGTTTATTAAAGGGTCAAAGCCCTTTAATTAATCTGATGGGCACCGGAGCTCCAAAAATAGACAGAACTGACTCAGGGAGCTGGTCTAATGATAAATAACCCCCCACATGTCTATGACCCACTGCTCACAAACAACAGACCATGGATAAATAAAAATTAAAAGGGATCCCTTTTGTTGATGCTTCATATCATCACACTCTCCTGGAGAACATTCAATCTCCAGAAACCATAGCGCCAACCACAATGCAGCCCCTTCACAGATTAGGTTATATTTAATTAAATGATCTTCTTAAATTTTAGGGATTGTGATTGTGTTTTGAAGATGCAGGGAAAGTATATTGGCCCCAGTTGGGTGAAGTAAAACAATCATAGTTTCCAAAAGACATCTTGACAACAAGCCTTTTGAGTTAGAAGACCACACTACTACTTGGTCATCTATACTGGACATACAGTGCATCTTACCTGTCAGAGAATACAGCTCAAACTTAAAGGCTCAATTAAAAGCTTACAATTAAATAGTTAATTTGATGCAATGGTTGGATGGAAGGTCATTGTAACAAGACTCTTACTTAGTCTCTTATATGATCATTTGATATGACAATGTAAATAATTTGTCTTTCTTCATCAATCATCTCTTCACCTTGGGGAATGGTGGGCTATGACAATTGCGTGGGAGCCTGTGTACTGCACAAGGGGCCGGCTATTCAGTTTTGTGAAGTTAAGTAATTTGACAGCATAAATTTCAAACTAAGAAATGTTTCAATTTACAGACAAAGGATTGTCTGATACTTCTTCCTGCTACATGTCCTTCTTGACTTATATGTGGTCAACTGTTCATAAAACTGCTTTAATGCAATAATATATCAGAGTGTCAAGATGTAGTCTTTCTCCCATCTATACATTGAGGAGAATTTATCCAGTGTTTGCACATCATGCACCAGTCTTCATATTCCCCCTGCTGGCGCACTTTACGGACCTTTGGAGGACCTTCAAAAGTTCTGAAATGGCTGTTGAGTCAATTGAAAGCAGGAACATATGTATGTGGATTTCATGGGTGAAGGTCCTTCTCAGTATCAAATTTGCTGGGTGGTTTGGGTGGCTATGGGCCCCATAGAAGGTTTGGGCCCCGGGTTACTTCCCAAACTACCTATTTTATAATCCACTACCGGTGAAGCATCTGCAGTATTCTTTTGAATCTAGCAATCTAGTTATCAGAATTATATTTCTTTTTCAAGGCAGTTCCAAAATTTTAAGTTGCAAAATAAAAATGTCTGGGAAAAACTGCAACATATAGGAATTCCAAATCTATTATTCATTGACATCCCTTGCTCAACAAAATATTGTATAAACTCAGACAACTCAAAATAATGAATGATGCACTCTAAGCAGAATTCAATGGCATGAACTATGGACACGTCTACCTGCCAAGTGTAGACAGTGAAATGAGAGCTGTTTCCTGAAAAAGTTGACTGTTGCAGCTTTACCCGCCGGCCTGGAAAAGTTAAGGATACTTGGAAAAAAAAGGTGTGTTTCTCCATATAATAGCCGGAATGTGATTATGCACCCTTGGGCAAAGACGTGATTGAAGGACAAAGACATTGAAATGAACTCTGAATGGATCCTTCTGGCATTTCACCAGCTCTCAGCTCTTGGCAATATTTTATTCTGCATATTTATCAAAATTTTAATTTGGAGAGAATTTTTTTACGGTATATTGACTCTGGATAATAAGAAATATATAAAAAACAATGAAAACATGATTTATAAAATGAAGAATTGCCAGTTTTTCCCACAAAAACGGTGCTACTAATTTTCTTGCACTGAGTTTACTTTTATAAATACTGCCATACCAGATAGTGCCTATAGACAAGAAAGGCCCTGTCTCCCAGATAGCAGTCTGAGATAGAGAATTCTCCACTATGATGTCCACATGCCCTACATGGACTTACTGTATAGTAAGAAATAATAATTCTTTATTTATATAGCGAACACAGATTATGCAGAGCTGCACAGAGCTTTCCAAATCGGTCCCTGTCCCCATAGGGCTCACAATATAATCAACCAACCAGTATGTTTTTGGAGTATGGTCAGGGACTGTCCTTATCTACCCTGGTTGGGGGAGATTTATCACTGCTCCTTCACCTGTTTCATGGTGTAGAAGCACTGAAATTAATGTGGCGTCTATGCCACCCTAACACCATGTGGGTGTGGACGGGGCGTTAAGGGGCACAGTCGCCGGTGGTATGGGACGCCACAGGGTGTTCCTGCCCCATGCCTGTGTACTTTACTCAAAACTACACCCGGTTGGACCTGGCAAAGTTTTGCGGCCAGCATGCCAGCAGATACATCATGAGGTCTAAGCCTCATGATGTATTTGCCGTGGTGGTGGGGGTGAAGTTTATCATATGCCTGGCTTATCTCAGGACACCAGATCTATCCTGACCTAATTATTTTTATGCCTTGTTGATGAAGTGTGATTTTTTTTCTATGTATTTCACATCAACTTCAGCAGAATCTATTATAAGGTGTTGGTCCAACAGGTATATGGATACCATAGGCTAGAATGTTTTGTATTGCTTGGTCAACCATTCATTGCAATGAGCACTGGGTAACAATATGTTTCTTAAAATATGTCGCCACTCACAACTTCTCCATGGTGATGGCCATCAGGGGTTTCAGCAGGCAGACCAGTGTGATAAGCCGACTTACAGGATGGCTTCATTTTGTACAATAGGTTGAGAATAAAAACTTACCAAATCTGCTTTAAAATAGAAATATTTTTTTCAATTTCTTCAATAGAAGTCAGTATCAGCTCCCTACTTGGGATGTCACACCTCTGCTCCGAGAAATCTAACACGACACACCTGCAAGGTAGTTAGACACTCTTACAATAGATCAATCTTTCAAGAAGCATTAAGTGGAATGTTTGCTCTGACATGAACTAGTTGGGATCTACAAAGCGACACGTGACTAGTGCGGGGTAAAAGTTATTAGGAATCTAAAGATTAATTTTAATATTTGATATCAGAATAAATTTATTTGTCAAACGACTTTGGAAAAAAGTCAAAGTAGCAGAAGAGAGTTCAAATACTTGTGTAAAAATAGAGAGGTTTTCTACATAGAGATGAATAGGCTTAATGACTAGCATGCAGAAATGACAAGTTTGAGCTGCTGATGGCTTTATCTCTGCTGTGTTTTTAGTACAGATGGTCCTCTATTTAAGAACACCTGACTTACATACGACCCCTAGTTACAAACGGACCTCTGGATTTTTGTAATTTGCTGTACTTTAATCCCAGGCTACAATAAACAGCTATAACAGTTATCACAGGTGTCTGCAATGAAGATTTATTTTTCATCCTGGTTCTTATGACAATCCAACGTTTTTAAAATCCAGTTGTCACAGAGACCAAAACATTTTTGACTGGGGTTACAATAATAAAGTATACAGTCTCTACTTACATACAAACTCAACTTAAGAACAAACCTGCAGAATCTTGTACATAACCCGAGGATTTCCTGTATTGTATTCTGGCAGTCACCTTATATTAGACTGTCCCAGCAGCAACACCAGGGACCTTTATATGTTGGAATATAAGGGTGTTTTGCCTAAAATTCAAAATGGTGGCTTCAAATGGAGAGAATGGTTCTGAATGTATCCACATACAGTATATGGAACAAATATGATGTGATATAATAACTGTTACAGAGTCTGATTTTAGTGTAAGAGAAAGGCCATATCCCCTGATATCGTCACTATAATATAATAGGCTCACATTCTTAGTGCTGGTTAGATAAAATCATGGACAATGAAATGAGGGCAATTGTTCTACCATAATCTTTGGACAGAAGGACTTGGTGCATGTTTTTTACTTCCCACATCTTGTATAAGATAAGGGGATCATTGCGATATCCCTCTTGACTTAGTTAGTCTTATCCTGCACAATAACTACTTACAATTCTTTACATTTAGCTTAAGCGCAGGGCACCTTCACATAGAAGCTGTAGAATGTGGATCAGTACTCAAAATTGTGGTCACTTCTTAATTGATGGGACATCCTTGTTATGCGTAACCTAAAGACAACCAATGGTGCGGTCATGGGCTTGGTTGTAGAAGAACAAAACTGTTATTAACCCCTGGACTACCAGATTCTGCATGCAATTTTACCCAGCATCTGGTAACACCTTTTGCTGCCAAAGGCAAGATCACAAACCATCTCTGAAATTAGAGATAGTAGTTCGCATGTAGTGAAGCCCCTCATAATCAGCATGCATCGTGGGAAAGGCACAAGATGAGGTCCCAGAAACAGCCCATTGTCTGAACAAGATTAAAGCCCAAAAAGCCGTATTGTCTACCAAGGGGATAAATCTTCCCGCTGTCACTCAAGAACTGAATTAAATTCTCCTTCATTTCTATAAGGGGCTTATCTGTACTGAATAGCTTGTTGCATCACAACCATAAGGGAGCATATTAACTCCAGTTCTTTAGTATACATCCTGGTGATGAATACCTTAGTATGAGGGATGATGTTCAATTAGAGAACTGTTGTACTGTATTACAGGGTATATGTTAAGGAAAATGCAAGACCACGCTTAATATTCCTATCAGATAAATCTGGAGTTCTCCTAGACACTTGTATCTAATTTTAGATACAGATACAATGTGAGCGCAGACAGCACTGTACACTTTACCATGTGTTCAACAAGTCAAGAGGGATCCATAGGTGACTGGGCCTACATGTTTTTTTAGTGAGTGATGTAAATGTCATTTCTTGTCATCATGAATAATTGGTCTGGGAGAAAAGTCCACCTCCATTTTGGCAACCATGACAAGTATGTGTCCTTCTTTGTATGTCAATTGATGGTTGGACCTTGGTTACCAAGTAAGTTACATTTAATGACATAGTTTTTTTTTTTTTGTTGTGAATCCCTTTCAAAGACACATGTCGCATCTGGTGGAGAGATATGGTGAATGACAAGCCGATAGTTTGCTACTTACCATGCATGGGCTCCTATGTGCTCATTTGCAAAGATCCCCTGATCCTATATTTGCTGAATTTCTCTTTCCTTTCTCCCTTTTTCTCCCTGTGCTCTGAAATGAGATGATTTACAATATCCACTCTGCATGTGAGCCATAAACCTAGCTTTAAAAGTATACGTTCCATCGTGTAACAACCCACTACCAGATTATTCATTTTATTGCTTAACTGTGTCGTACATAGAATACACAAACTATAAAATGTTACATTGGAGAGATATCGCCCTAAATGACCCATGTAAAATGTTCCATTAAACTTCAGAACTGGTAAAATTAATCTTCTTTTATTTTGACAGTCATTTTTTTTTTTTTTACCATCAAAATGCGGACAGCTTTACAACAGGCCAACAAACCTTCCCGGAGCATGGGTCCGAAACTCTGTGCTAAACAAATGGGAACTTGAGAAGATATTAATAGACTCATGTCATAAGGAAAACCAGATTTCTCTCTTACTTTCCCCCTTCTCTTAATACTGTTTTGCTTCTCGATAGCTGAACATAATACCAGCTATTTCTTAGTTATGCCCTGAATACATTGGCCTGTGTACAAAACGTCCTTGAAATTAAATGCTGGATTGTGAGCATTCTCGAATCGAATTAAGAATGTAGCCAGCTGGAGTTGACTGTAAAGTTCAGGTTTTTTTCCCTAATTTTTCTTTCTTTTTTTTGTTTTTAATTTAAGCATATTACATTGCAGGTCCGAATAATATATTCATGTTCCACAGAACTTGATTCTAATGTTAGCTATTCCATTTTAATGCTGGGTTCCCTTTCATTTGTGATTTTCCAGGATTTAACCTACACGATTATTGAGGACATTAAATGTTGGGAATTGCACATTTCGCTAAGTGCCAAGCGGGATTTTCTGCATCCTACATAAGATTTCCACTTAGCAGGGCTTACTGCACTCTTGTACAAATCTCTGCTTCTAGAAATCGGAATCATTGTTTAGAATGGACCATAGACCAGCTTACCAGATTAATTTAATTAAGTGAAAATAGAGTGTCAGTGAAACAATGGGGTCAGAAATGTGTCAACCTTTCCCAATCCTTACAGTTTTTACTGTGCTAGGCTGGAGGTATTACACACGGCTGAGGGAGGTACAGGAGAGACTGAAGTGTCTTGTTCACGCAGATCCAGTCTTTGGATGTGTTTTATTAAAAGTAGTTTTTTGGGATTTTCAGAAAATTGCCAGAGAGCACGATATGCTATTTAAAATAAAAAGTAAGAATTAAATAGTCCGAGTTATATATGTCTCCACTGTGCACATAAAGTCAGGTCTATGCCAGATAGCAGCTATATACGTATATACTTGAGTATAAGCCAATCCAAATATAAGCACACAAGTACCTAATTTTACCAAAAAATCTGGGAAAATCTATTTACTTGAGTATAAGCCTAGGGTGGGAAATAATTTAGTTCCAGACTATTCCCCCAATATATAGCCTGCAAGCCAGACAGCCAGTATAGCAAGCCCCCTGCCCCTATTATAGAGATAACCACCCCCCTTCCCCCCACTATAAAGCCAGCCAGCCAATGTCCCCAGTGTACAGCCAGCCCCTGCCCCAGTATATTTCCAGTCAGCCCACCAGTATATAGCCAGGCCATGGCCACAGAATATAGCCAGCCTGCCTATGCCCCCTACACCCCAGTATATAGCCAGCCCCTAGATTATAGTCAGCCCAATGCCCTTTCTCATATATTCAACAGTGTGTCTAAAGAAGGTTTACATGCCGAAATGTCACTTACACTGTATTCTGTTGAAATAAAGAATCTATTTTTTGCAAGTATCTATGCCCAGACTTTAATTTATCTACATGTGGCAGGGTGACTCGTCTTGAACGAGAAATATATATTGGAATTACAAACTGCACCTTTTGTAACATCCCTCAGTATGCCCAACACTTAAAAAAATAAAATCAATGCTCACCTTTCCGATGCCCCCCGCAGGTCCTCTTATTGCTTTCTCTTCTTACTTCTGGGAGTGGCAGGTCTGCGCATACACTATGAAGTCACCCTCAACGGACATTATAGTTTGTGCATTGAGTAATCTAATATATTTAGAATATCCAGTATGCAGAGCGCCGGTGTGGGGTTCAATATGCCCATCTAGATAGTATTCCCCCAATGTTTTTCATATGATGTCTTGTCACTATAGTTGCCTGACTTGTAATATTGTATGCAATATAAACTAAGTCTCTAAAGTTCATATTATTTAAATTTAAAATACATTTATTTCTTCATCACAACCATGAGATGACAGATGTGTCCATCCAGCAGTTACTGAACAAGGCACCCCCTATTATGGCTAACAGCACATCTGTCTTTAATAAAGAAAAGTACAGACAGTGTGATATGTCCCTTGTAAATCTCTGTACCTTTGCCTTAATAATATGATAATCCCTCATAGCACTGTGAATAAGCTTTACAGACAAAAAATGTCCTATTTTTTCAGATGACAGGTCCTGGATAAAGCCGCTTGCTTGTGCAATGATTTTATTGTTATTTTAACATTTTCTTATCATCATGAGTATTTTTGAATGGACATGAGTGAATTGAGGTGTAATGTAATGCCAAATGTAGTGAAAAATGTAGGAAACTAATTTGGGGGACGGATTCAATTCCCCTCATTGAATAGTCAAAGGGGGGAATTTATAATAGTAGTCATATCATTTGCCGACCTACTCTACTTTTTATTTTTCCTACTTACGCCAGCTTTGTCAAGTGAGTGCAGATGTAAGGCATATGTAAGAAGTGTGACTTTTCAGAAAGTTGCAAATTTAGGTGCACATTCACTCCAGTTCTTTCCTGGTATAAGCAATGCTGAGGAATTAGTTGTGCAAAAATGTATGACTTTTCACCAAAAAGTCTAGAATCCAATGCAGAAATGAACACCTCATATGCCATATTTATCAAGCAGTCTAAGCGACTATAATAAATATGACGTGAAAAAAAAAGCTCCGAAGACAGTCCAAAACATTGGCTCAAGAAGCCTGCTTAGTAATAACCTCCCCTCCCCCAATAAAAAGATTTTCCCCCTTCCAACACAATCCTACACACACTCTTCAAATTTTTTTCAAAGTTGGAGATCATTGTGGTGCCACAAAATCATGTCATTCCAGTTTTCCAGCCTCTATGGCATTCAAAAAATTGAACATGGATAAGATTAAGACAATGTACTGATCCAATTACCTTTTCCAGCAGAAAACTGGTACGTGTAAAATTCTTAACAGGACCATTGTGTTTGAAAGTGGGTTTCCTGGACCACAAACACCTTAAAAGTTTTTCCCAAGAATTAAAAAACGGATTACATTTCATGTGAAGTGCAGATAAACTTTCCTCCTCAGGATACTTTACACCTCCTATATTTAGTTTTTTCCATATGTCATATTTTTGTTTCAAACTTAGAATTTACGTATGTGTGAAAAGTATCTTAAATTTTTTAATGTTCATTTTTTGTCTGTCTACAGTACATAAATAGCGTTATAAGGCTCCAGTCTTTATTTTCCTTTACTCTGTCAATGATTACAGAAGTTGAGTCTCGGAAACAGTTAGATCTGTCCCTCAGTAATGGAGTCATCTATCTACAGGATAGGGTTCTGCACTTCTTTCACGTGCGCTAATTTAGACACTTTCCAACACACCCATTTTGTCTCAAGTGATATCCACAATTTCCTCCTCCCTTCTTGACAATGGTATCTGCAGACAACAATGTTTACATTTCTTTAATTTACGCTGAGTAAAATATAGCAACAAGCGCACTTTGGCACGGTAATTCGAGAGTAGAATTTTTGGACTGTTGGTGAAAGATATGGACTTGGACAATCCTAATGGATAAATATTTTCAGAATTTCTTTGCTATTTTAGTGAATTTTAAATGATCACTCAATAGTTACCATGTTGCTATTTTAATACTGAGAAAATATTTGCTTGAAAAGTGACCTAACATAAAGACTGAGTAAGCTATACTTGTTTGGGGAGAAAACAGACGTGGATATAATGAAATGTGTGAGTAATTTTACTTCTAAACAAATATCCAATAAGATTAAGTCATCTTGGTTAGTTATGAAAAAGAGCACTAAGCAACCTGCAATGTTTTTTGTTCTACTTAAAGGGGATTTAAAAGAATTTTCAGTTACACATATTTTATGTAGAATCACTTCCCCCCTATGTGAAAATAAGTGTTAACCTTGCGGCAAGTGTTCCCCATTTAGTGTCACACAAGTAACTGGGTCCCCATCTAAATCAGTGGGACGTTTGGTTTCCTCAAGAGAGATACACTTTTTTTTAACTCCTCTTCTCTCATTCGAATTAATTAATTAATTCTGAATGAGAACCACCCACAAGTAACCGCCTCTTTATAAACTGAAAGTTCCTCGACAGTGTATTTGAAGCAAGATTTCTGATTGAATATGGGTTTAAAATCAATGTTCTTATGTACGTCTCAGTACGATGGGGTTGGGCTGTATTAGTGGAGTTGTCTTGCTGAGCAGATACCAATTACCCAAATACAGCTTTAAATGGTGAAAACCAAACCAAAAAATTAAAACCTCATTCAACCCCCATAAAGAGAGAGAAATATATATTAGAAAGGGCGGAGTTTCAATTGGACTGATAAATTTACTAATACTTATATCAAAAATTTGAACAAATTCTACTCATAGGCACATATGTATTCAATTTGTTTAAAAGGTATATCTGTTTGTATAGGTACAAGTTTGGCACAGAGTAAGGGGTCTAGGTCAAGTTGTTTCTCTCTTGATGGATCACGTAAACTTGTGGAGGGTTTATTTTTTATTAAAACACAGTTATTCTCAACCAATAGCTATTGGCTCTCTTCTCTTATACAAGGAACCAATGAAATAGTGGTTTCTCCTCAGTATCCACAAATACCCAATTAGGAATAGTCCATGTCCATTATGGTTCAAGAGCTACGGCAGCACGGTGGCTTAGTGTTTAGCACTACAGCCTTGCAGCGCTGTGATCCTGGGTTCATGTCCCAGGGTCAACATTTGCAAAGAGTTTGTATGTTCTCTCCTTGTTTGAGTGGGTTTCCTCCGGGTCCTCCGGTTTCCTCCACACTCTAAAACATAGTGGTAGGTTGATTAGATTGTGAGCCCCATTGGGGACAGGGAGTGATTTGGCAAGCTCTGTGCAGCGCTGCGTAATCTGTGTGTGCTATATAAATAAAGAATTATTATTATTATAAGAGCACCAGTCCATTTTTCATGCCAAGGACAAGAACATTTTGCTTATACAAATCCAATGGTACCTATGCAACAAGTGCAGGGTAGAAACCCACACTTAGTAGCCAACATTTGGTTTGCATTGGTCTACAACATGGTAAATGTCTACAGAGAATCTGTGATTGGCTGCCATGATTCCCTTGCACCTTCCATGACAAATTAGCACCTATGATAGTGTATGGGATACCAGAAAAGAACGTGTTAATTAGGCGCTTGATACATTACATAGGCTCAGATCTGAATGTCTATTTGGAGGCTAAGAAGCCTCAGAAACAACCTAATTAAAATAGGAATATTTTAAATAGGATTAATGGGGATAACACAAGAGCCAAAGTAGTCAGATGCAAACTTATAGTCTATAATATCCTTCCAATCCTTTCCGTGTGATAGCGATTTGTATTACATTAGAAATGAATAGATTAAATGGAGATTCCAGTGGTAACGTTGGTGATCCCACTCCCAGGCTCGGCCTACTTGCAGTAATTACATTCTTATCTCGCCTTAAAAAGCAGCATGCTAATTAGCGGCTAAACCATCCTGAGCTCATTAGGGCGCTCATAGGTTAGCATATTGACATAGTTAATCACATGTCTTTTCTTTAAGGCCGCCATTCATACTGTTACTTTTAAAGTTGCAATACGCATGCCTTATGTCAGCCAATCACGTTCCCACTTTTAAGCATCATTAAATGTTAACTAGATGGAGATTAAAACGGCAGTAAATGAGTTTTAAGAGGTTGCGGAGGCACTGAATAAACAATGTATATGGTCTGAGTTAATGGGGATGACAGATGCTTAGAAATGTTTGGGAATCCCATCTAAAATACAAGCTTGATGGCTAAAGCTCCATATATGTTAATTCACTTGCTGAGCTGTCGAGCGCTCAAAAGTGTCAAATTTAGTTTTACTCATTTTTACATGGTAGATTTTCTGAGAAACTGAAAATGATGTATTGTAATATATCAACTATATGTTTTTACCCTTTACCACATGACTTAATATACAGGTGAGTATTTTCCAAACAATAGTTTGGGCGATTGTAAAGGAAATGCAGTGTCAAACCAGGGCTTCCTTAAAGCGAAACCGGTCATATAAAACAGATGGGTATTTGATGTGACAGGTTCCCTTTACATTCAAAATCATCTCGTGAAAAATGTGGAACGTTGTTAACTCCAAGTCAACTCCAAGTGGGGTTGTTTTCCATTGTTTTGTGGTGCAAATTATTTGCTCAGTCTGACTTAAAAGTGAAGAGCTAGGCTGGACAGTAAAAAACCTCAAACGTGATGTTCCCATAAAATGATTTGACATGGCAATGCCAAGCTTATCATAGGACACTATTTCTTAAACTCGGATGGGTCCCTATATCATCATGACCTCCATCTAGTTTATGGTTATGGTTAGTTATGGTTTATGGTGATATGTGACTGTGGTTTCTACATTGTCCCCTGTACCTCTTTTTTAGTGACCTTCAGATGTGTATTCAGCTTTCCACTTATCGCTGCTTAACCCAGTATATATAGTAATGTACTTGTCTACATATGTCCCGAATACATCTGTGAACGGTACAGTAGATTGTCTACATGGAGAAGAACATATTTATGCCAGTTCTTATTAAACACAAGACTTTAATGGGTAAACACTAGATATTCTCCTGGCCTTCAGAGAATGTTATCCCCACGAATAATTACAGTAGAGTAAAGATGATACATCCGCAGCCATGAGGAGGACTATGTGAAAGGATAAATGTATCTCTGTGAAAGATTCATTCTATCCTCGCACACAGATGGTACCAGCTGTAATGTGACCCAGTAAATAGTCAACACTTATGCCAAGTTTACACATAACAGGCAGATAAGGGTTTAGTGACGGATCGGCTACTCATGTGGTTTGGTAAGTCTGTGGTTCTCAAACCAGGGGAATCCGAGCTGGAGAAGGCCAGAACATAAGTGTTACTGTGAATGTGTCATAGCAGTGAGATTTACAAACTGATGTGAGATTTACAAACTGAGAGATATCATCATAGACTATTGCCTCTCACAGTTGGGAAAAATGTTCCCTTATCCTGAGAACACAACTCTTTGGTCTTTGTGTAGTGGGTTATTACCTTGTCCTTGCCCTAATTTACAGTGGCCAAACAGTAGATTCCCCGGAGCAGTCTCTTTTGGACTGATCTGGCAAGCTCTGTGCAGCCCTGCGTAATCTCTGTGTACTATATAAATAAAGGTATTATTATTATTATTATTTAGATACGTTTTATGACAGCTGTTCTGTTTCCTGTTAGAAAAGGGAGCAGCTGTCATTGTCTATATGAAAGCTTTTGCCCAAACACATGAGGGAAATAGTTGTCATATGTTAGTGAAACAGGGTTTTTCACCTATATGCCACTTGCATTCTGGATGCAATATCTATACTGGCACATCTCTCTTCGCTGAAGCTCCTCCAAATATTTCAAAATAATCGGTTTGGGTCCAAATCCATGTGTGTTCCTGAAATGCACAGCTGCTGCCCGTGCACCTGATATCCTGCATGTGTCCCTTCCCGTTCAGGACCGCCGTAGTTTACCATCTTCTTCCCAGTGCATGTAAGTGCTTGGCTTGCGACACAATTTTGAAGTTAAATCCCGCGTTTTGTTCGAATCCGTCAGATCGCCCGACGGTCCGCCACCCCCCCCCCCCCTGATTCTAAATCCCTGTCCCGGGGGCACGATCCCCGAAAAGTTGAAAAAAACAAAGGAAATGCGGCTGCGGAACCCTTAGTAAATAAGCCCCATTGTCTCTCTAGTCCTAAAACACAGCTTTTGTATAAAAAGGTCATTTATTGTTCTGGTCATTTTCTACTCCTTTTTGATGATGAAAAAGTAAGCTTAACCTTAACACTGATGAAAAGATTTGTACAATATGAAAGTAAAAAGGACCTTTTTACATATAATCTGTGTTTTGCGAGGGATAGAGAGGGTTATATACCAATTTCCATGACAACGGAAGCAACATGGGTTCTTCTGAAACAATTACTTTAGAAAAATTTGGATTCAATTCTGTGCCGAAAATTTGGCAGAATCGGACCATATCTACAAATCAACAGAACAATTTGCTCATCCCTAAACTCAATGTATGGCTCCTCTGTAATTCAAACTCTAATGGTATAAATACATTGACAGCTGGATATTACCAGTTCAGTTTTTTTTCTACAAACTGTACCTTTAAAGGGACACTCCCAGTTGACATAAAGAATAGTAACACCCAGTTGTTAGCCTTATCATAGGTTTCTATAACAGAAATACCAGGGAAAGATAATCGAGCCCAATAAGAACAACCCTGTTAAACTGGAGGTGGGACTTTTTTTCTACCCAAATTCTTTACATTTTTTCCCAGTAAGTCTCAAAAATATTGAGTGTTAGTTGCCTGCTGTTTCGGAAATATTCCCCCCTTGCTTCCAGTACATAAAGACTTGTAACCCCTTGGTAATATAAGAAAGAAAATGCTACTCCCTCTGATACGATCAGTAACAAAATGACTCTGGTTTGTCAGAATTAAGACGTTCCTATCTGTTCAGATATTATGCAAAGCAGGGAAAAATGGTCAGCCTACGGCCCATAAACAACGTGAGAGCTCAGGGAACACGCAGTTCTGATCCTTTCAGGTATTCAAGCTTTTGTCTGCTGATATAACGCTCGCCTGTCAGCCCCACGGTCAGAGGCCTAATCTTTTTTCTCCGCGCACTCAAAAGGACCCAGCACCGCATCAGGGCATCACACTGGCTGTCTTTTCTCCTTCCCTGTTGAACGCAATCACCGGACAACTCCGCTATAATTCACTCCCCGGCCGGTCCTTTGAAAAGGTGGCCGGCCTCAGTACTGTTAGCCCAGCAAGATAAATCATATACTCAAAATTAACTTCCATTGAACAGCAGAGGTGAAAGAAAAGCGGCCTTGTCAGGCAGTGCCCGCTATAGAAAAGATGACTAAGGTTGATAAATGTCGATTCTAATAATTTCAGGGCTGTGATTAAGATCTTATCTAGGCTGGAAATAAATAGAAAAGACTCTCATAAAAGGCCATCCCAGGGATCCGCACTCATGAAGTTGTGAAATTTTTGTATTTTTTTGTGATTTTATAATAGGAATACCAGGAAGGTCTTCACTAAAAAGGGGCGGTGAAATTAAAAAGTTGCATTCACAACATCATTTCTGGAGATTAAACATTCCCCAAGGGAAACACACAGTTTTCACAAAAAATAAGAACAAGTAAAAAAATATCTATGTTGTCTTTTGCAAAACTTGGTCAGAGGACAATCACACATAGTTTGTAGAGGAATCTTGGAAAAAATAGGAAGCCAGGATTCCTTTGTAGGCAGCTTCTTAACAAATACATTTGCTTATTAGTCCTGCATATTAACAAGTGGAAATGCTGCAAGGATTCTGGCAGAAGCTGTAATACCAAGAATGTTTTTTTATTTGCCTTTGCTCACATGGGTAGAGCTGCGCTGTTTTTGTTATTTGTTTTTGGTTTGTTGCAATAATGAAATATAATAATCTAATGACATATATCTTACAGAATATCATAGTTTAATCATGTTTACATTCCATCTTTCTATCTATCTATCTATCTATCTATCTATCTATCTATCTATCTATCATCTATATATCTATATATCTATTTATCTATACGTCTATCCATCTATCCATCCATCCATCCATCAATCTATCTTTTGGAATAAAATAATTCCTTTTTCACTGAACCATTGGAGTGCCACCATTTTTGATCTTTATATGCAATAGGATTTAACAAACCTGAAGGTTGAGCACCCTATTTTTTCTTAACTGGTGCAGCTGAATTGTTTTAATTTATCTATCTATCTATCTATCTATCTATCTATCTATCTATCTATCCATCCATCCATCCATCTATCTATCTATCTTTTATCTATCCACCCATCTCATATCTATCTATCTATCTATCCATCCATCCATTGATCTATCTATCATCTACAGGCGGTCCCCTATTTAAGAACACCCGACTTACAGATGACCCCTAGTTACAAACAGACCCCTAGAATTTGGTAATTTACTATACTTTAGCCCTAGGCTACAATAAAGAGCTGTAACAGTTATAAATGATGTCTGCAATTAAGCTTTATTGTTAATTCTGGTTCTTATGGCAGTCCCAACGTTTTTAAAATTCAATTGTCACAGAGACCCAAAAAATTGTGGCTGGGTTTACAATTATAAAGTATACAGTTCCGACTTACATACAAATTCAACTTAAGAACAAACCTACAGAACCTCTTGTACGTAACCCGGGGACTGCCTGTATTTATCCATCCATTTCATATCTATCTATTTCATATCTATCTATTTCATATCTATCTAGGTGGTATGAATAAATCCATTAAATAAATTCACTTTGAAGCTGGGAGTGCTGTTTTTTGGATATATTACATGGAGTTTTTTTTTTTTGGGCTGGACTCAGTTGGCATGCACCCATATTCATTATACTAGTAGTATAACTAGTATTATCCTGTTCTAGATTTTGGCTTGTTGATCTATTTAACTATTTATCTATCTATCTGTCCATCCATCTATTCATCTATTTATATTCATATCTATCTATCTATCTATCTATCTATCTATCTATCTATCTATCTATCTATCTATCTATCTATCCATCTGTCTATCAATCTATTATCTATCTATAGATTGATATATTTTGTCTATGTAGCACTATACTATAGCTGAATAAATTAAAATGTTTTAGTCCATCATTTGGACCTGATTGGTTTAAAGATATTAAATATTCTGGATTCTGGTGTTATTTTAAATAGATAACTCACCAGTAAAATTTTTGTCAAACTTTCCAGAGTAGGATACTAATATATAATAGGGAAGATTTATCATAGCTTGTACACCTGAATGAGGCAATTCCAGTCAGGAATAGAGAGTAAATGCTCCATTATGTCACTAGAGCGGGGAGGGTATGGTGCCGGGCTGTGGTTCTGGGCCTGCGCACTAGCTATATTTCCCTTTATCCGCCAAGACGTGCCAGTTCTATCAGGAGGAACGGGTGTAGGCTATAGGCAGTGCACAGTGACCACTGCACTGACCAGCACCACCCCCTCCCTGCCCATTCAGTGGTGAGGGTGGAGAAGTCTCAATTCTCAGCTCTGCACTGAGAATTGCAGGTAAATCACACCTTGTATGCCTGTTTTTAGGCATACAAATTGTTACAAATATGTCCGAAGCATGTAATATGGATGTTCCGTAGTTGATATTTACTAGTGTTTGAGATTAGCCATTTTCTACTAGACGCTGGTATATGTCAGGATATATGACAGTTCTGTATTGGTAGCATTTAAATGCTTTAAAGGAATATTTTTTTTATATTAACATGTATATAAGAATAAAGCCTTTACAAGGATCAAAATTCTTCAAAATCAATTGAGAAAGGCCATCAGTGCTTTCTGAAGCTGTTTACTTAACTGATTAATAGTCCCGTTTATCCTTGCTACATCTACACACATATATATATATATATATATATATATATATATATATATATATATATATATATTCCGTATGAATTGCAGTATCAGTGATATCCCCTTACTTTTATGTGATAAACTACTGGAAGATAATCTGCCTTGTACAAGGTCACATGCATTCAATGTGGGAAAATAGCCAGGTTTTTTGGCTAAGTGTCATGGGTATAAGCAGATGATAGCTTATATATTTGTAAAGACTATAATGCTTTCTGTTCACATTTGCTTTAAAGGCCCCTTTCTACATACTTGTAAGGCAGAGCCATATATCAGCAGCCACACAGTTGGATAGGCTTCACGTAGTTGCTATACTTTGTAGCCATGTCTTTAAATGAAACATTCACCCTATAATCTTTGATTTGAATATAAATAAACCCAACATTTATATATTTATCATAGCCCCAGCTTCATACAATAATGTAGGGCAAAACTCTTGCAGAAACATAAGGGCTGGTTAGCTTAGTTCTGTGTGCTCAGAGTCAGCCCTAGAGGGTACCTGAAACAATTACAATATACAATAAGCTCATGGGCTCCATCTTGTGGTGGCTACAGGTGGACAATATTATTCTATTTGGTGCTGCTTATGAGAAATATTAAGCTCTAAAACTAATCATCACATATTGTTAGGACCGAGATCAACATGATGCTAAAAGGTGGACTTTTATTTTAATGTGCAGACATGACATCTGCATATATGTATGTGTGTTTCATTCTCTGTTGTATTAATCGTAAACAGTTGTCTTTCATTTAAATATTGCTCAACCCATACACTCCTCTTTATGAGGGTGCCTCAAAGAACGAGCCCCCCTACTTGGAGTTGACATCTCTAGTTTTTGAAACTAGAGGGCATGCAGTAAAATTCTTGCCAGCTTTGTGTATCTCTTCCCGTGCCCTACATCCTCCATGGACATCACAGTGCACTGAGTCTTCTCTACGAGTTTAGTTTTGCATAGTCTGCTGTACAGAACTGGCAGTCTTCCTCTGTCTTTTGTCTGCGGGACTGAATAATTCCAGCCCACTCCCTCATGCATCAGAGTCACTGTCAGCTCTGCAGAATGACAATGACATTTAGGGAGGAAATTTTTAAAAAGAGACTTGAAAAATGTTGTTCTCGATCTTTGGATATTTTGTATTAGAAGAGAATCAGAAAGGAGAGGGAGACGCTAGCACCTGACATGGCAGCAGTAAACATGGCCTCTTAATCCTTCCTGGGGAATCATAATCTTCCTTATTAATGACTCTGAGAAACCTGTTCACCCAATAAAGCCCATATTAAGAAAGAATACAGTGAGGATTGGAAAGTGACAGATAAAGCAAATACGCGGCTCCTAAACAAACAGAGCAGGACAGAAAAGATGACAAATGATGGGATTGTGTCAGCTTGAAAACAGATTGGACTAAAGGCACGTCGACTGCTGGACTTTGCTCTCCAAGGGATCAATATTCTGTCAGACAAGAGAAGCCTGAGACCTTGTAAATTGTATTTTCTGTGGACAAAAGAGAGATCATGGCAGATATTGGGGATATACATAGCTCAGAGAAAAGCTTAAACACCAAGCAAATAGCAAGAAAAGTCCAACAGATGTTGTTTCAAATGTTCCTGATATCTGCTCCATCACGGGAGCTCAGCCTGTGGTTCATTAACTCTGGGCCTGAGGAGGTGACCAAGCCAAAGATCCCAGTCCACACCAAGGCTATACACACCATATAGGCAGCTGCAGTATTATGGCGAAAACAGGTTATCATATTTCCACGCCATATAGGTACAAGGAAAAAATAACTTATTTCTCTTCCTTATTGCTGTGTTATACTTTGATTTTGAGTAATAGCCATATATATTATGGTAAAACTCTTGTTATCGGTGTTGGCTCACCTCCTGAAGGTCCACTTACGTGTAGGTATATACTACAAACAGGAATTCAGGATGTTGAAATACATAGAAAGTTGATATATCCTCATTCTCATCAATGGCGAGACCCCTTTGATAAGGCATATATCAGCTATGCTGTGGACAGGGAACAGGTTTTGACTATGGGACATCCCGCTCATAGCCCACACAGGCAAAAGCAATTTTCTGGAATTCTTCTCTAAAGGACAGGATTCAATTTGTGAAACCTGTAAAAAGTGCAATTCATTTATACCATGTTTTACTGAAATGCAAAACAAAATGCAAGGATAGGAAAACTTGAGATTCTTGGCTGATTGTGTGACATTATACGATATGTAGCAGAGTGCAGAGGGTACGGTTGCAACTGGGCCCAAGAGGCTTAGGGGGCCCATAAGGTGTCACTTTCCCATATGAGAAGACTCATTATAGTCGGGGGCTTGGTACAGACTTTGACTGGGGTCCATTTAACTGGGCCCCCAGTTACGCCAGCTTCAAGTTACGCCACTGATATCTTGTGAAGTCCAAATCTACAGTAGGAGAATTCTGATTTCACACCTCTTCCCTACTCTTTAGTGTACCAGGACAAAGCATACAAGAAAACGGATTCTATACTTAGATTTAAAGCTGGTAAAGGTGCACATAATATCTAGTGTAGCTGAGCAGGGAGTATCAATACCCAAGCATCAGGGAAGTAGGGTAATGGTAAGTAACTATATACTTACCTCCTTTGCAGCTGTGTAAAAAAATAATTGTAGTTATATCATTTTTAAAATAATTGACATTTTTTCAGAAAATCAACTGTCCCCTACAAATATGTATCAATTACTCCCCCTCCATAAGCTCTTTCAGATGGATTACACATCAGATTCAGAATATACTGATATATGACGGGGGAGTAAAAAACTTGAAAACTATTTGTTAATAACTAGCGATCAACTCTTGGCATTTAATTAGTTTCTCATAAAACCCCTTGCCTTAGCTTTAAATGGCTGATAACAGAGAACACCACACTGCAGATGAAGGTAACATAGACTTTAGGTGTAGCACCATTTGTACTGTTTAGTCTTTGTTTCAGTCACATTTCTAACTAAATCCTGGACCCCTTCCAGCAAGCGAGGAAGCCAGGAAGCTGCCTCTTGAACTGGTGACTGTAGGATTCCTCACACACAATACTGCATGACGGACTCATCTCTACCTGTGTTATGTGCCATAAGGAAAGGTGAATAATAAGTTAGTGGAGAGGACAGGTGCAAGGAGATCTGCAAAGTGTAGGATTACAGAGTGTGTCCTACCAGAATGTCCTCTTATAAAACCTCTGTATGAACTGGACTATCAGATAAGATTGTTAATGAAGACAGAATCTAGTCCGTGATAGGGCGTCATTGTAGTCTACACAGTTTTGATATGATATGATTACAAATTTACTTTTATCAGTAAAATTGGAAATTCATTCAATTCATGTAGATCAGGAGCCTTGATCCATGAAAGATATGAATTAACCGGTGGGTAAAGGACATTGCCCAGTTATTGATTTTCTATGCTTAAATAACAGTTCCTTACATTTTTGCCTCACTTATGTTGTCTTACGTACTTTGTCTTACTTTCTTTGTCTTACTTACTTTGTCTTACTTTCTTTGGCAACACTTTTGACCAGCCCTAATGTGGCAGATTTACTAATACTGTCCAAAAGTTATATTTTCCACAGTGCATGATAAATCTGTTATTAAGTCCTATTATTAGAGGACCTAGGGGCAGATGTATCTTTTTTTTATATTTTTGCATTTGCACATTTTTTGAGACTTTTTCATGCATTCCCTGAAGCTCGTGGCACAAGGGTTGTCCTGCATTGTGCCTAATTTATCTTGCTCGTTGGCAGAAATTGCCATATGATATATTACTAATTTGCACCTAAAATGTTGCAGCAAAATGTGCAAATTTCAGCTTATTTGGATTGCTCAGGTTGAAGTTTGTGCCCAAATGTTTTGCTGGTATATAAGTATTAATTTTCTTGAGTTTTTATTTGAAAAAATGGAGCAGTTGTCAGTAGGGTTTTGGTCAGTGCCAAACATTGCAGGTTTGGTGTTTGGGCTTTCCCTCCCTGTTAACCTCTGAGATCCATCCAAGCAACAATCATGGGTTTTGACCCTTTAAATAACACCACAGAGATCAACAATCCTAGGGAAGTGGCAATGTGCACCAGTTGCGCATATGCACCAATTGTGGGTGTTACCAGTGGGTATTCACTTTCAGGTTAAGGGATTTTATTGAAAGTTCGGGTACGCTAGTCACTACCCCTCAGTACCCCAGTACAGTAAAATTCAAAGTATAATATAGGTGTTCCAACACTGTCCTTGGTTTCACATTGACTACAATCAGTGATTTGCTAATTCTTTTGTAAGATTCTAATTGGGTCTGAATCTATTCGGTCCAAACTGATGTTAAATTACCATGTCTTGGAAATTGGTAAATAACTTCCTCTAGTCCTCTACAAAAAGATCCTTTCTAGTTTTGTTTATGAATTTTTAGTTTTCAGTTTTTACTGAAACAACATCATTAAAAACCTTACAGATTAGGTACAAACTGTAAAGAAAGGAAACCATCAAAAGTCCCTTAAAATAAATGGACATTTTAATGGATCCATTAGACCTCTGCTATTATCGTATAGACACGAGATGCATCTAAAGCAAATCAGAAATATTTAAATTTAATTTGGTGCTGGAAAATCAACAGTTTTATACTGAATCAACAAATTGACATATAGATGCGCACATCTCTACCAGTGCGTGAAAAAGAGCCATGGAAGAGAGACGGGAATAGTTGTAGCAGTGGGGATCACTCAGATGAGTCTATTTTTTTCTTCTGTGAAAAATTTTAAATAATCTTCAGCGGCTGGACAACCCTTTAAACCCAGAATATGAAAAAAAATACAGATGTGATAAAATTAAAAATTGTTCATTCTCCTGTAATTTAACTTCCTGTTATAAGTAGAGATGTTTACCCCGTTCAACCCTTTGCTTTTTGTATAGTGGGGTGGACCCCTGACTCCCCCCTACTATAGTCCTCATTGCTGGAAATGAGATAAGGCGATACATTTAATAACATGTTAAAGGGATGGAACAATTGAAGTATCAGATATAACTACATTTCCTCTGGAATATAACTACCTCTAATGTGCCCTTCTTAGCATAGGTCTCGCAGCAGCTCTCCGCCAGGCCTACATTACTGTTTGTTACTGCTGTTTGGCTGCCGTTGACGTCTGATATTTTATCAATGTGCAAATTGTCCATTAGCTGTTACAGAAACATCTCTCGTATAGTCATCTGGAAATGAAATGGATAGCCTGCTGGGATGAAGTGATGCATTGTCTTTCTGTCTATAGCGACGTCTTGCTGTTATCCTTTTTGTGTAGAGTCGCTCGCTGTGCATGTCAGCCGTAGGGTAGGTCTCCCTTATGATTCTGTATAGGAAGTGCAGCTTATTGTCGCTTAAAAAAATAAATAAATAAAATAATAATAAGAAAAAAAATGTAAGTGGTCTTCAGTGAGCGCTCACCCCAGTGTACTAAAAAATATGCTGCAAATGAGCAATCCGCCAACGCAACTGTAGATAAAGAGGTAGTCGAAAAAACGCAGCTTCCATTCGACAAAGCTGCTATTAATTGGCACAACAATACACAAGGCCTTGGGGCTCATTAATAAGTGACACATGTTCTTCTCGAGATCTACATAAAGGTAATATCCATGTACAATGTGAATACAAGAAAAAAATAACTTGCAGTGAAAAAACAAATCTCCGAGCAGTTAAGCAATTGCCTTTTAGGTTTCTTTTAAAAGTATTATTACATGAAAAGGCTTTATGGAAATTAAATGTATCAAGATATAGCTGGGATAATTAGAGAGGAGCTAAATGGCGCTATGCATCAGCGTGGATGTGAGGAGCAGAAGGAATATAGCTGCTCTGGGTGTAGAGGAAAAATAGCTATATATAAGAAGTTGTTTTTTATTTGTCCAAGATGCCCCAAGATGGCGTAGGGAAGAGAAAATGGCTAATTTCTAGCCTGATGTGCCCCATTGTTCACACCTTGAATGCTGGATAAGCCTACCTGCACCCAACAGTACAGTTCTTTGGACCATTGTCCTTGCCCAAGTGTCATCAGCATGTGAGGTCCACTCACATGCCGATGACAATGAAAAAGACTACCCAATCCACAAACTCAGGCAGAAGTAGGACCTGCTCTTTCTTTTGTGGGTCAGACAGCTTGCTCATGCACAAGGCTGTGGAGTGCACAGCAATATGAGCCCATAGAAGTAAATGGGGATGTGTGCCATCCACAACCCCATTTCAGGTTCATGAACCATAAATCATAGGCAACTCTAATGTTAGCATGAGAGAAGGGGCTTACTCAGATTCTGCTGTTTGTGGAAGGAGGAAGAATTGGTGGCTTTAGTTTAGTTTATGTTATAGGACCTCATGTTCTCTGTCCACTGATGTCAACTACTTAAAAACGAAATGCCTCCCTCATGTGTAAAGTATTTTTGATTTTGGTTGCTGTATGATGGTTATTATTGATAGGATATTTTATTTTTTTAAACTAAACATTGTAATATGGGCCTATGTGTCTGTGATAGATTACACGGTACACCATGTGATAGCATTTACCAACATTGTTGTACTTGCACTTAAGGCATTTTTGCTTGAATTTTGCATTTTATAGGAAAATAATTTAATAAATGTAGTTGACAAATTGTGCCTATTGTTTGGGGGACTAGTGTGTGGAATTTGCTCGAAAGACAAAATGGCCTCAATGCACATAATTTGGGAAAATATGAGGTTTATCTTGATGCTGATCCTGTCCTTTCTCCCAGTTTCCATTTCAGGAAGTGTATTTCCTAAATCTGTGACTCTTCTTTCTTTCCCTTGTTCTGCTGCTGACTAATACTCTCTGTTGCATCTCATGTTCTTGTTGGATGACCTTAAGTCATCTTCATTTTCTATTACTCTTTGTATCTGTTTTGGGTGCTGCTAGGATCTTTTCACCTCTTCACTCTTCATGATTATGTTGGGAGTCATTAGAGACACTGACTTCATTGTTGCAACCCATTACTGGTTGAGATCAATGGTCATTCCTTCTTGGTTGGCACCAATTAACATTGGCACCTTTGTTCGTTCCAATAAATGCCAATTACTGTACTAGTTATTTATCGACAACTATTGTGAACGTGGACAGACAACTATGTTGGGCTCAGGTTTTTGAACACATACATGACCTTCTTCTGCCTAGAAGACATACATATGAGGAACCAGGTGAACCCAATTCTCAATGAGCTATCAGGCTGTGATCTGTAGAAGACATCCATGCAATCCCAGCCACTGTCACTGTAAGTGACAGATGTAGACCTCCTAAAGTATGACTAAGTTACCGGTTTACTTAAAAAAATGAAGACATGAAAATTAATCCTTTACTCTGTCGATTCTGTTGACTTTTGCGAGCTGAGGCTTTTCAGTTTAGATGTAAAATAGATTATAATTGCTGAGAAAACATTTCCTAAGTTCCAGTAGTTTTCCAAGACCAAACTGCAGATTAGCACCAGCTAGAAACAGCTGGAGAGCTGCACTTAACAAGTGTATCTTACACTTTATTCCCTCTATTATCTGTGTATTGGACTCTGCTGTACAAGGAATATTCTGCGGCTTATAAGGTTTCACTCGGCACTGAGCTCAAAATAATTAGGCAGCTGTATAGTGTAGCTACAATGGAGATGGAGCAGAGATACATTTATCAATGTAACATACAGATTTGAGGGGCTGTTAACATCACATTTTGTGAACACGTTTGGCGTATGTGCTGGAAACACTCCAATACATACAAGACCATCATTCCCATGATGGACTCCAAAAGAGTGATCAAACTTAATTATGTTGGTTATTGTTATAGATGAGCAAATTAATTTGTAGTTTAAGTGCAAATCTGACAATTTTCTGGCACAGCATTGCTGTGGATAAACACGTTTCACAAATTGCCCTGGTATTTTTTTTTTTTTAATAAAAGTCATATTTCAATTAGTTTGGGATTTAGGGTTCTATAAGAGTTAGCCAACTCCTAATTATAACCCTAGCACTAACCCTAATGCTAAATCTAGCCCTGGCCATAACCCTATTGAGATAATGGCTGGTATGATATTTTGCTTCCACGTCACACATTGGTGTAGATTTATAAAACATATCATGCCCACTGAATTTTTCTAAATCTCACAGAGCTAAGACAAGCTCGCCCTAAAACCTGCAAGCAGGTGTGCACCGTGTTCAGGAACATGACACACACTGCCTGAAAGTCATGAATTCATATCTGCTCTCACGTAGATCAGCTTGTTCTAATCTCTCCATTGCCTCTTGTTCCTTGTTAAACTGGCAAACTTTTCAAAACTCATACTTGGGCCCTTGGACATGACTGCCGCCAAACTGGGCAAGATTATGGCTCTTTAGATTTTATCCCTGTATTAACGTTGTCACTCAGAGTGAGAGAAAACCTCAACATGTTGCAGGGCAGGAGGTATTAAACTATAACATACTTGTTTGCTTGCCAAAGTCTTGCGTTGGGACATATACAGCGTGTTTGCCTCCTAAATTTTTCTGTTGCACAAAGTGCTACAATTAATGACTTTCCTCTTGAGTAAATGCAGAGCTGAGTAGCTCCGGCTGTGTCGGTGCAGAGGTAAACAGCCCTGTAAAGGAGATGTTTGTGTGGGATCCAATGTAAATGGACTTGGCAATTATTTCACATCAGATCTAATTCAATTGCGCCCGTGAAAAAATATGAAAGTTGACAGCCAGACTAACGTTTTGTGAACATGAGCTGTGGTGGATTTAAGTAGGTGTGGAGGAAAATTGATCTCTTGTCTGAGGAATATTTGATTTAAAGCCGATGCTTGGACTGAACACTAGAAAGTTTATGATCAGTATATTAAATGTGAGATGCAGTACTAGTCAGGATGAGTGTTTCTCAGGAAACTGCTTCATTGAGGCAAAATCCATAGCAGGACCCACTAAACCACACAAATCGTGTTTATTACTGCTGTTCTACTATGTGGTCCAGGGGCTTTTGGACCCCACCAAGCACAAGGGCAAAATATGACTTTAACCCATGGATCATTTTAAGGGCATCTCTAAAATAACCACCACTTAAAGTGCTCTGAGTACCTTATCTGTGGCAATATTCATGATAGTAATTTATTAGTACATGTTTCTTATCAGTCCTACATTGGTACTTGAACGTCCAATCCGCTGTATAATGCATTTCACAACTGAAATACATGATGACAGGATTCCTATCAGATCATGCCTCTCAGGAGGCAATTGCTAAAGACAGATCTATGCCCCCTACTGTCCTGCTAAGAAGATGATCAGAATGCGGAGTGTGCTGCCGTAACTAGGTGAAGCAGGGTCCCATAGTAAACTCCTTAAAAAATGTACATATCTGTAAATGTACACACCTTATATACATACATACAGCATATACACATATACATACAGTACCATATACACCCATGCATCATATACACACACATACAGCTTATACAAATCACATACGCACACACATAGAATAGCATATATAGACATGCTGCATATACACACCCAATACCTCAGATGTCAGGGTCCCCTGACGCTGCAGGCCCCATAGAAGCTGCTAAGGCTGCTACCCCTGTAGTTACGCCCCTGGCAGAGTGGTTATAGAGGTAAATAAGGTACTAACCTCTGCCTGTTAACCTCAGTATGTACTCAACTAACTAGCCCTGTGCTTCCTTCTAGCATAGTGCTCAGGAAAAGAGAAGATTCACAACAGAACCATATTCCAAAGTTTTCACAAATTTTGTGGGATATGTATAAATAACCATAAGTATAAGCTTACGGCGGTCTTTATGTATTCATTTCATTGACAGTTTTATATGCAAAATAAAACATCAAGGCTTTAAAGTTAAAAAAGGCTAAAAAATCTTCAAGTACAATGACATCAACATGGAAAACAGGCAGCGAGGGCTGAGGCAGACGGGCAAGCGTCAGCGCACACTTGCAGAGAGCTCGCTGGGGTCCGGGTAGCCTTGCCTTTGGCGTAGCCCTTTGCTTATTAAATAAGTCTAATGAAACCTTTGGCAAGAAGCAGCGAGTGTAGGACAAAGGGCACTGCTGAAAAATGAACTCTGTATCCACATACTCAGAAACAGATGTGATCCATTCAGGAACAAAGGGGATTAATGTTGACTATGAGCAAAATATGACATTAAAAAGTATTCTCATATACATTACACTTATGTCTAGAGTCCAAGCTAATGTATATTGTTAGTAACGGAGCGCCAGGGGCTATGAGGCTCTGCTGGGATTTGTAGTTCTGTGGTGAAGGAATGTCAAGCCCGTAACAGTCAATACCCAGCCCAACTTGGTGCTATGCCAAAACATGCAATTTCTATTTTACATGAAGTCTCTATTCACAAATTGTTTTGAAATGATTGTAAATTTGGAACAGAGGTCCCAAAAGGCAGTTAAAGCTGTCGAATCAGTGTCTGTTCCCTATGGATTCAACATCTTTGTGTTCAGTTCATGAGGATAAAGCAATAAGGAGTAGTAACATTTACTCCAACATACATTTCCAAGTACAATGACTGTGGGAAAGCTGAGTGATGATCTTTATATTAGTAAAAGGTCTGTAGTCTGCTGTGTGATCTGAAATGCCGAACACAACTGACAGTTTCAACTGTCTGCAACCACCACTAGGGGGAGCTCATGACCTCACTGCATACTGTGCTGGCATTGAGTTCCATATATTAGAACTAAACAGTAAGCTCCCTATAGAAGCCAGAATGATGTATTCAGTGTGTATGTAGAGGAGTTGGAATTATGCATGGCCTCAGCCACCTGGGCATCTGGTCCACCACAAAGTTTCAAAGTACAGTACTTTCACTATACTACATAGGTCATCAGATCAGAGGGGGTCTGAAACATGGACCCTGCACGGATTAGGTGTTTACTTGAATGTAAGTAAGCTCAAGAACCTAGGACAGCGGTGGCGAACCTATGGCACAGGTGCCAGAGGCAGCACTCAGAGCCCTTTCTGTGGGCACTTGGGCCATCGCCCCAGCACACCAGACAGGGCTCAGAGAATCTTCCTGCAGTTCCAAGCCACTTAAAAGATGCTGCTTTCAGACATATTTTGATAGTTACTTCTCTACTTAGAACTGTAGGAAGAGGGAGAGATGTGTAGACAGGGCTGAATTATCTTTGGAGGACCTCCTGCTGGACCCACGATTCTCTGTGTACAGAGGGACACTGGAAAGAAGTTAAAATGAAGCTAATTTTCCATCTTTCTTCTGTGTTGCTGTCCTCAGGAGGCCAATAAGATTGAAAGTTGTTGAGGAACAGGGAGCAATAACTTTATGCTTTAACTTTTGGTTGGCACCTCACGATAAATAAGGGGGGTTTGGGCTGCAGTTTGGGCACT
Source organism: Engystomops pustulosus (assembly GCF_040894005.1). Classification (NCBI taxonomy): domain Eukaryota; kingdom Metazoa; phylum Chordata; class Amphibia; order Anura; family Leptodactylidae; genus Engystomops; species Engystomops pustulosus. The sequence continues at coordinate 62,730,351 of NC_092416.1, read as the reverse complement.
CGGTCCCTAAAAGGTTTGCCATCACTGACCTAGCATATTGCTATACTTTCCAGCAAAGGTGTAGCAAGAAGAGTGATGCTGCATCATGGACCCCCAGCTGATGGATACTGGAAAGTAGAAAGAGGAGGGTATCTAAACAAGCCTCTGTGCCTTGGTCAGTGTATGAACTTACCCAAATGAAGAAAAGCTGAGCTTTGATGACCCTAGAGTAGCGTCTTTGGCTTCAGAAAGTGGTAACAGATGATGATTATGATATATTAAGTGTAACTTATAAGAAGAGATATTGCTGCCTAATACAATCTCCCCAAAGTACACGGCATTCACTAGAGTCCACACAGAAGAAGAAATACTCACGTAACTTTAGTTTTATATAAACCACACCGGGTGTAGTAAAGCTGAGCGCATGAAAATATGGATCCTATTAGAGGACATCCTTGACATAGATTATCACATAGATTGCCTTAAGCTCCTTAGAGTTCCAGGTAAAAAAAAATAATAAAAGATTTTGGGTCAGATTCTACTTTTACCTTCCCATTCAGTTATAAACTACACAAGACAAAGTGATGTCTTCTGCGGCCACAAAGTCCTTTAACTCTTTATTCCTCAGTGTTCAAAAGATTGGCCAAGGTGAAAGTCCTCCAAGTCCCAGTTAGTCCACAACAGATGGCTTGCATTTATTAAGTATTGTCAGTCTTCCTATTGTGGTTAATTTACAGATGAATACCTTTTATAATATGGTTATCTTTTTTTAGAGATTTTTTAACAAATCTAGATTTACTCCTTATGTGTCGGTTTGAATTGGAACCAGACTGTGAATGGTTTGGAATATTTTTGGTAGCTGCCCTTTACTCCGACTTATAGAGGAGGGGGGATATATGGTGTGGAATAAGTCCATTGGGCAATATTCACACTGGCATTACACTGGCATCCTTGATTTATATTACAGATCTATTCTTCAATTGATGCTAAAGGAATCAGCTGTATCCTATAGATTTATAGTGGTCAAATAAGGCTCCCATTTTCTTATTCTGGTAACCACAAGGATATATTCACACAAAAAACATCTGCCTATAGCAAATTATATATATATATATATATACATAAAAAAATTTTTTATTTTTATTTCAAGATGAAGATGCAAAATGTTATAGAGAATTTTGGTGGGGAATCCTAAGTGTTCGAATGGACACTTTGTTATTTTTCTCTTAAAAACCTGACTTAGCAGTTAGGACTAGAGTTGGGGGCAAATACCATGTATTTAGCATGTGCAGCTATACAAGGGCCTAGGGGCTCATACACATTATACCACTGGGGACTATTACTGTCTGTTTCCACCATTGGACCAGAGCGTGTACTATGATGGCAGACATTTGTTGACTTATAGGCAAGTGTTAAGTTAATTTAGGCAAACCCTATCTATATATGGATAGATCTAGGTTTACATGGCCAGCGCTGGACAAATACTCACCATTCACTAGTCTAGACCCACCCCTACATCTGCTTGGCCTATTATACTCTATGCCCAAAGCTGTTATGGAAATAGAGAAGCCGGGAGAACACAGATCAAGATGGGGCAGAGCGATAGAAACATCTGGAAGCTTTCATTACAAGTAAGCAAGTTCCTGCACCTTTAACCTGTTAACAGCATTTACATCTCTACTTCTCAGCTTGGTGAATTATGGAAACAAGGATTATGAACACATTGATTTGCTTTTTCATGTAATTTTAACAGATCCGTTAGCATAGATACATACACTTTGCATTTTTAAAAAATGGTCCTGAATCACTGAATGAAGAAGTATAAGAATTCTTACAAACCTGGCTCTATACATGACATTGTGAGCCCAGCAGATTATACATAGGTAATCTTCAGGCAGCATGTTATAGAGCAGGAGGAGCAGGAGAGATAGATAGTTTTATAGCACAGTGGAAAAAGATGCAGAATAACTTGCCATTTTTTAATTAAAATCTGGGCTCTTTCTATTGATATGATCTCATCCCAGTGGGTGATCTAATTTTTTATACTGTTAACTGATGCTCATTTGGCCAGAAAAAATATGCAAGTTTAGACAAACCAGCGACTTCGTCCTATTTTACATTTTATAAGTTTTCAAGGAATATTTTTTTCCAGTTGAGAAGCAAGAAATCCTTGTAAGTGAAACATAGTTATGATAGCAATAAGAGAGCAAACAGCTTTTCCTCTTACATAGTGTAGCAGAAATTAGCCACGAACATAACTTCAAGAAAAGTTTCCCCTCTTTTACTTACCCTGTCCGAAGGAGTTCATCCAAAGTGCATTGTCCGACGATCATGCATTCTGCCGCGATTCATTAAGATCGTGAACCCAATGTGTCAGATTTATCAAGCTGTCTGAAAGTCAGAATATTTCTAGTTGCCCATGGCAACCAATCACAGCTCAGCTTTCATTTTACCAGTGCTCATGAATATTTTAAAGGGGAGCTGTGATTGGTTGCCATGGGCAACTAGAAATATTCTGACTTTCAGACAGCTTGATAAATCTGCCCCAATATCTTGCATGTAACGCTTCCACACTCAGGTCCGCCGGAGTTTAAATTCTGTGCTCAGTCCGAATCTGTCAGATCGTCTGATGGCCCGCCCCCCGATTGCTGTCATGAAAGCCAGCGTAGCTGCGCCACAATCCAATCTCGTGCGACACAATCCCAGTGCAAACCCCTGTTAAATTCCTATCAAAGCTGCGCAAATTCCAAAAACCGTGAACAGTCTGACGGAAGGGCGATCCGCGACCCTTAGTAAATAAGCCCCATAGTATACAGAGCTTATATAGTACCCCTATCTGAGCTACAGTTTCTTGGCTCAACCACCATAAAGTAGCCAAAGCCCTACGCTTCCAGCTCCATTCACTGCACTGCTTCAAGTTTTCATAATTTTAAAGTGGTTTTTCGCATTTGGGCATTCACATTTAATTTAAGTCACATTTTTTTTTTCATTTGATGTTATTAAAAACAATGTACCTGTCTGAAGATAATTTCCCATAAATGTAGCAATGTTGTCTCTTAGACACAAGACAGCTGTCCTTGGATATAATCACCCCTGCATCCTGTGCTATTGAGCCCAGCCCAACCATCTGGATTCAGTGTTTATTACCAGAAGATGGCTGTAGGAGATGCAGTAACTTGCGGTCATTTCGTAAGCAAAAACTATTTGTTTCTTTGCACAATCCCTCCAGCAGAGGTGGTCGTATCCAAAAACAACTATCTCTATTTTAAGGGAAAACTTGGCAACATTTATGAGAAATTATCTTCACACAGGTACATTATTTTAATAACATCTAATTGAAGAAATGTGTGTATATGGCAGATTAAATGTCAATGCACAGATGAGTCTCAGTGTATCCTATATGATTTAAGTTCTGGCTTCCTACCCTGCCTCCTGCTTGTGATTTTTCCCTGTCAGCTCTTTAAAGCAACAGGCAGGGAAGAGCAGTGGGAACCAGAATATTATAGAAATACTGTACACTCTGCACACAGTCCTCACAGATATGCGCGGCAGAGTCCGATAGCTTTTAGAAGGTAAATAGTGGCCCATGATATATTCTTTATATTAAATCTACAATATGAAAGACATATAAGAAAAGTAAACTGTAGGTGTGAACCGTGATGTATTACATGACAAAGCAGGAATAAATGACTTTATATTATATTTTTGGTGTGTTAGTATCCCATGTCATAAAATTTTGGAGACCCGCTTTTATTATCTTCTATTTGCATAAACATTGGTTTATTCTTAATGTATTTAGTGGCTGGGGTCACGGTTACTGTCTTCCAAGCAAAGTATTCCAGACTTACAGATTACAGATTTTTCTGCTATGTCTAGAAATGCGCTTTACAGAAGGAGGCATAAACTAGAGAGGTGAAGTTGGCACTAGAGCCCCTCTCCCACATGCACCCCATAATAAAAGTAAAGCCACGGTTCTGCATTTGATTTGGAGATAACATGAGCTCCTGTTTTTTTCCTTACATACAACACAGAAACGACATCTACCCGACCAACTCCTGGTCTTATATTCTGTAACATGAACACAAAACACTAATGAAAAGGCATTCTTTCTGTAATATGTCACATACACAAAAGCCTCAAAACTGGGGAATCTGCAGAGGGAATGTGAATAATCATTACATTTCACATTTACCACAACATTTACTGGCAACTCAAGCATGAAATTTGATAATAAAACTTTATAATGTACCCTAAATGTAAACGTTGGCGCTGCCAAGTTTTGTCAAGGTAACCCATGAACAGGGCTCTGTCTAGCTGATGTGCATGTTTCACATAAAGGTCACATTGATATAATGTAAGAAGATTGCTAAGTAATGGTAATCATTGTGTAGGTCAAAATTCAACACCTCTCATCAACTACATGCGGCTACAATGTTACATTGGGGACTTGCATTGTAAACCCCAAAATAAGACCAAATAAAACAACGTGAGTCAATAGAGACAATGGAAAGCTTGTTTTTACAAAGTATAATAAAAACTACACACACACCATAAAGTAGCATGTCTGCCATTTTTCACTGTAGCCACTAGATTCAGTCAATGACTGACACCTACTAATTTTGTAGATGGTGTCTAAACAGCTGTTACCTCACTTATATCATATATAGCAGTGATGGCGAACCTTTTAGAGGTTGAGTGCCCAAACTGAAACCCAAAACCTGCATATTTTTTGAAAAGTGCCAACACGGCAATTCAAGCAGTAACTTGAACAATTTTCTTGCTCTGTGCTATACCATATCTTTCAATGGTCCTGAGGGCATCAATATCTTTGTCTAAAGGAGAAGAAATTTGATTGCCTTGACAGACCCCTGAACAGGAAGATTCAGGAGTCACACAGAAGGAGCTCCAATGATATCTTGACCCTGTCCACACCTCCTCTCTCTTCCTGCAAACTGGGCCAACAGCTTGAGTGCCCACTGAGAGGGCTCTGAGTGCCACCTCTGGCACCCGTGCCATAGGTTCGCCACCACTGATATATAGGATTATTGCAGAGAGCTGGTTTTTGACTATTGCTGCCCATGACCATGAGGCATATTAAGTGCAGACAAGATGGCAGCCCCAATAATTATGAATGGTAATAGAAAAAAGAGTGCATTGCTAAATCAAGAATTTTTACAAAGAACTCCAACTTAGAAACACACCCTAGCAAGTGAGAACTGAGCAAATGCCAGCCCCCGATGTAGTACCACTAATGTGAGATTCTGAGACTCTTTTAGTCATCTGTGTCAAGATAGGAGTCAATGGGGCACATTTACTAAGGGTCCGTCGGACGCATTTGCTTCGGGTTTCTCGAATTTTTCTGATTTACCCTGAATTGCTCCAGGTTTTTGGCGCACATGATCGGATTGTGGCGCATCAGTGCTGGCTTTTATGAGACACAAATCAGGGTGCAAGGCTGACTGATTCGGACTAACCGCGGAATTTAAAAAGCAAATTGTGTCGCAAGATCAGCACTTACATGCACCGGGAAGAAGAAGGTGAACTCCGGTGGACCTCAGCGGGGAAGCGACACATGCAAGATATCGGGTGCACGATCTTAGTGAATCGTGGCAGACCCGAATCCTCGTCGGACAATCCGGATCGGCGGCATAAACGGGACGGGTAAGTAAATGTGCCCCAATCTCTTTGACCTTAGGAAGCCAAACTGAAGTAGTCTAACCTCCAACCATTAGGTCTCTTAGCAAATCCAATTTTTCCAATCTCTAGTTAAACCCTGCCATAATGTGAAAGAGAATGTGAAAGAGCTTCTTAGGTTGCCTACTTTAGGCAGAAGACACCACTACAGTATGTTTTACTTTTTGAGACAAGCACAAGTGTGATTTAACACTCTTCATATGCTATTTAAAGAGAGAGAAGATGACCATAGTACATCTGCTTCCTCTACCCATACATATCAACATGGTTTTGGATAAAGAAGAAGTTATACAAACGAACATGTAGGTTTTATTGCCAATGGTTATCTCACAGCCTTGGATTTGCCTGCCTGTCGCTGCATCACTGATGCAATTCCCACGAATTATGTTGGGACAGAAGATACACACTCACAAATGCTCAGTCATCACACTACAACTGTCAGCAGAACCTTTCAGCAGAGACGTCTTAGGAGATCTTCAGAAGTTCCTTTTCCACTGGAACATTAGGTGTGTTTACTTAAATAAAGGGCTTTGGATGATCGATGATGCTATGCTTATCTTTCATGCAACTTTTCCCCTCCTTGGCTAACTGTCACGATGTCTTTGGATTATGTTGACCATAAAAACTCTCTCATCACTTAATCATAGTTTATTGCTAAAGTCAATGGAAGTCACGTCCTCTTTAGGAAGTCTTTGTGTTCCTTGTGTATTGTTCAAATTCTTTTACCGGGGAAGGTTCTTATTAATAGACTTTATGTGACATAGATACTTTGTTAAGATGAATGCTACTCAATATACTCTGATATGCTCTGCTATCAGCTCGGTCAGGTTGTTGAGAAGTATTTCATGGGATACATGAATAGGAAGTTCTGTGTTAAAGGAGATCAACAACAACCAACAAAATCAAGCATGATAAACCAGGGACACTTACTCATAGATCCAGGTACTGTGGTAAGCTTTGTATATTTGTTATCCATGGGCTCCTTTCTTCTAAAATCAACTTTTAAAAGTATGCTAATGAGTCAAAGGGGCTCTGGGTGGTGTTATCAAGCCGCTCCATGCTGCAGATTCAAATGCTGTAACATTGTGCAGGAGCACTTCCTCCCTCCCACCTTGTGCTCTGCTGCCATGACAATATCAGGCAGAGATGGGGATGCAGAGGGAGCATATGAAGTATAATAGCCTATGAAGCTACAACATGGAGGGGGTCTGTTTATGCCCCCCAGAGCCCATTATTAGCATAATATCTAAAGTCCATTGATAAGAAATACAAGAATATTATTAAAGTCACAGTGCAACGACAGAGTAAGTGGCCCGGTTTTATATGCTGGACATGTGCTGCACTTTCAGGTGCACCTTCTTGTGATGGTTATAAAAACTGTGGGAGTTTAAAATATAAAACTAGGGAACCTCTTATTATTATGATCATTATTAACCTCTTAAAGGTCTTTTATTAGTTTTAAAAGTCAAAACTAAAAATGATACATATACTTATTGGGGGTTATATATCATATCATATTGGGGGTCATTTATGGGAATTATGATCGCCTGCCTGGTGTAGAAATAAATGCGGCCAGTGACTTTTCACATGTGCAAATTTGCCGGCTACAGCGAGTGTGCAAGCGCTGGGACACTAATGCCCCATGCCGGCCCACTCCCGCGCCCTCCCTTCTTGTCCCACTGGTGTGAAGATGGCGGATTGGAGAAAACAAATAATATCTAGTAAGATAGAAATCTTATTGTTATGTTTTCTAATACCTGTTCATCACTGAAGACAGATCTGAGCAGTGATCTTAGGAGGCAGAGGGGTAATAAAAGGACATAGAGGTATTTCCTCTGATAACATATATTGCCTCTTATAAGTTTCTTATATTAACCTGAATTATTCAGTTATAAAATCATATTTTATAAATAGTGGTCATTTGTAGTAGCACAGTTGGGTGTTATATTATACTTATGCCTATTAACATTGTTACTAACATTTTTACTAACAACTTTACTAACATCATTAGTAGCAGTAACAGTGTTGATGGTACCAGAAGTAGTAGCATTTTGTTACCACTAGTAAATGTGATATTGTGATATATTTGGGCCGTTTTAATTCGTTGTAGAATAGATAACAGTAATAAGGTTACGTTTATCATTACTAGTTGTAGTATTGTTTGAGGTAGGTGTATAAATAATATTACTATTAGTATCAATAGTTATACAGTATGTTTAATATAATATAGTTAGTATCTTTTAAGTGGAGACATTGCTGATCCTTTTGTTAACGTTATTATCAGTAGTAGTAGCTCTCTTGTAACATTGGAGGAGTATTGTTATGATTGGAGGCAGTTGCAATAATAATAAGGTTATTATTATAAGTGATAATTCTGTTAGAGGTAGTAGTACAGTATTATTGTATTATACTACTATTTTTATTATATGTACTAATATTTGGATAAACTTGTAACCGGTTAACTTGCTATATTTCTTCTTAATACTAGTCGTATTATCATGAATAGTACTAATACTAGGTGAAGCATCCTAACCCTTGGGTAAAGTGATATTGCCTATACTTTGTTGGTAAGGGGATTGCCTCTCTTTAATGATCTGTTTGTATTCAGCACCAGTTTTGTAGCCGAGATGACTGAATAATGCATTAACCTATTTAGAATGAGGCCAAAATTAAAATGCACTTGGCCGTATTCGTCGTGGGTTCAATACTTCTTGATTAACCAGTAAAGGACGTGCATTTTGTTTCCTTTAGCTGGCTCTTTGCAGGCAAGTGTAATGAAAGGCTGAATTGTTGCAGCGTCTCGGTCAAGTTGTTTAATTTTTTACCTCTTTAATGATCCTCTCCATCCTTCAGGCACTTGAGTTGTGTTTATGTTGCCTGAGCCCTATACTAATAGATGGAGGAACTTAGCTGCCAAGAGAAGACTTTTAGCACAGGCGATCTTAAAGTAGTGGGGTTATTTTTATTTAAAGTTGCAGTCTGGTATTAAACACACCATCCTTGCCATGTGATTAATGAACTATGAAAAGAACCTTTTAGGAAGGGAAACAAATGTTCAGAATCAAAGACCACTCTTCACATTAGAGATGCGGATTCTTGGACCTGGACCATATTATATCTTATTAAACCATTACTGAAACAAAAGCTTTAATTCTTTATGGAAAGAAGAAGATGCTCAAAATCACTTAGTAAAGATAAACCATTACACGTTGAAGGGTGATCTGTATGTTTCAGCCTACATGTTGTAGAGAGAATACATATTCCAAAAAGGAGAATGAAGCCTTGTCATAGGAACAGAACTTTTTATCCTTAGACTAGTAAGGATTCTGTGTCACCAGAACATTTTTAACCAACTTTTAATGTTATACATATTATTTTACAAATTTTTAGAAAATAAAAATAAAAATTTCATTAGTTGGTTATATCGGTATTTAATAAAAAGGGGTATATCCAGCAAATTTCACTCTGACAACTATGCGTAATAATAGACTGACACTTTCTAATACTAAAGGGGTCTTTATGTAGAGGTAATCTCATTTACATCAAAGACAGGTTTACAATGGAAAGTAAAAACTGTATAGAAAACCCCATCATTGTCCTCATTAGTGACAAAGGATGATGTCACAGGTTATTTACACCTCCTAGATGCACAGAGCATGTCTAGAAATCGCAATGGGACAGATTTGCCAAAGTGTCTCACATTAGACCAGTGCAGAGTTGGACTAGAAGGTTTTCTGCTGCGTCAGATGTATTACTGTGTCTGATGCTGGATTTATTAGAGTCATAGGGGGTAATGATAGGCCCACTGAGCATCCGGCACAGCCGGATGCCTCAAGAGGCTCCGGCCTCTTGATGTATCTGGTGGGGCCTATGTAGTGTTTATTTCTATGCCAGGTACAGCCAGATAATTTTCACATATGGCAGCCAGCTCCCAACCCCACAACCTGTCCACTTATTACAGATAGGAGTCATGTATAATGACAAATGAAGATCAACAAAAATGCTGACTTTTGGTGTAGGGTGCAAGACCTGCAAAAGACTACCTTTTCTGCGAGTGCCCCCATCATGTACTGCCTACATGTTATGCACTGCACACATAGGAAACATCATTCTCAAGTTCTAGTAGGATATTTGTCAAGACTTTATGAAAAGTATACCCTAACATAAAGGTAAATGCAAGTCCAAATGCTATTGCCTTATGAAGATTTTTGGGGCCCGGGATCACTAGATGATCTACCGGACATGCAAACATGATCGGACAAGACAGTGTAAAGTCTCAAGAATCAAAAAGTTTCTATTCATCACATTGTGAGTGTCACATAAGCCATGATCTGCTTTCATGTCAAAGTTGACAGAAGACGATTCTTCAGAATGGGAGGTAGAACCCTTAATTTGTTTGACTAAGCTGCTTGTTTTTTACGCTTCACTTATGCAAATTAGGATAAATCCCTGAACCTGGTCTGGTGAAAGTCAGACAAGACATTTCACTCACTAGTTCTGCAGTGTAATTTATATAAAAAGCATTAATAGAAATGAAAAACCTGCCAAGTGTATTTTTTTTGCACGTGTAGTTCGGTGTTATCTTATTTTATGTCTAAAAAAAAAAGATTATTGCTAAATACAAATCCAGCCAAAAATACATAAAAAAATAATAACAGAAAATGTAGGGTGTAATTTTACCTGATGCTACATCACCAAATCACAAGATGCTGCTATGTATTTAGATGTGAAATAAGAGCAGTGGGTTGCAATTTTGAGCTGAGATGCCTGATAATGTCTGACAATCTAAGAGATTTCCAAGCAGCAAATCTCTAGCAAACAGATTATTGTTCAAGTCTTAAATATCCAAAATAGAACTGAACCGAAGAGATTCAAGGAAGCTTAGAAAGTTTTCTAGAACTTTCTGACATCTCATTGTCACTACTAACATTCTAACTGGCCTTTAGTTTGACATATTTGCCAAATTGGACATTAACTAAAATACAGTTTATGCCAATGTAGATTGTAAGAAACAACAGAATAAAAAATATTGTAAAAATATTGTAATGTGGTAAATCCTATTATGGTCAGTTAGTTATTCCATGTAACTAAACAAAGTTCACCAGGGATAATAAAAAAAACTGATCTTAATGGAGCTCTCCATTCAATACTTACACGCTCTGTTAAGTCTACTACAAGGTCAGAGAAGGAGGAGCTTGACAAGAAAAATCAAGGCAATCACCAGGCATAACGATACACATCAGTTTAATAGTGTGACACGGTTAGAGATGAGCGAATCATCCAAGAATTTATACACAGAAGCTTCTTCAAAATTTTTCAAAACATTTGTGCCTCCAATTGTCCTAGAAATTAGCCCACTAAAACACAGATTTGATAAGATTGGATTCAGTGTCTGATAAATGCCAGATTCAAACTCAAACTATAAACCTACTAATAGATTCGCTCATCTCTAGTTATACCAAGAGGTGATCTCTATATTCTGAAGTTTCCACGTAATTTCCAAGGACAGGGTAATAAATCCTTGTTGATTTTATGCATGGCCCGCAATCTCATGTCACCACGTTACTCCATTTAGCCTGACCTAAAGCATAATAAATGGTTTAAATTAGGCAGATCATGTCAAGTAGCCGAACAATCAGGTCTGTGTTTAACAAGCCTACGAAGCCATTGTGTTCTGGCAAACAATTAACTCCTATTGACCAGCTGAAATCATTCAGATCGTTTCCATATAAGCGCTCCAGCTCGACCACTATAGTTAGTGTAGATCATTTGTATCTTGGTTTTTCTTTTTCATAAGGGGAGGATGATGAAATTATAATGGAGTCTTATGGGTTTTATTTCCCCCTCTTCCAGGAGCCGCTACCAGTAAGGAGACAGTATTAACCTAATTCATTAAGAAGTAGCTGCATTATTGTTTGTATAGAGCTTTCAGCCCTATTGATGTCAAACAGCCTGTTAAAATGCATAATGACATGGCATTAGAGACCCCGAGAGCAATTAACAGGCTGCTTAATTAGCAAAAGGAATTAGATTTTGAGTGGCTGATCTTTGCTTAAAGACTTGTAAAAATCAGAAGGAGTTGTCTGTTTATACATTGATCGGCCATTCTGAACCCTATCCTTAGGTTATTCCCTTCGCTATTTTATTTCCAACTGCCCGGTAAAACAATGGCGACGAATAAAGGGCTATTTTTAAGTGTAATAGTCGGAACGCTGCTATTAATCTCCACTGTGTCTTTTTCAAAACATTCGGAATATGCTTTGTGCGATGAAGCCGGCTGTACAAATAATTAAAAGCTGCAAATGATGAAATATTAAAAGGCTGAATTAAAAAAAAGTAATTCACTTTGTAAAAGGAGATTGGCAAAGCATTACGCCAAAGTATGAGTCTCCTGAATGTTATTGTTGTCTTGGAGGTAGCTCGGAAACAGAGTTTAGGAACCAGATTTCTACTTAGATCAAAAGAAAAATGGACCACACTCATAAATAAATGTCATGACTGCAAAGTGAAGCTTCACTGGTATCTAGGACATATCACAAGACAGAGGTGATGCAGAGTTTTGAGCCAGAACCCCCCCCACCACCACCACCATTTCACATTACAGCTTATTTAGTAGGTCCAATGAGATTCCCCTACAGAGAAGTGAATTAACAAATTAATAAAAAATTATGAAAAATTACTTGCAGTCCAGTAAAATGTTTTCAACATATTATGGTATCACCCAGTGTACAATACTTCCAGCTATGGATGTCTGCATAATTACAATTCATTCCATCATTTCCTGCCTAGCGACCAATAGAAATAGTTTTCTGCCCTGCTTGTCAGGAAAGGACCAGGACCTCTGCAGTAGAGGCAGGATAACTGAAAAGACGCAGCACATCGAAGCAAAAAGTGATTAAAAAGGAATTATTTTAACAGAATTATAGGTATGAAAAGAAGTAAGATGATAACTGTTATAAAAAAAAACACTTCAAATTATTCTTTCATATTGCCTGATTATTTGTATGGTACCTTTTTTACAGTTTTGCTTAATACTTGATAGAACCCCACCATTCTTCAAAATACTGAATTCTTCAAAATACTGAACCTGTGCACACAATTTAGCATGACTTTATACCATCTGTAAAGGGCACAGTTTTTGGTCCTTTTGGGTTTGGGAGCCGGTGACAGTCCAAGATTACGGTCAAGTAGACAAGAATGTGGTTGTTGCCTAAGGGCCTACACAAACCTGGACTAAGGCTCCACTTTGATGGTAACATTGGTCAATATGAACAAATGATGATTTGGTCTTCATTTCAAGGTGTCTTGTGTATTTTATGTTTTCATTTGTCCCTCCTGCATTATTGTTGGATTGTATGGTTGGATGTTGCAGCTATACAATGTACAATTGCTATATATCTATTTATTGTGTCTATTGAGCCATTTTCTGCACTACTTTCGGCGACCTTTTGTAACATATGGGCATAGAAGAATACTGTAAGACATTTGTGATATAGGGAGGCTTGTAGAAGCCTTAAATGTTCCCACAGTGTCAAAAGCAAGTCTGTGTGGAAGCCTCTTTAAGGCTTGGCAAGAAAGCACTAGAATAAAAAACAAGAACCTGATCCGGCTTCCTATTAGCATATTGGACTCGCACACGTTTTAGCCCATAATGTAATCCTGACCTCGGACTAATTTTGGCAGAGTTCTCTTATTATTCTTTGGCACTGGGGGCTTTAAATCCATAATGCTGGCAGCCGTCTTTGCCAGGAGTTAATGTATGCTTCCTATATTACATTTGTTTGAAGATTGTGCAGCTACATGGGATATCCTCTTACCTTCTTGGATAGGCTTTTTTTTTTAATTTTTAGTAAATTTTCACAATCTATATAAAAGTAAAATGTTAATCATTTTCTATCACGAGAGAAAATAGGAAACATGTGGATAACTTCCAACAGTTGGATTGGATTAGCATAACCTGGCTACTTACTTTCAGAAACAGCGCCACACCTGTCCATGCATTGTATGTAGCACTGCAGCTCATCCCTTTTAAGATTAAAGACTGAGCTGCAGTACTATGTGCAACCAGTGACAGGCGTGTGGCGCTGTTTTGGAAAACATCAGTTATGTTTTTGTAATTTGTGGCCAAACTCCAATATGTGTATCAATCCAGAAGTCAATATTTTGGTTAATGGATTGATCCATTGTAATTTTTTTAGGTATCTATCATATTATCTCATAGAGCTGCTGAAAAATCATGTCTCCCTGGATATATGGGTCTCTAGTTTAGACAGATTGTGGATTCAGAACAATTCTGGCATTTTTCAGGCACTGAAGAAAATCCAAATATTCTCATATCCGCTTTGGACAAACTTTCAATATGGTGGCTAGCTAATATATCCCAGAGATAAGAGAGCAAAAATGGAGCAAGGAATTGTCAAAATTTGTAAACAGTTTACACAGCGATATACAAGATTTTAAATATGTTTTAATCTGTGTGGAATAGAGGGGGTTTTATATGAAATCCAGGAAAATTGAACCAACATTGGTTTAGACCTCTATGATTCGTACCTGAAATAAATCTATTTAAAGATTTGACAAAGGTTCTACAATTTGAATATCGGATGACTTGCTTCTCTCTGGTCCCTACAAAAGTGATGTTACAGCTTATTTTCAACAAAACACTATGTGGGTGAATTATCAACATAGGTTGTCTACTTTTTGAAGACCTTTTTGTGTCACTTGACTCTTTTTTTGTCAAAAGCGTCTCAAAAATTAATATAAGAAGCCATATAACATGGTGATAAACCTCCCCAATTTGGGGGGATTCTAACACTTCTGCTTCTGTCCTAAGACAGTACTCCACTTAGTACAGCATTGGAGTGAGATTGAGAATTTTTTATGGCAACTTTTTAGTTTGATTTGACAAGTCTGGCATATATCTGCTCACTCAGATAATCTAACACAGGAAAGATGTAATTTTCATTAAACGCTATTTGAGAAATTGCTGTGACCAGCTGTGACCAAATATATCCATGCATTTGACCCGAAGATGCAGCCTCAGTTGGGGTTACCATACAATTGATAAAGATGTATAAAATAGACATATGTATCTTGCTGTTTCCATTTTTTAATGGTAGGTAATGGTAGATGACTAGAGATGAGTGGACCAGAAGTGCAGGTCGGGTTCAGCATTCAGGTGCATTCCTTTCGACTCAGGGCATATTCCTGTGTTTGTTGGCCAAGCAGTCAATCCTGCAAATGAATGCCCCTAACAACGAGCCATGGCTATGAATGGCTAGAGGGACACCCTAGACCAGCGATGGCTAACCTATGGCACTGGTGCCAGAGGTGGCACTCAGAGCCCTTTCTGTGGGCACTCAGGCCATCACCAGAGATGACTCCAGGTATCTTCCTGCAGTCCCAGACAGCCCAGGACTTGCTGTGCACAGAGGTATTTTAAAGTGACAGCGCTACCTGGGACTATCTTCTGCATTATTGGTGTCCTCAGTGCTGGTATCAATGAAAACTGTGACAGAGAAGGGAGTATAAATCACAAATTACATTTCTGTGCTGGCACTTTGCGATAAATAAGAGGGTCTTTGTTGTAGTTTGGGCACTTGGTCTCTAATAGGTTAGCCATCACTGCCCTAGACTATCATAATCATGGCTAGATGTTTGAGTTGTTAATTTACTGCATTGGCTGTTCAACAGCCAAAGCGGCAAAATCTTTGAGTCAGGAGGAGCATTCCCGAACGCAGTACCTGAACCTACACTTCAGGTCCGCACATCTCTATAGATGACAGTATGTAACTATTTCCTGGGCAAAACATTTCAAATAGTTTCTCTGAACATACGTCACAAATGTGATGTGATCCTAGACTGTGTTGTGTTACCCTGGACCTTGCTGACATGGCTGCATTACTCTGTATAAACTCACTGCACAGTAAAATACATGGACACCCATAAATTATTATCGGTTGCGTCAATACATCCATGTGTATGTCTCCTAGCTGGTAATTCATAATGGCATGCACTCCTAATTCTGTATTAACAGTAATTCTGTAATTACTTATACATAATTCTAACCTATTGATATAGCACCACTTAGAGGCGCCATACAGCAGCACGTATAGGGCTTTTTAGAAGGGGCGTTATCATAGAGGCCCAAATTCTAAACATCATCCCTTTTAATATAATTATACCATAAAGTTCCCTGGTCACATTAATAAATCTCACCCAATATCTCTCTGGCTGCACCGGAAAACTTTTTTTCTCCCTTTTTGTAAATTTAATGTCTTTACTTGTTTCTTTTTAACTGGAAAAGTGTTGTTTGATGAAAAGGTCTTTCTGACTGATTTACTTGTGAGGAAGTGTGAGCGAGCCTGTGTGGACGAGATAACGTGATGTGTCTCCTCCCACTTTATTATAGTCTAGGAGCTATAATAACCTGTTAGGTGACCGTCTGTTTTAGAGACTGCAGTGAGCACACAGTTAATTTGCGCCCTGACTGGTGATTATGAGGTTAGGATTCATCTCTTGGTCGGGCTAAGAGATGTAATTAATTGAAACTTCAGCCTCGTGAGGACGGATATGTTGATAAAAGGAGAGAAGGGTTTATCCTCTGGAAAGACCACATCGACTGTGGCCGTCTATTCACATTTTCATACTTCATTATCCTTGCGGTTAGAACACAGGTTAACTCATGAGAGACATTTCCACCTGAATATTACTTGTACTCAGTGCTTTGTCATATATCAAGAGTCTTAGGCATCTTCAATAAACACAGAAAACACAGATAAAAAAAATCTACAAATAAAATGGAGAATTATAAAAAGAAATATTCACTATTTGCCCCGTCCCACTAGATCAGCTATGCCCACCTGCTCCTACAAGGCCTGTCCCTGGATGTAAGACAACTGGCTGGACCCCAAGACTCACTGCTAGACTCCGCCTCTCTGCTAAGCTCCACTGTTACCATTTGACCACCAGTCATAGATTAGCAGAATATTAAACACTGTTTTGTCATCAGGATCATCAGCTGCAGGCTGACACATTGGGCCAGATTTATCAAAAGTAGTGCAAATTGAATATTGAATACATGCAGTTCCCAGGTTACACACAAGATAGATTCTTTAGGTGTGCACTTAAGTCAAATTTGTCTGTAAGTCGGAACAGATATATTTTATAATTGGAACATCAGACAAAATTTTTGTCCCTGTGACATTTGGATCTCCACAATTATGTGCTGTCAGAGGAACAAGGATTTTCGACAAAGCTTCATTACAGACACCTTACAGCTGATCATTACAGACTAGGACTAAAGTAAAGGATCCAGAGAGCTTCACCAGCGGTCACAATCAGCAGAGATGTCCATCTGTATCTAGGGGCCATCTGTAAGTTGGGTGTCCTTAAGTTGGGGACCACCTATGTACCTTTAACATTGTGGCACAATTCGGTCGAGTAACTATAATAAATTTGGCTCACGGTCCAAATCAGCACTTACATGCCCATTTAGGTGCACATTTTTTCTGTCTTGTCGGACAAAGTGCAGCCGTGAAATAAGACTGGCGCATACACTTTATAGATACATGTGCAAGGCATTTGCACATTAATTTTTGTCAGGGGCGTAACTAGGATAGACTAAGCCCCATAGTAGACTTCCTAATGGCCCCCCTCCCTTTGGCAGGCAGTCTTCTTATCCTAGGGTTGAGGGCACATATCTGTCCCAGCAACTGCAGACCACACGGGGAAGTAGACTGCAGGAAGCTAGAGAGTAGAGATTCCTACCTTGACATTTCTTATCTGAGTTCCTCAGCTCAGCTGTATATTGTAGAAGATTTTCACTGTTATGTATATATTATGATGTACAATGTGCAGCACAATGTGTATATAAGGGGGCACATTCACCATTCTTTAGTTTGTCAGGTCAGATCTCAGGGCCCCTGACACTGTGGGCCCCATAGCAGTCGCCATGGCTACTACCACTGTAATTGCGCCCCTGTTTCTAGTGCAGAGAGTCAGAGAGAAAACTAGAGCAAACACTTTAATAAATGTGGGCCATTCATTTCTAGGTTTTGTGTTCCACTAAATGGATTATCTGGAACTGTAATACTCAACACATTTCTTTAGGATTGGTTGTCAGGTGGAGTATGAACATATATTCTTAGTGAAAGGGCCATGGCACAGCTCCTTACACCAAGTAATGGCAGGGAATGGAACTGTAGCTCTCCATAATTTAAGTAAATAGGAGAGAGGTGGTGTTTTATCCAGGCCACAACGCAATATACTGTACATTTAGATGATGTGCTGGGAGTCAGATCCCTACTGAACTGCTTGAGGCCGATCCTAAGGATATATCTCTGAAATTAAAGTACCTGGAATTCCCTGTTCTAGAGAAGATCATTCCATTAGACAGTAGCTGTATCTTTGTATATACGTACTATATCACATTGTTGCAAAAAAGTGGGATTGTGATGTTTTACACTATGGAAATTTGTGTCGTAACCTAAACATGCTCCCCCTTTACTGCGGTGTGGAGAAAGGGAAGTGACAACCACTAAAACACAATGAAATGACACCCACTTAACATGGGGTGGGGTCCTTTATGGCTTGTGTGTTTTATAACAACTACTAGACATACTGTTTTATGCATATACCACTTTAAATCCACTTTAAAAGGTGCATTTACATATACAGGCGGTCCCCTACTTAAGAACACCTGACTTACATACGACCCCTAGTTACAAACGGACCTCTGGATTTTGGCAATTTACTGTACTTTAGCCTTAGGCTACTATAAACAGCTATAATAGTTATGACTGGTGTCTAAAATAAAGCTGTATTGTTAATCCTGGTTCTAATGACAATCAAACATTTTTAAAATCCAATTGTCACAGAGACCAAAAAAAAAATTGGCTGGGGTTACAATGATAAAGTATACAGTTCCGACTTAGATACAAATTCAACTTAAGAACAAACCTACAGACCCTATCTTGTATGTAACCCGGGGACTGCCTGTACAGAGCAGCAGTTGTTTATGGCCATAGGAATATTATTTGTGTTCTTTGTTGCAGTGCCCCTACAGTTCAAACAAGATATAGCAGTCTCAAGAACTCCCTTCTATGTCTACATAAACCAATCAAGGTTTTTTATTGGATGACTTTTGCCTTTGGTTTGATTACTTTTTGCATTTGCAGTTGTTACTGACTGTTCCTGGAAAGTGGTCACCTGAAACCATAGTAACATTTTTCAAAATTCACTGCATACTTTGGAGTTTGCTCATAATTTAGCTGATTTTCTTGCGTTTACCCGTAGTATCTTGTTGCCTCAGCTGCACTCAGTAATACTAGCAGTGCAATGGCAGAAAATGGTTTAGTTTATTAATAGAATTTATGCACCCAGTACTAACCGGTTTCTTATTGTCTACTTAACATGCACGTGTGACTGCTGTAAACCGCTAAAAATAATCTTCCCTTAAAATAGAAGGTCCCACCATAAAACATCCCTATATTGTGACCTCCTTGATGAGTAAAGCATGTAGAGACATGGTAGGGGTTAACTGTAGTCATTTTTGTATTTTGGCTTTAAAGCCCTATTACCTAAATATTTATTGGTTTCATGATGGGGTGGAGAGTAAGGCGGGCAGGGGTGGCAGGGGCGGGCTGGAACATGAATACCCTGCCCTGACATAAACACTGTAGTCTGGGCTGCCTATTTGCCGGTATACTGCACAACGGATACAAATTTTTTTGAATGGTTTGATGTCCTGCTTGCACACAGTACCAGAATAGTGCTTCTTGGAAAAGAAAGTGGGTCTCTTCTGTCCACTTTCAGTTCTCCAGTTGAAGAACCTTTGGATGACCTTAAAAGGTGCAGGAAGGCCTCTTTGTTGAGAACCAGTATGCAGATTTCAAGGATGGAGATTCTTCTAAATAAGGCAATATCAACTCGGTAGGGGGTTCTGGTGGCTATAGGTCAACCCCTCTAAGTACACTCAAACTAACTTTCACACTGCCATTGTGGGGACGTATATATACATCCCCATAGATGGCAATGGCGCCTGATGGTGGTATGGTGACCACACACATGTGGCACTACATCATACAGTGCACTAGCAAGTACCGAGCATGTTGTATCTTTCCCGGTGCATTGCTATGGAGAGGGGAGGGGTGAGTAAATTATCTAATTTTCAATTATTATATATTTGGAAAATAAAATAAGACATATACTCATGCTTATTCAATGGATAACACCATGGTGGTTCATGTACCTGTACATGAATACATCTATAAATTATTTGATTTGATCCATATAAAATGGAATGACACAAATGACTTAGATAATTTGATAATCAATATTACTGACGCTTGGTCGTCTACGACCCACAAAAGAAGGGACATCTGAGTAAGAACATTATCTCAGTGGTTAAGGTAATTGTTAGCTAATTAGTGTGAAGGAACGTAGAGCGGCCATAGCACCACAAGTCTGAAAAAATAAAGATTAAAACTTAAAGAGATTAGACAACTTTTGCAAGATATTAGCTGTTCAAAAATGACAAAAATGTCCTTAAGCCTCTCTAAAGAAAGCAGTGACCAAACAGGCCAGCTTTTGTTCAGCTCTAAGACTCGATGGCGAGAGATTGAGAGGTTGCTTTCAGGCTATGTGTGCGGGACCTGAGGTTCCAACTTATCTATCGCCAGCAAAACAAATCAGGTTGGGGTATTAGCAAAGGGATTAAATTCAGAAATTGCTAGGGAAGCAGCACAAATATAGACCACCCACTGTTGTCTTCTAGAAAAATGTATATATATATATACATATATATATATATATAAATATAAAAATGATGTATAATCAGTGTACTGGTCTCTGTGAGCCCTGGTCTCATCTGTACTTCTGATAGAAGAACAATAAGCCATATACTCTATTCAGTCCCATTATTTATTTATCACATTGCTCCCATAGCCCTTGCAGGCAAATATTAATATGGCTATATCACAGTCACCCTGTGACAGCCAGGAAAGATATGGTAGCCTCATTATACCATCAATGACAGTCCTCATTACCGAGCGCAATTAAATGATGGCTTCTGCTATGTTAATGTGTAGCCAGACGCATTTAGTAGTTACTGTAAGTAATCATACTCCGCTCAAGTATCACACATGTAATAAATTCAGAGAGTCTGCAACTTACATTAGAGAGCATTTGAAGACTGTAATATTTGATTTTTTTTTCTTTTTATCAGTCTACTTATTCTAATACAGTGGTCCAAATTCCCTGAGCAAGAATATAGTTAGAGGAAATCTAGCACTAGCAGAAGGCAGTTGTGAGCTGAGCTCTCTTACAGAATGCCGGCTTCAGTATGAGATTGGCTGTTATCTTCTGTGATCCAGAAACAGTGCTATTGCTAGGAAAATGAAAGCTAAATGGGAATGCCCAGATGAGAATCCCCCTTTACGAACTCTTTTCATTAAAATAAAATAAAAGTTATTCAAATATGCAAATTAGGGTCCTGCGGTCCAGACTGTATGTATGCTTGGCACTCCGTCCAAAGATAATTATGCACGCCTCCTGTGCGAATAACGCCATCCTCCTTCCTCCCCCTCCCACTGGCTGAAATCTTCAGTGAGTGGAGCCGCTTTCCAGGTGGGAGGTGGCGGGAGGAGGGTGGCATAATTATGTTTGGACAGAGCGCAAAGCATTCAAAGACATTCAACCAGGAGCACCGGACCCTAATTTCAATATTTTTATAAATTTTATTTTATTAATAAATGAGCGAAATGATCCCACGGTGCGTTGTCCAACGTGGAATCGGGTCCGGCGCGATTCACTAACATCGCGCGTCTGATTCCTGCATGTGTCGCTGCTGTGCCGAGGTCCGCCGGAGTTCACCTGCTTCTTCCTGGTGCATGTGAGTGCTTGATCTTGTGACACACATCCTTTTTTAAATTCCGCAGTTTGTCCGAATCCGTCGGGTTCTCCGACAGCCTGCCCCCCGATTTCTGTCGCGTGCAAGCCGGCGCCGATGCGCCAAAACCCCGGGGCAATTCGGCGCACAACGGAAATATTCGGGAAACCCGACGAAAGTGTGGCGTTCGGACCCTTTGTAAATGAGCCCCATTATGTGGTACTGTTCTGTTGTGTACTTTATGTTTATATTATTGCCGCATTATGTTATTTTTAATTTCCATTTTTTTGGTCTACTCCACCAGGGGCTCCAACATTCTTTCAATCAGTCCTGTGTTCATTTAAAAGAATTTGTCTGCCCATAATGTTTCTTGCGCTGGGATCACTAGTTGAAGTTACTATGAAAATAAAGGGTCACAGTATAGTTCCACTTCCAGGTTGTACTGGATTCCATATAAAGTACTTTCTGACTGTACAAAAGCTCAGTTTAGGGATCAAATCATTCCAAGTACGGTAGCTGTAATGTGAATGTGTCTGTATTCAGGTTACAGATGATGATCACCATGTAAGATATATAGATAACATCATCACCTACTTGTCTTCTCTGGTACTGATGACCACTAACGACACCTAAACACTTAGGGCATGACCAGGCAATCCTTCCCTGACCTTTGTATGTGCCCTGCCCAGACAGCAACCATGTGAAGTGGGTCATATGGAACAGATTTAGATACAAGCCCATATCATCCTACCAGATGAATGTAAAGTCCTTGCCGATCCCTTCCGTAAATCTGCATCATGTGTATGAGATAATTCCTGGGGACAGAAAGGACTGCCAGACAACTCAAAGGACAATACGTCTGGTATCTCAAGCTAAACAGACAGACTTTTTTTCTTCTTTTTTTTCTCATGGTTTTGACTTTGAGTTGATTAATACAAAGATTTTCCATGATGTACTTAAAGGAAAA
Source organism: Engystomops pustulosus (assembly GCF_040894005.1). Lineage (NCBI taxonomy): Eukaryota > Metazoa > Chordata > Amphibia > Anura > Leptodactylidae > Engystomops > Engystomops pustulosus. The sequence goes on along the minus strand of NC_092416.1, from coordinate 62,707,822 downwards.
TTCCACCTAAATATAAAGGCTATATTTATGTACATTTTTTTAACTGTGATTACCTGCTGCCCGCAGGGACTTCCATACATGGGGATGTCCAAGGGAGCATTACTATGTTCTAGTCATGTGGTAGTCATTCAAAATAAAGGAAAAAAGGTTGAAAAAAGGCAATAAAATCACATTGTGTGAATACATCCTTTCATTTCTGGAAACAATGACAGGTTAAAAAGATTAAAGGTACAGTAGTATTAACAATTAGACTGTCTTCAGCCATGCAGAGTATGTTAATATTGAGATTAGGATTGAGTTGAACTAGTAGCATTGCCAATATCATCAGTGGCTTGAGGGTACCCTTACTAAGAGCCATAATAAAACACTCTTTGTAATTAAATCTGGGATGGCCATGTTTGTGCCATGTTTTGTCATTTTCAACTTTTTGACCTAGGTGTGTCAGAAATCTGCATCAATATGTCTGGTATTGAATACATTTGGTGTTTGATGTATTCTTGTACCTTACTAGGCAGTTTTGAAAAGTGCCTAGAAAAGAGGATAATATAAAGGGATGGTCAAAATGTGCCAAACTGCACAACAGTGTCCCAACATTTTGGTTTGAAAAAGTTCAGCAAAGAGAAATATATGTGTGCCACCATGGTAAGTACTAAGCATGATGATGAGTTGTTTTTGACAACGCTGAAGATGCCAGCAGGCTGTAAAGAAGTAGTGAAGAACCTATGACACGTGTCTGTTGTGGCACTCAGTGCCCTCTGTGGGCACTTTGGCTGCTATTGCAGCACAGAGCTTGCCAGACAGGTCTGAGGCAGCCCAAAATGTACCAAGGTCAGTGCTATTTTAAAGTGGCACAACCTTGGCTGTCAGGACCACAGGAGGCGTGAGAAGGTGTAGACAGAGTTGGATTGTCATTGAAGTTCCTGCTCTAGGCCCCTTGATTCCTCATGTTCATGGGACCCGAGAGGGAAGCTACAATAATATTCCAAATTTCTCCTCCTTGTCTCTATTCTATTGGTATGCTCACGCAGCAATAAGTTACTTCTTAAATTATCATGTTGACATACGACATGGAACATGTACGCAGGTTTTTGTTGTAGTTTGGGGACTAACACTGCCTTAAAGCAATGTGAGATGTCCATTGAGATGTCCATTGAAATCATGGAAAATACCTGTACAGGGATGAACATTGTTGTTCAGCTAGAAAGATGTTCTCTGCAAAGCGTTACTACAACATTTACATGGCTTAAAGGAAACCTGTCGGGAACCAGGGACAGGATCAGTGGCTTAGTGTCCCAAATTATCATTGAGTTTTTTTTAATGTGAATAAATAAAATGATACTTAGCTCATAAGTGAAGCTGGCATAGTATACCCTGTCTTCGCAACAAGTGTGCAATGTATTTGCCCGGCCTTATTGTAGCAACATAAGAGCATCTTCAGAGTCCAATGTACCTAATAAGACACATTTGGGTGAGAATATATGTTTGTTTTTTTAAAGCTAACATGCATTTCGAATTTCGAATCCATAGGACAGGTTTTACTTGCCAGTATTCTCTTGCAGCTCTGTTGTTGACCGCACAGCTATTAACACAGTATAACATGAATGGTAAAAAGCATTAGAAAAAGGTAATTTTTTATTAAAAAAATTATGAAAATGAATCATTAAGTTCCATATACCTCATAATGGTAAAGCTTAAAACTACATCCCATCTCACAAAAAATAATCTGCTGCATGAGTACACTGATAAATAATATAAAAAAGGGTTATTGCCCTTATAGAGAAAAGGAACACAGGCATGAATTATTTCTTTATTATTGTTTCTTTAAATTAAAAAAAAAGATATTCTACAAAATTTTAAAACAAAAAAATAATAAAATAATATTTGTCATTACTCTATATAGGGACATGTAAAATAAAGGTAAATATAATTTATGCCATACGGAATATGGTACACTCTTACCCCACTAAACCATGACCCATCAAGGTGGGGAAATGGCACCTAACAATAAATAAATAAGATAAAGGAGTACATACATTATTGTTGTGTAGAAGCTACTAGAACAATTGCTCTATGTGATTAGAAGATCTATTCTATATGTACTGTTATCTGAACCACCTTCATGTAAGTCCTAGTACAAGTCCATTAGAGGAACAGAGATAAGAGCAATGACTCTCCGGTGAATAATAAGAGCACTTTTCGTGATACATTTCTAATCTGTAGTACTATGGCAGGGATATTGTAACAGTTTTGATCCTGAATGTGTATGAGAGATTTTGGAATTATGCCTTTAGTCTACGAAGCCATTGAATTGAACAAGTGGAGACTGGTTTTCAGCAGTAACACCAATGTCAAGCTTGGCTCTGCTATCCTGCAACATCTCCGCTTTCACCAAAACATGTCTCCCATTTAAGTAAGAATTGAGAGCTTGTAAGACGTTACAAATAATGGGCCCTGTTCCCTAAAGAGTGACATCCATTACCAAATGATTAATGTTGTTTATTGGGAAGATAATGGTTATTCCAGTAACTCATTTATGTCCTTAGGAAAATTGTGTGTTAGAGAAGAAAATCCTCCAAGCTCCATGCAGTATCTCATAACAGTGGCATGCTCTTTGTGTTTTTTTTAAGACTTCATACTTTGGCAGGGCTTCTCAGGACTTTCATAGCTTTTAGGCAAACACTAATATTTTTAGCTAGTTGAGCGCCTGCCAGATTTGACAGGGATCATTCCTCATTCTCTCTTAATATTGCTTGCCCTTCTCTACTGCATGTGGTTTATGCTGTCCATAGATGCAAAGATTTGGCCACAATCAGACACAAGTTCCGATGCCTTATCTTTTTTGGAATTGTTAAAAAATATAAATATGTTCTCATGAGAGTAGAATTAGCAATGTTGGATGAGAAAAAAATGTAGCATGCCCAATAACCTGGTAGAACACTTTTCCATTTGTGAGAAGAAAGAAACAAAGTAGCGAGCAGTGGTGAATCTACCTTACAGAAGAAGAGCTTACTACTACTATGAAGAAGGAGGTCAACATAAAATGGGTTTTCCAATAATCTGGAAACCCCAAAGAAGCTAGGGCTGGAGGGAGAAAATATATAACTACCCCACTCCCATTTCAATGATGCTCCAGTTCTTCCAGTTTATTAGACCTAAACCCAGCCTACAGTTCTTCAAGGGTCACCGAACCCACTTCAACCAGTAAGTAAACTCCTTAGACCAGCAGAAAACAAAAGCCCTGACACTCTCACTCATGGCTGAAGAAGGTCCTGTGACCCCTGGACCTACTGATTGGTCCCAGACCTGAAACCCAGGAGCAATTGAGTACCATGGGAACAATTCCAAGTGGATTGCAGGCAGAAATAAGTCAGTTATTTTTAAAAGATAGCAAAAGACAAGGATTTGTGTCTGGCAAAGTGATGATGTCTAGTAGTAATAAACACTGCTAAGTAATTTTCAACTTGTAGAAAACAAAAGAATGATGTTTTGTCACAAGATCTTCTCTTCTGTTTTGGGTCTTCAATAGGGATGAGCGGACCCGAACCTGCAATGGTTAACCGTCCATGTCCGGCTGATTTTTTCCTAGGATTGTTACTCCCTGATGATGTCACACATTTGTTACCGGAGAACGATGAGTGTTCGGTTGTGCCAAACCTGGGAGGTTCCGCTCGTCCTTTGTCTTCAGTATTCTCCAAGTCCATTACTTCACTGATTGTTTCCATTTTTATTCATGTTACTGATCGACCACTTTCTGTGGAGAAATGTATTTATTTTTACACTATACCCCATGGGCAAAATTTTGTTGCAACATATAAAAAGAAAAAAAATCAAGCAATTTTTTAACAGTGCCTAAAGCTGTCTATACAGCTTCCATGGGGAAAGTAGGAACTCTCCTTATGAAGTCTTTGCCAATAAAGGTCGCCTTGCAAGCACGTGGAGTCTTACAGCCATTGATGCTCTACTGGGGGATTCTGGGAAATATGCAAATACATTTCCCAGGATGGGATAAGGAAAACATTTCCTCTTGACTACCTTATAAGGAAGCCCCCATAAAATCAACCCTAATGACATGAATCGGGATAGTATCTATTTCCATGGTAACAGACAACAAACATACTTTGTGTAGTCTGCTCTAGAAGTCATACTCCCTTCTGTCCCCTAATTGTTCTCATCTTACTAAATTTGCATTACTGTGACAAATATGAGACTGCAGTATTATGCACACAGAATGTATTTTCTTCTGTTTACCATGACGATCCTGGGTCTGCATCAGAGCAATAGTTGATAGGAAATCTTTGATTAAGACTTGCAATAAAATTGCTTCATTATTTCTTTTCAATCTATTGGGACAGCCATTAGCCTAATTATATATCATTTATTGTATTTCTGTGTATTATTTCCTGTAGATTTTCCCACCAGCTCAGAGACACATCCTGCAGTTTCTCATTGGGTTATGATTAATGTGCTCACTGTAGAGCAGACGCAGCAGTCACCAAGCAGCCTTGTCACTCGCAGCGCTGTCTTTACAATAATTCATGCCTTGAGCCAATCATTTGCAAATCTAATCTAAGCAGGATGTGGTTCTTATAGTTTTGTTACTTATTTATTAAGTATTCTTCCCCATTAGTAAAACAAATGGTAAATGTATCACACATCATCGCCCGCACTTGTTAAATATTTTATCAGCCATAATGGAATTTGTCAAATCAGTGTAATTGTACAATATGTCAGCTCAATGATATCAAGATCAGACGCAGCCATTCCCAAACTGCCACCAGCACAAGCTAATCTAAGAAGATCGCTTAGGACTGGAGAAAATTGTTCCATGATTGTGAATAATTCCAATAATACTCTTCCCTAAATATGCTCATACATACACAGCAGCTCATGTCGATGAATACTCCTTCTCCATAAGTAGGATGTGTTTTATTCATGTTTGATTTGTTATTAGTGCAAAAGAGGAGGATTGGCAAGGCATAGTCCAAGGGAGCTGTAAACATTAGATATTACTTAGCATATCTAGCCAGCATGATCAAAGGGGGTCTTATAACCTGGAGCATAACTATAGTGGTAGCAGCCATAGCAGCCACTATGGGGCCCACAGCGTGAGGTGGCCCAGTCATCTAGACTATAGGGTGTGTATTTGGTGTATGCTTTATGTGTGTCTGGTGTATATAATATAAGTGTGTATATGCTGTATGTCTCTTTATGATATTGAATTTATGTATTTGCTGTATGTGTGTATATGTGATGTGCATATTCTGCATGGGTGTATATGGTACTGTATGTATGTATGTATATGCTGTATGTCTCTTTATGATATTGAATTTATGTGTGTATTTGCTGTATTTGTGCATGGGTGTATATGGTACTGTATGTATGTATATCTGGTGTGTGCATACTGTATGTATGTTTATGCTTTATGTCTATATACTGTATGTAAAAGTATATTAATGTGTGTTTATTTGAGTGTGATATATAAATAATTTTTTAGTGGACAGGGGCGCCCAATTCAGAAATCTGCTCTGGGGCTCAGCCTCTCCTAGTCACGCTTCTGCCTATAACTATTATAGGGGCCCACTATTAAAATTTACAATGGGGTCCCCTTGTTTTATCCTTCATGTAATTTCAATGACCATAGGACAACCTCCTGTAGAGTCCTTTAGTTAGTACCAAAAAGGTTCAGAATCTTTATAACTCCCACTCAACAATGTCCCAATATTTTTTTATTATTTTTTTAATATTAAATCAGTATTTAAAGTAAATGTAAAAAAAAAAATCAGAAAAGGATCCTACATCTATACAGCCCTTCAGTATTATAGCGCTGAGCTTACATGGGCCTCTGTCAGCTATGATTCCTTCTGTCTTTATTTGGCCTGACCTCAGATTTTTATCTAAAATAGCCTTCTGTGAAAATATATAAATAAACGTGCCCCTCATTAAATGTTCATATTATAGGCCAACATAAACTGAGAACTAGACTCCCCCCTCCCCCTTATCCTCTTCAATTCCTATCAAGAAAATGTGTTAGACTACACAGACAGTGAGGTCATTGATATTCACTATTGTTTCCTTATATGTTAACCCATGGTACAGAAAAAGTACAATTTATCACAAGTTTTTCACTGTGGTTCTGTTAGTTACATCAGTATTTGGGACTGCATTTTCATTATGTATTAGTTTCTGCAGGACTACATATTAATAATACAGAATTATTGTTAAGGTGGATTTAATATATGCCCTAGCAATAGTTCCTATGTATTTTAACCCTTACTACATCAAGCATTGTGTGATTCCACACATTTAAACATTGTATAGTCAGAAAGGTAGCTGCCTAGTGGTCACAAGGACACACCTACATGTAGGGTAGAGATTAGCCAATCATACAAGTTTTGATTAGTAGAAGTTTCTAAGTTCGGTTCAGATCTAAATCAAACTGGCCCAAACCGATTGTTCTGTCAGTTGTCCTATCAGTTGTTTAAATCACAGATTTCTCATAAAAAGGTTGATTCTTGTTTTGTTAAATTTTTTTACAGATTTTTTTTTTTAATTTTCCCTCATCTTTCAACCTTCTTTAAATAGAACGTGTCATCAGGCATTGACCTAATAAACCACTACCAGTATGTTGTCAAACAGCTGAACACCTTCCAGATCATGTTTCTTTCATGCTCCAGTGTGATGACATCATCCCGAAAATCAACTTTGAAGTGAGATGTAAACTTGTTGTATAAAGTCAAGGAGGTGGAGATTCTAACACTGAAGTCAAGCTCTTACATCTAATGCATGATGTCAATCACATAGGAGGAGGAGTTCAGAGCTCCCCACCTTGACTTTAGTGTTAAACTCTCCACCTCCTTGCTTTTATATATACAACCAATTTACATCTCACTTCAAAGTTGATTTTCTGGATGATGCCACCAAGCTGGACCATAAAAGAAACAAAAACTAGAAGGTGTGATGCTGTTCGACAATATACTGGTCGGCCAATTACTGATGACAGGTTCCCTTTAAGCTCTGGGATGAAGGGTAGCAGTATCTACCCAACATTTTGAAAGATTTGCCAAATTGAACCTGAAAATATTCAGATTCAATTCTGTGCCTGAAAAATGCCAGATATGTACCAAATCTACGAATCAAAGAATAGAATAGAGACTATGGGGGTTATTTATAATTAGGTAGGCTCCTTGCGGCAGTTCTATGTCTGATTTCAGAGCTATGCTGCCCATCAGATTCACTAAAGTGGCTTTGGCCCTTTAATAGATGTTCTGATGCTCTATTTGCTTTTCAAAAAGTGCCAGAAAAGTCTCAAAATACATAAAAAGTTTCAGCACGTACGCTAGTAGCGGACTGGAGTAACTATGAGACTTTTTATGGGACTTTTTGCAACAGTCTCAAGTCATGAATGTTGCTTTGCACGGCGTTGTACTAGCAGTAGTTCTATGTTTATTCGAGATTAATGAAGTGGCGGAAATAGTCCTGGGAGACTTTTTAGCAGTGAAAAGTCCCAAAACAGCTCATTGCGACTTTTGGGAACAACGAGGCTCATACACCACTCAAAAAACTGGCACAAATAGAAATTTAAGTGTCAGTATTTCACAAAGTTTTACCTTCACACACTCCTAGCTAAGACCATGCTACATCAAAGCATTTTAAACATTTTGTGATATCATGACATTTTTTTAGTCTGTTCTCCTAACATGACCCCTTGCCAAATTTTTTTTATTTTTTTTGCATTGGGAAGAATTGAACATTTTTGGTACAGCATCCCAATGAGCAAACCAAGTAAATAAAATTCCTTAAAAAAGTATCATGTAATGATTCTGAAATCCTTTGGATGTAAACTGACACAGTGTGAAGAACACAGCGAGTGGATGCAACGCTGGAACATTGTGTCAGGACACACAGCATTAGCATTGCATCACCTCCATCTGTAAATGAAGCAATGCTGACACGATGGTCTAATATCATGACAAAGGCAACAAAAATACTGCATCTTGTTCTTCTCTGTATATTGTTGTGTATTCTAACAGAATTTATTTTGGGGACTTTTAACAGCAAGTTGATATCTGGAGGAACCAGGCCATTCCTAAATGTCTAGTAGGGGAACATATAATGTACTATGAGGCCTTGTTTTCAGTGACTTGAGCATAACACTTCTACATTAGATGGAAGTTTTATATTTTACATTACTGTAAGATCAGCTCCCAAATGCAATATTAATAACGGGCCCCTTTACTGGAACATGCCATTCATAATAATGCTTGGGTATATTCAAGCGCCAAAGCACCCAAAAGACCCCTGAGGGCCCAGGTATAATTTATTTTCATGCCCCTATACTCCTTCGAGGATTTCTTGGCCACTTTACCTTATGTTTTTGTAATGTGTGTGGAGGGAATAATATTAGGTAATTTACCAATTTATCAATTTTCCACCACTTTATTAATATGTATCCTTTACCTCATCAGCCAGACATTACTGACCATAACATGGCTCCAGATGTAGGGTCATATGATCTCTATCAGTCCATGAACAATCACCCTTCCAGGACCTTTAAGGGGCTTTCCCATGAAAGAAAATGCTCAAATTCCAATCCCCTAATTATTTTTACACAATAAAGATCATTTAACCCCTTACTTTACAATTTTACACTGTTTTATTTCTGTTTTAACTCGTATCACTTGGTGATGGTCAGTGTAAGATTCCAGAGTGTGGGTGAGTCTCTCTATGCAGACATTTCATGATTTATCTAGTGCTGTGAGCTGACAATGTGGTTAGACTATCAGGGTACAAGGTTTATATACACTTTCATTTACTTTCTGAACATTCACTAGTATCTGACACATAGACAAAGAGTTGAGGCAGATCAGAGATGATGAGATCCATGACATGTATAGGACATCCTCAGCCACTGCATCTCTGTTCTGCCACACAAACTATCAGATCTGATGAGCTCCTCTCTTCCTGGATAAAGAACTTATCTGCCTGTAGCTTATAGCTCTCCTTTTGCTGCTGCTGTTTGCCAGCAGGAAGTCAGTGTGAGCTCCTCCTGGAATGCAGAGGGAAGGGCCTCTGCAGGGAGCAGAGAGATAGAAAAGAGCTAAGATGGTTGCCGACTCTAAAGTTAGAAGATACAGGTTCAGAAACCAGGAGCAACTGAAATTGTGTACACCAGGACAGGTTGGAATTATATCTGTGAAATGCTCCATGTTTGTTAATAGCATTGAATTAGAGAATGTGTTATTTTGTTATTCTGAGTACATTTAAGAAACTTGTCTTTGTGGGAATACCCCTTTAATCTTATATTCATGAATACTATCATAAGGTGATGCCAGGGCGATTGATCATGGACAGAGAGAGATGATACGACCCTCCATCTGCGGCCATACACATTACAAAAAACATGAAATAAAGGGGCCAACCCTTTTAAATAAGAGAACAAAAACTTGTGGAAAGCGCAAAAAGTCATATACAGATGGTGACCATGTCACCGATGGACCCATAATTTATCAGGTATATTACTTAGTTTGTGAAAAAATTTTGAGAAGGAATTTACACTTAAAACTGACTAAAATATCAAGTGTTTTACAGTTTTTCGTGGGAAAGGGCATGTCTTTGCGAGAAGAGTCTCATTGCACTATTTTGGTGCTTTTTGCTGGTGTGACATAAACCAACAAATAGTAATTGTAAAGTTAGAATATTTATTCCTTATATGAGAGTTTTCTCATTTAGGGTTTACCTATCTAAACTATTTATGACATATCCATGGGTTATGCACTACAGAGATGATATATGTAGGGTATCTGACACCACTCTCCTTTCAACTCTATGACACTGATAAACGTAGCTCAAACTATACACTCAGTGTTCCCATAAATTTAAATGGAGAGTAGTACTGGAAGGAGGTCAGTGGATTCCTGCTTCTGGGTATGATTGGGGTCTCAGAGGTAGGACCTGTTGATATGTCATGAATACTCCGGATGGGAAAACCAGAGGCATAACTTGAGGGGGTGCAGAGGATGTGGTCGCAACTGGTCCCAACAGGCTTTGGGGGCCCATAAGGTGTCACTTTCCCTTATGAGAAGACAATTACGGTAAATCATACATTATAGTCGGGGGCCTGGCACAGACTATGCACTGGGGCCCATCAGCGTCAAGTTACGCCACTGGGGAAAACCCTTTTAAGACTGTCCAACTTTCACTGTCCAACTTTTAGACACTATTAGTAAATCTTCCTCTATATGGTTGTATGGGAGGAACACTCACATAGCTCCTTTCTGTAAGTGGTCCTATAATCAGTTGCTATACAAGTATTTCGAGAGCAGAGATGAGTTCACATTTTCGCTTAATTAACTTCTAGATTAAATTAGTATTACTAATCTTCTAGTAGTAAGATTCATGAGACATGTTAGACGGTAGGGTTGGATAGGATGTTTTTGTCCATGTTCTATATATAGGATTTTTTTTTTAAATTCTCACAAAGATAACACAATAGAAATCTCAGCATCTCACAATCTCTCAGTGACTGAAATGTCCTTCCCAGCAAGCAGTTCAGTGATCTGTGTTTTATATAGCACATGATAAATGGGATAAGTACATCTATCACAGAATGAATGACAGAAAACCCAGCTAGCGATCCTTGAAAGAAGCGAAAATACATCTCAGCTCACTCATCTGTGTCTGTGCATAGAGCTTCAAGCATTTCCATCAGCTTTCTCCAAAAGTTAGAGATCTTTTAAGAACTTTTAAGCAAACTGGAAGAACCATAGAAATAATTGAATTTATTAAATAGAGTTGTATTATCCATATGGGATTCAGACTTTGAAAAGAAATAAAATTTATATCATAGTAGATAAGGTTGGAAAAAGAGACAGAGCCATCAATCTTAACAATATCTACTATTATACTTTAATATGCATTTAAATATCATATCTAGAAGAATAGTATAAACCCCAAACCCAATTGTGCAATATTAAAGGGGTTCTCCGTAACAGAGAATTTTATTCCAAGGTATACCTCAAAGCTTCTGATCTCCAATGCAAACTCAGTAACATGGACTCCATCTGCCATCGTAGATCCCATTACGTCAAGATTATCAAAGTGGTATAGTAATGTCTCCAAAATGAAGTAAATCGGCATCACTTTTATTGTCACAAGTCCATGTTACCCATAAAGGTCTTGGTCTTACTGACCAAATGACATTACTAACCATGATTGATACCCATGTTCCAAACAACAAATGTATGCCCCAACATAGCATCACATGTAAATTGAATATTTGGGAACATAGTAGTCTTTCTCTTTAAAGAGAACCTGTCATGCAAAATAACCCCCCTAAACTAAATATATTTTCATAAACTGCCATTAGAGAGCATTGCCTCTATCCCTTCATTGTCCCTCTACATGCCTGTAAACCTAAGCAATGAGGTCCTAAAGCTGTATGCAAATGACCTGTGAAATGTCCAATGAAGCATTAGCATATTCAAGCTGTCCACTCTATTCATGAGTGGGAGGCACAGCCACACCCCCAGTGCATGACTGACAGCCTGTGTAATGGTGTGAGGCTGTATAATGATGTGCTTCCTGGTGCTGGTGGCCACGCCTCCTGCAGCCTGTGTGTGCATGTGTGTGTGTACAGGAGAGATACAGCAGCTCCAGGCAGCCATGTTACAGCAGAACATGTCAGATTCATGTGTAGCTGATGTCTGTGTCTCTCACCTGTATATTAGGAGGATGCAGCATGTCAGCAGATGCAGCACACACACTAGAAATGCTTTACTATACATTACACACAGACATGAGCAGGGGGGGAGAGGGGAGGGGTAACAGTGGTGACATCACTGCCTCTACCATGTGACCAGCCTCATTTACATGATAAAAAATAGATGATTTTACAATGAATAATGTATGAATTGACTAGATAAAAGCTGGGATGGGATCCTTGTGAGCTGCTCCAACAGGTAGTAGTGACAAGACTAGTGACACAGACCTGATGACAGGTGTCCTTTAAGCTTTGGACTTCAATAGAGCCGATAGAGATTTAATTTATGATTGTGTAGTACTTTCCTTTGGTCTTCTCTATTTATGAACAAGGGTGAATGTCCATGTTTGGCACAGAGGACATTTTAAAGTCTGCAGTCATTTTGTGGAACCATTTAGGAAGACTTCTGGGCAAGGTTCTTCTCATTATGTGTAACATGTTTTGGACACCAATGCTTTTGTCTCTTTGCTTTCTATGGTTATAGGCCCTGCTGCCCCTGTAGTAAAGTACAAAGCTCTGTTTGATCCCAAGTTTCACTACTGTTATTAAGTTTAGAGTATGCTGTATAAGGCATGTCATAAGGTTTCTTCTTGAGCTGCACATTGTGGACATTACCGGATGCAGGATGTTACACGATTACTGAAGCAGATATTATTTCAGATAGCACTTATCTGTGGCTGTATGGATTACCTTTAGGATAGCAACATGTGTTCCAGTGTATAATATATGGTCTTTCGATAGAAGAAGTGTCCACATAAGTTCAGCTTGCTTCCGACCCTTTTGTCATGGATAATTTTGGCCTCTGGAATTCCCTCGTTCTACTTGAATTTATTTCCTTTGGAAATGAAGAAATGTGAACTTATCAGGTATCTTTCCTCATCCAATTTCCTCATCCCTTCTAAGTCACAACAGCATCCACTTCAATTCGGTACATCTTTACAGCATGACGTCCACAGATAGGTTTCAGCTGGGATTGATTTCTGGAGACGACCGTAAATTTAATTAAAATAAATCTGTCTCTTATCATGAGTTAAGATTTTCTTGGACAAAAGGACTCTCAAACTTGTTGAAGAAAAAAAAAATAAAGGTGAGTAGTTCAATAAGGTGACTACACCATCTAGAGATCAGGGGTCTATATATATATATTATCCAGTATTTTTCAGAATTTTATGGAGCTTTTTTCCTTTTTTCTTAATTTTGTTTAATTTGCTAAAAAACAATCAAGCTTTCTAATGTTTCCTTCTATTATTGAGCGCAGGGCAGATAAAAAAAAATTATAAACCAGGGTCTACAACTGTAAGTTTTTTATTCATCTAGTTTAGAAACATGGTCTTCACCTCCTGGTACACTCCTTCAATAATATTACACCAAGAGAAGCATTCCATGATTTATAGCATTCAAAAGAGCTCTACAGAGCTTGTACAAAGTTGAGATACCCAAGGGAGTCCTAAAAATGAAAGGATATTTTCCATCAGAATAGCTGATGGTAAATGTTTATACTCATCTCTCCATCCCTTGCCGAGGTGCATGTAAATGGACCAGAGGTGCTTTCCCCAGAGCTCCTTGGCTCCTCCAATTACTAATTATGCATGGCTCTTGGGGCAGCTGGCTCCACCCACACATCGGTCAGAGAGCCGGTGTGATGCCACCAACTCTCCTTCTGCAATTCTTGTGCTATGCACCATTATAACATGACGCGAGAACTGAGAAGGGATAGCCAGTGACCTCACCGGCTCTCTGACTGCTGTGTGGGCAGAGCCATCTGGGACGAGGGCCATCTATAATTAGTAATATGAGGAGCCAAGAGTTGTTTGGCAGAGCATCTCTGGCTCATTTACATAATTTTAAAAAGTTTATTTCTCGCAAACAGTGACCTGCTTAGACATACTAAACCAAACATACTGCACCTCGGCACGGGACGGGGAGTATAAACATCTACCATCAACTATTATGTAGGATATATTTTCATTACAAAATAATCTGTAAGAAGCAATATGCAATTAGTTTCTGGAAAGTAAAATGAATTTTATTAGTATATGAAAAATAACATTTACAATTCTGAAGTTCCACTAATAATTTAAGCTATGGGAAAGTTCCTTTTTTTTGGAGGTTTTGTCCTTTTTATCAATACAATTCTCCTCTTTGAGATGTGAGAGGCAGGAGATAACAATAACAAGGCAGAAGACTCTCTCAGGTTACGGGAGCTCAGGTGAAGACATTGTTATACCCAAATTGATCCTCTGACCTTGTAAATGGTGACAAATTACCTTCCCCTCCTCAGCGCTCTTCTCATGCTCCACTGTTATGAAACAGGACAATTTGCTGTTAATTAGCGCAGCATATGTCTGGGCAAGGCTGAGGAATAATGAAGCTTTTCATCTTCATCTGAGGCCCTGCCTAAGCAGGTAACTGACGGGTGCGCTCTTTCTGTTCTGCAGCGATCATGCATGGTTACATCGTAATCTACGAAGACCGAAAGTTATTTGTATGGTTAAAATACAATAATAATAATATTACTGTTAACATATGTATCACAATACTGGAACTGACCATAAACGGCATCTTTTCTCAGAACTCAATATCATTCTGTACCTCTGATTATTTTGGAATAAATTGATTGGGGGCTTCCATTTCCTATGAATAAGGGGTGTGTCTCTATACACATTGGGGCACATGTATCAAACTTTTGGCTTGCATTTTCTTTAATTTTTGAGACTTTTCATGGTGCTTGTGCTCATGTGTGACTTTTTGTATGGATAAAACAGTCTCCTTTAAAGGTTTGCCATTGTCTAGTTTTCTGCATTGTTTTCGTGCTCCAAGCTAATCTCCTATCTCCTATAATCTGACCGTTCATATCTCACTTTTTCTCTATTTTTAAATTAATCTTCTATTTCTCTTCTACTGCATTTATCTCTCATATCCATCTACTGTATATATAATCTTCTTTATATTTCTGCATCTATAAATCTCTATTATCTTTCATATTTATCTTCTATAATAATAATTATAATTAATAATTCCTTTATTTATATAGCACAGATAGATTATGCAGCGCTGCACAGAGCTTGCCAGAGCTTCCCATGGGGCTCACAATCTATTCAACCTACCAGTATGTTTTGGATTGTGGGAGGAAACCGGAGGACCCGGAAGAAACCCACACAAACACGATGTTGACCAGCGCTGCAAGGCTGTAGTGCTAACCATTGAGCCACCATCAATCTCTCTCATCTATCTCCTATAAAATGATCCCATATTGCAGTTTATTTTACCTTAATAAAGGGAGCCTCTTAGTGACTGGTCGTAAAATAGTTTTATTTTGGGCACCACTTTTAGTTTTGCCCAGGGCCCCACTTTGTCTAGAACCGGCCATGGGAATTAGGATAGTAAAAAGGATATGGGAAGCTGTCATTAGGTGAAAATGTGAAACAGGTTCTGTTCTCCTTTAGTAAAAGAATGGAGAACAGAACCTGACGAACAGTGGTGTGAACTTAACCTTAGAGTGTATTGTTGAAGTGTCTTGTGCCAACACCAGTATTTTTCTATTATTCCTATTTCACAGAGGAGCATGGGGTCTTCATGCACCAATATCCAAGTTCAATAGTTTGGTTTCTCAAACCTTCTCTCAATGAACAGGATTAGATCCGTTGCCTACTAACATCAGGAGCCAGGAAGCAGCTCTTACACAGAGGTATCTTTAGTGTATGTAGCATTTGCTTCTACAAAACCAATTTTCGACTTGATAATAAAAGCCGTAGTATCTTTTCACTGTTTCTATGATTCAGGCAGCTACTTGAAGACAGCAATTTTTTCATCTCTGCTTTAAAAAGCTCACATGGAGAAAGCAACAGTCAATGTCCCATTGTCATCCCCATTGTATCATTATTATTTTATTTCACAAAATCTATTTTACCAAAAGATTTCGCGAAAAAAAAAAGAGATTTTCAGCACGGAGCCACGGGGGCTAACTGATTGTCCCTGATTAGCTTCTGTCTCCGAAAGTACTTTTTCTTCAGGTTCACAGAATTATGTCCCAGCTATCTTTGTGGTGTTTGTTTAACTGGATTATTGTGTACAGATTTTCACAGTGGTGGTCTGTTATTTGGAAGAAAAGGACTTGTTGTATTGTTTCGAAATGCACTTGCTGTAATTCTTTGCACTTTCCATCTGTTTTCCTTCTTCCTTCCTTATGATACAAGTTGCGTTTCCTCAGATAATCGCCCTGGGACGGGCAGGGGAAGCAATAAGAGGGCAAAGGAAAATCAAGAGACTCAGACCAAGTTAAATGGCCACAACATAAACAAATATGCAAGTTAATAGATATTATGCTGAAAGCAACCCTTCTATAACCTACCACTCATTATACACCAGTTGTATCTTGGGAAGTTATATTTTTTAGGTTCTTGTAGGGCATTAAATACAGAACTTTATACTTTTGAATAAATTAATACAATTATACCTTGTACTATCAGAGATGTAGCTAGAAGGTGTGAGGCAGTCGTAGTCACAGTGTGGAGGGGTGGAAAGTTACTTAAAGGGAACCTACCACCACGAATCTACCTATAAAGGTTGATCGGGTGGTAGGTGGATCAATAGGATGTGATGATCCTCAGACCCCCACACTTTTTTGATAACTTTTATTAGCCAGATATGTAAATTTTGTTATGCGGCTACTGGGGAGTAGCCGCAGCTGAGGTTACACGGGGCTGCTACTCCACGCCCAAGTAGTATCTTTGTTCCTCCCACCCAGGCCTGCTGTTCTGTGCATTCGCAGACGGCAGGTTCATCGGACGAGGGCGCACAGCTAAGAGGGGCTGTGCGTCAAAGAGTTTGGGTGGGAGGAACAAAGATACTACTGGGGCGTGGAGTAGCAGCCACGTGTAACCTCAGCTGCGGCTACTCCCCAGTAGCCGCATAACAAAATTTACATATCTGGCTAATAAAAGTTATCAAAAAAGTGCGGGGACGTGAGGATTAGCCCTTAAAGGGCTATCCTCACATCCTATTGATCCACCTACCACCCGATCTACCTTTATAGGAAATCTAACATCATAATCAAGCATGAGAAACCAGGGACACTCATTTAGATCCAGACACTGTGACTGTGGTGATCTTCTTATATTTGTTATCCATGGCCACTTTCCTTCTAAAATCTACTTTTAAAATTATACTAATGACCTCTGCTGCCTTAGCACTTTCCCATTCCTCTGCCTTTTGTAATCTCAAGGCAGCAGTGACGTTTTACACCCAGAGGGAGGGGAGGCAGTGACGCAGCCTGGACATGGAGGGGCTCTGGTAACACTCCTAGGGAGTGGATTATCAGCAAAATTTAAAGAGCTGATTTTAGAATGAAGGAGGCCATGGATGACAATTATATAAGAAGATTACCACAGTCACGGTGCCTGGATCTATGAGTAAGTGTCCCTGGTTTATCATGCTTAATTTTGATAGTAGATTTCATTTAGAGGACATCAAGCACATGAAGGATTTTTTAGAAAAAAAGGCTTTACAATTTATGCAAATTATCCCTTAACACCTATGGAGCATGGAGTTCCTTCCAGAGGTGTAACTAGAAGCTGGTGGGCCCCAGTGCAAAGTCTGCGCCAGGCCCCGACTATAATGTTTGGTTTATAGTAATAGCCTTCTCATATGGGAAAGTGACACCATAAGGGCCCCCTAAACCTCTTGGGCCCTGGTGTGACCACAACCTCTGCACCCCCTCAAGTTATGCCCCTGGCTCCTTAGTTTTGTTTACATAATGTTAAAAGCCCTTTTTTTGTAAAACACAGAAAATTAGAAGATAAAAGAGCAAATCTTACCAGAGGGAGTGCACACCAGTATGTCAGTGTGCTTGGTTTACAATCCTTCATCCTGGTGATAAATGTCCTAGTAGGTGTTGATAATAAAGTTAAGTTACAAGATAATTTTGCAGGTATATTTGCATTCTTTTTTATGGGATTGTTGAAGATTATATAATCCTGGCTGCTTTCTTTAAGGGACAACATCAACCTGTCCAAAGCTTTGTGCGGTATTCTGCAGTTACCACATATATCTAATTCTCAAAGGAAGAATTCATATTTTCTGCATCTAGTACAATGCATTTAAATGTGATTTATAACATAAAAAGTGTTGTTTCTATTTATTAATCATAGTAATTATATTATTAATAACATGTTACAGAACAATACATCAAGTTGCAATTAAGGATATTAGATGAGGGCTTTCTTCATGCATATCGCTTGTTTGCTGCATTATGGAGCAAACATGCACTTGTAATACCGATATGCTGGCAACCATGGCGGCTATTAACCCCTTAAATGCCACCTGCAGCATTTCAATGCCCAAATTTGGGTCACCATCTTGGATACGATCAACCCCCCAAAAAATGACACCTTACACAGCTCCGTAAACCAAAGTATGAAAAAGCTATTAGCTTGAAAATTTATTAGCTTAAAAATGTTCTTTTGTGCAAATGGTTTTAATTTTTTAAAATTTGTAAAAAGCCTAATAAAAACTATATAAAATGGTATCTCCATAATGATACTAACCCAAAGAATAAAAGGGAGGTGACATTTGGACTACAAAGGGAAAGCCATAAAAATAGACCCCACAAGAAAATAGCGCAAATATGTTTTTCATCATTTTCACACCATTTGGAATTTTTTCCAGCTTCCTAGTACATGGGGTATTAAAAACTGACACTAGGAAGTACAAGTTGTTATGCAGATAACAAGCCCCATATATCTCTGGACACAGAAAAATAAAAAGTTATGGATTTTTGAAGTTGAGGAGTGAAAAATTGAAATCGAAAATGGAAACGGGCATTGGTGGCGATCGGTTAATAGAATGCAAAAGCAAGGTTGGGGATTGAAGCACAAGCATTATAGTAAAAATTCAAAAAATATTTTACTTAGTGTTACATTTCATTCTATTTGACGATTGTAATGAAATCCTAAATGATTTAATATGTATTAACAGTAAGATTATCATGTGATTTTAAAATTATGATTTATGTTACTATTTTTTATTATTTCTATTCTCATTTCCAACAATGTCTTGTATCTGGGCTGTGGTTGACGATGCAACAAAATTTACAACATCTCAATGATGGAACGTCAGAATTATTTTTATATTTTATATATTTAAGTAATAGATAACGGAAAGAAAAATAGTTTTATCTTTCGTCTGTGCCTAGAAATCATCTTTTTTTCTGCCCCCTTGTCTGCCTTCTCCTGGCTATGAGAAGTAATGGATTTCTTAAATTAATAATGTGTAAAGAGAGATTTACACCATCAAACTAAAATATTGTCTTTGCCTTTTACTTCTCACATTTGTCACTGTAGTCTCTAATAGACCTTCTCAGTAGGGAAATAAATAATGAAGAGGCAAAGAAAATGTCTGTCATAGTCCAAGACCATTTGCAAATTCATCACCAATATTTTCCAGGATGGGAAATAGAGAGATGAATGAAATATATGCACTCCATCTAATATATCTCATTGATTTTCATACTGGGTTTATTCAGAGTGGTCTTGGCACCAGCTGCTAGGAAATAAGAGTTCCTCATCTCTGCTGTGACTATAAGGTATTTTATGATAAATATGTATTCTACATCTAGGATCAATGTACAAAGTTAGAATAAAATAAATATACAGGATAAAAGTAAAAGTGAAGGCTAACTTATGTTTCACTAAAAGGAGAGTGACTGCAATATATAGTATATAGGAAATAGACAACATTGGCTAAATTTAGTCCAGTTTGGGAAGCGGGAGGCTAGCCACGCTCTCTTGCCATTTGAAAGAATAATATTGTATACTGAAGTTATGCTCTCCCTGCCTCGGAGTGTCCCCGCTTCAGGTCTAGTAACCTCCCTGGACATTTAACAGAAAGAGGTACCTAATGTTGACTTGAGTGATGATCGCTCCACCTCTGATTTTATACAAACTCAAAGTCACTTTGACCACATGGGGCCATAATAGAAATATGGTCTGGAATGTGTTAATCTGCTTGATAAGGTACTGTTGGTGTTTTATAAGGTTAATTTCTACTGACAGGTTCCCTTTAAGTATTTACTTTCTGTTTCTTTCCTCAGACAGTCAAATAAATATAGAGCTGTAATACAGCACCTATACAACTCTTTTGTACACGTGGCATACAGGATGTTATAGCTGAAGATTAGCCGCTAATAATCATTTTTTGACTAACCCTAAGTGATTTACAGTTACAGCCTAGTGGAGGGGATTTATGCAAATTCATATGTACCTGCTGCATAAAAAAAAAAAAACTGTGTGAAGTTTTTCCACTGAACCTAATGTGGATAATCCTTGTGGGACTCTAACATGGTAACAGCAGAAATGAGCCAAATTCGCTCATTAAACTGCTCTTAAACTCTCACACATAAGCAGTTTCAGACGGAGGTTCCTTGGGCCTAACAAAAAAAATGTGCTGGGGACCCACCCTTTATCAAACTTTTAAAATAGACCCTAGAAAATACCAGAATACCATATAGTATTCTGAAAATTGGGTTGTCTTCTGGCAGTCCTCTGGGGTCTAGTATTGGGTTTGAACCACGATAAAACCCTCTGGTACTCTGGTGGTCCAGTCCGACAGAGGAAATAAGAGGAAATTATTATTTTTCAGAAACAATATGATGATCATCTGTATTTGTAAGTAAATGGCGGTTACCACATGCAACTGTGAACACATTTTGTATACTGCGCTATGGAAATAGTGAGCCCCATTTAAATAATCAATACCCCCATCCTTCCCTATTAATTGCCATCATGTCCAGCTGTGTGACTAGGCCATAAATCAAAGCTAAATGACTCCATGTTTATGCTGACTCCCTCCTATCCCTGACATTTGGATCATATAGAATGGCAAAGTATAGTGAATGTATAGTGGCTATAGCTATCTGCCTTCACTGTCAGCCTTAGGCTGCATAAGACATCGTCCCCTTCCCTTGTCCCCAAGCTGTGCCCAAGCGAGCTGCAAGCTAACACTTTTGTCAGCGTGATTAATAGCACCATGGACCGTCGTTAATTCACTGGCTAATGACTGCAACGCTGGCTACTCACAGAGTAATCGGGTGATGTATGTGGAGTGCACTCACCTCGTGGCAGAGGTGAAAATCATTTCGACAAGTCAAATATTGTCAACAGGAACAAATGGCTTTGCTTGTTAATAAAAATTAATGAATTTTTTTGTGGGAGCCACTTTATGGCCTTCTTAAATAAATGAAGCCAAAGAGATCAGTGAAGGCGAGCACCTGAGAGCAGTTTATTAAATGTTGCCAACGCAGCGTTACAAGATTATTCAAGAGCATTAGATCATGGCGACTGAACAATATACGGACAAACAGTCGCTACAATGAAGGCTACAAGGGGAATAAAGTATATTCAAACTAAGGCATACAAATAGCAGTCAGCAGATGAGGCCACTTGAAGATATTTAGCAAGACAAGTAAAATTCCAATTGTCTGGAAATAATCCCAAAGACCGGTGCCAGGTCTGACTGTCTGGAATCAGGTATTTATGGGAAGCTCCTAGACAGCTATATAAAACAATTGTAAAAGGGCAATGGGATCTATCAATGCATCTTAAAGGAACTGTTATAGTTTGTGTTTGGTATTGGTGATAGTATCATATTGGTGTGGAAAAGACTAAAATCATTTTTTAAAATAGACCAATGCCAGATAAACAGTGATATTGTGATATCCTCCCCTACCTCCCTGAAGCATGATGGCCTCTTGGTATATTGTTTGCCCTGGGTGAATTTGACTTTAATGTTAGTCTTGCCTTGTGTAGACTCTTGCTATAGCCTGTGCCAGGATCATGGTGCAAAACTATAGCAAATGCACCCCAGCCTACTCACCCCTGCTTCTACCCACCTACTGGGTGTGGAGGTGGGATATGGAGATAAAAAGTCCCAATTCTTGGCACATGGCCAGAAAACTGGAATAAAAGCCATGATAAATTTCCCACAGTGCGTCATAAACTATAGAAGAGGTGGCCTATAGAAGAGGTGAAGTCTAGGTAAAAAAAAGGAATAGAGAGTTAATGTATATAGGTGTAGGCACACAGAGACTGGTCTTTCTAGTAGATAGGGGTGGCCTGTATAGGGGAGGCAAGGGGTAAGTCTATAAAGAACTCGGCTACAGTTGTTCATGCATGGTGCATGCACAGAGCGCCTGTGATCCAGCCAGGTATGCACAGGGCTAGTGCCAAGATCTCAGGCACACTGCGCATGTGCGAGAACTCCGGCAATGCGAGGGTGGTTTGGATGGAGGAGGTGGGGTGGGCACTGCATATGAAAGGTAGGAAATGTCAGGAAGGAAGATACGTTTGTGCCATACTTTGTGAGGACACATTGACAACTGAAGCCTAATATTATATTGGGTAGATGGGAGACCATGGCTAGATTAGGGAGACAAAACTCCAATGTTGAATTGGGTCCATTTTTGGATTGAGGACAATTATTGTAAAGAAGAGATTGAAAACCATATTTGTAACTGGAAAATGGCTGGATTTGTACTGTGGTAGGAGAGAAGGGAGCCAGTTGTTGGATTGCTGATAAACGAACCCATTGTTATAATGGGATTAGGAGGTTGAGCACCCAATGTATGATTGATATGATTGAGGAGACAATTGCTATAAGCAAGAGATAGGAACCTATTGTTGGATTCAGTAAAGGGGGTCAGTCCTAAATAAGGCATATTTAGGATGTGTACAGTTGGATAGGAGTGAGGGAATTGAGTTGTTAGATTGGCAGTATAAAAACTCATTAATGTAGAGATGGGATCCTGCTGCTGGATTGGGTACCAAATAAAGTAGTCCATTGCTTTAATGAAGAGATGGGATCTCATTGTTTGGTCAAAAAGAAAGGACTCAATTGGGTGGAAAAATGGAAAAGTGTTGTTGGACTCTAATTAAATGGGGCCCATAATTGGACTGCGCCAAAATCCGATCACATGCGACACAAACCCCTTTTAAATGCGGAGCAAATCGGAGATCGTCAGAATACCCGACGAAAGTGCGGTCCCCGGACCCTTAGTAAACGAGCCCCTATGTGTTATGCTGACACCCATACACACAATCACACACATTATGTAGTTACACAGCTAAGCACACATGAGAGTTGGCTTCCCCTCATATTTCACATAACTAGCGAGTCATATTTTGGCCTCCTACATCACACTTTTCAATATAGAAACATAATCAGAACAAAACAAATGGCCAGCATTACCGCATGGTTGTAGAGCAGAGCATGAAATGGGCTCCCCTCTAACCTGTTAGTACATTGTGTTACTCACGCTGTTGTTTGTACTCGTGGGTGGTTTTTGCAGCCGGTGGGCCGGGATCAGCATGGTATAGTTGGTTTATTTTATGCATTGTGTAGAAAATGATGCTGGCAGGGTTTTATCTGTGCAAACACAACAGTGTGATTGCATTAAGCCTATTGATATGTCGGCCCTGCTGTTCCTGTGTGCTGTATCTCCTAAAGTGTCCATTAGAGGTGTTTGTCCTTGTAGTCGTTCAAAGATAAAATGACCCTTTGCATCAGTGTTATGGACCAGAGAAGAAAAAGAACCTGCACTGGTATAGTCATAACCGTTTTCTATATTGATTTTGATAATCAATATTCATTATTATCATGAATGGGATGTGACACAAAGGGCCCGAACTCTTGGATGCATGTCATTCTTCCAGCCCTTGTTGCATGGATAGGGGCCTATAGATACATTCAATATAAACATAATATTCAGGATATACAGAACGGGTTCACACAGCTGGAAATGGAAGAGTTTTCTGTTAAACTGATATATTTTAATATAAATACTATAAGGGCAGAATATAACACAGATTCTCAGGTGTTCTATGATCTCTGCCATCTCAGGTCTCGCACCAGTTTTTCTTAAAGCCACTTCTGGAATCTACAGTTGCCTGGATAATTGTAATCCCAGGTTATAAAGGCTCCAGGTTAAAATATATGGAAATCAGTTATGTGCTGGGTCTGTAGGCATACATCCCAAGTTTTCAGATGGAGAAATAGGGACATAAGACAAATTTGTTTAATTTGTTTTTTGCTCTCATATTATACCCCTTACTACACACCCTAGTATTTCCACACAGCATAAAGTCCCTGATAATGGCCTCCCCATTGAATAATGCCCCTTCTTGTGACATCCAAACCGTATAATGCCCATAATCAATGTGTCCCACCTTCATATAATTCCCTCCCGTCTGTAGTACCCAAACATATAATACCCCCCACCTTATTTTAGCCTCTCACTTTCTGTGGTCCCACCCCCACCCACCCCAATACCCCTTTTCTGAATCCCCGCCACTTATAGTACCTTCTTTTTGTTGCCCTCCAGGGTGGCTCTGGGTTTAAGTAGGCCCATGGGCGACAGAGCCTCAGTGGGCCTGTTTTTAGTAAACTCATGTCCCGGAACTAAGTGCACTGATACAAGAGGACAGCAGTGCCCACCTCCCATACCAGTCTAATATATTTAAATAACCTGGTGCTACGTGCAGAAAAACTGAAAAGTAAGAAAAGTTACAGTGCCTCATAGTAGCCAATTAGCCAATAGTCAAAGTACCTCCACAGCAGCAAATAGTCACAGGGTCCCCTGTAGCTAAGTAACAGTTCCCCAAGAACCCCATAGTCCCAGGGCCCCTCTGTAGCCCATAGTCACAGTTACCACTGTAACAGCGCCCACATAGTTAATAGTCACAGGGCCCCCAGTTTCAAATAGTGCCTCCCCATAAGCATTAGTCACAGCTTCCCACCAGTCTCAACAGTAACATGATCCTAATAACCAATAGTAATAGTGCCTTCCTTTAGCCAATAGTCTCAGGGCCCTATGGTACTAATAAAGAAAATAAAAGTACTCACCTCCTCCACTGCTGGAGTCCTCTACGTAGGCAGAAGATACAGGATCCATCTCACAGTTTGCAGGATTACTGCGGCCTGAGAGATGGTGAAGGCAGAGCAGGGAGAGATCAGCTCTGTGCTCTGCCTTCCACTATGGGCGGTATCTGGACTGCAGTGCAGATCCGGATCCCAACCCTAGATGCACACGACGCAACAACACATGATGTTGTACGCATAAACCAGCGGCGGCACATACAGGGGAATGACTTGTATGCACTGCCATGGCGATCATTTGTACCAGTGTCTTAAAGCAATACTTGTACAATTAATTGAGGGGACAATATTTTTTTCCGGTGCTTGAGTGTGCCCTTCAGTACATTTGCTGGCACCGGCCCTGGCCCCTTCACATATAATACCCCTTTTTATTTATCCCTCTACAGTTATAATGACCTCCCTTTGTGTCCTCCCTCCCTTCACATTGTGGCTCCTCCCTCCCATATTGTGACCCCCCTCCCCCGCTTACATTACGGCGTCTCACCTCCCCCTCACATTGTGCCACCTTCCCCACATATTTCACTGTGCCCCTTCCCTCAGATTATGCCCCACCTCCTCCATACATTGTGGACCCCTCACAAGAATACACAGCAGCACAGAGTATTTAAGAATGTGTATAGCAGGTAGAAACTTAACACTCATTCAGCAAAGAGCTGTATGTGACAGTCGTAATATTAAAACATAGCGAGCTAGATATAGATAATCATGAGCAGCACAGAGTATTTCAGGAGTTATTTGTGTTGCTGAAGACAATATTATGTACATTAGAGCTGTTATATTTTCCTGTACTACTGGGGTTTTGGAGATTAGAACTTTTTTGGGGGTCTTGTAGCTCTGACCATTGTATGAAAATGTATCAAGGCTTTGTCTGTCTTTTTATTTCTTTTCAGCTGGTCACAGGTATTTTAGCAACTTTTCCTTACTGATACGTGTGGCGTTTGGTCACTAATAAATTTGTGACTTTTTAAAATAAAAGTTGTTATCAGTTCTGAGCTAATTTCTGCGCCTGGTCAGGGTCAGCTTTAGATTTGCTCCAAAGTTTGTGACTCTTTGAATAAGTTGCAACTTTCACATCTGGATTGAGGTGTTAACTCAGGGAACACTGCAGAAAACTAGACAATGGAGAACTGTGAAGGGTGCAAAAAAACAAATGAACACAAACACGATAAAAGTCTCAAAAATTAAAGAAAAAGGAAAGCTAAAAGTTTGATCCTGATATTCGCTGATGGCTGACTCTAAATGTCAGGTGATTAAAGACGAGATTCAGGAGTTTTCGGAAGAGCGCTCAGGAGGACGTGTTAGTGACATTATCATGTTGTTTTCTATTACAAAACTGTAATCTCTATTAAAGGGCAAATTCATTTTCCTGTCCATTATGTTCCTGATATCTTAGTTTCTTCATCTCACTATGAGCACAATTATTACCCACTGGAAGCATGAAGAGGCCAGGCGCATCTCCTCTGGGATTAGATGAAGACCACCAACTCATTTCAAATAAGCCACCACTAGCTGCCAAAAGCTAATGGCATTTGTTCTCCTCCAAACTGAGCCAGATGTGAACCAGTGACCTTTTGTTGTTTGCTTAGCAGGGACATTTGTGTCCTGTAATTTCCCTCTTCACTCTGTGGCTTCTGCATTCACAATGGTAATGTTTCAATGATGTCATTTTACATCTTCAATACTGACTATTGACTGCGACAAAGGCTGAGATGGAAATGGAAGCAAGATAACTGCAGGAGGGACCTTGTCAGAACATGGGGTTAATGTCTGCAGCAAAGGCAGGGTTTTGCCGAACATGAAGGGACATGATTATAGTTTTGTGAGTTAAGGTGTGGGTTTAGATGAAGACATTTTTAGTTGTAGTAATTAATGTCCCAAATAGTGATGAGTGAGTGGGTCCAAACTGCAATGTTCAGTTGGGTTCTGAACATTGTGGGTTCATTCAGAAGTCCGGGTTTGGTTCACTCAGCCCCCACCGGTAACAGCCATGATCGGTGCCCATGGCAAGTATTTGCCAGTGTTGCATGTGGCAATTTCCTGAGCATTGTCACTTCTCATCACGTCACAGGAGGCAACGAGAAAGCTAATTGAGATGACCCTCTTTAAGATCGGTGCAAACACTGATCTCAGTTATTTGGGTCCATGTCCACTAACCACAGGGCCTGAAAACTGATGGGTCTGATCATAATTAGTCCCAACCCTATGTGATCTAGAGTACAGGACAATGATACACTGACACTTGGGGTACGGGACAGTGAAATGCTGTCATCTAGGGTACCAGACAATGGTATACTGTAACCTAGGGTACAATGACAATGACGGATGGGGTACAGAACAATTACACACTGACACTTGGGGTACAGAACTATGATGCACTAGCACTTGGGGTACAGGATAATGACACATTGAAACTTGTAAATGTCAGGAAAATCACACACTGACAATTGGGGTACAGGACAATGACACACTAACACTTGGGGTACATGACAGTAATGAATTGGCACTTGGGGTACAGAACTATGAAACACTAGCACTTGCGGTAGAGGATAATGACACATTGACACTTGGCATATGGGACAGTGACACACTGACACTTGGGGTACAGGACAGTGACACACTGACACTTGGGGTACAGGACAGTGACACACTGACACTTGGGGTACAGGACAGTGACACACTGACACTTGGGGTACAGGACAGTTAGTAATGACACCCGGGTAGATGTGATACTATAGAACTAATCCTGGCTAAGCCAAGAATACAATCAGTTTGCCACAGAGAAGTGCTAGGAAGTGACCTCATTTGCGATTCTTCTTCATCGAGATGTAAAATATTAAAGTGGTCCTAGACCATATAAAAAAGTTTCATATTCTGCTGGGACTTGTAGTTCCTGCAGTGCTGAAAAACAAGGTGCCTACCTAAGTATTGTAGATCCTGAAGCCCCCCTCCCACCACCAGACTGGTCTTCATAAGCATTCCAGACTTTGTTTGCAGCCAGACCCCCAGTGCAAAGGGTTCAGAATTCAGTTACATTAGACATGAAAGAGCCATTCCCCAGGTACCTCTCCTGGCTATTAACCCAACTTTCCCTACAAAGAATTTCTTTAAATTTGCAACATAATGCAACTGTGTGTCACATTGTTCTGGGCTTATCTTAAGTGGAATAGAGTTGCTTCACTCGATATGTCCTTATTCACCAGGAAACATGTACCGTGCTCTATCCGACATTTCAAAGCTGTAATTATTAGAGGGAATGTGTCTCCCTCTTGTCTTACAGTATCTACAGTCACACAGTGCAGCCTGGAGAAAATGCCTTCAAAGAGACCCAAACCCATCCTTGTCTCCTTTACTTTCTACCTTCCTTGTTTGTTTTCTTTCCATGCGTGAAAAGACAAAATAAAAAGAAATGATCATTGTCAGACTAAGCTCTAAGTCCGTGTTCCCACATTCTGGTTTTCTGATTTTGGAATCAAAAGCAAGAAAGGAGTGAAAAACGAAAAGGAGCAGCATGTATAGAATAGACCTTATTGTCATTTACTACGTCTCATATATATATATATATATATATAAAAAAATTTCTAGTGGCACTGTGGCAAGTGGTTGGGTGCCCGCACTCCAGGACCGGCCACGTCCACCAATAATAAAAAGCAAAATGTGGGAGGCACTCCAAGTTAGTAAAATAAGTTCTGGTGGTTTTTATTCCCAAACTACAACGTTTCAGCTTCGTCCAAAGCCTTTCTCAAGCATTGCTATGTGGCAACTTTGACAACATGACATGTTCCACAATCAAGGACCATAGTGTCATGCTGCCTCCACTGAAGCTAATGTATGGCCATGTTGTGGACCGTAGGTTGTTATGACCTGACAGCCACTATTCTTTTTTTACTTTAACGGGGTATTCCAACGAAGACAAGACTCTTAAATATACTCCAGTTAACAAAATAACAAATTCTCTAATTCACCGTTATTAACAAAAAATGCAGTATTTCACAGGTATAAGTCCAACCTGTTTCTATGAGTCCTGGTGTACACAATTTTGGTTGGCCCGGGATCCAACTATAAGTTTTCTATTTTCAGGCAGGGAAGATTCTTCTCATGAATAGCTTCTCCTGTCCGCATAATGCATTGTGGTCTCTGCCTCCTGCCCCTCCCTTGAGCTCAGACACAGGCACTTCCTGCAAGCAAGCAGCATGCAGAGACGTACTTTACTAGCTACAGATAACAAATGATCTTTATAGGAGGGAAAGGAGATATAGCAGAGCTTATAGTGTGTGTTATAACTGAGATATAGTATAGTATAGTTGACAGTGTCTGTTATAGGTGAGCTAGCAGAGTGCGTTATATCCATCTCATGGACCTCATCATCTCTCATCTCTGATCTGTCTCATCTCTCTTTTTGTATGTGTCAGATACTAGTAGAAAGTTCAGAAGTTAAATGAAAGTGTAGATAAACCTGTACCCTGATAATCTAAGCACATTGTCAACACACAGCATTTCATAGCACAGAGGATTAATGAAGTGTCTGGTTAGAGAGTCCCCGCCTACACTCTGGAATTTTACACTGACAATCACTGAGTGATAGGAGCTAAAACAGCAATAAACCTGGGAAAATTAGTAAAGTAAGGGGTTAAAGTAATCATTATTGTGTAAACATCATACGGGGATTATAATTTGAGAACTTTCTTTAATGGGCAAACTCCTTTAAGGTTAGGCTTACAAGTTAAGTGACCAATTGCACACAAGTCACATGGAGGAAAATATTTATGTATATTTTTAAATAATTGCATTGTGGTTGCGGGATGTCACACCGCATAATGCGCCTGCTTAGAAAGTTACTAGATGCAATGTTGCAGGGCAACGTAATAAGTTTGGCTGTGTGACATGTTATGCCACTGACTAGCCCTAGATTTAGGGCCGATGCACACGATAGAGAGAACCTTATTTTCACTAAATGCTATACTTTTAATGGATCCATGAATGCATGTGTCCATGGGTGTTAGTTCAACAGAATGCGCCACTCATCCGTTAGTTGGTATTGTTCTCATGGATCACTCGTAGATTATAGTGTATGAGGATCTGTGAAAAACAGATGCTAGGCTCAAGAGTATTGGCCGAAGTTATTGTGTGTTTTTCATGTCCGATTTTGGACAAGTTCATGTATGGGAAACCTTACTTATAACGACCTATATGAGAAGCTGGCTACATTACAGGCTTCGGTAAGCATCAGCATTGAAATGTGTACCTGTACAGAAAATAAAGTTGTACTTTCTAAACTATATAAAGATGAGATGATGAGCCTAATTACCTCTAGGCCTGCACCATGCTGGTGTTCTGCTAGACTTAGGTGCAGAACATATCCAGCCTACACAGGGGTTACTACTGATTGCAGTTATTACATGTGCAATGTATTTACTTACTAATTCATTGCATTGCATACATGTCTAAGGTGAACAATTTTCATTAGTCACATATTGTACCCAAGTAGTGCGGTATATGAAGTGCCTGATAGGAGGGCCTGACTGGCGTACCTTAAAGCTGACAGGACCTCTAAATGTCACGCTCTATCAATATGACTTTCTTGGTAATCTGTATCATTTGGTTGTTAATCTCTAGTGTACTCTGTGATCTGGATTGTGATTGCCGAGTGCTAGGAGTATGGGGATAATATATAGTTAGCCACCATTGTCTTACTCATATTTGTTTTGCTACATGTGAAGCATGGCACTAATCCTTTAATTTATGTGGGAAAATATTTAGAAAAGGTTCAATCATTGTTGACGACAAACAGAACAATTATTTATTTCCTTACTTTTCCAGCCAATTAATAGCTGGGTCTATTCCTGCTTCCTGTGCGGCAGTACAAATGTGGGAAGAAGTCAACTTTTTCTTTTTCATTTTTTTGCTATAATTTTAGAAGGCAGGCTATGTACAGAATAAGAGTAAGCAGGGTCAGATAACAAAATACAATGGCAATCCAGCAGAAAGGTCTATTCCTGGTTTTAACCACAACTGTATGAATAAAGGCTCCAGGACGATCACACTTAGGCTTGGGTTAGATATTCACATTGTCGCACTACTTCACTACCAGTAGTGGTGCACATTGTATTTTGCTAGCAAAGTTGCAACGCAAATGACAATTTTGCTACTTTCTTTAAGTAATTTCATAAAAAACTCTCTAATAGAAGAAGTTCCCCAGCTAAGGCCTAACCACCTATCCGTTTATAATAGATGTGTGTTGTCTGTGGTTTGTTTTCTATACCAGTGACAATGAACCCCCTATACTATGCATGATGAGTCCATGAAAATCATGGATACCACACAAATAGCATTTGTAAGCTTTATATAACAGTATTCCTTTGTGTTTTTTTTTCACTGATCCACAGATCTTCTAAAAAGACAAGGCATCTTAACAGACAAATGTAAATCAATGGATGTGTGTCAGAATATGAACACTTATTGCCTGTTACATATGGATGTGTAACTATGCCCTCTGAGGGTTTCCTGTACCCAATACTTGTATGTGTATTACAAATATAACACATTTATGTCTATTACAGATGTGTAATACCTGATTTCCCCTGAGGAGGTGCTGCAGGGAAGTTGAGCACTTACTGAGGCTGGCTGCAGACAAAAGTGTTTGGCCCTTGGAAATGGATCTGGTTTTATCCCACGGACCAAACCCAGTGCAGGAGTCCTTGCATCATAGCTGTTCGGCCACGGGATCTGACCAGCACGCAGGTCTTTTTCCAAGGGCCCAACATGTTAGTGTGCAACCAGCCTGTGTAACCTGTGTCTTTTTTTTTCTTTGAATAACAGAAACTTCCTTCCAGTGAAGTCAATGGGGAAAGGAAGGTAAATGGAAGATCTGCCTTTTACTTATGTGTATTTAGTTTCTGTTTCACTCTCTGAAAATGGAGAAAGATATGGAAGCCCCGACACGAGTGTGAAAAGAACAGATTTCTCCCAGATAAGCCTCAGTTCACACCTGGGCTTAGCAACTTTTGCCATGCACTAATGTAATTTATAGCAGAAGAAATAGCATTGCATAATTGTCTCTGCATTATACAACGGAAGCATGAAAGAAGATGCTCTACCTTACGTTCTTACCTTACGTGGCCATTATGTTCTTATATAGCAAAAGAGTGGATTAGGAGCCCCCAATGGAGATGTGAACTGGACCTTACAGAAGATTTATACCCATATAAATAAATTTTCTATGTACCAAAACAACAATTAATCATCCAGTAGTCGATTATAATATAGGCCGCTTGGATAGTAGCCCGGGGCCCAAACCTTGTAGGGGGCCTATGGCCACCCAGACCACCCACCAAATTATTTACTGATAAGGACCGACACCCATGATAATACATCTGTTCCTGTTTTCAACACACATATACACAAGAGCCTTTTCAGGACCTTTGATGGTTCCCCAAAGGTCCTAAGGCCGCAGTTTGAAAGCAGGCAGAAGGGGCACATCCTCCATTCCTCAAGAAGCTTGCTTCTAGTACCATATGTAGGAAGTTATTCCAGACTTGTAGGGGCTACAATGTTCATACAGCCCAGGACCCATGGCAGTCTTACTGTGCCCTGCTATCGCCCATATTACAGTCTGTATTCAAAGTTATGGTAATTAATAAACCACTTTATAACAAAAATATAAGCTGATTCAAACCTTAGGCTAAATAATCGACTACAAACTAATCGTGCTCTATAAAATAGTAAAGTACACAGCTGAGAAAAAAATGTGTTATCTTAATATTTTTTTCATTTCCATATAAATAAAAAAGTTACAAAATGCTAAACTAAAATTGACTTCCAGCTAAAGGTCATTATTTTATTATCAGCGAGTGTATCATATACATCATATCCTTCTATATTTCTACTTAAATATTGACACAGGAAAGGGAATATAAAGCATAAAAATACATTTCATGCGCCCCTCCGCCGAGTTCTCCGGCTACAAAGAGGTAACTACTGTTGTGATTTAGAGCTTAAAAAGCGCTAGGATTTGAACTATTCCCTGGAATACCTTTCATTCCTCCAGGGCAAGTGGAAGTGGTATATTAAGGGATAGGGAGAGGAAGAAAAGACCAAATCACATTTCTGTGAAACAAAGAGGCTTTTTAGCAGAAACAAGGCTTGATAAAAATTACAGTGCCATCACAAGTCATTTCACCAGCCTGGCCCCAGGCCGTGTGCGAGCAGCGAGGAAATAGGAGGGATGCGGCAGCTCTGAAATACAAATACTCAGCTCCCATGTGAATTTTAGATATAAATAATTCCATTCAGTATACAAGATTTCCTTTAAATAGAGCCAGGTGGTGTTTACAACACCTCATATCACACTTTGAAAACTGAGTGTTAGCACCATCTATGAGGCTCTGTGGGATACAAGCCAGTGGTGTTCGGGGGAAGCTGGGGCTTGCTTACTCATTGATTGTGCACTTTCTATGGCATAGTCATTGAGAAAGAGGGTGGTGGTGCCTCCATGAGGTCAGACGTTGACCCCGCTTTATATATTCAATACAGACCCGTATAAGAAATAAAGTAGTGTTATAGAAGTTCTACTCTTTTGACTGTGCATTGGACTTATATTTCATTGGGTAATGATGAACGTTGTCTCTACAAAGGCTTTTGATCAATACAATAACTGCATATACTGTGTGTACATAGGTATAAGTGGTGCATGGGTAAATGTTACTACCCAGTCCTGGAGTAGGAGGGGCCTAAAAGCACACCAGTACAAGACACCAGCACAATTCAGTATTGTGTGCTTTATACAGTACTTGTTTGACAGAGAAAACTTTGGTTCCCTAAGCAGCGGGACCTGGATGCCCATTCCACACCCTATAGCAGTGGTGGTGAACCTATGACATGGGTGCCAGAGGTGATACAGAGAGCTCTGTGGGCACCCAGTATGTCACTCAGGCACACGGTTCATCAGACAGAACTCAACCAGGAACATGCTGTGTTCGGGGGTATTTTAAAAGTGACGCTTCCTAGGACTATAGAAGGTGTGGACTGAGATGTATTATAATTTGAGCCCCTGCCCTGGGCCTGGCAATTCTTCCAGTCCCAGGGAACCTGGAGAGAATCTACCATGATCCAAATCCAAATTTCTTGTTATTTCTTCTACTGCATTGGTGTCCTTAGAAAGAAGTGACAGAGCAGGGAGCAATAAACTACCAAAATTATTGACCAATCTCTAGAACAATCAAAACACCATTGGTTGGGACCAAAAAGATTCAGAGCCAAATCAAATCTTGAAAAAATGCAGCAAAGCTTCAGAAAATCGAATCTCAAATGATTTGCTCATATCTATTCCCAAAGGGTTTCAATGCATTTTAAAATAGCTATAGTAGAAGTTACATCATATCGGATGTCCACATTTTACAAAATTATTGAGCTACACTACTGCTACCCTTGTATGTGTGTTATTAGAGGAGTCCCTTTGAGGTTTAACCTTGTTTATTGGTAAATGCACTTTTGTTTAGTTTTTTTTATTTCCTATCTATCTTCTATCATAGTAACCTATGTATATATATTCTATCTATGTCCTATGTATCTAATCGCTACAAGTAAGGCTAAAAACACAACCTTACCAAACGTCCAAAATGCAGCGCTGACATGTGAATATTTCTTGCCTCCCTCACTCTATTAGTAACACCTTTTCATCACTTGCAGATTTTTCCCTCCATCCCCCAGGGTAATGTCTGCAGCTCAATTTAGGACATATAAGTTGTTATTGATTATTATTAATATTCATCATGTTTGTGAAAATGTCTTTTCCCAGTGCTATTAATCTGCTGTGTTAATAAACGTCAGCACTCCTGTTTGCCGCCCTGGGGGGATATGCACTCAACTGAATGATAATGAAATTCACTACTAGCTTATGCAGGGAAAGGGAATATGCTACTTATCTTCTGCGTCTGTCCAGTCATGCAGGCAGAGTCGGGGTGGGATGGGGTGAGGTGACGGGGGAAAGGCGGGTCACATGTGTCACGTCAGGTCTGTAAAAGTTTTTGAGCCATTCTAGAAGTACATAATGGCTTTGCCCCCTAGATCTTTTCCTTCCTGAAACATACATAAGTTTGCATCCAGACCCGTGTTACATTGACTCATTAAAGAGCCTTTTCACATGTGGTTAACCCTTTAGGCACCATACCACCAGGCTAATGCTCCAGGACGTTAAAAAGTCAATCAACTTACTAACTAAGAACCAATTTAATATAAGATTAAAAAAAAGATACATGCATGTATGATCCATGTAGAATCCAATTGTATTGTATAAGCATGAGCAGGTTGTCTCACTGCTAGAAATCCCTCAGTTTTCAAGCATGGTGGTCCTAAACCACCCTGTCAGAATGGGTGTCCGCTGCCCTACATTTTCTGAACATTGTCAAAATGTATTTTTCAAGAATCCCGTAGAGTTGGATGTATGATATAAAGATATTTATGATCTCTTTCACGGAGATGTGGGGTACTGAGACCCCAATTGTTGTGATAAGTGAGTGGACTCCCACCTGGGTATGTGCTAAAGATTTGGGGGGATTTATCAGAGCTTCTGTGCCGGGCTCATGGCTATAATTTGCCCCTCTTTCCCCTTTTATACCACCTCCATGCCATGTGGGCATGGATTTCTGTGAAGGGGTGGATGGCTGGAGGCTCAGTGGGCATTCCTGCTATGAACCTGGGCACTGCTTATAGCCTGTGACCATTCATAGGTCAGACCTGGCATAGAAATGCCCTGACGGCGGAGTGCTGCCATCCAGCAGATTTATCAGGAGACAGGGCCCTCTTGGTAGATCCAGCAGGTGCCTGTCCATTGGCAAATGTACCCCTGGTGTCTCAGTGAATCCTTTGACAACTTTGTGATCAGCTTATTGTTAATGAAGACCTTTTTACAAATAATGCAAAAATTAGAGTTTCATTTTAATAAATTAGAATAATGGAACAAAGCCCAAATCTTGCTATATCTGGCGCAGAATAGGGAGCCCATCCTTAAGATTTTATAGAGAGATACTTGAATCGAAACCTCTGTCTTTCTCACAGTCCTGAATTGTAGTAGGCTCTTCTGTGAAAAAAATATTTTAGCTGCCTGGCTGACTTGTCGTTTACAGGAAATCTAACACTGGTATTTAATGCTGAGTTATTTGGAAACCCTCCCTGCTGGTTTTACTGTACTCTGGAAAATGCATTCCGAGGAATACTCCAAATTATCGTTACAGGCTGCATTACCGATTTCACAAGGAGAAATCCCTTAATTAAAGAATATCTTTAATTTCACCTTTACCACTTGGTTGTTAGTCTTTTAAACCCCCTAGAAATTATACCCTAGCACTTGCTCTTCTAAAGGATGCTATTTAGGTGAATGTAAAGATTTAGTAACTCCTTTTTTTTAAAATAAAAAAAGCATTTGAACTCTAGGAGACTTTTAAGGCAATTGTTCATTTTCAGCTTTCAAAAAAATAAGCTGTTTGATCTATCTATATATCTCTTATGGGTTTGGGTGGGCAGATTTGTGATTTAGCAGAGTGTAATCAAATAGAAAGGTAGCCAGTGACATAGGCTGATGATATTCGTTGGGGCACATTTACTTACCCGGTCCTGTCGCGTCCAGCAGTCAGTCGAGGATTCGGGACTTCCAGCGATTCACTAAGGTAGTGCGCCCGATGTCCACCAGGTGTCACTGCTGCGATGAAGTCCGTTGGAGTTCACAGGAGTTCACTAACCTATTCCTGGTGCGGGTAAGCGCGTGTCAAGCGACACATTTTTTAAAAAAAACATTTCTGTCACGTGAAAGCCTGCGCCAATGCGCCACAATCCGATCATGTGCGCCAAAATCCCGGGGCAATTCAGGGAAAAATGGCGCAAATCGGAAAAATACAGGAAACCCGACGAAAATGCGCGAATTGGACCCTTAGTAAATGACCCCCATTGCCTTACATAAGTGAGGATAGAATTTTAATAATTTGGGTTTATGTGTATAAAGCACCAATGGGGTTTATTCAATCACTGTATGTTGATATTTGTTGATATTCCATATTCTAAAGCCAATTATACTCATAAGATTTAAGTTTCAGATCAAACATTTTATTGTAATTTGAAAGGGGCCATTGGGTGGCGTAAAATCTCCTTAAAAAGAAAATATGGATACACAGTTTTGTCCTCTGAAAGAGGATTAAGTGGACCATAAAACTTTTTGTTTATGGTTATGGTTCATACTGCAAGTCATCAGGAGAATCTTCCGACTGTAGCTTATCTCTTATCAGCACGGTGGCTCAGTGGTTAGCTGTGCTGGGGTCCTGTGTTCAAGTCCCATCCAGGTCAACATCTGCACAGAGTTTGTATGTTCTCTCCATGATTGCGTGGGTTTCCTCCGATTTCCTCCCACTCTCCAAAACATACTGGTAGGTTGATTAGATTGTGAGCTCCATGTGGGACTGGGACTGCTCTGTGTGCGCTTTATAAATAAAATAATTTAAAAGGATAGGGCATGTTGAACTTTAGCATGCCTGATCCATGCTTTATTTCATTCTTCTTTCTGTTTAAGGACATGTTATACACATAGGGGGAGATCTATCTCAGTTTTTATCTAATATGTTAAATTAGAAAGTATTGGCACATCAACTCATTGTGCACCAGTCCAGCAAGAACTCACTTTGTCCATTTTCCAACGTTTTTATGCATGTTAGTCATATCGTCTATCTGAGATTTTTTTAAAAAATGCAAAAATTAGTGATTTAAAAAATATATATAATTGACAAAATAAAAGACAAGCATGTTATCCTAACAAGCAAAAGCCCTTATTAACACAAAGAAAAAAACACTTGGACAAATTACCGTAGACTCAGAAAAAAGCCAAAACAGAAACTAGACTGAAAAACTAAAATGAAAAAGGTTAAGTCTCCCCCGTAGTATTTTATATGTTGCATATACTTACTGCAGTCACCAGGGTTTTTTATAGTCACTTTAGGTCCTCAGTATAAGTGCTGCCCTAGAGTTGAAGAGTAAGCCCACCCATAGATTCTGATGTATTAGATTTAAATTACACGTTACATGTGTCCTCCTGATCTATGTGTACTATTATATTTTTATATATCCTATGTGTTCTTTTTTTTTACTTTCAAAAACTTTCTACCTTAGTTGTAAACTTTACTTTTGCCACCTACTTGATGCACAATGCTGACCAAGACTATAAACATAAAAAAACCCCATGCCCTCTGCCTGCAAAATAAAAACCATGTGGCTGTAATAGATACCCAGGGTAACAGAGGTTGTGCTCCATCAGTATTTTCATTACATTTCAGGAACAGTTACATTTTGTAGTCTTTTAATACAGTAATTGCTTTAGACAACAGTTTACATCCCACAACTCTAGGAAAAGAAAAGCAGACTCTGACCAGAAGCACTTAAGGCATGCTCCACAAAATTGACTGTGCAATAATATTCTGCCCTGAAAACCCAAATGTGGCTGTTCCCTTGCACAAAGTTTTATCACCATATGTGGAAAATGTTGTTTTAGATTTTCCTGCTTAAACTTATGAAGATATATGTGTATTCAGGGTAACCTATACAGATCATTTCTGAAAACGATCCACTGAGAAATGAGGCCTGCTTTAACCCCTTAATGATTTGGCTCTTTTTGGTATTTGTGTTGCCAATTTTTGTTTTTCTGTGTAAAGAGCTGTGTGAGGACTTGTTTTCTGCATAAAGAATTGTACTTCGTAGTGACGGTATTTATTTTTCCATGGTGTGTGCTTGGAAGTGGCAAAAACTCCAAATGCAGTTTATTTGGTGAAAAAAATGCATTTGTGCCATTTTCTTGTGGGCTCAGTCTTTACGGATTTCACTGTCTGCTCCTTTAGTCTTTGGGTCAGTATAATCACAGGTATACCAAATTGTATATGTTTTATAGTGTTTTATTACATTATAAAAAATTTATAATTAATTTCTCCATCTTCTGATGCTAATCACTTATTAATACTTTGGCATACAGAGCTGTGCAAGGGTTCATTTTTTGCATGGAGGTGGGTGAGACAAAAAAATGTATTTCTGCTTCATTATATTCATTATTTATACAGGTATTTATTGTGTAGCATTTGCGAAGCCCCATCTTCCAAAGGTCCTTTAACAAAGTGTATATGTTTTGCAGTATTCCCATCCCCAACTATTTAAAAAGTCTACATGGTGGGTAAAGTTCGTAGTAGAGTAATTTAAGTGGAGTCTACCACCACCTAGGGCATTATAATCTGTGTGGAAAATGTTGTAAAGAAAGGCATTAGGATTTCAAAAATCTATTTATTTTTTGTGTCCATTGTGTCATTTCTAAGAATTTCCCATTTTAATCTGTATGCTAACGAGGCAGTTAGTACACCCAGGTCATGTCACTGCTGGACCAATCCCCTCTCCATCAGATAAGTAGAAGAATTGTCTTGTGAGTATGATTGGGTTATACTGGAAGAAGAGGGAAATGATTTAGGCAGGGAATAGCTGTGCTATTATCATAACTGCTGATTAGCATATGGTTTGTAATGGGAATATCTTGGTAACAGCATATTTAACAGAAATAATAATGGTTTGTTGGAGATCAAAGTCCTTTTCTCTACATTATTCTGCCAACAAATAGTGCTGCTTGAAGGACCTTGCGTTCTTTCGCTTGCTCCTCTGTTATTTCTCTTTGAATGTATGTATTGACTGCTGGGTGTTACCATTAACTTTAACAAAGGGTTGTATCCATACATAAGCAAAATAGTGGCTCAACTTGGACTGAGTATATGAGTGTTTTGGTTTCCACCACAATCAGTTGGTAATTTATTCATAAAATTGCAGGAGTGTGAACACATGAAAAGAACTCCCAAAAAACAAAACATGCTCTAAAATTGTTATTTATAAGGAATTCACATTACACAGAGATGCCAACAGAGTGGAGAAGTCCTCTTTA
This sequence comes from Engystomops pustulosus, assembly GCF_040894005.1. Lineage (NCBI taxonomy): Eukaryota > Metazoa > Chordata > Amphibia > Anura > Leptodactylidae > Engystomops > Engystomops pustulosus. Next base: position 62,668,193 of record NC_092416.1, on the reverse strand, counting down.
ATTAAAAAAAATAATGTCTAACTTTGTGGAATCCCGCACCTGGTATTCCAGAACAGCCCTTCTATCCAAGCACCATGAAAGTAAGCGGTTTGACTTGTTCTTTGCCAAGTAACACATCCCCATGCAGTACATGTCTGGCCATCTAGATCCTGATAAATCAAGGTATTCCTTAAGAGAATGGCTGTTTTATAAGATCTGAGCCACTGGGTGTAGCATTAACTAAACAGGCTGCTGCGTCCGTCTCCCTGGATAGCTCCTCTTTCCAACTTGGCAAAGAAAAAAAAATGTCTTTTGTGGAAGCAAAAACTGTAATTTTTGCTGGGTGTTATCCTGTCTTGGATTACATCAGGGGTCAATCATTAATATGCACCATGGGAGTTCATTCGATTTCACTTTTGGCCCACAATGGAGCAGTTGTTTAGCCTGTTTTTCTAGTGGAAACTACTGTTCAGTGAGAGTGCAGTCCTGCTGCCTTATGCATTGCAAAGAAAAAAACAGACAATTATGTTTCCTCGCTGCCTCAGTCACTGGCATTGTCGGAGAGCTGCTTTCCTTCCATCCCAGAATGTTGAGCAGGAATGCCTGCGGAATCACAATCACCTCCACTACAGCAGACCATTCCTCATTACCAGGGAGACATGCAAATCAACCATGTTTTTGGTTTGTTTAAACTCCAAATAACAAGACTGCAGTTTTTCCTCTGTGAATGTTCTATTATACATTCTGTGCTGCTTTCATATTTGTATGGATTACATTGCTTATGACTCTATTAAACTACAGACTCTAGGTGGACCACCACAGTAGGCATATCCCTAGATTATAAGGCTCTGGTTTTCATTAATTGAGAATATTTAGTATTATAGTATATTTAGCATTTAGTATATTTTCATTCTTTTTTTTCTTTTTCTTTCTTTTTATCTATTTATTTTTATATTTATATTTTTAGATATTTCTCTAGCTACCTTAATAATATTTATTTACCACCTGCACTGGGCATAGAGCTGCTGGGGACAGCCACATAAATGTTGATATTGTCACTTATTATGGAATAAAGAAGACTACATTTTGGTTTACCACTACAACCGGAGTGCTGCTCATTTTCTTGTATCTATTACCAGAGGACTTGAGGCCCAGTCCTGAGATGCCTGCACCCACCTGAACACTACATTGAGTGTGCTGTTTGGATTTTCCTACCATTTCTATCTATCTATCAATCTATCTATCTATCTATCTATCTATCTATCTATCTATCTATCTATTATCTATCTATCTATCTATCTATCTATCTATCTATCTATCTATCTATCTATCATCTATCTATCATCTATCAGTCTATCTATTCTATCTATCTATCTATCTATCTATCTATCTATCTATCTATCTATTATCTATCTATCTATCTATCTATCTATCTATCTATCTATCTATCATCATCTATCTATCTATCTATCTATCAACATCTATCTATCTATTTATCTACAAAATAGATCTTTCACATGGAATAAATCCACTAAGGTATTTTTTTTACTACAATCTGGTGTGCTGCCTTTTTTCCCTTTATCTATCTATCTATCTATCTATCTATCTATCTATCTATCTACCTACCTACCTACCTACCTACCTATCTATCTATCTATCTATCTATCTATCTATCTATCTATCTATCTACCTACCTACCTACCTACCTACCTACCTACCTATCTATCTATCTATCTACCTACCTACCTACCTACCTACCTACCTATCTATCTATCTATCTATCTATCTATCTATCTATCTACCTACCTACCTACCTATCTATCTATCTATCTATCTATCTATCTATCTATCTATCTATCTATCTATCTATCTATCTATCTATCTAGGCACTTGGGTGAATAAAGTACCCACTCTTTTTTATATTGTGGTGTGCAGCCTATTTTTTACTTTTGTGCATGAAGAGGTGGAGAGTCAAACCACTGAGAAGGGCGAGCACCCAAACTAAGCTTCTTAAAGTGGTGCAGCTGTGAACTTGATTAATGTATATCTATCTATCTATCTATCTATCTATCTATCTATCTATCTATCTATCTATCTATCTATCAAAGATAAAGAGTGGGTAGCGCTTGATGAAGCTGGCTTGATGAAGGTGTTGCACACCGAAACGTCACCACTTGTCAATAAAGTTCACCTTTCTTTTTGAATCTGGAACCATGGAGTGCTGCTCGCTTTTTATCTTTCTTATTTACAAGAGGATCAAGCCAGGACCTGTGGGGTTCTGCACCCCGCCTTTTAATGAGTTTTCTATGATTGTGCTGACTTGAACTTTACTTATCTATGTATCTATCTATGTATCTATCTATGTATCTATGTATCTATGTATCTATCTATCTATCTATCTATCTATCTATCTATCTATCTATCTATCTATCTATCTATCTATCTATCTTTCTCCATATTCTCTGCTGATTGAATTAGTCTTTGCCTGTTTCTGTATGGCTGTTATATTTATATAGTATAACACACAGCTTTTAACTCCTACACTGTGACAAAACTTTTCTTTAATAGCTTTTTTTCCCCTGAAAGGCAGCCGAGCAGTCATTAGTACAGTCATTAACCCATATCCCTTACTCTGAAACCGCTGCTTAACCAAAGTCAGGAATTTCAGGTTTATAACGCAAGAAAATAACATGCTATTGTGCACGAAGGATTTTCAAACTCATAAAAAGCCATGTTCTTGGCAAAGCCTCACAACAAGTTATGAAAGAGTGATTAGAAACACTCGCGCTATAATTGAAGTCTGGTTAGCAGTGATTGTAGGCCTGTGCTTGAATTGCAGAATGTGGTGATACTTGTACATATTGTACATGGCTGCAGAATGTACACCCCAGCTGCAGGAGTACCAGCAATGCATTCACATGCTGCCATATCCCTCATTGCAACTGGTCTGATTTATACAAAATGTATCAAATTTCTGATTCATTACATAATAGCAGAATTTTTATCAAGCTTAGAGATCCCCAGTAAGTGCATCTATGTACATTGAAATCAGCGGATACCTACCCCATTTTTCCAAGTTTTTAAATGATATGCATTTCTTGGCAGGAGACACTCAAAGTAGAGCATCAGTAGTCCTGTGCCTAAGGCATCCAGCTGCAGGGGGCGACCTCAGAAGCAGGAAATAGTATATAATGATCAATGTATATAAAAGGGTAGAAGTTAATAGTCTATAGGGGTGGAGTCATTGAGATGTCATTGTGTATAAAATTGTAGGCAAAGGATGGTGATTTTTAATAGAACTTTATAGTGTGTAAGAATGGGGGTAATACCATTAAAGTATATATGGACTTGCCCTTATGGTATGGTGTGATATTTATTTTGTAGTTTTGTGGCAATTTTGATATCCAGTAGCTTTATCCCCAGCGGCACAGTGGAAGACTGTCACTAAGTTAATTTTATAGACGATTTCCTTTGTTAAAGCTAATACAATATCATTATATTTACTTACAAATTTTCTTCCTGGTTCCTGAACCATTAAAGGGGAAGTATTCAGATCTATTGATTCAAACAGTGTGATGTGTAAGGCTACATTCACACAATGTGTGCCCATCGTACCATGGTACGGAGAGCATACATCGGCGCCGGGGAGAGGAGCAGGGGATGAGTGCTGCTCACCCCCGCCCCTCTCCATAGGAATACACAGCGCATGTCACCGTATTACATAGAAAGATATCTTATATCTACTGTACGTGCCTCAAGTGTGCTGCACTGTACCGTTCCCGTGCGGCATGGTGAGGCCATAGAAGTGTATGGGGGACATGTATACGCCATATATACGTCGGCCCTATATACGTCCCCCATACATTTGTGTGAATGTAGCCTAAAAACTACAAGTTGCAAGTTGAGGCAACTTTTACGAGAACAATTTGGTCACCAATTTCTGGTGCCTGGTCATAACCAACCTCTAATTATAAGCCAAAAGTATTATTACCTCAGACCCTACAAGGATACACTTTGGTTTGTTAGGTTGACTAAAATACGAAACAAGATTATGGTTTCAGCACTTTATTGCCCTTTAAGTAAGTGCCCTTTATGCAAGTGTAGTGTCATCTTTCTTAGGCCTTATGCCCACTAATGTTTTTTTTTGTAAGTAGGCTAACTCCCCCACCCCCATTGTTTTTTGTCAGTAGTATAGACTCCCTTGCTTACTATTGCCTCATGCCCATGTCCGGTGATTGCACTCGACATCCATTTTTGTGGCTTGGGTGGTCATTTTCTATTGTAACCGTTGTGTGAAGAGCACTCACCCACTAATGACAGGTAGGCCAAAAACAAAGGATCACGTTCCCTTGTTTAGGTCATGCAGTGTGGCCTTAAAGATGTCTGTCTTCTTTTGAGTTGGCACAGCCCTCCCTCGGACCATTTCACACCTACAGACCGAGTACAGCGGTGGCTAAAACAGCATCAAAAACTAATTGTGCCCATCCTACTACCATCAAATCACAAGTCCCTCAGATATGTGGGGAACGGACATGGTAATAACTAGCTCCCTGACTCTGAATTTCAGTTCTCATTACTTCCTAAACATTAAGTAAAATATCGCCATTCACGTGTAATAATTTCAACCTTGCTAACATAATCAGACTGATTTCCTAATTGAAAGAACATGTTCAGGTTACCATGGAATTTACAACTCAAATACACAATCAGGCTTCAGTCTTCCAACGTGCTGTTCTTTCAGGGAATAATGTACCTCATTATTACAGTTCATTGTGTTATCCTTTTGTTTGTCGGCTTGTAATTCACTTTTATTGCATTTTTTACAAATTAAATAATCGTTAATAATAGTCTTCGAAAGCAGCCATGTTGTGGCTGTTATAGATAGGGGGATGGATGGCAAATTTGTAGCAAAATAATGTGAAAGTAATTCTTATTTATTAAGAAAGCACATCGGTGGATTCTGGGGGTGCACAGAAAATAACACAGTTCTTAGTCATCTATATTATTATTTACAAAATCTGTCATTGAGCATTACCAATTTTGTGTGTACTGGTTTTATATTTATTTGGAGGTTTTCTGGGATTTTTAACACAGCATAGGTTATTCATATTGCGTTAGAGGGGATCAAACGCCTTTCCATTTATTCAATGACAGTGTGAGTTGGAGCTTCAGTACATCACATAGCTGTGTCTGGCAATTATTGATGTGCAGTGTTGGCCGCTGAGAGGCAGGAGTTGGATTCCCATGATTCTGAAATTGATAACATATTCTAAAGCATAGATCATCTGTCTTCTTTGGGGGAAACATAGCAAATATTCAGTTCCTTGCTCATGAAACTGATGTTTATAAAGTTTTAACTGAAGTCAATGAATTTGGATGTTGCACAAATTTGTAGTGTCTGTTGGTTTGAAGGACCAGTTATGTTTGCCAAAATTGTGGGCACCAAACATTAGCCTGTGCTAGCTTCACTTCACTCTTGCTGCAGAGAAGCTACTAATGTAGTCAGTTCATTCCTTGGCCAATCATATGAATAGGTCTCTTTTACTATGTCCTAATATGGAATAGATCCAATGTCTTTGACCAATACCAAGCTCCCTTCAAGTGTTACTACCATTTTTTGAATGTCTTCTATTAGCTTCCTGGATCTTCTTTGTAAACTGCATCTCATTTTTTTCTCTTTAGGTGACAGTGACATTGTAAATAATATGTATGAGCCCGATCCGGATCTCCTTGGAGGTGACAGTGCAGAAGAGGAGACAGAAGACAGTATTATGTCACCCATTCCTGTAGGACCTCCTTCACCATTCCCAACCAGTGAAGACTTTACCCCAAAAGAGGGATCACCCTATGAAGCCCCTGTCTACATCCCTGATGACATTCCAATCCCACCTGACTTTGAACTTAGAGAATCCTCCATACCAGGAGCTGGTCTTGGGATTTGGGCCAAGAAGAAGATTGAAATTGGGGAAAGATTAGGACCTTATATCATGATACAGAAGACCACAATAAAAGAGAATAATTTAGGATGGGAAGTAAGTAGACTATGTACTCAGTTAATCACAGTGTTTGACGTTTCAGTAATAACATATATGAAATTAAATTGTAAAGAGTGCAGCCCGGAGCAGGAGGATAAGTGTGGGCGATAGTGATTCCAGTTATGTATTTCATGTCTCATAATTATAGTGCAATGCGTTTTACATGATTCTTAATGCAATAATTTAGTCAAATAGAAATGCATCAGTGTTGCCTTATAAATTTAACCCATTCCTACATTACATTTCTACGAGGCATACAAATGGAAGAAACGGTTGTATTTAAACAGTGCCTACTTATGTGAAACATAATTTTGTCTTTTGATTAAAGGGAGTCTTTCACATGCAAAATTCCAATAGAGCTAAGGAAAAAAGCTGTAACAAAACTTTATAATCCTAAATGGATGAAGCAATCCTTAGATTAACATCTTTTTATGATCTTTAAGTGCAACAGGGATGGGCATGATTTACCCGATTTTTCTACATACAGCTGTGATGCAAGCAGAGCCTGAAAATGTCAATCACAGTTAAAGGGGCACCAATTCTAGAGCCCTTCTGGCTCATTAGCATAATTTAAATAGTTGATTTTAGAAAGAAGAAGGCCATGGATAACAAATATAAGAAGACTTACACAGTCACAGTTCCTGGATCTATAAATTATTTTCCCTAGTTTACCATGATGGATTTTTATGGTAGATTTCCTTTAACAATAGGATTAAATATGCATTGCATCATGTAGCCAAAAATGTTTGTTTCTACTCCTGTTTCAACTTTACAGATCTGCTGAATTATGTTTCCATGTTGAGTGTATTTTATTTGCTTTGCAGTCTACAACAAAACGGCACAGATACAACTACTAATAGTCTGTGTAAACATGGACTTAAACCAAATTCATCAAACTACACCAAAAGTTTCTACAAAAATTTTTTACAAAGTTTTGCACTTTGATATTTTAGTTAGTGAGCCAAACTTGTGAATGGTGTGGGTACAGAGATAGCAAATCAACACATAAGACAGCACAAATAGACACACACTAGTATTAGGACTTGGAAGGTGGCAGAGTCTTTGTTACAAAATTTTCCATTGTCCCAAGTCCTGACAAGCAGTAATCTTTTTTTTTTTTTTTAGAAGTCAGAATCACATTGCAATTCCATTTGCTAACATTGGTGAAAGTGTCATATGGTGACATAGTGATCTTTGGTCACACAATGAGAATCTTAAAGTAATTCAAAGTGTAACCCAAGCTTTGAGAAAACGAGTCTTTGGAGTATGTTCTAATAATATTTAAGGGCCTCCTTTAACCTTTAAAAATAGGTAAACATCTTTTTGGGATTCACTTTGTTTATGTCATCAAATCCTGAATATCTATTAATATAGCAAACAGCAAAAGCTTATTACTACTTTATCCATAGCTATATGAATAACTGTAAGGACTCCATTGCCAATTATAACCAATATATCTGGTCTAAAATTATCACAGTTGTCTTCAAATAGACCAATTACTTGTCCTCTTTAGCTTTAGTCTTGTCTCTCATCTATTTCTAAATTAGGGAATCACTTATGGCATTTCTTTACTCTAAATAAGACTGGCACAAATTCTGGAACTTTTTTTCCATAGACAAGAATGTTCTCACATATCCCCTGAGCCCATAGTCCTCAGGGTCCTCCTTTCTAACTCTGGTTTATTTTATGTTATTTTTGGTGTGCACCTTGCCATGTGTTAGTGGCAATTGCTCTTTTTAATATAACATATCTGTGTAGGTGGGCTTTTTTGGCTTTTTTGTTTGTAATATATTGGATGTAGTTTAGTGAGGACACTTAATTCATGTATCTCAAGGCACTAGTATAAGTATCATCTGAGATGAAGTAATGTTTATAGGCCTGCTTTGCTATGAAAATGGACAAATGCTGGAAGCGTTTTCTTCCCCCAAAGGAATTGGCCCCTAATAAATATTGTCTAGGATTATTCCATTGGTCGGAAACCCAAGTCCCCTGCCTTCTCCTGTAGTACGTTAGTCGGTTATCATAAATCTTAGTAAAGACTATATTGTCTAATTATTTTATGTTCCTAAAAGTTCAACACATACTTCTAGGTCCCAACTGTGTGTTGAGTTGTGCCTATCCATGTGTGAATAAAGCATGTTGGCCCACATTTACTAATAGTGTAAACCTAAGCAGCCTGAGAATGTATAACAGAGTCGAGATTATATAATAAGTTGGGCACATACACCATCTAGGTTAACCTACTAACTGGAGAAATGTTGGTACAAAATGTCACATTTGAAGTCAAGGTTCTTTCCTGTTCAAGGGATATTTCATGATTATGGAAAACCTCTTAAGGGACAGGTTTAGAAAAAACAACAATACTTACTTACTCCGTTCCTGTTTCCATCAATGTTCCCATACTTCTGGTTTCAGGCCCTGAGCCCAACCAGAAGTTCCAAGGTGTTACATGAATTGCTTCATTCAATAAGTAGCCTCCTTGCACATGGGACATCACTTCCATTTCCAGTGGACTTAACTTAATTTGTTGTCCTGTAGTCTAAGACGGCCAGTCATTTGATGAAACGGAACTTCGGTTCGGACAACGGGCCAGAAACTGGAAGAGCGACACAGGAACTGGAAGTTAGAACAGTATATATTTTCTACTTAGACCGTCTGGGGGGTTTTACATATAAATGGAATATTCCTTTGAACCCCTTATTTAACTATAAATATTATTATAAATAATATTTTGCATGTTGGATAGATTGTCCTTTTTACAGCATAGCGATACATATACACAAAGGTAAGAGGAAGCAGAGATTTGTGGCCGTAGCCGGGAGGGCATACGTCCAGTGCCATGGAGAAGAGGAGGGGTGACCCCTCTCCATTGCGCATGGAGTTGTAACAGGGGGAAAGATAGGACATGTCCTATCTTTTCCCTGTTTCCGGAGCAGTACGGTGCCACATGTGTGGCTATGCAGCCATTGCTTTCTATACATCCCCATACAGTCATGAGAGTGCGGCCTAAGGCCTCTAATCAGTCAGTAAGGTTTACAAAGAGTGTCACTGTGGAGGACCCAAAATATCTTTGCTTTTCACCAAAACCCATTCATGAATGAAAATTGCATAGGTTTTTCGAAAATGTCCATCTGCTGATGGACAGTCTTTATATCTGGCACCTATAAACGCCATCACCTGCATCTTTAAGTGCAAAATATATTATTTATCTCTTCCATAGTGACTTCTCATACTGAAAATGTTAACTTCACTGCCACAGGTAATCTAAAATTTAAATGTCTCCCTGCATGATTGATGTCGCCATTTTAAAGGCCAAGTTCACACAAAACTGTTATTTGTAGAAAGGACCTGAGCAGTGTGCACAAATTATTCTCTTTTATACAGAATCTCGGCTGAAAGATGCTTAGCCTCAGGGAATGCTCCATCACTGCACCTACCTCTCCTGCTTCCCCATGTATTACAATACAAACCATTTATTTAAAAGCCATTAAAGTCATTTCATGGTTAGGTGATGTACTCGTCACACCTCGATAAAACCGCAGCATTAATACTCATCTTTATACATCCTGTTTTCTTGTAGAAATCTCAGTTTAGAGTGAAAAAAAGGAACATTCAAATGCAAGTTATAAAGGAGCGAAAAACACTAAATTGTTTTTTAAAACCGAAAATATAAATGCAACTATCTTCAATCTAGTATCTATCCATCTATCAATCAATCTATCTTCTATCTATCTTAATTATGTCATGGGGAGCACCGGTGTTCCCCAAAATGGTGGCCCATAGTGGACTGGCATTGATTTAAATGCTGCTGGGAGAATTTAAACAGTTAACTGAGTGTGTGGTCCTGGCCCGGGATCGGTAGCAGAAACCAGGTCATATCATGACCATGGGTCTGGAGGAACTTGGTCGGACGTGGGGCACATTTACTTACCTGGTCCAAGGAGTTCATCGAAAGTTCACCGATATCCTGCATGTGTCGCTTCCCCTCTCAGGTCCGACAGAGTTCACCTTCTTCTTCCTGGTGCATGTAAGTGCATTGTCTTGCAACATAATCCCGCGCTCAGTCCAAATCTGTTGGATTGTAATTTACCAATATACACCAATTCTGCATCACTTTATTGATTTATAAATTGAAGCCTCCTGTCTTTTACCACAGCCAGACATTCCTGACCATAAAATGACCGTCGATGGAGGGTCATGTGATCTCTATCTACCAATGAACAATCTCCCTGCCAAGAGGTGAATTTATAATCATAAATACTATCACAAAGTTCCGGCAGGGCGATTGCTCATAGACAGATAGAGATCACATAACCCTCCATCTGCAAACATTTTATGGTCAGGAATCTCTGGCTGAAGAGGTAAAAGACAGGAGGCTTCACCTTACATATCAACAAAGTGATGCAGAATTAATGTTTACTAGAAGTTTAATAGAGGTATAATGGTAAATTACCTAATATCCTGCCCCTCACACTTACACACATTACAAAATACATGTGGTAAAGTGGCCAACCCCTTTCAAGAGAACCTATCAAAGCATTTTGGGGCAGTAAATAACCACATATGTTCACCATAAATGGCCTTATATGGTATTAATTCAGTGTCGTCTTTGGATTTTCCATCATCTCTGCAGTAGTTTAGTGAAGTACGCAACAGCATATGACCAAGGTCCCAGGCATGTGCACGGAATAAGTAACATAAGTATAACTGCAAAGTTTTATGATGGCACCCAAACAGGGCTCATATTGGGCAACTACAAGTCCAAGGGGTCTGGGGTAGTTTAATGTTCCAAGTTCCATTTAAGCCACTTATGTATCAGAAATCAAACCCATTTATTAAAGATGTCCCTGTATATTATCACCCTAAAACATTCTTCCTTTCCACACACAGTATTGAAACTCTCATCTGAAGTAAGCGCAAGAGATTATAGGAATAAACAAACAGGACTTATCTGGGGAACAGTTAGTCAAACCACTTCACTCCTCCGGGAATTACACATTGTTTGAAAATGCATTAGAAAGCGTCAATTCATTAACACTTCGTAAACCACAAAATCCGGAAAGCAAAGTGGAATTTGACCTTTTTTAAAGGTAGCAAAGCTTTTCGAGGAGCTCAAAATAGAGAATAAACTGATATAAAGGCACTTGAACCTTTTTATATTCTTGTGTCAGATACACAAAGGACAAAGTCCCATGTCTGGACTTGATCTGATAGATGTACTAATGAGTCATCCCAATAGGATACAAATCACTTACGTGAATGTGTACGGCCTAGGTGAGGGAGGACAAACACCGCACCAGCAAACGTTCCAGGCAGCAGGAATTCTCCAAGGTTTTAGCAGCGACAAAGATCTTATTGTTAGGTCAGAAGATACAATATTTGAACAGTTATCGTGCAGGTACTTATCACTCCAGTCTTTCACATTAGTGCCTTTTATTCTTTTCCTTTAATGATTTCACTGCCATTTCCTTAATTGTATTGCCAGAATATATTAAGATTTTGTATAAATAGCAATTTCATAACAATAGGAATATATCAGAATCACACCCTTAAGCTTTCATTAAAACCAATGGCTCTCTATGTAGATAGATCCTACATTTAGTTGAGGAGGAAGAAATACAAGAGTAAAACATAGATACCGGTAAATAACATATTCAGCTTGGGATATATATACCTATATATATATATATATATATATATATATATATATATATACACATACAGTTGAGACTTTTGAAAGGCAGCCCCCCCAAATTCCAAATCTTGAGAATGACAAGGGGCTTTTACAGCACTTTTCTGCATAGTACTGTTTCACTATTATATAAAGGGTTCATTGATGGTCCAAGGAATATATTGGCAAGTTATAAATATAAAACTCAATTAAACAGAACCTTTCCACAGATTTTCACCATTAAACATTATGACAGGTTCCCACAGAAGTCTTCTCATTGTTTCCCATTCAGTTTCTAATATAAGAATCCATAGCTCAAATCTTTATTAAATCAATATTTAAAAAGGTATTTGTCACCTTGCTACTTGCCAGCAGACTCACTGAGTCCCATAGGGCGTGTTTTCTCTTCTCCATTGTCTCACTCCCTTCCTTCTCCCCCCTCCATTAGGTATTCTCTTCAGCTGGTCACATACAGCCAATGTCTGTCTCAACTCCCTCATTCCCCTCTCCCTCAGGAATTCCTCTTCTGCAAGTCACTATGTGACTCATCCAATGTTTCTCTTAGCTCCCTCATTCACCTCTCCCTTATTTCTGATGCAGGGGCGGGGGTGGGGGTGGGGGGGGGGTGAGGGAGCGGAAGGAGATGTTGGCAAAGAGAAAACACACCCATTAAATTAATTTAACAAAGATATAGATGTTTATCATAAAAAACTGAATGAGAAGCAGTGAGAAGACACTAGGTACAATGACTGTGTTCACAACATTCAAAATCTTAATCGTTTTCAGGTGTTGCCTTTTTCTAACCTTAGAAGATCTTCCATTCTGCATAGTGGAATTCCCACTGGGTATTTGTACCAAAGTAATAACTGGATATACATCCACTTCTGGGGAATAGTTATCACCTGAGCCGTAAATTTCATCAGGGACATCCTGGAAGTAAGAAACTCTATATTTTAAGGCACATAATGGTACAGGATTCAATGATGAGAAAAATGCACTTGTAGTACATGTAGTACCCAAGTGAGAGACTGAGACTACATGTAAATGGAGGTCTGCATTTCATGGGACGCAAATAATGGATACACGTTCCACTGTTTGTGGCTCATGTACATAAGACGCTAACTAGGACAGAAATAGGACCTGCTCGTAGTTTTGTGGCAAGACAGACAGCTAACACAGGAGGCCCATTAAACTATTCTATTATATATGTTACAGTACATATGAACTAATCTGTGTACTATCTTATCTATATATTTGAGTTGTGTATACTGTATCTAAGTGGGCTATTCTGCTTTTTGGTCACAGTTCACATGCTGAAGTATGGTGTCGCATAGGCTCCGTCCAAGGGTGTGGACAGCTGCACCTGTTATGTGTAGTACCTGTTATGTGTAATGAGCCATTAGAAGAGCCGCTGTATAACTCAATAATGTTCTGCTTATTGATATTGTATTGAAATATACATGCAACTATGGCAATTATACATGTTGGACCACACATTACTCTAGCTGGGCAAGCTGAGCACATGTTAGATAAAAGTATGAGAAATCCACCAATAACCAGGTTAAGCCTTCAAAAATATTATACTGGAATCATGTCAAGTGAACCATTCCCACAGCGATATCAAGAACATAGATGGTCCTTCTAACAACCTTGGGACAGTGTTTCTCTTATCCTGGTACAAGCCTATGTTTACCTTTTTATTTTTAAGTAATGTTCCATATCTCTATTACTCATTGAATCTGAAGCCTGGTACGGTCTGTTTCTATTATTTGAGATACTGTTGACTTTGTGATATTATTTATTTTTGGTCTACGTGAGAATACTTTCCCCATGGCGCTCCTCTTGTTTCTCTGGCATTCTTTTGTTCACTGATCGTGACCTGACAGCCAACATTTATACCAATAGTTAAAACTATTTGCCCTCGCTCTAACGTCCTCAAACAGAGTCCCGGACCCACCCAACCACTATCTGTCCTGACCTTGTATTCACATCTCACATAAATTACTGGCTGTGTGGGACATCTTTTTTTTGTCAAGCAGCTCTATCTGTCTTTATGGAAATTTTACAAGATCCCCTTTGAATCCATCAGATAATAAAAACACCATTTAATTAATTTCCACCTATATACAAGCATTGATTGTTTGCAGGCCTCATCCAGCATAGAGGATGAATACAGATCATCTATGTTTGAAAATAACTCATTTTGATAATCTGTAGAACGGTGACAGGGAAGATCCAGTAGAGTTAGTAATTTGTGGTTATTATTGGAGTTCTGAGGTCAGAGGGGCAAAGCATTATTTAGAATGTCCCTAAGATTTTCAATGAACTCTGCAGTAGATAGGAATAATATAGATTCAATTTGGGGGAGTTTTGTAAACCATAGCTGCTACTGGGCTCCTACCGTATATGCCTTACATACTTATTTTGCCTTGTCTCAAAGTTACTCGGTCACAGGACCCACTTCATCCAATGACTGGCCTTCTGGGACAAGAAAACAACACAGGAAGCGTAATCCCTGGAAATGGAAGTGACATCCTACATCCGAGAAGGGCAGTTATTGGATAAAACAGGTCACCCCTATAAATTTCCAATCAATACATGGTCTGTAACTGGAAGTTCCAAAGCAACTAAGATCCTGGATACCAGTTATTCTCTTGAGGAAGTGGTCACAAAAATCAGGGTCATGAAGCATCAAGCAATAAGCAACGGGTTGTTTGTAACATCATTGACTGCTCATCTAAAATATAATCAAAATACAAATGGAATATACAGAAGTTTGATCTAAATCCATGTCAGAAGGTATATTTTGACTGTAAATTTACCCAAAGTAAAAAGAGTGTTGAATTTGTTAAATGAAGCTTTGGATTTGAGGATCCGTTTACAAAGTCAATGTCTCCGACCTCTAAAATTCTGGCTAATGCAGTATATGAAATTAAATTTAATGTTAACTGGTCCAAATGATCTTCATCTAATATGAATAGTGATAAAAAAATATATATATATATGTATATTCCTTATATTTAGATTTTGGAGGGATACCCATGGTAGAAGCATTAATTACAGTATCTGGCAAAACATGCTGTAGGCACAGATAGTCCTTCCCTCCCTTCTCACACTGAAAGTGATGTGTATGCACAGATAGTACTGTTTTTACTTCTCACATAGTTAACAATGTAAGGCCAAGTACTATGGGCTCCATGTCTCTCTCTGTACATAATGTAGGCACATGTAATGAGAGAATGAATGAATCTATCTATTGGTCCGTGCATGGCATTTGTAAGGCACCAAAGCAAATCTAAATATGTGCTTTCTGTCATTCTGTAGAAAGCTCTGTTGTTTACTTTGTGTGTATAAAAATTGTGACGTCACACAGGTGCATGGCTCATTTTATTACACAGCTCTCTGTGACATAATTAGCCGTGCACCTGTGTGACATCACATGATCATGAACTGGTTTTTATCCACAGGAAGTAAACAATGAAGCTTCCTGTTGAATGAAAGCAAGCCCAAATCTCGAAAACCATGAGGAATTGATGCAGAAATGTATATAACTTTTCACAAACAATATCAAATATTTGATGAAAGTGAACAATCCAACCCCTTTAAGTAAAGTGTTTGATGCCTATACCAATAGATATTATTATAAATTCATTCTTTAATTTTTATGGTCACATGTTCATATCCTTTAAATTACTAATTGTTTTATTTATTTTTTAACAATTTATTTATTTTTTGCTTCACCTCCAGGAATACCACATAAAAAATCCCTCCCAGCTAAGTCCCATTGATGATTCACAATAATTTGCAGTAAAATACATGGCAGATTTTCCCTCCTAAGTCATGGAGAGGAAATGATTAGGTCGTAGTCATTGGTTCCTAGTTACTCAGTAAATGAAATTCTGTGAAATAGCTCGGGGTGTATTATTCTTTAAGGAAAGATGCATCCTTTTATAAAAAGAGCTCCTTTATTTTGTGAGATGTGATTGAATTTATGCATGCTCTACAGAGTCTATTACTCCCCTGCCTGCTGACACAGAACACACAGAGTCAAAGGGTCTGGTATAAATCACACCACATTTTCAGTTTATTGCCCCCGTGGAGCAAAGAGCTGAGGGAAAAACACAATGATTTTGATCATTTGTTGAGTAAATAATGACATTTATCATAGCGCTGTTTATTTTGCTAATTAAAAGATGGCTGCCCCTGACAAGCACCAGAAGAAATACTGCTTCCGAATGAGGGTCATTTATATTCTACACCAAGCTTCTCCTAGAGCAAAGCAAGCCATTGCATTATTGCAATTATTAAAGGGGTTGTCCAGCAAAAAGAAGAAGAATTACATGTAAAATAATATCCAGGGGGACAATAAAATAATAACTCATTATTTACTTTTCCATGCTCCCCCCGCCCCACACTCCTAGCCCCTGAGGCATTTGACTTGCTGGGTGCCCCAACATCATTGGATACAATGGGGCTCATTTACTAAGAGTCCGAACTCCGAACTTTCATCAGGTTTCCTGAATATTTCCGATTTGCGCCGAATTGCCCTGCTTTCTCCTATGTGGCTTTAACACTATGTCCATTAACCGTTGGAAGGAGGCGGGGGATGTCGGACAACCCGACGGATTCGTAAAAACCGCGGAATTTAAAAAAGAATTTGTGTCGCAAGATCAGCACTCACATGCACCGGGACGAAGAAGGTGAACTCTGGCGGACCTCAGCGCAGCAGCGACACCTGCTGGATATCAGGCGCACAAATTTAGTGAATCCCGGCAGACCCGAATCAGCGTCGGACAATGCGCCGCGGGATCCCGACTGGACAGGGTAAGTAAATGTGCCCCAATGTGGCTCAGCCAATCACAGTAACCTTCTAGTATTTCCTGGCGTATCAGGAAACAACCTGCAAGTCATTTGTAGAAGAAGCTGCAAACATTGCTATTATTATATATTTATAATATATAATATTACCTCTATTATTAGCATTATTAATATTATTTTAATATTATTAACAATTGCCTATGTCCACCATTCATCATGCTCTAAATTGTAGCTCCAATTACTTAATTTTACTTTATCAAGTTTACGGCTACAAAATTCGAACTCCTCTGCTGGCAGTCACAATTATATCATATATAGGGGTTGTTCTCCATTTTATGACTATAACTTAATAGTAGGAAATGGTTTATATAGGAAAATAATTTAAAAAAAAATGACTTAATCTCTTGCCACTCCAATTCTCCGGTGTCTGCCTTACCTGGAGGGTTAAGGTCACATTCCTCATTCATGTGACCTCTCCAGCCACTCATTGATCTCAGCTGTGATACCGGCATGTTTACCGATGAGGTCAGCGGTTGCCTACAGCAGTCATGTGAATGATGTAAGCATTGCATTCTTGTTGCAATGGCAGGGAGCACTGGAGCGACAGAGGATATTTCCTTTTAGTTTAAGATATTTCCTGCTCTTAGGCATTTTTAAATAATCATTAACACTATTGTTTGTGTCAGATTTCGTAAAATTCCAACATATATTCTAATTCGACTAATTGTCAGCAGAGAATGACCTAATAAACCACTATCAGTATATTCTCAACACCTTCCAGATCATATATACACATACACCTTCCAGTTTCATACATAGTCCAGTGTGGTGACATTAGCTAGAAAATCTACTGAGTGAGTTGTAAAATGATTATGTAAAGTCAGGGAGGTGGAGAGTTTAGCACTGAAGTCAAGCTCTCCACACCTAAGAACACTCACTCTTTGCTTTGATAGACATCAGGGACCAGAATTATGGAGATCCAGTAAGTGATGTCCATGGATGAAGATTATCAGTTATTATAAATGAGGTATTCTGAGGAGGGAGAGCTTGACTTCAGTGCACAGCTCTCCATATCTGAGACTTTAATCAACCATTTTTTATTTCTCATCTAAACTGATTTTCTGGATGATTCCAACACATTAGGCCATGAAAGAAAGATGAACTGCATGGTGCTTAACTTATTGGTAACATTCTGGTTGTGGTTTACTAGGTCAGTTTCTACTAACAGGTTCACTTTAAGGGAGACTATCATGGTCTTTTAGGACACAATAGCAAGATTTTATCCAAGGTATACTACCCTGACTCAATTGCACAACTAAACCATCACCAGCAGTTGATGAGACTCCACTATTCTCTATGTTATTGTTACTATTCTTTTTATATTGTGGTCAGAGACAGCATTAGGGTAGGGATATTTGGGACACCAAGGCACTATTCCATAAGGACCTGTGCATGGTTTAGTGTCCCAAAAGTATGTGACAGTTTCCCTTAAAAAGGTGGTCCCGTGAAAATGGAAAAGCCCCTGTGGCCCGGGGTAAGAAAAAAACCCCACATACTTATTTCCCGATTTCAGTGTCAAGCCGTGATGCCTCTTTTCAGGCCCGTAGTAAGAAAGGAATCTTCAGCGTTTATATACAAGCTCCATTTAGTGGTGTTGCCCTTTAAAAAAATCTGTTTATCCTCCTCTCTCATTTTCTCTTTCTTTAACTACATATAAAGAAAAGATAAAAATATTAAAGATAGAATGATTCTAATTACTGGAGAATGTCTAGGAAGAGAAGGTTCACCCAGTGCTAATAGGAAGTATGTGAAATTTATATGTGCAGAGAAAAATGACTAAATATATTACAGTGAAATCTTAATATTATTTCCATAAGCGGGAAGAACTCAGGAGCAATGGAGATGAGTGCTGAACCTTTAAATAGATCTCCCTTACTCACCAGCACAGAAGGGAAATAAATATTTTCTTTTCGTATTTTGAGAGTCATCAGTGCATACCAAGTTCTTTTTTAGAAGTCTTTTATCATCTTCCACCATAGGAGGAATGACTTGCTAGTAACCACAATTGGGGAAAAATAACATTTTGACTGATAAAAATAAATCCGTTCAACACTTGGTCTTGTTTTTGGGACAAAAAATGGAACTGGCTCCTTCCAGTTTACCTTAAAGTCCAGTCTGTAAGAGACGATTGTCTTCTTAAAAGTGAACAATAGTGGCTAATAAAAAACTACAGATGATACTTTTAGGTCAGTAATACAAATACTACCAATAATATCACTATGTTGCTAAAAAAATAATACCAATAATAATACTCCGTCACAAATACTACCAATAATATCACTATGTCGCTAAAAAAATAATACCAATAATACTACTCCGTCACAAATACTACCAATAATACTACTACTACGTCACTAATACTACCATTAACCCTACTATGCTGATAAAATACAATACTACAAATTACCCTACTATGTCAATAAAATACAAATACTAACAATAATACTACTACTATGTCACTAATACTACCAATAACACTACTATGTATAATTCAAATCCTGCAATACTACTATTATGTAGCTTCAATCAATAACAGTACTATGTCGCTACCACAAATGATAAAAACAATACTACCATGTCACTACTACAACTACTACCAGTAATACTTATATATACTATATTATAATACAAGTTCCAATAATATCATAAATCTACTACAAATGCTACAAGTACGAGTAATATGTAAATAATAGAAATACTACCATAGTATGTTGGTAATAAAAATACTACCAGTGATACTACTATGTATCTAATACTACCAGTACTACCACTATGTCCCTAATATAAATACTACCAATAACACTAGTAGGTTGCTAATAAAAATGTTACCAGTAATATCATCTCTCTAATATTACCAATAATACAACTATGTCACTAGGTATATTTTATGTAGGTTCCTTTAAATTTATACATTTAATTTATGATTCTTTCAATAAAGCCTCATATCATTCATACAGGGCACCATTTTTCCTTGCAGAATTACATAGGTGTCAGGAAATGAGTAGAAGGAGGTTGTGAATATTTTGACTGGACATATCAGTGATGAACATGATGCACGGCTTCCAAAAACTAAATTGACCGTTGATTGGACTTCCTGCTTCTCTGTTTGGAATCAGCCATGTGATAGTCAACATGAGATTCTGGGTTTTAATGATTTGCTATCATCTTTCCAGCATGACTAATTTCATCCTCAAGAGAAAACCCTGTTTTCGTGATAGTAAAATTTGATAGCTTATGTCAGAATCAAGACCTACATCAGATTTATGTCTCTGCAATTATATACAGAATATGCTATGTATCTAGGAGGGCACAATAATCTGTCCAACCTGCAATAAATGCAAAGAGGTTTGAAGACCCTTGGCATGTCCAGTGAAATCATTGCTTTATTTATGCAACATTTAAAACGTAAATAGAAACAAAACATTTGAAGCCATCATTTATTTCACAAATGAAAATTGCAGGTGACAAAAGTAAACATTGTAATATACTTCATTGAAGGGAGACTCCCATAAAGACAAGATTCTTAAATCAGCACAACAAAATAACACATTCTCTAATTCACTCTTATTTACAAAAGTACAGTTTTTCACATACTTACAACTCCAACCTGTCTCTATCAGTGTACACAATTTTGGATGTCGCATAAATCATAAATCGACTATGGTTGGATTCTTCTCATGAATAGCTTCTCTTGTCTGAACACTGCAGTGCTCTTTGCCTCCTGCCACTTCTTAACAAAACCAGCATAGACACATGTGCTTCCCACCGACAAACAGCAGTGTGCAGAGACTTACTCTACAAGCTACAGACAGATAACTTTTTTATAGCAAAGCTGACAGTGTGTGATATAGGTGAGTTAGCAGAGATGATAGTGTCATTGTGTTTTATATCCCTATCATGGATCATCATCTCTCGTCTCTGATCTGTCTCATCTCTCTATTTCTATGTGTCAGATACTACCCTGTTTCCCTGAAAATAAGACAGTGCCTTATATTAATTTTTGCTCCTTAAAGGGCACTAGGTCTTATTTTCAGGGGATGTTTTATTCTTCCATGAACAAGAATTTACATTTATTGTTGAACAAAAGATCAACTTCTCTAACATTCTTAGGACTCTCCAAACTCTGAATTTCATGCTGTATTTCTTGTGACTCCATTTCTATTAGAATCATTGGCTCCAATCTTCCTTACATGACCCCTTCTTATCCTGGTCGCTCCTGGTATCACATTTGAAGCACAACAGCAAGTGATTTACTTCCATGAATTCTTCTCCATGGCACAACCTTCTACAGCATCTAAAAGATTTCCTAATACTAATGTATGATGTGGGGGGAGCTGCTGCAATGACTGCCGCTAGGTCTTATTTTCAGGGGAGGCCTTATATTTATAAGCCTGAACAAAATTGCACTAGGTCTTATTTTCGGGGGATGTCTTATTTTAAGGGAAACAGGGTAGTAGAATGTTCAGACACTCAACAAACGTGTAGATAAATCCTGTACCCTTGTGAAGCAAACTGTGATGTTTAGGACCCCTAAAGGAAACACAAGGTCACTTAGTTAAACATTTTGCACACTCTTAGAATTCACAAGTTTTGAGAGGTGCAGGAAGTGATTTAAAGTTCTCCACACAACTTCCGGATATGGCACAACAATAAATCACAGCCCTAAAAGGCTATAAGATCCCTTTCACTAGCCACAGTGATACAGAATGTTATCAATCGTGAGCTGCCACCAGTTTTCCTTTTATATAAGCCTGGTCCATAAGGGTGAGGAACCAACCCGGTAGCATGTATATAAATGAAGTGGTATTGGATGTTTGAGTTCGGTATCGAGATAAAAAAGCAAGGAAGGTTAAATTTTATATTTAATTGCCTTAAGGGCACACTAGACAATACAGTACACACAATAGATATATTCAGTACAAATACACAGGTAGCAC
Source organism: Engystomops pustulosus (assembly GCF_040894005.1). Taxonomy (NCBI): domain Eukaryota; kingdom Metazoa; phylum Chordata; class Amphibia; order Anura; family Leptodactylidae; genus Engystomops; species Engystomops pustulosus. The sequence continues at coordinate 62,646,693 of NC_092416.1, read as the reverse complement.
TACAGGTCTCAGCAGTTCAGTGAGTTAATTACCTTGTGTGTGGCCCTAATGGGGATGGATAGTCCACACTTGCGCTTGGTGATGCTAAGGTTTCCCCCAGGTGAAAGACGATGGGGCCTTAGAGGTGTCTGATTATATCAGGTGCAGACACACCTCTGCCACCCAATAGGAAGAGTCATGGGTCCCTCCTACCTGGTATTACATCCAGAACACTGGAGAAGCCATAGCTTCTCAAGAGGAAGTCATAGGGTCATGTTTCTGGTATCATTGGATCTGGGTGAATCCCTGGATCGTATTGATACCAAACCTGACCCATTTGATATGGTCCTATTCAGAGATATTTATATCTCTGGACCAGAGGATGCTAGAGCCCCAGGAATTGGACCACTGTGATCTCCGGAAGGTAACCAATCCAAAAATGTAGTTGCCCTAGGGCTGGCATGGACCATAACTCCATCACATTGATCACAACCCTGATAATCTAAGCACATTATCAGCATCTCACAGCCCTAGAGGGGTCATGAAGTGCCTGCACAGTCAGTCCCCACACACATTCTGGATTCTTACACTGATCATCACTGAGTGATAGGAGCTAAAACAGCAATAAAACTGAGTAAAATATATATAAAGTATGTGGGTTAAAAATTATCTTTATTGTGTAAACATCACTAGGGGGTTGACATTTGAAAACTTTCTTTCATGGGCAAAGCCCTTTAAGTAAAGCAGCTTCTGTGTGCCTTGACTCTTTCTCTTTGCTCTTTCTCCAGTAGTGAGCAGAGTAACTTTAAACATTCATCTCCTGTCCAGCTCAAACACTAAAGAAGACTAAATATTAACTCTAATTTCCATACCTAGAGAATGCTCCAATTGATAATTCAGCTCTTGGAGAAGATTAGACTATCCAGACTGTCTATAAAGAGTTAAGTCATGAGACATTTTATCAGGTTCCTTTATCTCTCAGCTGTCAGTGGATAAAGGACAAAATTTAGATTTACTCAAACTGTTCAAATAAGTAAGAAATGCAGAGTAAAAAGAAGGAGCAGATTTATGTAATATTACAAGGTTTACTAAATAGAAAATGGAGGTTGCATCCGTTACTCCAGTCTGAATGGTATAAAACATACGTCCATGTGAGTGAGCGGCATGCTCAAACCTTTGCTACATGTTTGCTTTATACTAAGTTTACTATCATCTGCTCTAGTGATTATAAAATGTTGTCAAAAGTTTACTTACTTTAATTCCAATGGTAATACGATTCTGTCCTATGCAATGTTGTACCCTGAGAGTCTTAGTTACACTGGTCTGCCTATTTAAATTTTTTTGAAAGGCCAGGTGCATGAAATCTGCAATGTGTCACACAAAAAGTGCACATGGATGTTGTCTATCAAAAGGCCCACTCTTAAAAGAGAAAGTTTCCGTTCTAATCTTTCCCAACTCTCTCAGCCAAAGGGCCCTAAAAGGTTCAGGTATTGGCAGCTTCCTCTTGCCGAGAGGTGGAGAAGGCTTTGTTAGGTAACAGATTTTGTTTCCATCCTGTTGTAAATAAGACAGCTGTGTATATATCATTCTGTTGCATTAATTTTTTTTTTAATATCCTTTAATGATCATTGCCTACCGTGTATAAAATGCTGTGAATGTTTTATGACAAAAAGAACCAGTATTCTTGAAAGCTCCCCATCTTATCTACTGAGTTAGCCTCAAAAAGGTATCGCCAGAATTGTTCACTCTTCTTCTGCTCTCCATGGCTAACACAGTACAAGTCTCCACTACCAGAAGACCCAGACACCACAGAAAGGCAAAGGTTGCAGGTTGGTGAGCCTAATGGCCCCACAGATCCAAGAGTGTCCATCAAAAAGGGCCTTGTGTACAAAAGTGATTAAATAAATAAAGATGTGGGCCTAGTGTGAAGGCTAGTGGTGCGCATGATGGGGGTTGGGTATTTAAGAAAGGGATTGCTTTTACTAATGATCAAAATAAGACAGCCCACACCTCTCCCAACTTCACCAACATAGCGGAGGTAGGGTAGCTCCCTTTCTGTGTCAGACCAAATCCAATAAGTGGAGCAACTTATGCCTTACCCCATGGGAAAGTGTTCTCATACCTGATAAACCAGATCAGGCATATAAAGTTGGCTGTCATTGTGTATTGTGGATACTAGCCATTGAGACTAATTTGGGTAATGATCAGTGATTTCAGCTTTTAGGCATTATCTGGTTTGCTTGTGCTTTGGGAGCTCTCTCTTAAGAAGAAACAGATTTGGGAATGGTTATAGACACCTGCATAAGTGGAAGCTGGCTAGTTTCATCAAGTTCCAGTCTGATGATGAGGTTCTCTGAAACATTTAATGTGTTTGCATTGATTCCAGGCATGCACTCTGAAGTAGGATGAGCAAATAAAGGCAAGGCCTCTGCTATGTACAGTGAGGTCCATTTTCCTACACACCACATGCCACAGACATAAACGCTGTTCCAGCACGCACTGCTTATGCAGACAAGGACGGAAAGATAGGGACTTAATTATCAACTTATTTTAGCATTTGACAATGTTAAAAAATAGAAAATTGTACACAGATGCACATGTGATAACAAACAAGCTGACTAATTATAGTGGGATTAAGTTTTTATGTTTGTAAGAGGAAGATGTGGGTCTCAAATTAAAGGGGTATCCCGGGAATATGAACGTCTGACACAAAAATCCTTGATGATATAAATAAATGAATACAACAATACTCAATGTCATTAGTCACAAAACGGAGCTAAAATAATATGATTTTATGATTTACAAAATGTATGGCCTCTCTAAAGTAGGTGGAGTTATCACTAAGATGGCCACCACTGGAAACTACAAGTTCCATGACCCTTTAGTTCTCAGTAACTCCTCCTACCACTTATGCTCTGCTAACAGTGATGATGTAACAGGTTTTCTTGCTCTGTTACCATAGTAATGATGTGTAACTGCCATCACCACAACACTGACCATACTGGATGCACTGCAACCAACCGACTACAGCCAAACGTAGTGGTGATCACATGACCCTGCCCAGGCAGGTACAGGATATGTGATGTGGACATGTGACCAGCGGCCATCTTCTTTTCTGCGACGGACCGCGTGGAGGAAATTAACGGACTGATTAAAGGGCCGGTAGCATTTTAATTCTTCATTACAGTCTATGTCACCAGCATTTTCTGCTAATATTAAATATATTCCCAGGTCCTGAATTTATTCTGCAGTGCTTTACAGAATATTAACATCAGTTTGTTCCTATAGTGGGACTTTCAGTATAATCTGACATATACTGTACACCTAGGTTAGTGTCATAAGCAGTGGCGTAACTTGAAACTGATGGGCCCCCGACTAAAATTTATGGCTTATATTACTAGTCTTCTCATATAGGAAAGTGACACCTTATGGGCTGCAGTGCAATGTCTGTACTAAGCCCCCCGACTATAATTTATGGTTTATAGTACTAGTTTTCTTATTTAGGAAAGTGACAACTTATTGCCACCCTAAGCCTCTTGGGCCCAGTTGCAACTGTACCCTCTGCACCCCCTCAAGTTACACCCCTGGTCATTAGAATCCAATGAACATCTCTGTGAAGCAGTGGGAAGGACATATGAACACCATGTAGATGTTGTTGGACTCCCTCTTCCATCGTATCCACTGAGCTACTACCTATATATCATATACTCATTTCAGAGGATGTTATTTTCCAGATGTTAATTTATTTTCATTTTTTTCATGAACATATCATAACCATAGTGGTCAAAGTTGAAGTTCAAACTCAATAAAGCCACTGGTAGGTTTTCTTGTTGTCAAAGTAGTATGGTCTATATGGGACAGATACAAAGTAGACCTGTCACCAAGTACAGGCGGTCCCCTACTTAAAAACAACCGACTGACAGTTGACCCCTAGTTACAAACGGACCTCTGGATGTTGGTTATTTACTGTACTTTGGCCCTAGGCTACAATAAACAGCTGTAACAGTTATCAAATGTGTCTGTAATGAAGCTTTACTGTTTATCCCGGTTCTTATGACAACCCAAAATTTTTAAATTCCAATTGCCACAGGGAGTATAAAAGTATAAAATATACAGTTCCTGCCTGTATAGAATGCTGAATAACATACCAAACCTTATTATCACTGACCTCCAGAAGTTTTTATGTGAGTAAGCCAAGGTGGTGGAATCCTTCTATTTTCTATTTTTCTACTATTTTTTGGGGATTGTCCCAAAAAAAACTAGTATCAGCTTAATGAAGTATAAACTCCAGTCTTTTGAGCAGGAGAGGATTTTACAAGGATTTTTTTTTAAATCAGTACCAACGGAGCACTGCGTCAATCCAATGAGGTATGACTTAGTGTCAGGTCTTCTTTAATCAAGCTTATAATTCATGAGAGTAAAACAAAAGGGGTTGTAGAACTTCCCATTATGATAAGGCTAGCCTGCGTAGCGGTAGCCACCTTTCGTAATTGATATGGGCAATTGTTTTAACAAGGCATGTAATGTACTATAATGTGGCCCATCAAGTCCAACCTAAAAATGCTATAGATCTGGTGGCTCTGCCATACTCCTTGATATTGTTAAGCAGGGGGTATAGTATAGCTTACTTGTTATCAGTACTGCCCAATTTACTATCTCTCAACTTCTTTTAATGGGGCCAGAAGACCAACAACCATTTAACAGGACCATGAAATATGTTCAACATCCTGAACCTGACCACCATTTCCATTCTGGATGCACCTTGATCTTTTTGTTTTGCGTCAAATAAACATAGCTTGAACAAGGCCATTCCATACTCTGTTGGTTTTAAGTGTAGTCCTTTCTCATCTGTAAATCTGAACTCAGACCGGGAAGATTTTTGTTTTACATGATGCATTCTTTTGTGTCCTTTCCACCTTTTCTATAGCAACAGATGGAATCTGCTGCTTAATGGCCTGTGTTATTGTGCCATCCTTACTGAATGACCCGCTGCAAAAATCCATATCCTTTTGTTTCTGTTTTAGATATTAGTGGAGCCTGCTGTACATTACCTCTGTAGTACATTCACCAGCAGAGCTGGGATCTCTACCATTTAGACCCAGGACATTGTCTGTCACAGCAGCAGTCAAGATAAACCTTCACCCAGAACAAAGTTGGAGTGACCTTTTACAAGCTGAATCTGCTTTGCTCTCCTCCAGACTAATTTATCAGCCTTCGTTTCAGCACAGGCTCTCAGCAGTGGCCTGAAAGGACATTCTAGAGAGCATGAATGAACAGGAGGATTAAGATGCTTGGCTAGTCATTCTTTTTCAAACGACACCTTCTGGATTTGCTAAGCTGTAAGCTGTAAATGACCGTAAGTGGTGAGATGCTCTTAAACTTGAAAACTGCTCGCTGAAGAGAAGTGAATTGGAAAAGCAGTTAAGCTGTTTCACTGGAAAACAGTCAGTGACCAACACGATAATGATGGTGGATGTCTTCCTTTATGGTCTGCAACCATCAAGACTGTTCTACTGTGAAGGGAAATTACAGAAGCAAATGCCCCCGTTTTCTGCAGATATTTAAAGTCAATATGTGCCCTATCCGAATGCAGCGTTGGATAGGGGCAGAGAAGCTGAACTTGCATTCTTGTAGGTTTATGTATATGTAGGTTTATATATAGGTTCATCTAAAGGAAGAGTTATACGTAATAAGTAAACCCCACTTACACAGTGATACACAGAATGATATAGGAACGTTTGAAATCACTGTATGTGAGCGGTGTTATCAGGACTCTCACTGTATCTCCTAGGAGTCCTCTCATAATTTACTTAGAAATCCTACATATTAAATTGTATATCACAGACATAAACTTCTCTCCCTCCATCATTTCTCGTTTCAAAATCACTTTGAGTATAGTAAACCAGTTGGAACAAAATTCTACTCTGAAATATTGCAAAAGTTTTCTACATAGGTTGATATGAACATCTTATTTTATTAAAAAAAAGTTTTACTAGCCGTAACAAAAGCTCAAGGCATCAGGACCTGAACTGAATATTTGTGGTTAGCCAATGGATAGCCAAAAGAATAACTTCAAGGGATAAAGACATAAAAGTCAAGTTATATTTTCATAAAAAGTTACTGATTAGATGGGGCCAATGTAAACTCATTAGGGGAGATTTATCAGAAGTGTCTGAGAGCAAAACTGTTCTAGTTGCCCATGGAAACCAATCAGAGCTCAGCTTTCAATTTCTCACAGCTGTATACAGGCAGTCCCCGGGTTACATACAAGATAGGGTCTGTAGGTTTGTTCTTAAGTTGAATTTGTATGTAAGTCGGAACTGTATACTTTATCATTGTAGCCCCAGCCAGAACTTTTTTGGTCTCTGTGACAAATGGATTTTAAAAATGTTGGGTTGTCATAAGAATCAGGATTAACAATAAAGCTTCATTACACATACCTGTGATAACTGTTACAGATGATTATTGTATCCTAGGACTAAAGCACAATAAATTACCAATATCCAGTGGTCCGTTTGTAACTAGGGGTTGTATGTAAGTCGAGTGTTCTTAAGTAGGGGACCACCTGTATACAAGTAAAGCTGAGCTCTGATTGGTTTTCCTGGGTAACTAGAACAGTTTTACCCCAGACACTTTTGATAAATCGCCCCATTGAGTTGGACATGGTCTAGGATTTGGAGAGACATCATTTACTTGATTTCTTCTTTATTTTATCCATATATAAATAATTTAGTTGCTAACTTTATCTTTAGGCCCAGTCCACACTTGCATCTGAGCCTTAAGGAGAGCATAAGCTAAAAAAGAAAGGTGAAAGGAAGGTCTTCCCCTCACTCTCTGTTCCCCATGGACTTTAATAGACCTACCGTCATCGGTCATTACACATCCATAAAAACATTTGCTGGCTGCTGTGCTATTTTTTCCATGGTTGATAACAGAAAGTATGAGGGAACCTACCAAACACAAGTGTGCACCTTACTGGTGCTTTCCTCCTCAAGTAGAGTTGGTATGTATATGAAGTGATATTCTACAAAAAAATAATCATTCAATGGTCCAAGACATCATTTCAGATGACCCTATACATTAAATGATTAGGAATTTAAGAAAAACCCTTGACTAGTTCACATATGTCAATGTACTTACTAGAACGCTATCATGCGTAAGGTGTCATTATTCTTTACCAAAGCTCACCAGTGGCGCTTCATTATGGAATTTCTGTATTCCAGCATCTTATCCCACATAATGTTTACAGAGTTACTCACATAGCAATGGGGGGATTTTCTGCACAGTATCCTCCCAGGACATTTTGGCTAATTAGGCTGAAATAACTGCCATTGACTTCTCATGGCAATCATTATCATCAAAGATACAAAGAGGTCGGATTATGTGCTGCTGAATTTCAAGAATTCATGCTATTAAACTGCATTTAAGTGTTCTATAGGTCAGCAGGTCTTGTGTCTTCTGGGTAGATGTTAGACTTCTGGCTCTCACGCCCTTTCTTGCTAATAAAAATTGGGCTATCCATTTTGATAGTGGATTAAAGCTTTACAGTAGGGTTTAGAAATCGTCCCTGTGAAATATGCTGTCTCTTCCAGTTGCATCACTATCTGGGATTACTTTAATTGGATTGACTTGAAAAGCTTTTTGAAAGAAGAAGTAATCTGTGCAGTCAATAATCTTCTGAGAGAATATGTCATACATATAGTAATAAATATGATAAATGTGAAAAATGAATAGAGCAATTAAAGGGGTGGTCCAAAGGGTACATTTTTGGTTCATTGATCCTCTGCTTCTTTCACTCAGTGATGCACAGATGCCCTGACCAGTCTGAACTTCCTGGTGGAAGTATAACTAAACTTCTGACAAATCATTAGTTCAGTTGATAACAGTAAACTAACTGTAATATACTTTATTCAAAAAATATGTTCATGTGTCTTTCTATTATCAGCTTTCTGCCCTGTATATAATGTTAGCCGACAGATAAAGGAACCTGATAAAGTGTCTAATAGCTTTGCCCTTTACAGACATTGGATAGGCTACTCCTCTTAGAGAGCTGAATCATCAAGGTATGTAAAGAGTTAATTTTAGCCTCCTGAGCTTACATTGAGATACACTGCTCACTACAGGAGAAAGAATGAGAAGAAATAAGGCACAGAAAATCTGCTTTACTTAAAGAAGTTTATTGCAAGCTTATTACATCACCTGCACTATTCATTTCTGCAATAAAAAATATTTGGTACAAAGGTTTAGTAACGCTTTAAATGATAAAGGTTTAAAAATGGTTTAGTAACGCTTTAAAGGAAATCTACCACTTCATTTAACCTTTACAAAGCACCTTCAGCATAACACCAGCAAAGTTAATAGTGATTCTTTGTAAAAATAATTTAATGTTGGTGTTAATTATTATGAAGGGCTCTGGCTGCACTACCTCCACAGAAATCATTTATTTCTCCCAAACCTAGTAGACCAAACCTTTCGGGCTCCTATACTATAGCTTGCAAGGCTTAAAAAGTCTTATTTTGTTCCATGGTTCCAATGTTTTTTTTAGAATAGGCTAACAAAGTAAAGTCGAATAAGGATAAGGACTTTTTTGGGGAAAAAAAAAATTGCTGGTATCTGCCATTGATTTAAAATGACCTATGGGATCACTGCATAGGCAACTACCAATTGTAATTTATGGTTAGGGGAAGGCAATCAACCATGCTTCACTTTCTTTAGGAACCAGTTGTACTCACCCTTCCCTGACTTGGGCGGACGAGACAATGTTGGCAATTATCTTCCAGCCAAGCTTATGGGGTCATGGGTAATCACTGCCACCTGAATCAACCTTTACTCAGCACCTCTTCCATCCTTTTTCCCCAATAGATATTGTACACCAGGAAAACCTTTTTTTTCATCTTTTCATTGTCAGTCAGCTCTAAAGTTGAATGTTATATGACTATTATGGACATGACCTCATGACTAATATCTATTCTGGTGGTCCTAACTATATAATTGGGGAAAAAAATATTTTTACTTATGTTTTTCAAACACCTTTTAAAGTTTGTAAGAATCAGGTTAATTCTCTTTCAATAAACTAGAATAGAGAGTAGCTCAATAGAGAAGTACATGTCCCTCTAGAGGCCCAAACGTCCATAAAGATGGATAGACCATTACTATAAATTGGAGTCAAATAATGGCTCAGTTTTCTCATGGTGGTGCTTCTGGAAATTTGCTTACAGCTTCCACCACATATTATGGCTGATAGTCATTATTAATATGAGAAACCAACTAATAGATGGCTCCCTTTACCCGTGAAAGGTCTTTGTTTTATGGTATTTTCATGGTTTAGAATGCACAACCTATTCGTTTCTGCACAGTTATGGTCATGCATAACCCAATTTTTAATAAGTTGTGATTATTATTAAATGATTTGGCTGGAACCGAAACATGAAAGAGATTATGAAGTATTACAGTCCACAGTAAGATGCTCCTCTTTGGCGCAACTTGTGTGGCGGCATCAGGCAAGAGACCTACTGCAATTACTATACACCAGGGGCCCTATAATGAATTCATAGGCACATAATCTATGTTTATTTAAGTGTTTCATGAAATTTTACATATACGTTACAGATTTTTTTTTCATTTCACTCTGGAAAAAGACATAGCATCTCCAGCTCATTAGGTCCAGTAATTAGCGAGGAAACGTAGTCTTGTGCAAAGCTTTCAGCAACTTTTTGCTGATATAAACATCATCAATAATTCTGTCAAACAGGGTTGTCCCTGATGGCGTACCCACTATATGTGTATACAGGTTGAGAGGAGAGAAATGACATCCTGCTTTGCTACACATTATTGGCTGGGCAGAGGTTACAGCAGCTGTGACATATTTTTGTAACACAAGCTTTTATTTCAGATGTTTTGGAACAAAACATTTACTGTTGTGGAATGCATGTGTCTCCGCTCAAAGGGGAAATAGATCCCACTGCAAATTAAGGATTACCCAGGCTTCCTTGCATTGAGAATAGTTGGAACACTATTCAAAAATGTTAGTTTTTTGTAATATTTAAACATTTTTTTCTGCAATTTTTTGTTTGCTAACTCTTTCATTGTTAATTGTTTACTTGTGGGTGTCAATATTATGCTTTGGCACTTGTTAGGCTAAATTCACACACGGAATTTTGTCCTGTATTTTAAGTAAAGATGAAAAACACTGATTCTTGATGTAACTATAATATTTTAATTTCATAGCTAGGAATGAGCGAACCTGGACCAGACCCTGAACATGAACCCTGAAAGTTCTGTTCAGGTTCATGCACCAAAGAATCATAGCTTCAGTGACCTCATCAGTGAGCAATGATCCTCAGGAAAATGCTTGTGTGCGCCACTGTGTCCCCATTTATCGCCATAGGTGTTGGCACATATGGCAGGTATTAGCAGTGGTCGAGGGGACCTCTGGCTGAAGTCTGGGTTTCAGGTCCCAAATCCGGAGTGTTCAACACAGACCCAGGTCCACTCATTACTAGTCACAACCCTTTTCCATTTTTGTTCTCCTCCTTCTACAAGAGACTTATGGAGGCTTGATGTCTGTGAGACGTATTGTACTTCATAGTGGCATTCGGTATTCTCAAATTTTTTTAGGACTTTCAATTGGGTCAGTATGATCATGGAGATGCCACATTTATATAGTGTTTGTTGTGTTTCAACACCTTTAAAAGAACTTTAGACATTTTGAACATTTAATTTGAACATTTTTTTACAGCCTTGATTGAATCCTAAAATAGTTTCTAATTTTTATGGTTTTTACATTTTCCCGCTCCTGCTCCTTTGGCCGTGCGCACACATTCCCTCCAAGGGCGCGCGTTGGCTTCAGAGAATTTAAAGGGCCAGTGCATCGTTAATTGGTGCTGACCATTTCCCAGAATTCTGTATAAACCTGCCTCTCACTGCACACCCTGCTGGATATTTATGCTTCCATGCCTGAGAGACTTTGCTCCTGTGCCGCCTGTCCTAACCTACCGCAACATCCCTAACTCCAATCCTTCCTATCTCAACCTTCTTCCTGTCCACGACCACGCTTCTGCCTCACAACTTTGTACTACGTCTTGGCCACCACCGCAGGACAAAGTCGCGCCTGTGGAGCGTTCTGGTGGTACCACGCCACAGCAACTCCAACCCTCTTTGTGGTAGGCTCTAGTGAAAACTGTGTGGCACTTAGACTCTGCTCCCAGGTGTCAGCTTACGTCATTATCCGCAGTGGTCCAGTGGGTCCACTACTCCTGGTGCCTGACAATTGCAGTATGTTGCAAAAATGCTTCCCATATAATCTTCTTTTTAACAAGATGCATAAAATTCCATAGAGATTTAGAGTAGCAGATTCCATAGCAGATTTAGGAGTATTTCTGTGGACGTGTAGGTTTTGGCCTTACTTCGGTGAATTTGTTAGGGCATACCTGTTTTCAGAGCCCCCCAAGAGAGTTGCAAGTATGCTTTAATTTCTGTAGGGAAATAATTACAACTCTAAACAGAAAACATTTGGTAACAAACAAAATACTTAGTAAATGGTGATTATACAGTTGGAGGCCTCTAAGAGAAATATTGGCTTGAATTATAGTTGCATTTTAGGTAACCCACATAAGACAACCTTTACTATCTAATCTAGTAGGCTTGCGACATATAATAAGAAATTTTATATATTCAATAGCAATATCATGTAGGAACGAGTCCTCCACTACCCCACATTATTAGCCAATGATCGGGAAAGGAAACTCCTGAAAAAGTGGATAAATCATTAATAGCAATTTTTTTTAATATAAATAAAATATTATATATAAATCTCAAATGCAAGTTGTGTTGTCATCTTACTTTAGTAAGTAATCCTTTTAGGACATGTTATGTACATTATTACTGTCTCTAAGGCTACATTCACACGATGTAAGGCCGCCACACCATGGTACGGGGGGCGTACATCGACGCCGGGGAGAGGAGCAGGGGATGAGCACTGCTCACCCCCGCCCCTCTCCATTGAGTAACATAGGGCACGGTGCCATATTCTGTTGAGAGATAGGACATGTCCTATCTTTCTACGGGCTACGGAACATACTGCTCCTGTATGGCGCCGTGAGGCCATTGAAGTTTATGGAGGACATATATACGCCGTATATATGTCGGCTGTATATATGTCGGCCATATATAGGTCGGCTGTATATATGTCCCCATACGTTCGTGTGAATGTAGCCTTAGTCTAATATTTGATAATCCGGTAACTTTCTGTATAACTGAAGCACAACAAACTATTTTTCTGCAACACCAATAGATAATTCTTCTTATATTCTTAAAACTCTACAGTAAAGTCAATAGTTCAGATCTCAACCATGAAACCAGATTGGGAGGGGGTCAGCATCATATAGTTTCTAAATACATTTATTTTAGAATTACAGGGGTTTTTATGCAAAGGTTACATATAAAAAGATTGTAGCATTCTGTGAAATGCCAGGTATCAGCAGGAGTATTGGAAAGGCTCAACTACTGTAGGAAGGCCACATTACAGCATGCAATAGGCCACCATAACATGAGTCCTTATAGGAACAAGCAAGTTGTTCTTTGTTAGCAATGATGTATTTTACAGCTTTACATTTAGATAATTCCACCTTACAGTATGATGACTACGCCTTATAAGTGTTCAGTATTGTAGAAACGGGACATGAATGCGATGAGTGGTGACAGCGAGACAGGTCAACCTTTAGAGGCTAAAATAAGAGGATGTGTAGGAATATGGACAGGGAGAGAAGGTCTTCTCAGCAGTAGGCTAATTGGTAAGTACAATAGTGGTGGAGATGGGAAAGCAGAGTCCTAGAAATGTTCAATTGGACAATGTATTTAGGAACTGAGAAATAGGAAGTGCCAGCTGTGACTGCGAGTGAATTAGCCGAAGTCAGGAATATCTGAATGAGGCAAAGTGGCAAAGAGGGAAGTGAAGATTAGGATACAATTCAATGTAAATTAGGTAGACCATTCAAGATACTTGAAAGAATGTTCATGTCCTTACTCCTTTCTTTCCTTTAAGCAGGAAATGGATAGAAATGGATTTTAGGACTAGGTAGGAGATTATATTTAGCCTAGCAAAAGACAATGGCTACCTATGGATAGGTAACAATAAATATTACCGGAAACATGAGATTTTCAGACTCATATCTTGCTTTGGTTATTTAGTTGAAACATTAAAAACCCTAAACAAAATTGCAAAATAAAATATGTTATATACAAAATATGTATACATCTAAACATATAAATAATAAACATAGGAATAAATAACTATAAATATCAAAAACAGAGCACATGGAATGCCATGAATTAATATTTATGTTTTATGGGTAAAGATATTGGGCCACATTTATCAAACTGTATGCATCAGATTTGTGTTTGACTTTACACTGAAAAGAACCTGCAATCTCCGTGTACATGTATTTTATAAAGTATTTGCACCAGTTTTATGACGCAGCCGCACTGTGTCCGACACTACAGAAAAAATGTGCGCCTAAAGGGGCTGTTACTGCTTAGTAAGACCGTGCGCCACATTTATTACAATTCTGCAGCATGACCAAAGTGCACCCAAAAAAAAAGGTGCACACATCCAGAGCAGCTCAGATTAATGAAGACCCGGCTCCAGTTTTAATGAATCTGGTGCACTCTGCACACTCCAGAGGCAAACTACACATAGTACAGACTGAACGTGTCTTGATAAATGTGGGCCATAGTTGACCTTATACTCACCTCCTCTGGTGCTCCCAATCTCCTCCGCCACCAGCCGTCAATGCAGGGCCTCTGTTTGGTGCTCTCCCGACCAATGGCGTGTGCCTGCTTAAGCCTTTGAATTCCAGGAAACCCCTTTAATGTAGGTGTGTCATAAAAGTAAAACCGGATTGTTATTGTACATTCATTTAACCCTTTGAAGCCATTGCCACCGAGCAATTGCTCTATCAAAAACACAAAGAGAAAGACATATCGCCTTACCAATATAAGGTGACATCAAAACCACAATATACAGTAACAATGTTCTAGTTACAGTCATCATCAGTAGGGTGAGAATTCCCCTCTAAGTAACAGGATTAAAAATTTGGAAGCCTGCAATACATCACTAACCTCAAATGAGGTTAATTCTCATTTTGTCTTCAGACTGACAGTTTTAGAGTGACATTGGGGAAGAAAGAGGAGGAGAAAAAAAGCTTTTGACAAGTTTGGTTAATTTGCACTCCATTCACTTTTTCGTGAACACCCATCAGGGCTGCTATAGAACTGTTCTGCAATTGACCTTATTCAATGTCAGAGTGATATACTGGGAAGCAGGCCAGTTTTCACAATGCCAAAAACAGCAAATTGGACGGAAGCTTCACAGTTTCCTTCCTCTTTTCTTTATTATATCCCAGCATACAACTAGTTAAAGTTGCTTTATTTGTTTAACAGTAGTAATAGGGCATTGAAATACATAATCTTCCATTACAACAACATGGAAACTAAACTTAATGTTAACCAGGGCAGGAATTAGGAAAAAAATATATTTAGAGTTGGAAACATAATAGAGGTCAATAATGGGAACATATTTTAATTGCAATCCCCCCCCCCTCCATCTTTTTTCATAATGTTGAGGTTACATTTACAGCCACAATAGGCGTTTGCCTATGGCTCACTTACCCAGTAGAGGATGTAATGTAATCACTTTAATTTCATATTCTTAATTGTTGTCTATTATTGAGACAATATTTATTCAGAGAAAATAACCAGACTCTTTCACTTGACTTATTCTTTTCAGCATACAATGAACAGGAACCTGTTAAGTATATTTTCCCATTGGTGAATTCATATGCACTTGCTGAAAAGGAAATCAGCTTACAATCACGTGATAGACTTGTATTTATACACAACAACCAATCTGAAAAGAGGGGAGGACTGAGGGAGGACAGAGGGGAGGACCTGAACCAATAAGGCAGTGAATGTGTCCAGACTACTCCTTCCTTGTAGTTATCAATCGGGCTATAAAAAGTCCAAATGGCAAGATAAATATCAGACATTACTCTGTATCTAGTGTTTTTCTTATTGGTTTGAGCTTGGACAGTCTTAGGCTATATGCATGCAAGCTTTGTTTTTGTCCATGTACTATCCTTGTGCCATTTGTGGTCATCACACTAACACATGAATTTCAATAGACCATTGCACATGAATGTATTTTTCACATATCTATGTGGTCAGGCTTCTGAATGGGGCTCTTCACCCTTAAAAAAATCTACATATTTGTATGAGCTACAATCACACACATTTACACACTCATATTACTCATTTATACACTTATATACATACAGCATATACACACACACAATAAGCGCACATACAGCATAAACATACATTAAGTATATACTCACCATATATACATACACATGGCATATACATACATACAAACATACCATACATACCCCCACATCTCTACTGCAAGAAAGCTAAAGCAGGTCCTAGTGCTGCCTGAGTTTGCGGCCAATGCCTTCCCATAGAAGCCTATGGGAATGTGAAAATTACGGATGATATTTGAGTGTTATCCTCATGCAGTCCGCATTTGTGTATAACTTACCAGGTAACACAATCTTGTGACCTTCAGTGGGTTGAGAAATGCTGGTGACATCATATGCCAGCCTTCTGTGATGACACACCATTTGTGCAGAGATATGGCTCAGCAACGGATTACACACTGGTGACATACGGACCACAAAAACGGACAACAGTTGTTTGTGTCCTGACTCCTGAGAAGAGAAGACATTTGTAAGCAGGAAGCCTTAGTCTGGGTTCACATCACTTTCTGTTCATTTGATGGCACATACATTTAGGAGATCCTTTCCAAAGTTCCACCAAATGTTGTTGTGATGTTAAATTAACAGTTGACATATTTTTACAGATACAATAGTAAAATAATTGTAAGTGATTCAATTTTAATACAATTTAAACACAATTAAATTTAATAATAGTTTAGGTTGCATACAGGGAATTGGCCATTTACGTGATGCACAATTGAAGGAGTTGTCCACTTTCAACACATTATTGATATTGTTTGGGTAATGAAAAGTTATGCAATGTTTCAATATACCATTTGTAGAAAGCTTCTTTGTTTACTTCCAATGGATAGAAACCTGGTCATGTGATGTCATACAGGTGCATGTCTCATTATACCACACGGCTCTCATTACTCTTATGCACCTGTTAGATCAAGTAGAACTAACTTTACTAACTTTCCCCAGGAGCATACCCCCTAAGAAAGCAAAGATCCGTGTAATGTGCATCGGGTGCCGGCGGTGTTGTCCCATAACCTGGGTAAGGAATTCACAGCAGTCTAAGATTATATGTATAAAGTGGGATATGGCATTGGTTGGTAAGGCAGATATTAGGCTTTAGGATTGTCCCATATTTTGTAAGGTGTTGAGCCCGCATGTAACATATAACTGACTAGGAACTTTGAACTTGATGGGGCTTATTTACTAAGGGTCCGAGGATCACTTTTCCGTCTTCCCAACATTTTCGGGATTTGCGCCGCTGTGACAGGGATTTAGCATTTGGACTGAGATTCAAATTGTGTCGCATCCAATGCAATTACATACACCGGGAAGAAGATGGTAAACTCCGGCGGACCTGAACGGGGAAGCGACACATGCTGGATATCAGGTGCATGATCTTCGTGACCCAAAGGACCAAGTGACTCACTTGGCTATTGTACATTTGGAATAAAATTGTTAATATGTTTTACTAGACATTACAATAAAAGTAAATATATTTTTGTGAATTGTGTATTAATGAATCTTTTTAATGGTGGTTTCATATATTCAGAGGATCCAACACATAATATAAATGGGAGGTCTTTGTTTGATGACCTAGCCCTGGTAAAATAGGCAATAAGGATGCGATTGTTATTAACAATGTTGAATAATGGGGGAGATGTATTATTGTTTCGGACTTTAAACCAGTACAGCGCAGAACTAGACGGTTCTCTACTGTGCCAGATTATCTATTGGGAGAGACTCATTTTGCCTTCTTCTCCAGTTTTCTGGTAGAGAAAGCACATGAATCCCCCATTCCCCGACAGTTTGTGAGAAGTTTTTAGGTCTTTGGTCATGTCAGGACAGAGAGCAGGAGCAGGGAGCACGACAGGCGGAGGGAGGGCATAGTGTGACTGCCTGGTCCACCACATTTACTTTAGTCTCCTAGGAAAACCAACGGAGACTATAGAAAAAAAAATCCACCACTTCAGACAAGGTCAGAACTGCCGGAGTTGGGGTCTATATATTAGTGGATATGAAAGCCAGACCACCAGAATGGGGTAATTTAAGACTGGCATTTAAAATACCAATTCCCTCATTGGGGAGATTTAGAAATCTGTTTATGCCAGAAAACCAGAGTAATTTGCAGCTGAAATGCCCTCCTATGAATGACAGAAAATAACCTGTGCGCCAGAAGATTTAGTCTGTGTGCCAGAAAATATTGTGGTGCAGAAAACTAAACCAACTAATAGGAGGTGCAAAGTACAACTCACTAGTCTTATACTGCACCAGATTAATCATCCAGCATCAGACAGAAGATCTGGTGCAGCAGAGAAGGGTCTAGTTATACTCTGCTCTGGTTCAAAGGAAATTTACCACCAGGATGAAGGATTGTAAAACAAGTATGCTTACATGGTGGTGTGTGTCCCCTCTGGCAGGATCTTCTCTTCTTTTAGATTCCTTTGCCCTTGTTTTTAAGAAAAAAATTCTTTCAAAAATATGCAAATGAGCCAGAGGGGCTCCAGACTCCATTAAAACCTATGCAGCCTGGAGCCACGCAGATTAATTTACATAATTTCAAAGCCTTCTTTTGTAAAAACCAGGGCATAAGAAGCTAAATGAAGAATGGATCCTGCCAAAAGGGGGCAAACAACTGTATGTCAGTGTGCTTGGTTTACACTCCTTCATCATTGTGGTAGATGCCTTTTAAGGACCCACACATTCATATATCTCCCCCATTGTGTCTGATGCTGGATGATTAATCTTGTGCAGTATAAGACTGATGAGTTCTACTCTGCACCTCTTAGTTTTCTGCACCAGAAAATTGGATTTTCTGGAGTACAGACTGAATTTTCAGACATACAGCTATTTTCAAGCCTCTTTTCCAGGCTAGTCAGAGGACTACCAAAAATGGCCTAAAATCTTCAAGAAATATGAAGCACAGCATTTCAGGCACAAAATGACTCCAGTTGTAGACAGATTGATACATCTCCCCAATGTATTTTTATTCATCCTTATCTGTGGCAAATTAAAAAAATTATACTAATTAGTTCACAGATGTCTCACAAAAAGGTTTTAAAACAAACAAGAGTTTGACACCCGGCTGTCACCTTTTGTACCAATATTTCTACTCAGACAATGTAGAGATACATGGCCAACTTTAATGTGTCAGATCTGGCACCATCATGGCCTTCCCTTTATCATCTTTACAGTCCCCTCCTTTCGATGCCCTCGGGTCTTCTCATTTCCCCTTCTCTCTCACAAATTCTACCCATGTACGCACCCTCATTAATCAATGTCAAGTGACTGAGTGTACAACAAGAGCCGTATTCTTTCACTGCCCCCTCAACCCTCATATATCTCATTGTTCGAAAAAACTGATTCAGATGGCAAGAACACAGCCTATACAACACATAAAAGAGATGAGACAAAAATGAAAAGAATCGAGAGGAGGAAAAAACGAGAGAGAGAGAGCAAAGAGAAGAGGCATTTTTCCCCCTGAAATACTCAAATAAGGCACAATGATAATTTAAATTATTCATACATTTATAAAAACAAGCATTGAAAGTGAAGTGTATGATGGTCTTTGTCTGGTCCTTCAGGCCTTGTCCCTTGTTTGGCATTAACCTTTACAGTAACTTAGGCGAGCAAGCTCACAAAGAAGAGATTTTACTTGCCTGGGAAAATATTTCTGCATCCTTAAATATGAAAAATGAAGTGAAGGTATTTTTCGCTGATGTGGCAGATATTAAATCACGAGGGATGCATTTGCCTCCTGCCTATCAGATGCTAAAAAATCCAGTGACACTTGTATTCCCTGAAAATTTCAGCTCCGAATCCTAGAACAGCATCTTATTAGACAGAGAAAGTAAACTTTGGACATTGTTATACATTTACATGGAGTAGAGTATTGTTATATGAAGCCTACAGGAGAGGGGGTCGTAGTACCTGGGGTGGCAGATTTTGGATTGGAAGTCTTCTAGTTCATGTAAGATGATTTTTTGGTTTTACCCTCATTAGGTCAACAGCTTCCTAAATTTGTGCACAGTGCTTGGCAGAGCATTCATGTATTGTAGAATGTAGCGGGGAATAAGAACTTATCTCCCCTGGACCTAATGGATTGGCTATGTTAAAATACAACTTTCCATTTCTTATCTCCCAAGACATTTTCCTGTAAATGAAATTTGGTAGGTACCCATGTACATTAGAAAGTTAGCTAATACCAGAGAAATTTTCAGACATTGATGTAATGTCCATGGCCAGCTTGCTTTTTCCCTAGGCCAAGTACTTTTTACTTGATGTTGTCTGAATAGAAGGACATACAGCAAGATTTCACTAAGGTAAATAAATAAAATTGTCTACTGCCAGAATATGCCTACTAGAAGAACTAGGGCTTGGAGAACCGATGCTCATGTGTCGATAGTGTTCTAGAGCTCTACCATAGCTATATAAGGTATCAGGTATGACAGTTTGGCATTCCCTCATCGACAGGCTACCACCTAAATTTTTAGCAAACTTTAGCGAACACTAAACAACTGACTTTCCAACATGAACTGGTTGTCCTTGCTATGAGTGGTGGCAAGTTAATGAAATTATTTACCCGTTTTATTAGAGGCCAAGCTTGAAAGCGGGAAGGATTGTACTAAGAAGATATATATTTACTGGTGTCAGACATTTTTTTCTGTGAAGCTCATTATGTCAAAGGACTACAATGAAGTATTACTGGTTGCTATGGATTTAGCCGAGTCCTTATTCTTCACCACTTTGGTAGCTGGGGAGAAAGGGATAACAATATCTAAGACAGGCTTGCAGGATAATGCATCCCTTGTAATTACTGATGGAGTTAACATGTCCTGGGTGATTAATCTGTTGATTCATTTAGTTTACAACTCTTCCTTTTCCTTGGAAACCATCCAAGCGTCTCTTGACTTAAATCATCTGGGATAGCGGTATTCCAAAATATAGATGTCTACTATTTGTTCAAGAAATAGATGGAACATGCCGGGATGGCTGGGTCAGGTAATTTTAAATCGGCACTGTCAACTCCCTGTTATTATCAAAGCAAACAATCTTGCTCCCATGTTAATTCATGAGGGTGATGACTCTTGATGAATTTGTCCATCTTTTTCACATTACATACTTGGGATACTTTCAATGGGAACCGAGGAGAGTAAGATATATCTATCTATTTAATAGCAGATGGGTTGTTTTCTCAGAAATCTGTGTATTTTAAGATAAAACATTTTTTCAGTCGAGAAATAAGACTTGACTTTCTTACACAATAAGGAGAAAGTGTAGGATTGCTGGAAATTGCCCCCAAAAAGGGACACCTTATTTTCTTTTCTGAATGGAGGGGTAAAATTTGTGTACTCCATTCACATCTATATAACTCTATTGCAATGTACAATACAATAAGCAGACATATCCACAGAAGTGAATTTGGTAGTGTTATGTCACACCATTCACCCAGGAACTTATCCTTATACTTTTCCTGTAAATTTTCCTATCACCATAGGTAGTTGGTCATGGTAAAACCCCCAATAAGAATAGGCCATGAATGTGTTATTTTATTTGGTTTCTCATATACCAGTTTAGAACAGGGACAACCAAGTTTCAGAGTTAGACCTTAGCTCAGGGAAATTGACAGCTACTAGTGACAAGCCAATGGACTAGCTAAATCCTTTTGAGAGAGGGGTTTCCCAGGCCCCAACTATCAACCACTGCTAAAACCATACATGACATACTCACCCTATGAGCACTTTTTCCCTTTACTTTTCTTCTCTTATATATGACCATTTTTTCTACTTTTTGTTAGGTCACATTATATATTATTAAAAATGAAGGAACTTTTTATGGATGAAAGAGAACAGGAAGTATGTGACCCTTCCTGAGTGATCATGAAAACGTTTAACCATACAATTCTCCATAAAGTATGTAGACATGCACTGCTAATATGAATTCCCATGGCTCAGGGGTTGCCACCGGTTACATTATACTTGTACTGTGATTACATTATTAAAGCTTTTTGGCAATACATACTGGAGTCCTTTTGCTGTCTGAAAACCAAGCGAGAAAGTCAGATTGGATCTCTGCAGAGTTGCGCTATTCCAGAATGTTAATTGATAAATCAAACCTCTCCGCAGAATGACTTCTCTACAAAAGCCCTCACTATAGGTTTAATCCTGCATTGTATGAAATCACCATGACATTCCCTGGCTGTGCCCATACAAGGTATTGATGATGCTTGCTCAACAGAAAATAACCTCTTAGTCCTCTCCCACCTTTGCCACCAGAGTTGGGTTCTGGGAAGACGGCCAACTGCCACCGAGGACACTAGTGTAATAAATCATTTTTCGTTTTTTTGCATCTGTACTCCCCCCCACCCCCACCCTTGAAATACTAATGCCCCCTCCTTCCTTTGGTTTTCCCCTGTCTATTTGGGACAAAACCTCTATTGTAGCAATCCGAGTGAAGAAGCGTCTTTTTCTTTCACAAAGCTGCACTGAATCCAAGATGTGGGTTGCTGAAGAAGATGCCTATGACTCCACAGGGAGCCTACATCCTCAGCTCGCACTTTTCTTCTCTCACTGGGGTCACCCAAATCCTTTCATGGTAGCCTCATATTCACATAAAGACATCAAGAAAAGGATAGAGGAGAAAAACACAGTAGAAAGAATTATTAGCCACGGCTGTCAGCTGCTTTATGGAAGAAGACAAGGAGCCCACAGTACTGTTTCTGTAGTCGGTATTGTTCATTCCAGCTTGATACAATTACAGATAAATCCAATTTGTGTGATGACCTTTTATTCTTAAGAAACATTATAGAAATCTATTTATGTCAGGAGCGTGATAACAACCTATGTACATAATGCAACTTAACCAGTTTTAAGTGCAGTAAATCACTGGCAAGTAGCAGAGTCAAGGGCCTGGAATTATCAAGAAAGTCTTTAGCACACAGATGCAAGTGTCTGCTAATGGCTATCGGCCATGGAGAGCTGAATACAATATCTGCAGGTCATTGGCAATAACCGTTTAGAAAACACAATATAAAGAGCCTCTCACCTGCACCGAGATGTGTTTGTTGGGTAACGAAAAGGCTAGAGGTCATGCAGTAGTATAAGGAACTAAATTTATCTCACAATTATAGACCGCCTTAAATTATTAAATTATATTGTATTCTTTTATTATTATTAGTTATTTGTTTCTAAACTAACCAATACTAAAAAGGCCACTTGTAGCTTTATACAGGTGGAAACCTAGCTCAATCACATACGTCATAGAGTACTTGCATGGTTAGATGCCAAAATGGATGTAAAAGTCTGTTGTATTGATTGGCATCAAAGTTCATCCCACTAAATTTTTCACATGTCACCATCTATATATAATGAAAAGTAACATAAACTGCAATTTGTTAAAAGACTCCTGCTTATTCTGTAGGGGATTTCTGTGCAATAGTCACCTCATTTTCATCATAGACAGGATTACAATAGAACATGACATCTGTATAGAAAATATCATCATCACCTCAATTATGGACAATAGATGATATCAGTTTATTAACACATTTTTCCTGCACGGAAAATGAAGAGAAAACTCTGCACAGATGTCATTGTCCTTATGCTACTTATGGCTTCTGTAAAGTATTATACCAAGTACCACATTAATCATTGGTTGGCACTAAGTACACCATCCTATAATGGTGCACCCACCCACACAGCACCCAACGAATCTATCAGGAGGCTCCGGTCTCATGAAAAATTTTGGGCCATCGGCAGCGCAGCATTGCCTGGGCACTTCTACACCAGGTCTGGCCTGGTATAGAATTGCATCATCACCTGCGCCCAAATGGCTATAGGCCGTGTGCAGGCACTGGGCAGGAATGGCCAACTGGTGTAGAAGGTTGGAGAATTGTTCAGCTGTGATAAATGTGGCCGCAAATACTGTAACTAGAGCTCAGGCAATATGGCTGCAACAATAATCAGGAAAATAAAAGTAAAAAAAAAAAACTACAATCAGAGAAAAAAACAGTTTAGAAAAACAAGTTGATCCTACTAGTTTTGTAGTTTTAATAATCTAAAAATGTGTGATAAATTTGCTTTAAGAACCACACTTCAGATCACACATCACTAGAATATCTACATTGTTGTCTAGTAAAATCAATAAAAAACATGCAAAGACATTGAATGAACATTAGATATAAGATATTAGATGGACATTTTTAAACTATGCCGAATGTATTACCAGTTTAATTCTAAATGATAAATCCTGTTCAGTTTATGTCTATTTTTAGAATTTTACACCAAGAATTTAGCCCATTACCTATTTTTGGTGCATCATATCACCCACTTCGTTTCCAGGCAAATTCTTTTGTAATAGACAGATCGATAAGACCCATTTTTCCCCTAAATACTATCCAGACGTATCCAAATGGGAAAGATGTGTTATCACATACATAGATTCAATTTGACTACCATTGCTTTGTATTACTTCGCAGATACATTTTTTTCTGCTGATTTTGAATTAAATCAATTTGTAAGTTATCTCTCAATCATAATTATTCACAAATAGCAGAGGGAAAAATTCTAATTTCCTGCAGCTAGACAGTCCCTACATCTCAATCCATAATGTGTCAGGTCATTGAAAGGAAATTCTTCATACTGGGATAGGGGAGAGCGCATCTAAAGAGGGTCAGGGCATTGGGCCCAGAAAACAGATTGACTGGCCACACTGCTGAATTACTCTCACAAGACGCACATTGTCTGGTGTGCCAATTTCTCTGCACTCACGTTCTTATATATTTTGTAGCTTCTTTCTATCCAGCTCAGAGAATAGAATCACTTGGCTTTGAACTGATGTCTCATCCTTCATTCTCTGTGTGAAATATCTCTGAGCTGTGAGGTTAAATATTATCCTGCTTTGTCTCTACCTTTCGCAAATCAGATGATTAAACAATGTTTATATGACATAGAAAAATCCAGACAATTTTCCCAGGAGATAGTTGGAGACATCTTCAGATGTAATCATTTACAATGTGCATGTTACTTTGGACCATCCCTATTTCCATAGATCGATTATGTTTACAGACCTCTTTTGGCTGTAAGCTGGTCCTGATGCATGTGTAGATGGGTACTTAAAGCTCTGATTGTAGATATGAGTGATGATAAGAGAAATCATTAAAGCTTTGCTTCACTAAAACTTTGAGGAATTTTTATAAGATTCTATTGGGTTCCGAATCTATTTGGTCTGAACAGATGTTGCTTTAATTTTAAATTAAAATTGATAAGCTGGAAATTAATAAACAACTAAGTTATGCAATTGCTGAAGATCTGCCGTGAATCAGAAAATAGTCAGATATGACTTGTTGTCTGTAAATCGCCAGATTCATATCAAATCTACAAATCAACACATAGACTTACATAGACTTAAGTCATGATGAAACATGAAGAGCATGAAGAGCTGTACCATGTACTGCAGCAGCGGCTGTATGGAGAAGACCCACTGGCACTAGGTGTTTGCTGCATAATGCAGCAAACTCCTACTACTTACACCAGCTGGTGTTAATCCTTTAAATGCCACAGGCAAAGCATTTAAATGCTGGAGAATCTTGGGATCTTGCCATCTTGTGATGGGTAGTCGCCCCCTGTGATCTATTGCCTTGACAGCTTGGAGTCTATGTGGGACCAGCTCTGTCATTCAGCAAAATCCCCATATACTGCATTGAAGTATATGTTAGAATCGATCAGGGGTCGAAAAATACAGAAAAAAAGTTAAAAAACAAAAGGATAGAAACCTTTTCATCCCCTTTCATTCCATAAACATGTAAGGCATTGTTGCATCCCAAAATGTACAATCAATCAAAATATAAAAACCATTATTCCCCGCTGTAAACCCCGTAATGGAAAATAGTGCCCAACAAGTGATCAAAAGGTTGTACAGTCTCAAAATCGGTAGCAATGAAAACTTCATCTAACAAAAATGACACCTTACACAGCTGTGCACTGAAGTTTGAAAAAGGTTTATGGCAAAATTAAGAATATTTTCTTTGTACAAAAGATAACAATTTTTAAAATCCACTTAAACATTATCAAACCAATATAAAGTTAGTATACTTGTGTTCAAAGAATAAAGGGGAGGTGTGGAGAGCACAGTGAAAGCTGTAAAAACAGGGCTCACAAGAAAATATAGCAAAATTCTTTTTCACCTTCACAGATGTACACAGAATAGGATATTAAACACCATCACCAGAAATTACATTGTTACAATTTGTTACGCAGAAAGCAAGCCTCCATACAGCTTTGTACAAGAATAAGAAAGTTATGGATTTTTAAAAGTGGGGAACGAAAAATAGAAATGCAAAAGCGAAAAAGGGTTGTGTCCTTATGGGGTTAAGCTAAACCCCCGCTTGTGCTTTTTTGCCTTCATTGAAATCAATATCCCTCTATTGGTGATTACTAGACAATACATTAATGGTTATTACCAGTACACTGCCCATCACAAAATACAAGTATGTGAACCTTTTTCCCAATACCTTTTTCTTATTTTATCCATGAGAAATCAAGAAATAGACATACGTCCATGTATTTAATAAGTCTTTAAAAAACTTATAAAAAGTTCACTTCTTTGTTACCAGAATCAGCCTCTTCCATATTAACCTTTTATTGCTAAAACAGAAATTATTTTTTTTTCTGTCCCGTCGGATTGAAAGCCAAGGGGGAAAAATCAAAACAGACGGCCTTCCACTTCAGAATCCACTAAATCTTCTAATTACTCTGAAAGATATATGGAGCCTTATCTTAATGCACCAGACGGTTATCACAAACATTCCCGTCGATTATTACATTTTGAAAAATATGATTTCTTTGGTTAAAAATATTCCTTTATACAATAACATGTTTTTGTCTGTGGCATAGATTAGTTTACTTTACATATTGTGGAGCAATATATAAATCGTATAATATAAACTCAGACAGAGAGGCCCAAGCTCTGGGCTAGAGTCCAAGGTTAGATCACCTCACAGTATTCTCAGATTTTGGCTTCGGTCTTTAAAGTCCATACCACTTTCTCATAGCATTTTTACTTTTTGGCTCATCTCTTCCTTCTGCCAACCAATTTCTCTCCTCATTATCAAGTATATCCCTACTCGTTCTGCTTTTAGGAGCCAGGAAGGATGGCCAGCTGCCATTTTTATGAAGCCCTGTAGATTACCAGAGGCTCACTTATGTAGGCCTTTCTCTCAAAATCTCAGGTCCCTAAAGAAATAATCACATTTTTAAGAATTGATATTTTGTCTTAGGGATTGTTGAGTAAGAAAAAATACTTTGGGAGACGTCTCGTAACCCAAGTTTAACTGAGGTTGTGACTGTTAGACATAGACTGCCCACAGACTGCAAATATTATAATGTCTGCTTGGAGAATAGGACTTTCATGTAATTAAAATAAAATATGCCCATGTGTGCTTCTATTACGGGCTACCAAATATCTCCCTAATTAATTTTTATTTAATAAAAATGCTTGGTTTCTCTTCCGTAGATGCTTCTTCTTACACTCAGTGAAAGCTATGTACAGTCAGAGATACAGCCTAATGCCTCATTGTATATCTCTTATCTGTCCTTTCCTAACAAAACAATAATACACCAAACAATACGTAAAACAATAAGACACTTATTTAATGTAGGGGTAATTTTCACCACTTTGTCTGGTTTCTTATGCTACTTTTTAGACTGTTTTGTCTCCAGTTGAAGCATATTTGTCTAAAACAAAAAAAGTTTCAACTGACTCAAAAAGTAGCAGAAGAAGCAATACTTTCCCCCCAATGAGTTTTCAGACAACATTTTCTTGCTGGTTACATCATAAGAGCATTTTAAAGGTTTTACCCGTTTATACAATTTATGGCTTATCCACCATTCAACTTTGCTGAACGGAGAGCGTGACTTTCAAGTGCAGCCACTGTTCATTAAAATCTATAGGAGCCTCAATAGATGGTAGGTGTTCTCCTTATGAAGAGATTGCCAATTAAGGCCACGTTAAAGGCATGTAAAGACTTAAAGCCATAGATGCTCCACTAGAGAATTCTGGGAAGTATGCAAATATGTTTTTCAAGGTGTTAAATGGAAACAATGCCTCCTTTTGCTACCTTGAAAGGGAGTCTTTTCCTTCTGGAACAGATATACTGGTTTGGGTTAATCCCACATCATGTTTTTAGACTTTTTGGTGTTTCTCCCACAGAGTTCAAAAAAGAGTGATCGTACATGTGTCATGCACCACTCTATTCAGCCTGACTGTGGAACAGCCTGACTGTTCAGTGGGACTCTATTACCTATATTGGCATGGGTCCCAGACTTAGGCCCACACCTATCATCTTTTCATGATATATCCTGCAGATTGGTCATAAATAATCTAGATGGGAAAGCCCCTTTAATTTATTTCACATTAATTAGGTTCATAGGTGTTGACATCTCCAGCTCAAAGTAGTTATCTTCTAGTTCCTGTTTCTTGTACTCTAGACAACGGTAATATTAATGTTACTTACCTATATTGAATAGGATCAATTTTACATTTATTAAGATAATAAAAATGCCCCATTGGAAGCTGCAATAGAAGATTGATTAATGCTGACGCTGTAATCCCTGTTATCTTAAGCTAACAGAACACCGGTGATGATGAGCCGAAGTTCATCCTTCCTGCTCAGGTGACCCATAACATACAAAAGAATATGTTTTTACCTTATAAATAATAAGTAGTACTTGTAGTTAGACCACCTGTAGCCAGTTAGATCAATAAAATGACAAAAAAAGGAGAGGAATGTAGTGTTTTTTATGAGGCAGTGACCTGTCGGCACAGGTAATGTATCAAAGACCCCTTATGGAAATGTTTACAAAGAAGATTTTAAGCATCATAGAGTATTTAAGGAGTTTGCTTATATCATGGGGGATAGTTATATCAGTATTGCGTTTCTAAAGAAAACAAGAGAAATATCATGATCCATACCTCCCCATCCATAATACCCAAGATATAATAAAATAATATTAATAAATAATATAATATTATAACAGCCCATACAATAAGAACCACCTAAGTGCCCCAAGCAATACTGCCCCCATTTGTGCTTTCTACATGCCTTGCATGTTCCCATACATGATGTATGTGATTTATCTATACCCTATATTCCCACAAACAACAGTAGCCACAGTTGCGTCCCCACACAAGAGTAGCCCACATTTGAGCCCCTAAAGTGTAATGTCCTACTTTCATGCCCCCACAGAGCCATAAGTTACTTTTGTTTATGCACATTATTGTCCTTACACTTTGCCTCTCTTCTGTATTTTTCTTTTAAAATTTTGACTATCTGTACCTTTGTTTGTGCTTTGGGGGATGCATAGAGGTTACTTTATTGTGTTCAAAAGCATTTAGTAAAGTAAATCACAATAAAAAAAAGTTCAATTGTCTACATAATTTTATAGTTTGTTTTTCTTTTTTTACATTTGGACATTAGACTACACTAAAATTAGCTACAAATTATACTAGTAAATCATTTGCCAAAAAAAACACCGCAGCAAATGAACAGTCATACATTGCCATGATATAAAAATAGAAGGTCCTTTTATTAAAGACAGTTTGTCAAACACATGAGATCAAATTGTTGTAAACCACTTCCTTGGGCACCAAAGACAGAGAAATCTGTTATTTTCTTGACATTTTTGTTTAATTTATCTGCATTTTTGATGTTAAGATTTTTTGCATGGAAAAGGTTTAATGAGTAGATGGGAAAGGATTTATGAGTGAATACAATATTTGATTAAATGAGGTGATTGAACGCAGGGCTCTACATAGTTAATTTTGCCCTAATCATGTACAGTGCTTACTCCCTCTATTGGTGGTGTCAAGCTAATACCTCTGCCCATAAACTTAAGAAAGATCTCAGCCAAATGCTTGTTAACATTCAGCCATTAGCATTTAGCCATTGTCTGCTGCTGCTGCTGTGGCAGTTAGAAGCTGAATTGTGATTGGTTAACATTTTTCCACAGGTCATTAATATGAGCTCTGAGATTTTATTGGTTACTATAGGCAATGAGCATAAGACAGCACATGTGTGAGATAAGAGACAGATAGACAGGCAGGGAGAGCAACAAGTTAAAGAGAGACAGGCAGGGAGAGTGAGAGAAAGGTAGGGATAATGAGTGAGTGACAGAGAGACCAAGTTGCTGCTGTACAAACTCTTCCTCCCAGTTTTCACTGCATAATTTCCAATATTTTTTTCTTTTTTATGTAAATCTATGAAAGCAGTCAGATACTGCTGTGGTATCTTGCCCTAGCCTTGCTACTATCATTAATCATGACCTTTTTGAGTAATTAAGATATATGAGTAATATAATACCATCACTTACCTTTTCGGTTCTCCCAAAGCTCCATCCTCCTCCTGAAGCTTCTTCAGCCCCAGCCAGCTCCTGCTGTAGATGCAGGAAGCATGATGAAGTCATCAAGCTTCCTGTGTCTCAGTGAGGCACCGCACAGAACCTTGCAGCGCTGTCATCATCAATATTGTCTTTTTAAAGATAAAGGTACTGCAAATTGTTCATAGTAGATATATCTGTGAACCAACTAAAAACTACATACCGTAGTTTCTGAAACGCATAGGTCTGCGTCATACGTGCTCCACATGTTTTGTAATTTTTGTATTTTCCTATATTTTAACGAGACACAATAAAGGATAATAAAGGCAACACGAGTGCCTGTTCTCCTTTATATTTACTATGAACCACTGACCAGAGTCAACACAGGGTTCTATTTTCTTCTGTTCTGGGCACCGTGCACATTAAGAAGGAAACACCACGACTTTGAAATATTGGTGAACTGTAGATATTTATTCTTTTTTCTTAACTATAAATTGTTGCAGTCTTTGAAGCAGTTAGGGACTGTTTGCATCCAGCACACGATCCACCAAAATCTAATCCTTGTTTTAATTCAAACATGGGCAATAGCTTTAAACATTACATATCTTCCCCCTCTGCTTTTATGGAACATTGGGGCCTTTCCACAATCTTAAAGGGGTATCCAGAGGATAGGGGAAAAGAATTAAATGGGGGCTAACTCCCTTGAACAAACAGTTGGATGGTTCAAAAGATGTTGACAATGGCCTAGTGAGAAATTGTGAGCTCCAATGGAGCACCAAAGGGATTCTTGTAACGGATATATGTACACTAAAATATGTAATGTATAAATGATGTGGAAAAATTATAATGAGAAATATGAGAAATAGTAGGTACTCAATGTGCAAAATTACAATTTGGGGAGCAACAATAAACTTCCATGCTCAACTATCCTGGCTATACAATTTAGTTTTTTCCTCCTTCTCTTACATGCAGCTAGGTAATAATTTTATGACAAACTAAGGAAAAGGCTTGTCTCAGAAAGCCCTATAATTGATAAAATTCTGATTGTACTGGTTGACTGCTATTGACAAGCCTTAAGATATTCCAGTATGACAATTATGTTTTTAGAACGGTCTACTCATCGACACTTGTAATTAATTTCCAACCATACAGTGTTGCAAAATGGCCCAAAAATAAAAGGCACATAAAATACTGTACAAATACATTATAGGTAGATTCTCGCCATTCCATTGGGTTTTTCGGGAAAACAAAAGCCTCGATCATGTGCTACCACAAAGTATTTTTGAAGTGAATAGGCTTGACAGAAAGATAAAAGGAACAACTCTTCTGAAGTTTTATCCTGCCAAATGTTCCTTTTTCTTCCACAATTGTGTTTAATGTGCCTTTTTTCCATAGCGTTCCTTTATTATTCCTTCAGCTTTTTAGACTTCTGCTTTCTGACATGTGATGTTTAGCCACCACAGGTGCATATTCAATAAGGTCGGAGCTCGCTGCAGCACAGCATTACTGATACTTATGTGGGGTCACACTGAAGAGCGCGACATATTGTCAGTGACTCTCCAGCCTCACAAATCACACCAGATATCTCATCTACATTCTATTCCAAGCAAAAAACACATCCAATTAACAGTGACAAGGAAAATTAAGCCCGGTGAGAATTGACATTGTCCCTTTAACTCTTAGCAAGAGCCAGTAAGCCGATTGCGACAAATAAACAAATGCGGGGTTGAACTATTGTCTGCTGAGATATGACATTAAAAGTGAAATTAGATGCACTCACTTTTGTAGCTATTTACTTCCTGTGGATTTCATACAATATGCTACTATTATGATTTTGATTGCTAGCCCCCTCCCCATCGACACACAATATAAAATGCTCTATCCTTTCAGCACTTAATTGAGTTCCATGGCAGATTTCGTATTCACTGATGCCCCTGCTGTCCTACACTCCAAAAGATAAACCATCCGTAGGATAATAAAAGTCTCATTCAGAATATTGATGCTTTCAAGGGGAATCGATTATCTATTTGAGGGGCAGCGGAGGGTGATTGATTGCTGTCTTATTTTAAACATTGCACAAGACTCCTGGATGAGAGATGAACTCCATGATGGATTTTCTTTGAAATCTGAAAATTTTCTGAAGTGACAAGCTACGATGATGGGGCTTGTTAGACTAGGAGAGAGGCTGCAGTCTTAGAGCTGAGGAAATAAAGGGGAGTTTTGGAAAGATGGAAATTAAAATAGATATAAATAGCAGATTTTCAAAGTTTTGCTTAAATGCAGATTTTTTTTATAGCACTGCAAGTAATAGGATGATAATGACCACACATTTACATATTTGCTCTATGCAGTGATATCTTCTTTATTGTTTAATATGTAAATATATTTTACGACATTATATGATATTCTCAGTAGTTCTGAACACAGGAATATATTTAAATAGATTAGATGATGAATAACTTGCTTATATTGTTATACTGACTCCCATCAGCCCTTGTCCCAAGTATAGCGTCTAATGGAACTGGAGGTTCCTGTACAGAAAAGAAAAGTGGAGAGATAAGTGACGTCAACCAAAGTATAGATCATTATAAACAATATTGAATGAGAATGTATGCTGGGCTGATTTATATGGAGGTCTCCAGGGCCCATGCCCTTGGCTCCCTTCCCACTATACTCATAAGGGGTCCCCCACCAGTCAACAGGACTCTCCCTGGGAGTGATACAGGAGCTGCGCTGCATGCAGAGTGACATTTGATCCACCCTTAGTACCTAACATTGGTTGGCTTAACTTGTTGTCAGTCCTAGTTAATAATAATTTTGAATAGTAATGTGAACCACTGTCTGGTCTACATTCAATGGGGGCCCCTACCAGATTTTGCATCCAGGGCCTCCACCTACCTTAATCCAACCCCATATGTATAGCCATAAAGTCCTGTCAGTAGATAAAGTCTCTGTACAAACACTTGTGTCTGCACTAGGTTGCAGGCTACAGTGTAGGAATAGTGATCCAAGAGGAATCCATAAAGAGAATATGGACAGCTGTAAGGTGCAGCATTAGTACAGGTTACAGGACTCCTGCACTGCCTCTCCACATTCTCTGCTAGAGTACAGCTTGCAATGTTATTTCCAAATAAAAGATGCACTCCCTACAGTTTCTTAGGAAGCTACCTAAGCTATTAAAATTGTTTTATGTAGAAATGAGGACACAAGTGAAGACCAGATCTCTGTTTAGCACCATACACACATGTTAGTGGAAGTCCAGCACTCTCCCAACAATTATCCAAAAGTTTGCTAGGGCTAATAAGCTCATGTACATCAAGTTATTCTAAAGAGAGATCGATACTGAAAACAATACACTTCCCCAGAACCTCAAGGATGCCCAGGATTAATTTCCTATCCTTTGTTGAGTGAATGCACATTCAAATTTTGTGACTACTTTGGAAGTCCATGAGGTGGCTCTTTACCTTTTCCTTTGCACCATGTCTTTTCAACTCTTTTTTTCCCCTGCCACCCTCCTGTTACTCTAAGTGTAACTTATTTGAGCAATGTTGAAGCTTTTGTTGCCATATTTGTCGTCTGATAACTGCATATGCCATGGAAACATATATACTCTAGGCAGATTTTTCCCGGCTTTTGCCTTCTCTCACCCATGGCAAAATACTGAGCAGAAGAAGATTTATCCTGTGGACCCTGAAGACCCCTTAATAAATAAAAAAAATTATTTGGTTCAGGTCAAAATCGCATCGCTCCAAACTGAAGTTCCTACCTTGTTTCGTTAGTTTTTTAAAAAATAATTTACATTTCCCTATCCCCCTTATCTAACCTCAGGGATGAATTACTGTATTAGCCAGCCGCCATTGTGAAAGATTCAGTTAAAGCGAATCGGAAAAGATTCAGTTGCAATTTAGTAACTGAGAAATCCCCAGTTAGTACATAATCTATGAACTAATGAATAGAATTGCTCATTTCTAATGTTCATCTTTGAATAAATGTGATTTCCCAGTAGATGTACATGCCTACTGAAGGTTTGCCTAGCATGTTGCAATATCGTATGGAATTTGTCTTGTAAGAAATTGGACTCTTTAGCAAAATTTGAGGAACGTTAGGAATAGGCACATCTGTACCTAGTAAGTAAAAGATCTTAGTGTTCAGTATCAGGTCAGCACTTGGGAGCAGAGAAAATGTTTTTGGAGGTGACCTGTGATGACCTAGGTGAACATGCAAATTTTAATTAAAGTCCCAGTAGTCCAAAAGCGACTCATTGTTATTGCTGATGGTGCCAGATTTCCTACATTTTGCTGTATTTGTGTTAGTGTGTTCCAGTAGTTTTATGTGTAGTATATTGAGAAAGCCAAGAGCAAGTAGCCCATCTAGACAACTAGCTGAAGGAAAGCAGATTAAGGTGAAAGTAAGGACAGAATTGGTATTTGCACAGAAAATCACATTATTGAATTTCTCCTCTACAAATATATTTATTTTTTCTTCTCAAATATGTTAATTGCAAAGATACATTGATAGGAATGTCCAATTTTGCTGCCGTGTCCTGGATGTCTTTGATTTGTATAATAAATCTTTTTATTCACTTCATGCTCCTATCGATGGAATTTTGGCTTCATCCAAACCAGCTTTTTATTTAATTGGCTCGTAGAGTAAATCTTTTATTCACTCTGCGTCCTTATTTGTTTTCTTGAAGCCGTTCGCTACAGAAGAAAAATAACATTTCAGCTGAAAGCGTCTGGGCGCTTCCAAAAAAATATGAGTGTGGTGCAAAGCATGGCACAGCCGGAGCCTGAGCAGGCAGCCGGATATGGGAAAAGGAGAGACTCTCAGTGATGTTCCAAAATGTTGTACAGCGAGAGGAATCTTGCCGTCTCTGTGTTCGTTTTGGCTGTGGATGAAAAGAGCGCTAATCAAAATTCTAACAAGGTTCTGTGAGATTTTTATATAATTGCCCAGTGAGGAACATTGACCAAAGGGTACACTTGTATTTGTCAATTAAAACCCATATCTTCCCACAAAATTGATTTTGTGTTTGGATTCTAAATGTAATTTGTTTCCCTTTTTTATATACTGTTTCGTCATATT
The DNA here is from genome assembly GCF_040894005.1 of Engystomops pustulosus. Lineage (NCBI taxonomy): Eukaryota > Metazoa > Chordata > Amphibia > Anura > Leptodactylidae > Engystomops > Engystomops pustulosus. The sequence continues at coordinate 62,611,970 of NC_092416.1, read as the reverse complement.
TATTTATAACTCTGCAAGTATTCCCTTAATTCATTATTCCTATGAAGATCCTTCTCAGAAGTCGGCAATGAGATCCTATTGTAACCTACAGTGAATAACTTTTCTCTGTCTCTTAATGGGGTCATGTAACAGGCTTTATGTATAATGGAACTGCATGGGCTGTACCAATTAGGTCATCCACCGACACAAAGACCTATTACTCTTATGGCTGATGTTTAGACAGCTCCTGTCATACAGTTCAGGTATAAAGCTCTCAACCATCACAAACTGTTTGGTGGCCAGATTTCATGGACTGATCACTGTTGATGGGACTCAAAGCATCAGAAACTTCAGAAATGATGCGAGGAGTCCCTGCTTCCCTGATGACTGTACTGATTTCAACTTGACACAGTTTTTCCATGAGGATCCAGGCTTATTGCATCATATATCACTATGATGATTAGAATGCCATCCCCAGCACAGTAATCAATCTGTGAAATGCGGACACCACATGGTTCATGATTCAAGGACCAACCACAGTGATGTGTTTCCATCCCTATAATGGAGAAGACAACCATGCAGCCTCTCCTGCTGTAACATATGATCTCATAGATTAATCAGGAGGCTACAGAGATAAGGATATTCCCTTTTCCCCCCAAGCAGTCTGAGAATGTATTGGCTACAGTCCATGTGATTCTATGCTGAAACATCATAGGATTGATAGCAAAGCACCGAGAAAGATACATCTAAAAAACATGATGTACAATTTATGTACATTGCAATTAGATAACGGAGGGAGAAAAAGAGTTTCCGCTGATGTGCTTCTTTCAATCTATTTCTAAGGATTTCAATGTAGATTTGACATTTCTGACACAATTTAAAGAAACTCATCGGAAGGGAGGTTTAGTGTGATCTTAAAAGGAACTTTTTTTGGTCACGTAATGGACATTAGATAATACTGAATTACTTCAGTAGCAACTCCGATCTGCAGTAACAACTTCGAGTTGAGGGTTACAATAGCTGGGCCAGTGAGGGTTGTGTCATCGTAATGGGCTTTTCAACTGGGGCCACTGGTGATCACTTGTTATTATATTATCCACAAAGATGGGGAAGCGGCAAGGGACATTTCCAATGTAAGAGATCTAGAACAGCTTTATATTCTGGAAGGGATCTCCATTCCATGATCTAAAACATTCAGTGGTAAACATTTTCTACAGCTTATAAGATGAAGTGAATCCTCTGATAAAGACCTCTAACCTTTGCTCATCAACAGTGTATGTAGGTTCAAAAAAAGGTGCGGCTCAGGTTCTCTGGCACAAATTAGTATCAAATATTGATTGATGGTCTGCAGCCAATATGTGATGTCCATTTACTGCCTTGTCCTTGCTGTAAATGAGTAACTGATAGCACTGTTTCATTTATCTGCACAGCTTGGTGGGAGTGGAGGAAGTGGGATCCTGACAAAGTCCATACACTTATTTTTATAATAGTTTTGGAGTAAGCAGTACAGTATATATATTCTTGTTACTGTTGTGTGTTGACCATGTACAATACAGTATGTGCATTGGTCAGTTACATGGAAAGTGGATTAGGTTGATGATGATGACTGCCCAGATGAATTGTCACTACAATGGGGCAATTGACATAAATTTAATTATGCTGTACTCCCACAGTATTGTAATAAAATGACAAAAACCAAAGCCATTTTTAGTGAGTTACCAATTTTGCATAACCACAAGTATGATGCATTTAAGGGATCCTGTCACCAGAGGCCAATTTTTAGCTGGGGACAGGTTCTGACAGAAACAGTACAGTATATTTCACACATGTTTTTAAAATATTTGGGTTATCAGAGTTACAGGCGGTCCCCTACTTAAGGACACCCGACTTACAGACAACCCATAGTTACAGACGGACCCCTCTGCCCACTGTGACTTCTGGTGAAGCTCTCTGGATGCTTTACTGTAGTCCCAGGCTGCAGTGATCAGCTGTAAGGTGCCTGTAATGAAGCTTTATTGATAATCCTTGGCCCAATTAAAGCAAAAATGTTGAAACTCCAATTGTCACTGGGGCCAAAGAAAAAAAATTCCCTAGAACTTCAATTATAAAATATACAGTTTCGACTTACATACAAATTCAACTTAAGAACAAACCTCCGGACCCTATCTTGTATGTAACCCGGGGACCGCCTGTATATGGTTAGTGAAATAAACAATATTAGACTTTAGCAAAGGGGGCAGGGAGAGGTTGAGGTGTGCACAATGTAACAGCCTGTGAAGCTTGTGAAGCTACAGCATGGAGGGGCTACGGTAACAGCAACAGATCCCTTCTGGCTCATTAGCATATTCTTAAAAGTTAAATTAAGAAGCAAGGAGGCTTCAGTGGGAAGAGAGGTCTGTCTGTAGCTAGGTGTCACCTGTAAGTCTGTGGTTCTTAAGTCAAGGACTGTCTGTAGCCTGCTTTAGTATTTAACATCATCCATATAAATACAAGGCTGTATGTATCATAGTATCACAGTGTATATGGTTGAAAAAGACACATGTCCATCAAGTTCAACCAAGGAAGGGAAGGGATTGGAGGATGAAGGGTTTTAGGGGAAACAATTCTATATAACATACACATCAATGTTATTTAGATGGAAAAAAACACCTAGGCCCTTCTTGAAGCTCTTTGCTGTCTCTACTGTGACCAGCGCCTGAGGCAGGCTATTCCACAGATTCACAGTTCTCATAGTAAAGAAGCCCTGTCACCTCTGGTGATTAAACCTTGTTTTCTCCAAACGGAGACAGTGCCCCCTCGTCTTTTGATTTGATTTAAACTGGAACAAACTTTTCAACATATTTTTTGTATAAACCATTCATATATTTACATAAAATAATGTCTCTTTTCCAAACTAAAGAAATCTAGTTGTTTTAGGGTTCTTGTAATTTTGTTGATGTGTAGTGTGATATTTTGCTAACAATATTCTCATATTGTGTTTTTTTACAATATATGCTACAATCCCTTTTTTTACATTCCATAATTATGTCAGACAACGCAATTGCTTAAATGCTAACCCTATATCCCTATGGGGTCTGGTGTGGGAACATAGCCTCATAGAGTAGATGAACGACTCTGATGGTGGACTCATGATTGCATCTAGGACTTGTTTCTACCATGGGTTTCTTATAGCAGCTGTACATGACAAAAGCTAAGAGAAGACAAGTAACATTCTATCTATAATCTGAGGTTATTGGTTACATCCCCCGGTTGCTTATGTTTTATATTATAATCAGCTTTTCTGATTCATGGCTGACATACAATGCACAATACAATTCAGAGGCACAATCTTAACTCACCCCCTGATCCATACTGTATGACATTGTCACGTGACTGCCTCCTTCTGACCTCACCAGTGAACCCAGCATCATTTAGAGGCATAAAGCTCCGTTATAATTTACAGTTTATTGGCATCTGGATCAAATGTAGCCTATTACTGGTTCCTCTTTGATGCCAAAGGTGAGTTCAAGTGACTGTCATGATTTTTAGCAATATTACGAGCAACTGAACTCTGAGATCAATCATAATCAACTAAGTGAAGTAACTAGAACAATATTTTCAGCCTGGTTCATTTTATTTGACTGATGCTTTGCAGTTCAATGAAATATATACATCCATATGTCTCTATAATGCACACTCACATAATAAAGCAATGGAATAACATAGTGTGTAATATGGAATATAATCATTTCAGCAACTGAAAAATTTCCTTTTAGAAAGGTGTGACTAGAAAGAAAGAAAATCTAAACAGTGATAGGATATGTTTCTTCTTGTATATTGTATTTTAGACCTGGACATCATCTGTAGAGTATATGGTTATACATGTACCGCTGGTATATGTTATATCCAAAATATAAAACTGTATTGACTATGGGATATATCACATTTCTTCTTTAATCTCAGCACAAAGCTGTATTTTTAAGTTTCATCTCCGGTATTTGTTTCAGCCTACTGTATATCCTTGGCAGGAAAGGATGATGAGTCTCTTGTATGTCTCAAGTCCCCTGAGAGACTAGTGTTGTATTTTTGAAGGGAGTATTTGAGATATTGACATCCCAGGTCAAACAGCATTAACCTCTTTATAAGATAATAAATCCTTCCACATATCTGAAAATAGGTCAATACTAACTTCAGCACGTGTTCTGTTATCTTACATTTTTTGATATTCTGCTGCCAAAAACCCGGAATAGATTAGATGATCCTAACAACATATCAGTTTCAAAAAACCTTCAAAGATCCTTGGACATTTCAATAAACCCTCTCATATCTCCATGAATAATACAGCAAAGTAAGCATGTTCAAGTTATCTCTTATGTATAGTATAGTCCGGCTTTTAAAGAGGAATTGTTGAGGAAAACTGATTGATATGGCAGCAATGTATGAGAGTGCTTTCTGGGGGCTCAACATCAGGCTCTGGGTCTTCAACTGAACTGACCACAACAGATGAAAAATAACTTAAAGGGAACCTGTCATCAAAAAATGGCCTAACACACTAATACCAGTATGTTGTCAAGCACCTGAACAACTTCTAGATTACGTTGCTTCCATGGCTTCCGTTGCTTCCTAGTGTGGTGACTTCATCCAGAAAATCAATTTTGAAATGAGATGTAAATTAGTTGTATGCAGTCAAGGAGGCGGAGACTTTAACACTAAAGACAAGCTTCCCTCACCTTTCCAGCCTCTTTTCCTGATATGCCAGACTTAAGGAGATCTGGTTAGTGATGTCCCTGGTTGCAGGAACATAAGTTACAATAAACGGGGGAGACCTTGATTCTCTGCCTCCTTGACTTTATACAACTAATTTACATCGCACTTTAAAGTTGAACACTGGACGATGAAAGAAACGTGATCTAGAAGGTGTTCAGCTGCTTCACAAGATACTGGTAGTGGTTTATTACACCAATTTCTGTTGACTGGTTCCCTTTAAGAACTGTGTCCTCTAGCATGTATATCTAATTTATCCATGTTCTTTTGCTAATAAAATTATGAAACTATACCAAAGAGATTAAGACTATAACGTGGGATTGGCTGTTAAACCTGGTTCAATAGCAAAAAAGTTTTTTAGGAAGTTTTGACATAGGTCATTTTATGAAGTGGAGTATGTCTAAGGAGATGTCCTTTACCCCCTAAATTATGAAAGCAGTCCCAGTAGATTGTTTACAAAAACAAGGTCCCTTTCAAAGAGCAAATCTATTTCCTGGTTGTTTTCCATTTAAACCCATTTTCCATTTGAACCCATTCAAACCCATTTTATGAACCAGAGTTTGTCTAAGGAAATATCCTATACCACAAAAATTAACATCAGTCCCAGAATAGTGTTTACAAAATTACTATTTCTAGGCTATTTTCCATTTAAACCCAGTAAACATATTTTAATCAAGTAGTTGGGTGATCTGCATACAGTTGCTCTTTCACCTAGCTTCCACTTTTCACTGTTAGTAGATGGCCTTCCCTTGGAGATGAAGGAGAAGCAGGGTGTGAACGGTGTCCTCAAATTCAATGTGGTGTGGATGTGTGCCAAACACAAAAATATTTTTTCCATGTTTTATTTTGTGATATCTATCCACTAATATTGCAATCTTCATAGAGGCAAAATGTAGGAGATTAGTTGAGTCAGTGAACTATGGTCAATGCCATAGTAAGTACTTGTATATCTACCACTAACGACAGAAAGAGCAGCAACTATTCACTGACAATTGGAGTTGAACTGTCATAGCTATGGAGCAGGAGAACCCATCAAAACATTTCATATTAATAACCAACACAGCATTGACATACACATGTTGCTGACCATACAATAGCTTAGAACTCTTCCCACCACCCCGTCCAAAGAAGACCTGATTCATTCTGCATTCTGCATGTGGTTGTTGTTTCTGTGAATCTTATTGTTACCATAGTTTTATTCTATCTGTTTTGGAGAATAAAAAATGCAATGAGGAAGCATCTTCGTGATGGCCTCTGCTTTTCAGCAATAAAACAAACCGATTGATTATTAGCTAAGACAGGCTGAACTCTGGAAAGCTTTGATGATCGCAATGTTTAATGTCCTCAATTATCCGATATCATCTGAGACACCTAATAAAGAACAAATATTTAATGAGAACAGCTTCATTATCAGTAGACATTGCAGGGAAAACTGTAAAGAGATAATTGTTTAATGAAATACAGCGGGAGGAGGAGGTTAATAAATTATAAGACCAAAGATCCTTTGACGTGGGATTAGGTATTTCAAGATACTAAAGATCATTTATAACACCAGATTAAAGTTTCAGGGAGCACTTAATAAGCAAAAAAGAAAGATAAAAGCTATACTCACCCTATTGAGAGGACATCCTTCTTTACCAGCTTCAGCACTACCCACTCTGGTCCTGGGTCTTCCAGTCCAACTGAGCCAAAAATGCTGATGTCTTTTTCATTGTCCATGTAAAAGTCTGGCCTCCACATGCCATTCATTCACATGTAGTCAGTGGTTGGCTAAGCCATCACGTGAGCAATGACCTCAGTGATTCCAGTCTGAGAACTAGGAAACTAGGTCGGGAAGGAAAGGAGGTCTCATGGAGAGGTATGTATATAGGGTTTTATTTTCCCTTAATAAAGTCCACTCAGACTCCTAATTCTGAGACCCTAATTGTGTTGTCCTTTTGTACTTTTGGAATGCCCAGTACACAGTTTTTCTACACACATAACTTGTAGTCAGGAGGAAATGCTTCAATGTTGAATACCTTCACTCTCTATCTTGTCATGTCAGCTAAGATGAAGTCTTATGAAACTCAACTGGTTTAAGTACTAGCAATATGGTTCTCTCCTCTTGACTGTTCTTTCTGAAGCAAAGAAAAAGATAGAAAAAAAATCTAAGGCCCATTGCTGATTTATGGGCTATGGGGGGCATGTAGTCAATGGGGGGCATGTAGCTCTTTTTTGCACCTTATGTATGATCCTGTCTTTTTTCTTGTGATACATGCTCAGTTTTGCTTGACAGGTGCAAATTTTGGCTTCTTTTTGAGACTTTTTATTGCAAATGTCTCAAATCCACATAGATACAAACCATGTGAGGGGTTATATGCAGGAGTGGACACAAGCCATGTGAGGGGGTTATATGCAGGAGTGGACACAAGCCATGTGAGGGGGTTATATACAGGAGTGGACACAAGCCATGTGAGGGGTTATATACAGGAGAGTACACAAGCCATGTGAGGTGGTTATATACAGGAGAGGATACAAGCCATGTGAGGGGTTATATACAGGAGTGGACACAAGCCATGTGAGGGGGTTACATACAGGAGAGGACACAAGCCATGTGAGGGGTTATATGCAGGAGTGGACACAAGCCATGTGAGGGGGTTATATACAGGGGTTGGCACTACTGTAAATTTTGGATTTGAGGCTGTGTCCTGCATTTTTTAGCACTTTAGTCACACCCCAGGGAGATGACAACATACGAGCTGGGGTCACATGTAGTGTTAAGGGTGAGGTCACATATTGTGTTTTGGTTGCGTTTTAAAACACATTATAGGAGCTGAGGAGAGGTGATTTGCCTAATTACATTACTGTTAACATTTGTGTTTACAAAACTCACATGTAATGTGGTATTGCGTTAACACCGCATTTACATTGCATTTTGTAAACGCAAATGTTAACAGTGTAGCTAGGCAAATCACCTCTCCTCAGCTGCTGTAATGCATTTCAATACGCAAGCAAAACGCCACGGGTGACCTCACCCTTACAAGTAACCAATAAATTAAAAAAATATGTAAATGCAAAAATTTATGAATTTAAAAAAACAGGTTAACGTGCAAAACTTTTAACATTTAAAGCATGTGAAAGAATTCCAATTTACATGCTAAAAAAAGGTCCATGAAAAAAAATCCTTCCTGTGCACCTGCCCTGGACCTGCCTAAGAAGTCACAAAAATAAGCAATAAAAAGTGAAAAGTAGCAGGGAATATCTGGAAAATAAAGATTCATAGAGCACGGCACAAGGTGCAAAAGTTGCAGTGAAAAGTCGCAAAAAAACAACAAAAGTCAAAAAAAGTTTTCAAGTTCTTAGAATATTAATGTCCACTTGAATTGGACAAGGTACAATATCATTTCTAAGTAAAGTGAGTGAGTGAAGGCACTGCACTCATCCGTTCAGTGTAGCCATCCAAACAGTGGATCAGCAGAGGTGCTAAGAGTCAGACCCCTACAAATATGATATTTATGGCTTATACGGAGACGTTACATTGTCAAACCTGAATGAGCTAATACAGAACATAATTTTTAATGCCATTAGTAATTATTTCATTTACAGCAAGGAGTGGAGTTATTAGTGATATCTTATACTATGCTCATTCATGTAAGGTTAATTTGCTCTTGAAATATCCCAGCAGCCATTTTTATTATGAAATAATGGTAATCTCCCACACAATTCAATAGAAAATTCATGTTTATGATAATGATTCAAGGCTTCACACCCTCTTGTGCTCAAAATGATAAGAAGATTTTACATTCAACAATGTATTTCATCAGCTTTTGTACGGTGACATTTTAATCTTGCCTATCTTCTATTTTTCTTGGCACACCAGGACCCTCGGTTTTATTGAAGCAATTATGGTTGTTCTGAATTACATTATGCTTGACTTCCTGTGTATGTGTTCTTATTTAACACTTCACATTTAAGTCATTTTACCTTGTACTGAGGAATTAAAGAGAAACTCTAGTAAAAAACAAAACAAAGTATCCTAAAGTATTTCTCATTACGAATCCTTAATATATATCAAAGCAATTTCGGTCACATACAGTTATTTTTATGTGTCAACCCCATTGACTTCAGTTGCTGGCAGTGAATATTGGTAATGTGCTAGAGAAAAAGATGGTAGCAATATAATGATTTTATTATTATTTCTTGTTTTCTGCAATGCTATATTGGTAACAATGGGGATGTATCCATCAGCATCATTTAGATTTCTGCTCATTTTGAGTTTAGAGGTCCAGTAGACAGATACATTCGATGATTAGATTTCCCTGTACAAGCAAACTTATAGAAAGGCTTGCATCAATCATGCTTTTTGACTGCCCACTTGTCTCTTGAAGTCTGCAAGCAGCATTTCAGTTATTACTTCTACTGTATCCATTATAAGTTTATTGAAAATATCTGAAAATAAGTTTAGTGAAATCATTTTTCATAGTTTTCTCTCTTCTCCTGCTGTAGAATATCTTTTCCCTTGAACAAAGAAATCTATCAGAGGTACAACCTAATGGGTCTCTTAATTGTCTTCTATTAAAATTACACAAACACTCATTTCAGATGGTTTGAAGTTTAAGAATTAGGCTTAAATGAGTGTTTGTAACCACAAACAGTGAGAGCAATAAAAAGTGAAAGCAGCACACAAACTACGCTAAATCTTTAAAGAAAACCTATGGTTCTGTTGTATTCTGCAGTGATGCATAGATCATGGGGTACATATAAAAACTAAATAAGACATTTCAGAGTAATAAAAGAGTCAGATAAAACAATAGGAATGCCTTAAGTGAAAGAGCTAAGGTTATAAGTTAAATTTGGGGGAATTTATCAAGAGCTGGGGGATTTTTCATAAGGTTTGATCTCCCTCCACCAGTACACTTTGCAATGAATATAAGAGACTCTGGATCATGCACCGATTTTATGCCAGGTCCCATCTGGTGTAGAATTATGCTATAAACTTCAACCCCAGGCCTCCCTACTCCATCACACCTACTTGGCATGAGGATGGTGTAGGAAGTGAGGGTCTCATTTACCTGCTATTTCCCAAGAATTTTTACTTTTTCATGCTTTATATACCTGAAAATTGTCAAAGAGGGCTTGATAAATGCCCCAATTAAATATTTTCACATAATTGTGTATTTCTATTGGTCCATCTCTTCCACTTTATAACATCTTTCTTACAGATCATACTACGTTAGTGATATGACAGCACAATTAATTACAAAGTTTTTAAAATTTACCTATGTATTCAACAGAATAAATACAGTTTCTAATCTAAAGTCTCTAAGACAAGAGGACTCAGTATGGCCCATTTACCATTAGGCAATTGGAGGTGTAAATTCAAATCCATTGTGGGCATGAGAAGACTCCCAGTCGATAAAATATTGCTTGAAAATTTGTTAGGAGGTTACATTCCCTACAGAGATACACAATCTTGTTGAAGTCTTCCGACTGAAAAGGGTGACCGATCATATTAATGTACATTTATCAATGGAAGGACTTCTTTCTATAACAATATTCTCCAACTAATGATTGTGAGACTGCATCTATAGGCATGATGGGCATACTAGAAGTTGTAGTGCGGAAGAGCCGCAGGTTGTAAATCCCATTTTTAGAATATATTTCTAATGAGCCAGAGGAGAACGTGTTGCGGAAGGACCTGGCCACACTGCATCACCTCTCTGTGACCTCCCCAGGGTGTGACTGCAGCTTCTGCCTCTGTTGTAACTCTCCCATGCATTGTCACATTGACTTCTGGCCCTGACTTTTTATGTTCTTTTAGATCTAAAATGTGAGCCTCACATTACGAGCTGCCCAAACATCTTTCCTTCATTTCCTTTTAATTTAGGCGAATCAGTGTTAACCGGTCAGAGCAGGATATTGAAAGAAAAAAAAAAGAGATCATTAAAAAGAACCTTTGCTTTTTTTAAAAAAAAAGTCACCAGAATTAAATCAGAAGTGAATAAATGGTGAGAAAGAAAACTATATAAATGTATTCTGCTCCTTCTGAAAGGTGATTTTCAGATGCCCTCCACAGTAGATGATAGACAACTCAGTGACCAAATGTGTTCACCTTAAATCAGTCGTAATAAAGATGTCTCGTTTTCATCATTATTGTCTTGTCACTTGTTCTCATCAAGCTGTCGCATCATGACAGCTTCCAGTTAGTCAAAGAGGAGAAAGATCAGTTGTTAAACCCCCCGGGCTTGTACTCGGAAGCTCATCCTTTTCTCATTGCCGGGATTTTTCGTGGAGACCTTCATAGAGTGATCTACCATCCAGAACTACCTTTCGTTTTATGATAGACAGACACGTTCCTCAAGTGCCTAAATAATTTAAACAACTGATTCTACATCTGATAATTGTGATATGAAAAGAGAACACGGCCTACGACTTTCCTCATGATGATGACTAGCCATTGATTAGCTGAAGCAATTGTTAGTTAGATTGAACATGAGCAAATTATCTAAGATTCGATTTACAGTATCTTCACCAAGTCAATTTGGTACAATTGTTCTCTGAATTGGTATATAACCCCCTCTAGTTCTCTAAAATGTCCTATCTCATTTTGTGAATGTTTACATTTTTTCCATTTCCTTTTCCCATCCCCGTCGCTAAGGTCTGGGATGACGGACATCAGCATTTTCAAAAGCAAAAAAATATTCAGATTCGTTCAGTGCATTAAAAGTACCAATTTGTATCAAATCTACAAAATCTACAAAGCAATGGATAAATTCACTCGTCTCTTTTTAAGATTCACACTAAGGTTGTGCCTCACAATGGTTGTGGCAGAAATGGCCAATGAACATTTACGTATATAGCCACCTATACTATGATTTTTGATTTTCCTTAAATGTTTCACTCTAATCTTAAAGGGAGTTCCCATTTCAGCAAATTAATGTTATTGTTTGTATTATAAAAAGTTATACAACTTTACAATATACTTTCTGTATCAATTCCTCACAGTTTTCTAGATCTCTGCTTGTTGTCAATCTATGGAAAGCTTGTATGTTTACTACTAGTGGATAGAAACCTGACGATGGTCACACAGGTGCACGGCTCGTTAGTATCGTAGAGAATAATCAGAGCTGTGGGTTATAATGAGCTGTGCACCTGTGTGACCATGGTCCGATTTCTGTCCATTGGAAGTAAACGTGGAAGCTTTCTATAAAATGACAACAAGCAGATTGTTGTCATTCAAGAGATCTAGAAAACCGTGAGGAATTGATACAGAAAGTATATTGGAAAGTTGTATAACTGTTTATAATCCAACCAACAACATTAATTTGCTGAAATGGGAACATCCCTTTAAGGTCTTTTTCCATTCAATTTCTAACCATACAAGTGACTACTCCACACCAAACATCAGATAAGAATTTTTCCACATTAAAGATGAAAAGACTTGACATTTATCTATTGGTACTGGTAGGTATGAGAAGGATGTGGTGAGGAGTTGCTGTCATTAATCATCCCAGTATAATGAGTGTCAGGAGCTCAAGGTGAAAAGTGTAACTTTACATAGTGAGGTGGGAAGACACAAGTGCATGTCACTGTGCCATGTTTGTATATCTAGCACAAGGATTAGAGCACAAGGGATGGACGGCTTATTTTTCACAGTCACATGTTGCCTGTGATTTATTTTCATACTGCGGAGAGCTTTTAAGTTTTTATTCTGATGCAATGAGACGCAGCATTGGGTCTATTTAAAGGGTTATACACCATTAAACATAAAAGATTTCAACTTTCTTCTAAGATCAGAGAGTTTTTAATGAATTTCAAGCTTCTTGAGATTTCTTACTGGTTACAGGAACTTGTGAAAGGTTCATCTGAATATTAATTCATTAAGACATTGATAAAAGAAGTGAGATATTCTTATGAACAATAATAATAAAGACTTTTTAGTGACAGTCATTTTGAATATGTAGCCTAAAATAAAGGGCTAGTCATATTCTTGTTCTTTCTATTCTCAGAAACAGTCATGGCGGTCGTCCGGTCAGTTTATAGAGACATGAAGGGCTGTCATAATGATGAGAAAGAGCAAAGATATAAATGACAAGTTCTACTAAATATTTTCCCACAACACTGTATATCAGTTACTTCATTACATGCTGCCTAGAGATAGGACACTATGTGCAAACTGTTCTACTCCTCCTGCTCTACAACACGCTGCCTGCAGATAGGACACTATGTGCAAACTGTTCTACTCCTCCTGCTCTATAACACACTGCCTACAGATAGGACACTAATTGCAAACTGTTCTACTCCTCCTGCTCTATAACACGCTGCCTACAGATAGGACACTATGTGCAAACTGTTCTACTCCTCCTGCTCTATAACACACTGCCTACAGATAGGACACTAATTGCAAACTGTTCTACTCCTCCTGCTCTATAACACGCTGCCTACAGATAGGACACTATGTGCAAACTGTTCTACTCCTCCTGCTCTATAACAAGCTGCCTACAGATAGGACACTATGTAAAATATGTTTGACTCCTCTTACTTTATAACATGCTGCTTGCGGGAAAGACACTGAACAATTTGTACTGCTCCACCTGCTTTATGACATGTTTCTTGAAGTTAGCACATAATGGGGCACATTTACTTACCCGTTCTGTCGTGTTCCAAGAAAGTCCATTGTCTGACCGGAATGCACTGTGCCTCAATTCACTAAGATCGTGCGCCCAATATCCTGCATGCAGTGGTGTAACTAAGAGTGGCAGGGCTCCATGGCAGGCTTCGGCATGGGGCCCCCCTTCCCACTTAAAAATTATACATATTTGTATACTCACACATGCAAGTTACAATCACACATTTCTACACTTCTGCACATATGCTCATATATGCTCATATAGAGCATATATACACACACATACAGTTACATTTACAAACACACAGCATATATACACACATACAGTATATGCAGAAGCCATACACTGTATACACATACAACATATACATATCAGAGATGCAACAAATATACATCACATATATGTTATATACATATTATGCAGTACAATGTGCAGCATAATATGGATATAATGGTGTACATCCTCCACTCTTTAGTGTGTCAGGTCGGATGCTGGGGCCCCCTGACACTGTGGGCCCCATAGCGGTTGCTATGGCTGCTACCACTGTAGTTATGTAGTTACGCCCCTGCCTGCATGTGTCTCTCTTTAGGAAACTAAAGAACATGGAATATCTATTGAATTGGTTGCTATTTTCAGATTGGTATTGGTCACCCTTGTTTTTGCCTGATGATACTTATTGCCCCATTCCTGTTACCAGATCTTGCCAAAATCTGACCCCACCTGACACAATATTAAACAATGATTATGTTAATGACTTGGGAGATAAAAGAGAAGGTGCAGTAACTTTATACACTAACTCCCTGAAAAGCTCCTGCTATATTTTGTCACTGACAACAATGAAAACTGCTGTAAGGATCTAACCCAGGAGGGGGGGGGGGATGAATTAAGAGCTCCTAGTACTGAATGGGACAGAGAGCAAGTTCTTTTCTTTCCTAAATACTAAAACTTGTTCAGCATAAGCTGCTTGAAGAAAAAAAAGGTCATAGGAAGGCCTTGCATGAGATTCACTTTTCTCTCAGATCCATATGAAACTCAAGACTTAACTAGGGAAGAGGGAGAAGAAGCAGCTCGCTATAACGTGACTATGCCGGCTTCTCAGTCACAAGATACATTTATTTTGCCTGTTTAAAGAAAGTTTGTCTTAGGATTTTGGGAGCCAACGAAAATCTGTCAGATCCAAAAAAGTTTCCAAAACTTATAATAGTGACATGTGGGAGCCTGTAGGGAGCCGGGTGAAGCAATGCAGATAATCATCTTTTTAAGGCTATGCAAATTGCCCACCATGTGCAAGAGGCTGAATCATTTTGGAAGAGTTGTCTCTAAATAAGCATCGCTGAGGCAGAGGCTAAAAGTGTCAATTTCAGGAAAAAGGTGAAAGTTCCAGTAAAGAGCTGAAGCACTTGAGATGGTAGGAAAATAAGCTCCACCCCGTGGTCAGGCATGTAATTGTACGGCCGATCTCCCACAATGCACTGCCTTCTTGTAATCCTCAAAAAAGTAGCTAAAAGAAATCATCATATTGTTCAGGATCAGTACCAAATAGTTAAAAGTAAAGATGAGCAAAACTATTTGTCAGTTTGTACATTTGGGGTAGATCTGTCGATTTTCAGACACCTAATATTTTCTGATTCCCTGTGAAGGAATCTTGTATAAATATGATTATAACGGAAGTCTAACTGATCCATTAAAGTATCCACTGATTTCAGTGAAGCCACCTTTGTTTTTATTGTCCAGCTGCTTCTTCCATGGCAAAATGTCACTTTACAAATAGGCAAATTAGGCTGAAATGCTTTGGCAGAGCACCTTAGGTCTCCAGCTCCTCATCTCATTGGACCCAGGAGTGACCTAGCTGAAGGGGGAAGGATGAGAGAAGGGACATGGAGATTTAAGTGCAGCAGGGGATGTTCTTATTGTTGTGTAGCTGGAGCCCTGACGTGCTCCTCTAACTCCCACCAAAGCACATCAGCCATATTTACATATTTCTAAAGTTAACTTTTGGCATGAGAGAAGTAACTGGAAAATATACAGGAATAGGTGTTGTGTGGGCATAGCCCTGTAAAACTAAGTAGCTCATTCTAGTAGGTACACCATGGTGACAGATTCCATTTATTGTTATTCGCTCTTTCTAGTAATACTGGCTAAAAAAGTTTTGTTTTAATTAAGTTTTTATTGAAGAGTAGAACGAGCAGTAAATTTTCTGCGCAGAGAGGGCGGAGCTATTAAACAAAGTAGGAATTTAGGCATTTACCAGAGTTTAAGTTAAAACACATGAAGCTCACAAACAATGTATACGTTTGGAAGTGTTTAGAAATGTGTGTTAACATCATATAAACAGTGTAAAAGCTTTCTTAGCGGGTCTGAAATAAAGAAAAAAGAGGCGAGTTTATTTTGTTTTCCTCCTGCGTCCTCAAAAAGTGATGCACGAAAAGTGCACATCAAACCGCACAGTCTCACAGCTCTTTTTATCAATGACAGTTTATCTAGACGAGTAAAGAAGAAGAATAACATTACCAAGTAAATGGAAGGGTCCTGATCTGTCTCTGTAATATAATCAAATTCAACTTCCACTACAGCTGAAGAATGTTAACGTATAAACTGTTTTCCTATGTGAGTCGCATGGTGTTACTGTCATATCATCTCTTCATCCTTGACTCATCCACTCTTCATAGAGGAGGTGGCATGGTAGAAACAAAACTGAGCCCCTTGTATAGATATCTGGAAGTAGCTTGGCCCAGTTTCCCAGTGACCATATAGCACCCCCAGTATCCGCTTTGGGATGTACACAATTGTTACTGGGAGGTATTGGGTGTACAGATCTATGGTATAAAGTTTGTCAAACCCAGACTTTTATGCCAAAAAGTTATAATGAAAATTGAAGGAAGTATTCACAGATGCAAACATAGTCCCTTTAAAGTGAACCTTTCTAGGCTAAGGGTTCATGCACACTAACGTATGGGGGGGCGTATATATAGCCGCAAATTTATGGCAGCATATACGTCCCCCATAGTTGTCTCACAACATGTGCTCACCGTACTGTACCGTGGCCGCAAAAAAGATAGAGCTTGCGGCTCTATCCTATATGGAGAGAGGAGGGGCGAGCAGGGCTGTGTGCCCAAACGGCTACGCTCGGGCACACTTTAGTGTTCATGAGCCCTTACATAGCATATGGAGATATGCTAGTTATGGTACATCTTGAATCTTTTAGATTTTTCTTGGTCAAACTCCCACGAATTGTTTAAGATAGATCATTAGCATAAAGGTCTCAGAATTTGGGAGTGAGGTTTAGAGATATTATAAAGGTTGTAATTCAGGATAAGTTCTGATAGTTCAGCTATGTCTATGTATAATAAAAATAAAAATAATAATAATCTTTATTTATATAGTGCCATCAAATTCCATAGCGCTTTACTAATATGTATGGACCCTTGCAGGTGAATATTCATTGGATGGTAGATCATTGATATATTGCTGTAGTGTACTGTAGTGATTTTGGGATCAGGCTACATTTATGTATTCAGTCTAAAATAGATGACCACAACATACATTTTCACAGCAAAGGGGCCAATATATTAAGACTGGCGCACAAATATTCTCAATCATTAGCAGAAAACATGCCAGAAATAAAGTCATTCCGACCTCTCAATTTCAGTGCAGCACTCCTGTGCCAGAATTGGCATCTACATCAAGTCCATCCTGACATAGTTTTCAGCTATAACCTATGACAGGATATTGTAAATATGGCTGACCAAGGTGTTCCCACCCAGGCCTTCCATGTTCCCCGCCAAAAGTAGAAAATAGTCACAAATTCCATGGTGTGTGTTATTATGACTTTTTCATGCCTTGTATGGCAAGAAACTGCCACATAAAGCATGATACATGAGCCCCAATGTATTTTCCTGGACTGTTGCATGATTTTTGCAATCTAAAATATTTCATGTAGCTGTTTTGCACCATTTCAATACAATATGAATGGCTAAATTTGAGAATACTTTTATAGGGGTTTTCAGGGTAAATTTTATACATCATTAATAGGTGATCATCCGACACCTCCACTGACTCTTTCGAACCACCAACGAGTCAGAAGTAGACAGCTCCTTCCCAGTGTAAACTCAACTACTTTATTTGGTGCCAACCTTGCAAAGAATCATGATGACTCTCTCTTTCTGTAGTGTAAAACAGCTGCTCAAAAGGGACACTTTTATTTGCATAAAAAGGATTATAGTTAATGATTAGAAACACTAAATAAAATTATCTGTTTTCCATAATCTTTAATTAAGCACAAAGTAGGTGATATTGGATTCAGATATATAACACAAACACATTGATCAAATGCATATGAATAAAGATACTCTGGCCAAATCAATGTATCCATTAAAAGGATTGGAAATCACAAATTTGCTGACAGTCATACCAGGTAATAAATCTGAGAAAAACTCACCTCAAGTGTCAAAGATATCTGATTCATTGAACAAAGTCACCAAAAAAAAAAGAATGGATTTGATTGTTATTTTTAGGATTTACTGTCCTTTTTAATGTAACATGATTTATATAAAGGGTTTAAGACCAAGAAATATTTCTTTTTCTCCACAGCAAATGTTACCTGATTCAGAAGTTACATCACAAGATGAAAGTAGAAAGGTAGGAAATTAAGTTTTCATTTTTTGCTTCAAGCAAACTCACTAATCGTGTAATTAATAATGTGATTCTTTCATTTTCTTTGTGTATTATCCTTGATCAGTTTAAGCTACTATCTGTAGGCACATGTATACTGTACAGGCAGTCCCCGGGTTACGTACAAAATAGGGTCCGGAGGTTGGTTCTTAAGTTGAATTTGTATGTAAGTCGAAACTGTATATTTTATAATTGAAGTTCTAGACAAATTTTTTTATTTTGTCCCAGCGACAATTGGAGTTTCGAAATTATTGCTGTAATTGGACCAAGGATTATCAATAAAGCTTCATTACAGACACCTTACAGCTGGTCATTGTAGTCTGGGACTATAGTAAAGCATCAAGAGAGCTTCACCAGAAGTCACAGTAGGCAGAGGTGTCTGTCTGTAATTATGGGTTGTCTGTAAGTCGGGTGTCCTTAAGTAGGGGACCGCCTGTATATAAATTTAATATTGAGTTACAAAACCTGACCCATATCAGATCTCCTTGGTGCTTTTTGGAATGATAGTCCCCTTTGGTCTTTGTTGGAGCCCCCTTTGAATGTGAATGTGAATCAGCCAAACGCCAGTATTCACATAGGCCTAATGTCATAAACATTTTACTGAATACCTCTAGTTCAAGGTGTTTTTGACAGTACAAATTAATGCTATACCACTGAGGAACGCAATCTCTGTGATCAGTATAGTTCTGCCACTCTCTCATACCTGCATTCAGACCTCCATCATAATCTTCTCACATGAAAATGATAATAACAGAAGTCTAATTAATCAATTAAAATGTTCATTGATTTCAATCAACTTTTAATAACTATTGTAGCAACTTGCAGCACGCCCATTAGGGCTTTCAGTATTTGAGTGGAAAATTGGACCGGAGTCGCAGGGCTATTCTTTCTGGCTCAAATAATGGAAACCTTATGGAAATTGTGCAAATGGACAGTAACAGAAACCATTAAGGGTCCATTGAAATCAATCATTTTAATAGATTTGTTGTTATATTCTGTAATTGTTTAAGTGACGGAAGATAATAACGTTGACCCAAAGGTGTGAACTAGGCTTAAACCTACCAAGAAAGTTAAATTAAAGTGTCTAATGGGCAGCATGAGCTGCTTTAATGAACATGATCTAGTTCTGAACTGATGAAATTTAAATTAGTTTTTCACGCTCCGGTATGTTATCTATATTGTCAATGGTCAATATCAGATAAACAATAAGATTTTGCACCAATCAGCTACTCCAAAAAACCTTTGCCATTGGAACTACAAAGTGAATGGGGCCCGGAAGAAGACGGCTCCATCCTCTGTGCAGTGGCTGCGCAAAGGTAAAGCAGCTCAGCTGTTAATAAACTGAATCTGATAGGTTTAAAACATACCCCCACCCCCCAAAAAAAAAATCCCAGACATGTATAAATATAACAAGTATCTCCAGGGCACCTGGGAAATTGTGACTGCAGCTTCTTTCCTTGGCCGTTCTACACCTCCTGATCTTACATGAATGCATATTTGAAATACAATTAAATATCTAAATAATTCCATGATCACTTAATAAAAAGACAATATAAATTGTAATAAGTTTTTTTTGCCTTCCATATTTTGTAATTTAGGACAAGCCCCCAATATGCAACAATATTAGCTGTGTACAACCTTATGGCCCTCTGCAGACTTTAGAGAAAGCTTAAACCATCTCCGTCAAGATCTTTAAGGCTGTGACTTACATGAATGTAAATATTTTAGAAATGACATCATTTGGCAGACGCACAGTGTCGGTGAAGAGGGACTATACCATATTTAAAATATATTCACTTTCCTATAGTAAATCTTTATGCTTTAAATGACTACAGATTGATGTCTCCCAACGTGTGTCTGATTGTGTTTATTTCTTGATGTAAAGTTATATAAACTATTGCAATGAATGTTAGTTTTGTTATTAGGAGTTATAGCTTGAGCTATTGCATTGATGACGTTTTTGTTTTTTTGTTGTATTTTTATATGAATATGAGACACTTCTGACCTATTATCGTACATGTTATATGTGGACTTTTTGGCTTGGTACTAACAATATAACTGCAAGGAATGAAACTGCATTAATGTACCAGAAAAAAAAAAGTTTTGTGACCAAGTTGTGACCTTCCGAAAGGACCAATGTCTATAGGGATGACCTTTTTACCTTCGGAACCGCCATAACTCACTCCTTGCTGTCTGTGACTCAGTGGGATCTTTTTTGTGTCTTTAGACGCATCAACAAGGTGGCAGTACGACAGATCCTCATTTCCATACAACTCAATTATTTAAGAGCTTCCAAAGCATTGGAGTCTATTCAGCCATTCAAATGCTGCTACATATGTGCGTATTCACAGAAATCTAACCTAAACACATAAAATACCACATAAAGTTCTGCTGTATTTAGTCTTCATTCATCATATACGGTACTTTTGACCTATTTTTTGTGAATATTTTTTTATCTTATTTCACTATTTTATACTTTTGAAATTCCCAGCTGATATGTTTCCTATAAAGACCAAAAAGTATAGCTTTGCTTCTTAGAAATAAAATGTATTTTGAACTAAAAAAATGCATTTGGTAATGGTTTCTTAGCTTTATGAGGTCATAAATTCATTTAGGGATGCGCTGGACATTTTAATAGTTGGGGGTCATTGAGGTCATAGCAGTAAGGTAAAGAGTTCAAGTACGTGGGGGGGGGGAGCAGTTGTCCTGCTTCAACTTTATATGAGAATATGTGTGACTCAATATCTAGACCAAAGTGATGTTCTTCACACAGTAACACAAAATAATAATATATTATTACAATTAATTAAAGGATTTTGATTAGATGATTTATATTTTTCCTACTTTTTATTTCCAAATCCTTATTATTATTTTTTTTCACTTGGCATATGAATATGTTTCTGTTATGTAGCTGAAATAGGTTTACAGCAAGGGTTTCCACCAAGGCTTCTGCCCTGAATAAAATTTGGACTATGTAGCAGTTTTTTGTTAAGCTCCCTGCATATAAATGTGTGCTGTTCTTGGGCTGCAAAGAATGGATCTGTGTGTCATCCATGTGTCATCTGTATGTCATCTGTTTTCTTTATAAGTCATCTGTTTTTTTGCGGATCTGGCAAAAAAATGGAAGTTTGGCAAATGACTTGATTGTGTTAAATAGCAAATGATCTGCAAATACGGAGTACATGTGGATGACACTGGGACACATTTACTAAGGGTCCAAACACTGCATTTTCGCCAGGTTTTTCGATTTTTTTTAAGTTTTGCTGTGAATTCCCCCGGGTTTTGGCGCACGTGATCGATTTGTGGCGCATCACTGCTGGCTTGCATGTGACACAAATCGAGGGGGCCTTGACATCGGACAACCCGACTGATTTGGTCAAACCGTGGAATTTAAAAAGCAAATTGTGTCGCAAGATCAGCACTTACATGCACCAGGAAGAAGAAGGTGAACTCCAGCGGACATCAGCGGGGGAAGCAACAGATGCAGGATGTGAAGCGCACGATCCTAGCGAATCGTGGCAGACCCGAATCCTCATCGGAAAACGCACGGCGGGGATCACAACAGGACAGGTAAGTAAATGTGTCCCACTGTGTGTCATCAGTATTTTTCATGTTCCCAGATACTTATATGGGAAGTTACGGGCCGCAAACATGGGCAGGAATGTAATGGGAATCATGAAAAATACAGTAATTTCCATTAGGATGAGTTCACATCAAGTTGTTTTTGTAGGCTCGACATATAGTTTTTGCCTCCGTCTGACTACTATACATCTTATCTGGCAAAATAGGCAGGATGGAATGACATAGCAAGCTAGTAACGTATGCAGAGGAGGCAATAGAAACCTACTGCATCCCATCTAAAGGTGTGCTGAACGCATATGTCACTCAGTATGAGGGGGGCGCGGTGATGTCACTATCCATATAAGAATAGTTACGTCACTGGGAAAACACCCCCTACATCGCCAGGAGCCAATTTCTGGCTACTAGTGTACACTCCTCCCTTTGCATTCAGGGAGGTGGAGGAGTCCACAGGCGACGTATCCCACTGTATAATCATATGTATGGTCTGTGCCGTAATTTGTAAGGACACATTGGAATCCCCCCGATGTGTCCTTACAACACATGGCAAATAATGTGATGTGAACCAAGCCTTAAAATGAATGTATAAGTACGCCATCAGCAGAAAAAAAGTATAGCACACAGAAGAAAACAACATAATTGTGCATATAGACTTGCATTGTGAACTGTGGAGGGAAACATGTTTTTGCCAGTTTTGGGATCTCAAGTGAATTCTCTGTTGTGGCAGGTCAACAAGTGCATTATAGTCTGCAATACAAAAACATATTGGGGCACATTTACTTACCCATACGGAGGAGCTTAACAGAAAGTACATTGTCCGGTGATAATGCACTGTGCCGTAATTTACTAAGATTGTGCACCCGATAGCCTGCATGTGCCACTTCCCCCGAATCTGCCAGATCGTCTGATGGAATGGCCTCTGATTTCTGTTGTATGAAAGCCAGCGCAGCAAAAAATGATTGCGTGTGACAGAATACCAGAGCAGATGCCTTTTAAATACCTGTCAAAGGTGTGCAAATCCTGAAAGTCCAACAAAAGTACAATCAGAGACCCTTAGCAAAAAAAGCCCCATTATTCCTTGTTGAGATTTCAGCCATAGACTATAGCAAATAAAGCAGTCCTGGTTGTTTATGCTCCTGCCCTTCCCTACCTGCTCTGTCCTCCATCCCAACATGCCCAAAATGGCATACAGGGTGGGAAAAAAAGCTCCAAATTTGTTACTGCAGATATTTTGGTGGAGAATGCCTCTAAACATGAAGGTAGGAGAAAAGGGTATGTTTCATGATGGCACTTTCCCCTGATAAGGAATATTATTTTTAACAAAAAATATGGTATATGGATAGTTTATTTCTTTGTATACGTAAGATTTTATGTGCTACATACATCATACAACTAGCAACAAAGTAATCATTAGCCACTGACTACATTACTACTTAGTCGGTCATAGTAACAGTGACACCTCCTGGTTAATAAAATTCCATCAGCCAATATCAAAGACAATATTTAAAAAAAAACTATATGACATTTCTTTAATTTACTATTTTATTCTTAGTATTTTTTTTTGTGTTAATGCTACACAACGCTTCCTTTTTTTTTTTCTTGTAACGAGTGGTGCAATGTTACATCCACCACTGATATTGGTGCAAACACTGGTGTCTTTCACATTTCCTCTTAAAAAACAGATTGAATAAATGTTTTGGATTGGAAGCCGGAGTCAAATAATGGCACTATAGTCATCCCGAGTCTTTTAAATTGCACAGGCTTTGGTGTCACTGGTCCTCGGAGAGTTCTCTCTTCAGTAGACCCTCTATTTAGTCTCTGTTTACTTAGAAGGAATAGCCTAGGGGCTACTGGAGGAAAAACATCTGTGTGAGATAATCTATAGAGTTATCTATCTATCTATCACTCTTGTCGGGCCCAGTCTCTCTTGAGAGCCAGCTGAGAGACTTGTAATGAAAAGCCATTGCTGAAGAGGCTTTAGGGACAAATAAAGAAACATGTTAAGAGCTAGCTGAAAATGGATAGAGGACATTATTAAAGCTGAATAGCCTTCTTATCAAAATCCAATAGGATAGACATTGGGCCAACAGCTTTACAATTATTTTTCAACATACCAGAAAAAAAAAGAATTTATCCCTCAGCAACAAATAAATGTAATCAAGTTGGTTAAATATCGAAAGAAAGATATTAAGAAGAAACAAAAATTCTCTGTGTTTTGGATACTGCTCATTAAGCCTAAAAAAAACCAAAAAAAAGCCAATAAAAACTATATTAAAGATTTGTTGTAAATTTACTTTTCATTCATTCCATACATTTACATTACAATAGTAAAACACAACCTTTTTTATTTTATTGTTTATCAGTTTTCTAACATAGGATTAGACGTATAATAGTTATTAAAATAATATTGAGAGTTATATTTTTCTGATTAATATATTTTTTGCAATTTTTGACTTATTTCCCTATTAGCCCTCAACAACTGATCTCATCAATTGCTAATCTTTCTCCCGCTTACATGTAAGGGTAAAAAATGTAATTTTAATGCTGTGCTTGTATGGCTATATCAGCACCAGATAATAGTGTTGTGTTACTTTCAAATATGCATTACCGAAACTATTAATCTCCTGTCATTTAAAATGAGATATGTAATACTTAAGGTCAAAGCAGACATCTGATATCTCACTATTACATTGTTTGCAAGGAGATGATTGATTGATAATTATGATAATTTGCAAAATGATTATTTGTGTATGATATCCAAGGAGTGTCCCTGTGGACTGAGCACAATTTCCTATTTATATATGGGGCCATCAAAAATGGCCTCTGGTAACACGGGACGTGGACAGGTCTTCAGAATCATTCCCAATGGGAGTTACAAGACTGATGAGCTATGACCTGGATGAGACACAGCTCAGACTTCAGTAAGGAGTCAGGAAGTTAGTTAGAGAAGAGCAGAGTAGTTTCTGTTAACTGTCTATTGAATGGCAATTATGGGGCCACACAGCCGGAGGCTAAGACAGGAGTCATTCATCTGGGCAAATTGTCGTCAAGCAAAAAGAGAACCTAAAACAAATGTTTTATGATCATCTGCCTGACAAATACAAAAAAAAACATTTTTGTTTTCTAGGTTTACAATTGCTTGCACACAAATACTATCGAAGGTGAAAAAATTTGTTTAAAATAACAAAAACACTAAAAATGGCAGTACTGAGAAGTCATTGAACCTTTGGTATCTACTATAAGTAGAACATCCAATACACAGGAGATTATTTACTAAGGGTTCGCGATAGCACTTACGGCGCGATCAGATTGTGGTACAGCTGCGCTGGCTTTCATGCGACAGAAATTGGGGGTGTGTGCCGTCGGGCGATCCGACTGATTCATACTGAGCACAGGATTTAACTTTTAAATTGTGTTGCAAGATCAAGCACTTACATGCACTAGGAAGAAGAAGGTGAACTCTGACGGACATGAGCGGGGAAGCAAAACATGCACGATATTGGGTGCACAATCTTATGCAGAATGCATGATCGTTGGACACTGCACTTTTTTAGGGAAATCCAGCGGCCGGGTAAGTAAATGTGCCCCACAGTGTTTCATTTCAGCTCTTGCTTTTTGAAAAATCCTTTTTTATACTTTACTATAGTCATACACAACCCATAAAAAAGCCCTTAACATTTTGTTAAAATGTTATTGGGCATAGCGCTTTATGGACATTTTATAGTTCAAAGGTCAACAGGGTATAGTGTAACTGCTTCCTTTGTACCCTCTATATCTATACTGTGTTCCATAAAAGTTAGAAAAGTTTAACAGTGTGAATGGTTCACCCTCATAGGGTCATCTTGCTTTTAAACCTTCCTGGAAGTCACCTTGAGCCCGCAGGAATGGTGGCTGCCAGCCAGCAGAATTCAGGACTACCTGTGACATCCCATGTCCTGCTGGCTTTCAAGCAAATGGAGGGGCTGCGCAGCAGTTACTGACTGCATGTCCCCTCCAGCATAACCACTCCACTATAAGTTGTGGGAGGGGCATGCAGATTCCCTTAGTCTCCTTATAGATGAGTTTGAATGATGGAGGAGCAAACAATAATCACTGTACAGCCCCTCCATCTGCCAGAAACCAGCAGAGAAGGGACTTAACAAGAAAGTCCTGAATTATGCTGGCCAGCAGGGTCACGTGACTCACAGATCCCAGAACCTCCTTCCAGTGGTTCCAAGGAAGGTTAGACATGGGAAAGTATAATATTGGTGACCTTCATAGGGTCACCCACTTGACCTTGTAGACTATTCCAAAGGTGGCCAATCGCTTTAACCCGTTAATTGACTCAACAAAATGTCTCTACTATACATTGAAGAAAATGTTTCTGTCCACTGCCCATGACACAGTCATAGATGTTTTCAACTCGACTCAATCTTTACAAGTACCTGTATTACATATGTATACAATATATCATGAGGACAATTTAGGAAAAAAAATTCTGACTGAATTTATCAAATAGTGCATGCCGTTTCATAAATTTAGTCTGGACTGAAATGTGACTTCACTTTCTACGTCATGCTCTTTCTATAGTCAGGTGGTGACAATTTTTGCTAGTTTTCAAAAATTTTAAATTTGACATCTGTTCCTAGAGATGAGTGGATCAGATCATCAGGTATGGGGTCGGTGTTGGTGTTTGCCAGATTGGCGGCTGAACAACCAATCTGCGAGGTTGACACCCTTAGCAACTAACCATGGCTATGTTTGACCAGGGTGAAATCTTTTCCACACATTTTTTATAAGTCGATTGAGTAGTGAGTAGTGCATCTTTGCTCATATTAGCCAGAACTGTGAATTGAGGGCTTTACATAGTACCCTCTTTATGTGTGAGCACACAAAAACTATTGTTACATTGATCAATCTCCCAGTGTATTGGCAAATCATAATTTGGAAGCCAATTGATGGTTGCAGGTTGACCTTTAGGTGATATTAAGATTGTGATACATTTATCTATTTTTTCACATTTCTTTACAGTTTTTACATGACTGAAATATTTTATTTTTACCATTTTACACAAACTGTATGTGTTTTACAAGTTTTGTAAGTTCAAAATGGCAGCTGAATATAACAAAATCAAAGGAAGGCATCCAATTCTCGCATAAGTAATCCATGCCTGCATATTTTATGGACCATTTAAAGTCATGTTTAAAAATAGCACATAGTTTCCCTTGAAGGGCAATTAAACAAAGGAAGTTTTAAAGTGAATCATTATGGACACAAATACCTCCAGACTCCAGAAACACATTCAAGTGGCTATCTTCACATAAGAAAAGATTTCTAAACTTTTGTAAGTTGATGTTTACAACTTTTTTTTTAAGAAAACGACTTTGTGCCAATGAGTCTGCCACCAATTATAGACAGAAGTCATTTTTACAACATGTCTATTTTGGTCATTAGAAGACCACTCATAATAGCAGTCCATTAATTCAGTGAATGAACATATCGTAGAGTTGGCTCCCTCTTGAGAACAATAATGCTGGGGTCAGCTTATGCTGCCATGGTTACTAAGTACTATTAAGAAGTTTGCATGCATGATTTTGATAAAAGGAGACAAAATAAAAAAATCTGGAATGTAACTAGGAAGGTGTTAATCTGCATAAATACAGTTGTTTATTGGAAAATGCTGCTGCTTTTATTTTTTGACATACATTATTTTTTTTTTTTACTTTTTTCGTTTGGTTTTATAGTCATGGATCATAAGTTTGCTCATGAGTCAAAAATGTGTTTACAATTCTACAAATGATTTGCCTCAAAACCAAAACCAGCTATAGTGATTATTTGTAGTGTAGTGATCAACGTTTTCAAGGGATTTCCTGTTTTGCAGTAATTAAATAAATTTACATAAATATTAAGAACAATTGTAGTTCAAAAGAGATTAGGTTGACTTTGTACTAATGCCTTGGGTTTTGGGTAAAACTTTCACTGTAGTGTTCATATTATGGCTGGAACATATGGACCATTCTGCAGTTTTTTGGTGATGTTCGGGTTGCTGTGGTAAAGCTCTGGACAGTATTGTTGAGACAGAATGCACAAATGTACAAGGGGGGATAAATGGAGATACAAGTGTAT
The DNA here is from genome assembly GCF_040894005.1 of Engystomops pustulosus. Taxonomy (NCBI): domain Eukaryota; kingdom Metazoa; phylum Chordata; class Amphibia; order Anura; family Leptodactylidae; genus Engystomops; species Engystomops pustulosus. The sequence goes on along the minus strand of NC_092416.1, from coordinate 62,584,284 downwards.
GTTGCTGTATGATAGCTCTAACACATTGGGGGTCATTTACTAAGGGCCCGATTCGCGTTTTCCCAACGTGTTACCCAAATATTTCCGTTTTGCGCCGATTTTCCCTGTATTGCCCCGGGATTTTGGCGCACACGATCGGATTGTGTCGCATCGGCGCCGGCATGCACGTGACGGAAATCGGGGGGCGTGGCCGAGCGAAAACCCGACGGATCCGGAAAAACCGCCGCATTTAAAACAATAAAAGTGTCCCTTGGGACGCGCTTACCTTCACTTGGTCCGGCTCGGTGAAGTTGAGCGCGTTCAGATGCTTTTCAGCGCAGCAGCGCCACCTGGTGGACGGCGGATGAACTACCTTGATGAATCCCGGCCGGACCCGAATCCACCGCAGAGAACGCGTCACTGGATCGCGAATGGATCGGGTAAGTAAATCTGCCCCATTGTCATCACCACCTATTAGTGAGCTTAACTACTTTTCTATAACCCCGTCCCTGTCCATAAGCCCTGCTCTCAGGCACTGAAACTCTTTCTTGCCCAATATACAGAAGTCTGGTGCATTTTTTATAGCAAATCTGGCACAGAGGCCCTTTTTGTGGAGTACAAGGTATGAAAAGGTAGCAAATCCAGACACATGACACATGATTTTGCTACTTTTTTCCACTTTTGTGACACAGGTGGTACATATTGTTAGTAATAAAGGAAATCTTCCATCAAAATCCATCATGATAAACACTTACTTACAGATTCAGATGCTGTGACTATGGTAATATTCTTATATTTGTTCTTCTTCCTTCTAAAATAAATTGTAAAATTATGCTAACATGGCAGGGGGCTCTGGGAGGGCATTACCAAAGCCCCTCTGTGCTGTAGCTTCACAGGCTGTTACAACGTGCAGAGCAATTCCTCCCCCCACTCTGTAAGATTATAGCAGGCAGAGGGAAGAAGAGTACTGAGTGAGCAGGAGGAAAAGGGTGAGCAATTGTAACAGCCTTTGAAGCTACAGCGGAGGGTCTCTTACATCACCCCCAGAGACTATCTGGCTCATTAGCATAATTTAAAAAGTTGATTTTTAGAAGGAAGAAGCACATAGATACCAAGAAGATTAGCACAGTCACCGTACCTGGATCTGTAAGTGAGTGCCTCTGGTTTATCATGCTTGATTTTGATAGTAATATAGTATCCCATAGTATATTAAAGGGGTATTCTCGCCTGGGCATTCACATTCAGTTTGATAAATCTGCCATATATAAACATTTCTTCAATTAGATGTTATTAAAAAAAATGTTCCTGTGTGAAGATAATTTCTCAGAAACGTAGTCATTTTGTCCCTTAGAAACGAGATCAGCTTCCTCGGATACGGCCACTTCTGCTGGAGGGATTGCACAAAGAAACAAATTGTTTTTGTATATGAAATGTCCGGGATTTACTACATGTCCCACAGGCGTCCTGTGGTAATGAATGCTGAATCCAGGAGGTCAGACAAGACTCAATAGCTCATGTCTGGCCACCACTGCCAGAGTGTGACGTGGTCGTAACCGAGGAAGCTATCTCGTTTCTAAGGGACAGAATGACTATATTTATGAGAAATTATCTTCACACAGGAATTTTTTTTTTAATAACATCCAATTGAAGAAATGTTTATAAATGGAAGATTAGTGAAACTGAATGTGAATGCCCAGGCGAGAATACCCCTTTAACTGTAGATTTTCTGTATTAGTTTACCATCAGAAAACCTGTACTTTTAAAGAAAGATGTTGAAATGCACTGCAATGTAGAAGAGTAAAATCCCCAATAAAATTCACAACAAAATGTTCATGTTATTCACAGATTTTGCCGTGGAGATTTGTCGCAAAAACTACCACCAAATACGTAGAACTAAATCAATCTTATTTTCAGGTACCTTTAAAGCGCCTTTCAGTTTAAAGAGTGAATATGGAGATACAAAGCTTCATCAGAACTGCAAGAGAATCAAGCTCAGTGTTATTGACCGAGAAAGTTGAGTTTACTCCGTAGCGTGATCATCGTGTCAGGAATGAGCAGTGATTAATAATGACCTGAGCTACCTATCCTGGTGGTCTTTAATTTCAGTCTTTTCTCTAAGTTGATGTCTACAGCAGGGGTCTGCAATTCACAGAGCTGTGGTAATGACTGAGTTAAATAAAGAATACTAGAATCAGATCTGTCTGAATGACTAATCACTTGTGGAGTTTATCATGGAGATGATTAGAAGGTAAAGCAGCCTCCAGTCATTTCCAAGATGCCAAAATGCCCAGGAGATCTGTGTGAATCTGCTGCCAGCCGGGCTCTGTCAGAGTTGAAGGCAGACCAAAATCAGCATCAGGGAAGGTCGTGTGAAAGAAAATCTCCAGTCATCAGGAAGTCCTTGGCCTTAAAACCCTTGTGACATCTCCTGACAAACCTTAAATCATGAAGGCAGACAAAACATCACCCTTACGGGGAGGATTGCCTCTGGGACATTCATTCTTCCTCTGCTTACTATGCTGTCTCACAATTCATCCTTTCAATAGCTATCATCCTCTACACCTTGTTCCAAGTTAGACATTGAAGCCCCTTTATAAACTGTCTCTTACCTCTATATTCCTGGAGTAAAATTTTTGGCTGTTAACAGGGTAAGACTGACACTCCAGATACCAAAAGATCCTGTAGTTTGCCCAGGTTTACTACACAATAATGGGCCTAAGACATTAAGAAGACAATCAAATATGAAGAAATTTTGTCCCATAGAAGTTGATGAAGAGTGGTTCCCAAAATAATTGTATTTGGCCTCTAGCAGGGCCGGCTCCAGGTTTTAGTGGACCCCTGGGCGACAGAGCCCTAGTGGGCCCCTTTATGGGCCACCCTCCAGTAGTCACGCGGCCCCCCCTCCCCCACGTACACATTCCTCCCCTCCCCCTGTATACACACTGCCATAACCCACCCCTGTATACACTGCCACCCCTCCTCCTGTATACACACTGCCATCCCCCACCCCTGTATACACACTGCCATCCCCCACCCCTGTACACACACTGCCCCCCCTCCTCCTGTATACACACTGCCCCCCTCCCCCTGTATACACTCTGCCCCCCCTCCTCCCCCTGTATACACACTGCCCCCCTCCCCCTGTATACACTCTGCCCCCTCCCTCCTCCTGTATACACACTGCCCCCCCTCCTCCTCCTGTATACACACTGCCCCCCTCCTCCTCCTGTATACACTCTGCCTCCTCCCTCCTCCTGTATGCACACTGCCCCCCTCCTCCTGTATACACACTGCCACCCATCCTCCTGTATACACACTGCCCCCCTCCCCCTGTATACACTCTGCCCCCCCTCCTCCTGTATACACACTGCCCCCCTCTCCTCCTGTATACACTCTGCCCCCCCCTCCTCCTGTATACACACTGCCACCCCTCCTCCTGTATACACACTGCCCCCTCCTCCTGTATACACTCTGCCCCCTCCTCCTCCTGTATACACACTGCCCCCCTCCTCCTCCTGTATACACACTGCCCCCCTCCTCCTCCTGTATACACTCTGCCCCCCCTCCTCCTGTATACACACTGCCCCCCCTCCTCCTCCTGTATACACACTGCCCCCCTCCTCCTCCTGTATACACACTGCCCCCCTCCTCCTCCTGTATACACACTGCCCCCCATGTTCTCCCCCTTGGCCCCTGTCATGTCTCCCCCTCACCTCACAGATGCAGCTCTCTCACTGCTCACTGTTCACTGCTTTTCCCGGCAGGTCATGTGACTATTACATCATCGCAGGTCCTTCAGCCTGTGGGAAAGCAGTGACTGCAAATATTCTCATCGCGATCTGTGTCCGGAGGGCCCCGGCACTTGCCCGGGTTAGCCGGGTGCTGGCGCCGGGCCTGGCCTCTAGGTGCTGGAAGTGGTTCCTTAAAACACAGTAAGACAAAAAAATGTCTTACTGTGTCTTAATGTTATTACATTGAAAAAGTTGTCTTACTATAAAAAAAAAGTTGATGATGTAGTAGATCTATAGTCTAGTTAGATAAATAGTCTATAAGAGAACAGTCTTATATACATTTTTTGCTCCTAAAGAGGCACTAGGTCTTATTTTCAGGGGATGTCTTATTTTCCCATTAACAAGAATTCACATTTATTGTTGAATAGAAAATCAACTTCTCTAACATCCTTAAAACTTTCCAAACTCTGAATTTCATGCAGAATTTCTTGTGACACCATTTCTATTGGAATCATTGGCCCCAATCCCTTGTGTTTAGCAATAGCACTTTCCTGAAATGATCCCCTTCCTGTCCGGGTAGCTGCTTGTATTACATTTGCAGCACAACAGTCGGTGATTTTATCCCGTGTATTCTACATCCATGTCACAACTTCTTGCAGCATCTAAATGAATGAGTAAAAATTCCCTTTTACACCTTACAGAAATTGGTTGTCTTCTATACTATGGACAGTTTTAAGACACTTCTACAACTGGTATGACAAAGAAGTGTGGCCTTCCTGAAAAGGTGTTGTGCAGCATTAGACACTTTGAAAAATCACTTTAGGACTGTTTGTATCAGACGCCATATACTCTAATGTGCGTTGATTTCAGTCTGCAAAAATGAGATCAGCGATCCATTTCCCTGTCAACTTGTGTGTCAGAAAAAAAATGGATAATGGATGCAATTCGTCCTTTAAAAATAGATAAATGAATCCGAAAAAAGCCAATCTGATGCAAATCATTAATGTTCACAGGCGATTTTAGCAACATTTTTTCCTCCTGTCTGTAAGCACAGTGGCATTACTCTGCCACTGTGCGCCTAGGCAGACAGAATGCTCCAAATTGTACACTTTTATACTTTCTGGTGCAGATATATCAAAGCTCCTGCAACACTTTTTGGTCGGACTTTGCACATTCTTTTCAGTGCAAACTACTTGCCCCGGTATTTAAGAAATGTCTGAGACACATTTGTGTCACAGCGTCACTATACCTGACGCAACACAAAATTCTGCAGTGAAAGGGGCGATCCATTGCGCAGCCGGACCACGCGCCAGATTTATCATGCAGAGTCTGACAGAATTGTGTAGTGCGCTCTGTGTTAAAGGTGCACGAACAAATTTGGTGCACTCTATCAGTGTAGTGCAATATCTCCTCTTTTTCTACAAATCTAGTCCTTCTTGCCAAGCAAGACAGGTGTGCCAGACAATATTCTGGTGCTCCTACATTCTCCCCATTGTTCAAATGTTCACGTCTCCATTGTAACACAGTGGTGCATGGCTGTAAGTAAATAATGGGTAGACGTTAATCAGTTGTGCGCCATAAAAATGCCGACATCGGGGGCGTGTCCTGCAGCCATGCCGAACGGACGTGTGTAAGATCAGCTCCGTCCCGGGCCGACAGCATCAGGGGATAAAACCCATCGATCTTTATGGGGAAGACCGACCAGAGGAGATCCGGAAAGCCCCCAGGAGCGAAGGCACCCCCGACACCGATCTCTACATACTTTTACCCCCTCCGGAGCCGCTCTCCGACACCAACACCGAGAGGCCCTAGGCCCGCGCCACGTGGAGGCCCGCGGCAACCAGTGGAGAAGACACCGCGTAAGTCCCGTCAGCAGACAGGGGAAGAGAAGAGGGCGCACGCACTTACCGCCACGGTCCCCGTGAGTCCCGACCCAAAGTCAGGCATCCCCGCTGGGAACCACGGTCCGGTGCACGGCTGGACGGCCGACACCGCCCTCCCTCGCGCGGCGGCCCGATCAAATAGGGCGCACAAACCGAGCGCCACAAAGGAACACAGCCGGAACACAGGCTCTTTTGGCGCATCGGCTCCCTCCGCTCCCGACACTCCGGCTGTGCGACAGAACACCAACCTCGAGGAGACAGGAGAGCCTGCTTGCTCCCCCTCCGCAGCACCATCTCATAAAGCACAGCTCTGTAAGGGGGATCAAAGCCGGGAGATGCATCCCATAGGGAAAGCCTCCACAGCTGGGCCCAACCGAAGCCCACCTGCCAAAAAGCCTTTGTTGGGCTCATACTCGGGCTCCCCACAACTCTCTCCCCATGAACCCCCAGTCTCAGGCTCACAAGCTGCCCCTCATAAGAACGCAGGGAGGCATGCCTTGGACGATGACACCCAGGCCTCAATGGAGGGAGCAATGAGTATAGACACCAGCCCCCAGACTGCTCTCCCACCTCCTGAAGAAGCGGTGATCCTACTTAGAGGACATCCAGAGCTACAAGCTCTACTATCCCTTTTACCCTCAAAGAGGGACATGGAAGAGCTTGCGTCTGATCTTAAAGGAGTCTGGCGTCAGGAGCTGCAGCAGGTCCAAGATGAAGTCCACACACTCCAGACTAGAATGGATGACATGGAAACATTCCGTTCAGAGGTTTCCTCCTCACTCCAAGATATGCAAACCAGACTAGAAACCCAAGCCTCTCACCAACGTCTGCTCACAGCCCATTTAGACGACTTGGAAAATAGAAGTCGCAGAAATAACATACGTGTAAGAGGGCTCCCAGAGGCGACACATCAGAATGACCTGATTCCGACCTTGACAGGCATCTTCAACATCTTTCTTGGCCGCTCAGCTGACTCTGCTATTGAATTCGATCGGGCCCATCGCGCCCTCCGGGCGAGGAGCTCAGATCCCTCGAAACCCAGAGACATTATCTGCCGTGTTCACCACTACACTTTGAAAGATCAAATCATGCAAAAAGCAAGAATCAAAGGGGTGTTGGATTTCGATGGGGCCCAGATAACACTCTTCCCAGACCTTTCACGTCGCACACTCCGACAACGTGCAATGCTTCGTCCACTCCTCACGACCCTGCAACACAAGAATATACAATACCGGTGGGGCTTCCCGTTTGCCTTACATGTTAAAGTAGGCAATCGCCAAGAATCTCTCAATCGCCCAGAGGATCTACCTGCCTTTTTACGAGCCCTAGATCTTCCCCCTATATCTCTCCCAGACTGGGAAGCCCCCATCCTGGAACCCTCCTTACCTCCGCGGCAATCTTTTCCCGTCTGGAATACATCCAGTGATGCCCACCCAAGATCTCCTCGCCAACAACGTCCAAGACAAAGAAGAAGGAGCTTACCAGACCACTCACAAGAGGACTGATCATCAAGGTCATCTTGTTCTCTAACCCATTTCCCTTGGAGTGGTAATATGATGTAACCTTCTACTACCATATACGTTATGTTTAGAATTCAATATCTGATCTCACCTTAGGGAGATGGGAGTTGAGACAAGCCGAGTTTCCTTATGTAGCGTACTTCTTCTTCCTGTTCCTTACATATTGAACGCAAACCCCGAGTTTGCACATCGATCGGCTTTTCTCCCTTCCTACACCTCCATCTGGTCGGACCCCCGATATCATCTTCTTGTACTCCCCATATTTACTTAACATACTGCCTTGTAGGCCCTTGACGGTCTTTCTATTGTTTTTCTTTTTCTGCGTTCTTTAGTACATTTATACTGCTTTGATTTTATCAGGTTCAATTGGTTTGGACCCTGCTGGTTGAAACCCCCCCATAGGTTTGACTGAGGTAAAACACCTTGGTCTCTCAGTGCCATATCGCATAACCTTTCTCTATACCCTACCCGGCCATTCTTTCTAGTCCGGTTATTAATTCCCGATCCCTACTTGCCCTCCCTGCACATTCCCTCATCTCACACCCCAATCCCCCTCTCCTCCGGTGCAAGACAGCCCATTTTTAGGTACATTCTGAGACATATCCATACGATACACTGATGGCTCATCTCCTCAACATAGCATCCTTCAATGCCAAGGGGATGAATGTCCCAGAGAAACGCTCCCAAGTCCTATATTCCTTCCACAAACTAAAAACCCACATACTATGTGTTCAAGAAACGCATTTCAAAACGGACCACACACCCCTTAACACTAACCGCTACTACCCCATAGCAGTCCACAGCACAAACTCACAGGGCAAATCCAAAGGAGTCTCCATCTACATACATAAATCTGCCCCATGTAAGATAATTGAGACTCTAGTTGATCCAGAGGCAAGGTTTCTATTTCTCAAATGCGAAATTCAGGGTGCCTTATATACCATAGCAAATGTATATGCTCCTAACATAGATCAATCGTCATTTGTCTTAAGGGTATTGGACGATCTCTGCGAATTCTCCAGAGGCTCGCTAATTCTGTGCGGAGACCTCAATCTAACTCTAAACCCACTCATCGATTCTTCAACGTCCAGATCCTCCATCTCCTTCAGACAAATCAACAAAGTCAGGAAAGCACTCCGAGATATGCAACTGTGTGATGTGTGGAGGTTGCAACACCCAGATACGAGGGATTACTCGTTTTTCTCCTCAGTGCATGGGTCCTACAGCAGGATCGATTATATCCTCCTACAACAAGAACTCCTTTCAGTAGCTCAGGGGTCCTCTGTGGGATCCATATACCAATCTGACCATGCACCTGTCTCTTGCTCCCTGTCCCTCTTCAAACCCCACAAGAAACAATCCAGCTGGAGGCTCAATGAGTCCCTGCTGAAAGATGCTCTCTGCTTATCTGAGGTGAGACAGGCGGCACAGGACTTTCTTAATTCCCAAGGTCTGCAATCCACAACCCCACCACTCAAATGGGAGGCCTTAAAAAACCTGCTTAGAGGAGTTATAATCAGACATGGAGCCAGGCTTAAGAGGGAGGCAGGCGCCAAACTGTCTAACCTCCTCTCAACTCTTAGTAAACTAGAGTTGCAACACAAACAAACACTCCAGTTGGCAACGTTAAGAGAATTAACAGTAGTTAGACATGAAATTAATTCGATCCTAGAAGCCAAGCAACAAAGGATCCGCCAACTGTGCTCACGCTCGTTTTACGAGTGGAGCAACAAGCCAGGCAGACTTCTAGCCAGAGCCCTCAAAGACAAAAAGGCTTCAACGTATATTTCAGCGATCAAAAACTCTGCAGGCACACAGGTCCACACAACAGAAGATATTGCAGAAGCTTTTACTTCCTATTATCAGTCCCTCTATAACCTTCCTCCGCCCTCAACCGCATTCCCAGCTCCAATTCCCACACAGTCACTACCCGAATATATTAAGGCAACTGCGCTCCCGACACTGTCCCCTGCGGATAGCGTTGCTTTAGAGGCTCCCTTTACTACGGAAGAATTGGCCCATGTCATTAAACATCTCCCCTCAGGCAAAAGCCCAGGTCCGGATGGATATACGGCCCCGTTTTACAAAGTGTTACAAGACACCATTGCACCATGCCTTCTTAAAGCATTTAACTCGATATCCAGCACTGTTCTCTTCCCCCCACCACTGCTCAGAGCTCATATCACGGTTATACCCAAGGAGGGAAAGGACCCTCAGTTGTGCCCCAGCTACAGGCCCATATCACTCATCAATGTAGATGCAAAGATTTATGCCAAACTGATCGCGAACCGCTTGGCACCACTCCTGGGATCCCTGGTCCGCCCGGATCAGGTTGGATTTATCCCCTCCAGGGAGGCGAGGGACAATACACTAAAAACATTCTCCCTCATAAGCTACGCCAAGAAAGCCAACCTTCCTGCACTCTTACTTTCCCTCGACGCAGAGAAGGCCTTTGACCGGGTGGACTGGGGATTCCTTGAGGCCACTCTGTTGCAGCTGGGGCTGGGCCCTTCAATGCTACACCGTATTAAAGCTCTATACGATCACCCGCAGGCTCAAGTTAGGGTAAATGGCACCTTATCTCCACAATTCACCATCAACAACGGGACAAGGCAGGGATGCCCGCTCTCCCCTCTCCTCTATGCCCTAGTCATAGAACACCTCTTAATCGCAATCCGATCTAACCCGGGTATAGAAGGTATTCGAATTGGGGGCAGACAACACAAATGTTCAGCGTTTGCAGATGACGTCCTACTATATGTTACAAACCCATCTTCCTCCATCCCCCATATCATGACTACACTCTCAACCTTCGGACATTTTAGTAACCATAAAATAAACATGTCAAAATCAGTAGCAATGAGCATAGGACTACAACCAGCCCTTGTAAAATCAATCAAAGATCAGTTTCCCTTTACCTGGCAGACCGAAGCCATTACCTACCTGGGCACAGCGATCCCTGCGGATTTTGATCATATTTTCGCCCTTAACTATGGCAAATTCCTCCGCACTCTCCAAATAGATCTATCCAAATGGAAATCCAAAAAAATATCTTGGATAGGTAGACTAAATTGTCTAAAGATGACTGTCCTCCCTAGGCTGCTATTTCTCTATCAAACCATTCCTCTGGCACTCAAGTCCTCTTTCTTCAAAAATTTGTCTAGTATTCTAAGTCGTTTCCTCTGGTCCTCCTCTCCCCCGAGAATAGCGAAAAACACGCTTTTCCGTCGGAAGTTGCAGGGTGGTCTCGGTCTCCCCGATTGTAAAGGATATTACTATGCCTCAGTCTATGCTCGCATACTAGACATGTTTCACCATAAAAAAGAGAAATTATGGATTAGAATAGAAACGGCCCTAACATCCACTCCACTTCATTCCCTCCCTTGGATAAACACTTACGCTACCCACGAACACCATCTCATAAAAATGCCGTATGTCACGGAACAGATCTTAAGAACCATTAACAAAGCTCCCAAGGATTATCGTCTTTTTGACTGCAATGGTCCTCTCACACCGGTCACTGACAATCCGGAGTTCCCCCCAGGGGAATCTCCTGCTTTTCTGGCACCCCTAAGGTCAGACAACACACTCCTCTTTAAAAACATACTGACTGGCACAGGTATATCCCCCCTAGAAGACTTACTCCCACAACAACAACTAACCAGTCGCTCCAAATGGGAATATACCCAACTGAAACACTTTTATCAGACTGCTAAACCCAGTATGCAACTGCATAGAGGGACAACCCCCTTTGAACAATTGTGCTTAGCTTCAGTCCCCATTCTTAGGCCAATCTCCGCATTATATGCACTATACTTGAACAAAAGGGCTGATGACACACTTCCATTTATAGAAGCATGGCACAGGGAGTTGGACACGACTTATAGTACAGAGGACTGGGAAAAATCCTTTGAATTATGCCACAAACTCTCCATTTCCAACAGGGCTCAGGAGACTAACTACAAAATTATCTCCAGATGGTATTGGGTTCCGTCCCGACTTCACGCAATTCATCACTCATGCCCAGCCGAGTGTTGGAGATGTAAACAGGCAATTGGCACTATGACACACATCTGGTGGGAATGTCCAATTCTCCAGCCTTTCTGGCAGATGGTCATTAGATTGATCCTCAAGGTCACAGGTCTCAATCTACAAAATGATCCGTCCCATCTACTTTTCTCTATGATCCCCTCCAAATCCCACACAACCAAACGCCCCCTGTGGGGTTTTCTACTAATTGCAGCGCGGGCCCTGATCCCCAGGCTATGGAAATCTGGGCGAATCCCTGCAGCAACGGACCTCCTACAAGAGATATTGTCAATCCAGAGGATGGAGGAACTTACTGCTGACTCCCATCTTACAGTTGAGAAATACCTCCAAACCTGGGGACCATGGCTAGACTTCCACCGCTCCCCTGAATTCTCCGCCTTTCAGTGAGACGATGCCCTAACCCCCAAAAGGTCGTAATGTGGTCACGCCACACCTGGCTGTCTTGCACCTCCCTCCAATTGCTCCCACCCCCTTTTCCCCTCCCCCCTCTCAGATCCCCTTTTGCCTTTTCTAGTTTATATAAACTGTTATTTTGTCTTTGCATCGCAATGACACATGTTGAACTGTCCGCACAGCGGTTTAAACAATTTAGCATGGGTATCCCCCACCTTCTGTTAAAACTTACCATCCAGAAGGAGATAAGATACCTCTTTTTGATGTTGTTCATTGACTCTCTGAATTTCAGTCTCTCTAAGTACGCATTTATGTGATCATTCCGACTGCATATTCTTGTTCTGGTTTTATGCTGTTGTAAAACTTTTCAATAAAAACCGTTTAATGATAAAAAATGCCGACATCAATGAGATGTGCGCAAAAATCTTACATGCACTACACCTTAATTTTTCTCCCCGACCATTTTTTTCCTGGTCTATTGTGCGCCAAAAATTGTGCCTATAAAATGCTGACAAAATACACATAAATGTGACAGATAATGTGAAAAAGTTAGACCTCGTCCACTTGCACCCAAAAAAGATGGAGGAGTCAGAATAGTCGGAATCATCTGTTCTTTCTGGCACAAACTCATTATTAATGATTCGCAACAATTCTGCGGCCAAAAAATGAAAGATCCCGACATTTTTTAGGCGCAGATACAATAATACATGTCCCCCAGTAACTTTTTTCTTCCCCTTCCTAAAAAATAAAGATGAATGACTTTAAGATGTCAGCTGCCTTATTAGAATTGGCCATTTCCTTGACCACTGACAATATTGCTACCATAACATTTCTAGAACTCAGTATATATAAAGCTAGTTAAAAAGATAGATTAGCCCATAGTGTGAAAAATCTGTGGGTCTAGAATATCTGAAGAGTCAGGATTTATTGAATACATTACTGGGCATTATGGAAGCCAGATGGTCGACTTAATAAAATCACAACATTTCAGGTGTTTGCGATACTTATTTAATTAGATTGTGCAGCCCGACTGGAATAAAAGGGAATTGGCAGGGGAAGGGGAGGGGGTATTAGATGGGCAGCCAATTAGGTATTTCATTCTGAAAGCGACAGGAACTCGGAGGCATTAAAAGGTTTATTCATCAATGTCCTCCAATCGTGAAACTTTAAGTCTAATAAATCTGTTGTAGTCCTGAGTCTTAAGAAGACAATTCACGACAATGATAAATATTATCTGCTCTTTTACTTAAAGGGAATGTCACATGTATTTAATTAGAGTTGACTTAATTAAATGGAGCCTGCACAAAAGAAAGAATGGTGTAAATATACCTCTAAATGAATGGGGAAGCCATATTGGAGACATTTCTGAGAGTAGGCTTTCTTAATAGAAGATAATGGACAGCAAAGTGGCAATAGACTAATACAGTTCCCCACAGTAGCAGAGTAGCTGTATATTACAGCCTTATCTGTGTGTACAGGCAGGTTGAGCATGCATCCTCCGGCTCCATTCATTAGTGTAGGAGTGTCAGATATTTCTGGGCCTAGCGCACTGCTTTTTACGGGACTCACTAAGACAGTAAAACTCACTATTAGTGAGATGGATGGGGAAAAACTTGTTACAACCCCTATAAGCTATACAAAACTACAAACACCAGTCAGTAAATTCCTTGTATTTTATGATAATGAGATGATTCTGCTGACTCCACCCTCAATTTATAAGTTTATTGAATCTTTCGCAGTTCATACAGCAAAACTGTGGGCAGCAGAAAAAAGAAAAAATGTAAAGGAAATCTACCATCAAAATCAAGCATGATAAACCAGGGACACTTACTCATTATGAAGTTTAATAGTAATCTTCTTATATTTGTTATCCATGACCTCCTTCCTTCTAAAATTTTAAAAATAATACAATTACAAAAATAATAATAAAAAAATTATGTAAAATTATGCTGATGAGTCGGCAAGGCTCTGGTGGGTGTTACCAGAACACCTCCGTTCTACAGTTTCTATGGTTGTTCACATGCACTATCTTTGTGCTAAAACTTCTGCTAGTAGAGGAAGGGCGAAGTGCAGAGCAGGGGGGAGAGTGAGATACTGTAACAGTCTGTGAAGCTACAGCACAGAGAGGCTCTGGTAATACACCCAGAGCCCTTTTGGCTCATTACCATAATTTTACATGTTGATTTTAGAAGGACGGAAGCCATGGATAACAAATATAAGAATATTATCACAGTCACGTTGCCTGGATCTATGAGTAATTGTCCCTCCTTTATCATGATGGTTTTTGATGGTAGGTTTCTTTTATATAAATAATATTTCTGATGATCATTTTCTATTACCAACACTGAATTAAAATTTTACTGCATATCCTGTACGATTGTGATACATGACAATAACTTTAAAGGAGGGGTCACGTTTGCAGTTACAATGTATTACTTCTACAGATTGTCATTGTACTTTGGTTGGGATGGCTACACCCAGTGGAGCACTCTCACATTTTCAACCCTTTCCTCCTACTGTATGTGCAGTGTTCAGTGATAACCATCACCTTCCACTCTCCTTTTACTGTATTAACAACACCTTCCTGTAGCAGCCTAGCACACATCTAGAGATTAGATAAGGGGAAAGCTGGGATGAAAGGTGTCTGCTGGAGGAATGCCTCTGCAGCTAACTACACAAGTGTGAACTTTATACTCTAGTGATAGGGAGGGTGTCAGGACTGGGAACCAGCTCCCATTAATTCACAGGTCAGAACACATAGGACATACATGGAGAGGTATTTAAGATGCAGGATAGATAAAAGGGGGAATCTTTTTTATTAATTAAAACTTGAGCAATATTTAGATTTACAGAATTTCCAGATCAAAGTGTGTGCATCAACAGGCAGTGGCCATGGCAGCAGCCAACATCCGATCTAGTATATATTGTCTGTGTCATGTAACTGGCATTAACGTTACAGCCCATGTCAAATGGAGACCCCTTTGTAGACCACAAAAAATATGTGCCATCCATGTAATAGTGATGGCGATCATATGGCATGGGTGAAGGCACCCAGGCCGTCATCTCAGGAGGCCTCCTCCTGCAGTCCCAGGGTGTGCCGTGGACAGTTCTATTTTAAAGCAACATCTTCTTGTCTACCTGGGATTACAGGAGGAGCAGCAAGGTGTGGACAGAGATGGAGATTCTTCTCCAGGTCCTGCAATTCTTCCTGTTCAGGGGACCCTGGATGGAAGCCATAGTATTAATATGACTTTCTCCTTCTTTCTATTGATGACCTCAGAACACCAATACGATTAAAAATTGTGACATAACAGGGAGCATCAAAGTTCTGCCTAAATTGCCATGTTGGCACTTTGATATATATATATATATTTTTTGTTATAGTTTGGCCACTCGGTCTCTAAAAGGTTCACCGTCACTGTCCTAAATCACAGATGAGGGTGAGGTGTGCCTCAGACTACTGCAGACTTTAGATATCAATAGCAGGGAATGATCCTATGTACCAACTGATTTACATATTTCCATGGGATCTCAGATATTATACACTTGTTTTGCCCATTGGTCACCTTATGCTCAAGAGTAGATGAATGAAAAACGTGACATGAATTATGATATTCCAATAATTTTTATGACTGCGGTTTATTTTGATCCAGCAATATTTGGGCATCCGTTTCCTGATAGGGACACAATATAATAGTATTATATATTGATACAATGAGCAATTTTTCTCTTTTCTTTCCATGTACCACTCTCTTGTTTAACCACCACCAGTAATTTATATATATTTTTTTAATAACAGAGTCCTTCCATGCAGCCAATTATTTTTCTCAGTGTATCAATTTTCATAATGTTTCTGAGTGACTCATGTCAATTTAAATTACCCAGAACATTAAATGTTTGTGGAAGTTTATTTAAATTTCCATTGTGATAAGTAATACTTAGACTAAAATAATGGTAATTTAAATATCCGCCACTGTGAGCCACTCTATTATGTCAATGAATGCTTCAGTAGCCTCATTTATGCCACAAATTGGAGAGATCGGAATATAATAAAGATATTTATTACAAATCAGTAATTAATCTTCATTTAAAGGAGGCTTGACCACAGAAGGGGAAAAGATCTAACTCATTAATAAAGGCATGGGTAGAACAATTCAACATCACTAAAAACTGCCGCAATGATGTTTTCAGATCCATTTAACGGGATTGTTTGGGCAATTATGTTTTTCTTTGTAAATAAATAAATAAATAACTATATATATAAATATATATATATATATATATATATATATATATATATATATATATATATATTTCTAGTAAATATTATACAATTAAAAAAATACAAAATAAATTATAATATAAGAAATATAAATATAATAATAAACTCCTACTATTATAATGATTATTGTGTCTCTACTTCTTGAAGCTTCTCAATCAGTGTCAGATTGGTCCAACAGACTACCATTGGTAGGCATTGGACAGCAGTGATGAGAAATCTATTATACTCCGATCCATTTCTGTAGGCACCCAGACCAAAGCACAGATTGCATGATTCTCAGCATTCTCCTGCAGTCCTGGGTTCCCAAGGATGGACTGCATTAAAGGGGTTTTCCCACCAACTAAAGTTAGGACCTATCCACAGGATAGGGCCTAACTTGCTGATCAGTGGGGGTCTCAGTGATGAGCAATCTCCATCAGCTCCATAGAGATTAATGGAGCAGAACGGTCAAACGCGGCCGTCTACTCCATTAGACTGACAGAAGCGACAAGGTCCAATGGACCCCTCTTTTGCACGATCTGTGGGGGTCTCAGCACTGAAACTACCACTGATCAGCAAGTTAGGCCCTATCCCATGGACATGGCCTAACTTTAGTTTGTGGGAAAATCCCTTTGAACGCTATTTTAAAGCTACACTTCCCTGGCTTCCTGGGACTGTAAAAGGAGCAAAGAGGGATGGACCGGGCTGGATTATCACTGATGCTTCTGCACCATGATTCTCCCTGTTCTAGGGGACCCTGGAGGGAAGCTACAATGATAAACCCCATGTTCCGTCATTTTTTAACATGGTTGGTGCCCCTAGGATCTTGATACGATTGGAAGCTGTGAAAGAGCAGGGAGCAGTAAGTAGATGCTTCAATTGCTTTGTCAGCACTTTGGGATAAATAAGAGGGTTTTTATCTTCTCAAATGTTCATCATCACTGTCCTAGGCTATACCCAATACTGAACCCAAGAAGACCAGCAGAAGACAACCTATTATAAAGGCTTAGTTCTATACAAAGACCCACAGAATATTCATATAAGAAGTAATCCAAAGCTGAGACAGATCTCAAGGACTGGTTATCCAATCATTCGTTGCAGCTCCTGAAGAAATTTACCACTACAAGACTTTTTACTTAAAATGGCTAAAAATGATCTCCGTGTAACCTAATCACAGATGTTATGCTTTTTTTTTTTTATTAATAGAGGCCCCATAGTTTTAAAAAAATAACATAATATTTTAAGGTTCATAGTCCATCCAGGATTCCTAAGCAGCTTAATATGGTGGGACATCCATTACAATGAGAATTCACCCTCAATGATCTTTTTCCATTTCCTGTTTCCATTTCTTAGTTTTTGTTCTGCACAAATGTTCCAGCAGATGGAGCTGTCCCTGGTGCTAATCTGGCAAAAAGTTTATTCCATCCCTTTTTATTTTGTGATGGCCATCAGTCAAAAGTCAGGTCTCCTATAAACTTTTCACAATTTTTTGTCTCAGACTACTCCTTTATGTTTCCAGGCCATTTATGTCGACATGTCCTGGTTTCTGTAAAGTCATCCTGGGTGGAAACACCTTACCTGCCAGACAGTGCTTACCGATAAGCCATGACAATTAATAATGTTGATTTCAATAGTGCAGAACAGATGAGAAGGCAAAGTCTTCATTCAATTCTATTTACACAGCATTAAACGTTTTTTCTTTGACTTCCACTGGTAAACATTAAGGAGGGGGGAGTTGGAAGAGAAGAAAAGACTTTGACCTTTGGATATATTACAGTAACTATCAGTAAATCCATTTAGGATATTAATCCAGTAAGATAGCACCGTTGTGTGTGTGTTTCTCTTTAAGCCAAGTTTATGATACCATGACCTGTCTTTGAGGTGAGCAGTGCAAAGATGTCGACTAAAAAAAAAAATTCATGGACTTTAGGATTTCATCACTTATCCAAAAGCCTTAACTTTAGCGTAGAAATCTAAACAGCACCTTGTTATTTTGTTTGCATAGCTGCTGGCAAAGTCCCTTTCACCTAAGAAGACAGTATTCATGACACTGGGACCGTAATCCTCCGTATTAAAACCCTATTGAGCGATTCTTAACTGTCAACAAAGAGAAAATGCTGAATTCATTCTTGAATTTCAAAGCAAACGTTTAATAATCATGTCAGTAGAAGCCGAGGAGCAGAGGCTTTTTCTTAGAAGGAGAGCGAAGTGAACTATAATTGAACTTGGTAGATTCATCATTCGTATATCTATGAGTTCTTCTTAGCGGCAATGGATATGGTCCGAATGAAGACTATTAAATCCAGTAGATGATGGGACGTCCCCGTTTCTCAAGACAAACACCGTCATGGTGATACGATTTTATATGCACTCAAAGGAAAACATTATTAAGCTCAATAGAGGCAATAATTAACAAATTGAGAATAAAATAAACATTTTTTTTTGCTCAGTTTTAAAAATGATTGGCATCCAGTATACGACAAAAGCTTTATATATATATATTCATGTTGTATTGTTTTGTTTCTTCTACTTCTTTCTTCCTATATTATTTTTTTTACAATCTGTTCTTGCTAAAATAAAAGCTTCATACAATCGCTTTCTCCTTAACACACACATATTAAAGTAGATTTTAAAGAAAACCAAACCATCTTATTTTATTTCTTGGGTGCTTGGATAAATGTTCATTCCCACTAGTGGTCATAATGTAGTAGTTAGTTTAATATTGTAACAATGAAAGGCTTACACATATACAATTATAATAGTTATACTCTTGTACATAGGCAACAGTATTAAAGTAGTTATATTGTTGTACATTGGGGGCAGTATTATAGCAGTTATATTCTTGTACATAGAGGGCAGTATTATAGTAGTTAGATTCTTGTACATAGGGGGCAGTATTATAGTAGTTATATTCTTGTACATAGGGGGCAGTATTATAATAGTTATATTCTTGTACATAGGGGGCAGTATTATAGTGGTTATATTCTTGTACATAGGGGGCAGTATTATAGTAGTTATATTCTTGTACATAGGGGGCAGTATTATAGTAGTTATATTCTTGTACATAGGGGGCAGTATTATAGTAGATATATTCTTGTACATATGGGGCAGTATTATAGTACAGGCGGTCCCCTACTTAAGGACACCCGACTTACAGACAACCCATAGTTACAGACGGACCCCCCTGCCCACTGTGACCTCTGGTGAAGCTCTCTGGATGCTTTACTATAGTCCCAGACTGCAATGGTCAGCTGTAAGGTGTCTGTAATGAAGCTTTATTGATAATTCTTGGTCCAATTACACCAAAAATTTTGAAACTCCAATTGTCACTGGGGCAAAAAAAAAAAATTGTCTAGAACTTCCATTATAAAATATACAGTTTCGACTTACATACAAATTCAACTTAAGAACAAACCTCCAGACCCTATCTTGTATGTAACCCGGGGACTGCCTGTAGTTATATTCTTGTACATAGGGGGCAGTATTATAGTAGTTATATTCTTGTACATAGGGGGCAGTATTATAGTAGTTATATTCTTGTACATAGGGGACAGTATTATAGTAATTATATTCTTGTACATAGGGGCAGTATTATAGTAGTTATATTCTTGTACATAGGGGCAGTATTATAGTTGTTATATTCTTGTACATAGGATCAATAATATAGTAGTTATATTCTTGTACATAGGATCAATAATATAGTAGTTATATTCTTGTACATAGGGGGCAGTATTATAGTAGTTATATTTTGTACATAGGGAACAGTATTATAGTAACTATATTCTTGTACATAGGGAACAGTATTATAGTAATTATATTCTTGTACATAGGGGCAGTATAATAGTATTTTCAAGAATATCTTTATTCCATGTGCGACGTTTCAGCTCAAGCATGCTTAAGAAAGGCTCTTTGAGCTGAAACATCGCACATGGAATAAAAACACCCCGTTTTTTTGAACACCAACTAGGAGTGCGGCCTATTCTTGAAAATATATATTGAAGCCCTCCAGCCAGAGGGCATATGGACTTTGCACCCACCAGGATTGCTGTGCTGCTCTGAACTTTGCACTCTCTATTCACTTGTACATAGGGGCAGTATTATATTCCTGTACATAGGGGGCAGTATTCTAGTAGATATATTCTTGTACATAGGGGGCAGTATTATAGTAGTTATTTTCTTGTACATAGGGGGCAGTATTATAGTAGTTATATTCTTGTACATAGGGGCAGTATTATAGTAGCTATGTTCTTGTACATAGGGGGCAGTATTATAGCAGTTATGTTCTTGTACATAGGAGGCAGTATTATAGTAGTTATTTTCTTGTACATAGGGGCAGTAGTATAGTAGTTATCTTCTTGTACATAAGGGGCAGTATTATAGTAGTTATGTTCCTGTACATAGGGGGCAGTATTATAGTAGTTATATTCTTGTACATAGGAGGCAGTATTATAGTGAATATAATCCTGTACATAGGGGACAGAATTGTAGTAGTTATATTCATGTACATAAGGGCAGTATTATATTATTTCTAAACCAGAAGTGCTCTCAGTAACTCTAGTAATTTAGTCACTCTATTGCTCATAGGCTGGCGCTAATTGCGCCAGGGTATGATGCTGGCCCTGCCCCCTGGTGTTTGCCGGATCTTTTAGGTGGCTTTGGCCTTCTGATAAATCTGGGGGGGGCTGGCTGCACAGCGCAGTTATGCACTGTGCCACCGGAGCTCTTCTATGCCATAGCCTGCACAGAGCAGCAACACCACATGCTCGGCAATGCCCCCTCTACCTGGCACACAGGGAGTAGTCATTTCTGAGAACTGCGCAAAAATCACAGCTTGTACGCCTGCTTTCAGGCATACAAACTGCTTAGTTCGTCATGGGTACGTCAGTAGAGAACAGATAATAACGTCAGTACGTTAGGAGAGAACAGATAATAAGGATTCTTATGATGAATGATGAGAGGGCACTTTAATTAAAGATTGAATCAAGTAAAGCAATTAAGAAAGTCCATGGATTTGCTGCGGTATTGATAGTAATTGTGTACACTGCTTGTTTAGATTCCGTCTTTTCACTCCTTATTATACTACTACATTCTTTGCTAAACATGTCACTTGTCGACTTCATTAAAGTAATAGTCTAGAGAATTTGCTTGCTTTGCACATTTAAACATTTTCATTATGTGGAGATAATATATTTTTTTATAATATGAAAGAGCATTTCTTAATAATGCCTTCTAATTGTGTTTTTTCGATTTCTATAATTCCCTATTAAAGAATGTCCCCATTTTTAGCCGGTCATAAGAAGTTAATAAAATTGGGATTTTAAACAGTGTAAGAGTTCGGACATCTTAATCTTCATTAAGGGGACTTAAACTACCAAGAGACTCTTAGAGCAGCCTGGCACGGCCTAGACTGAGAAATACAAGAGAAGTCTGATCGAATGAACTATTAAAGAAGTCGAGGTAATCCTTCAGGGAGAAACAATAGGTGCTGAAATCTTCTGTTTAGCATATATCAATCATGCTTACACAGAGATTTCTAATTAATTATCCTCCATTTTGTTGTAGATCCACAAAAACCTGATGCCGGTGATCTTATTGTGAACAGGACTCTGTCATGTTCCACAAAAGGCTCCTTGGCATTAAAAAAAGGAGTAGTTTCCAGAAATCCAATACAGTGGAATTCATAAGATGCTTCGGATATAACTTATTGCCATCAATTATAAAACATGGAAGTATCTGTTAACATATGCCTGAAAGTATTCTGTCCCTTTACCCCAGAGAAGCAGCCATTTTGTTGGCTAGAAAAGTAATCATAGAACACAAGTGACAACATGACACCAAATTAGTAAACCTAACAACACAATTGGGTTTATTGCTATTGACATTTTCTGCAGGTTTTGTAAAGACATTGCCACCCATTACATCAATCCCAACTACAGACATAAACAATAACTACCGTATATAACTGATGCATGGTAGTCGTTGCAGAATTGAGCCCCTATTATTGTAGATGGTGCCAGACTGGTTTGTGGAAACTTACACACATCTCATTTCCTTGGAAGTCAAGTAGAGGGTCTGTGAAGACTGTGAGGTGGGGGGATTACGGAAAATATATGAAGTTTCCCATTGTTTTGAAGGACAGATCAAATTAGTTTTTTTGGACTAAGGACTGAACTCATGGAATCCAAAATCACACAGGTCCCACAGATGCACTGCACTAGTATACAGTGAAAGCCCTAGTAGAAGATCACCACTAGTGTTGAGAGGACCCAAACTGCAAAGTTTGGAAGTTTTGGTTTGTGCAGAACTTTGTGTGAACGAGTTAGAATTGATTGAGTTAGAAGTAACGGATCAGTTTTAACGGATCTCAAATCACCACCATAAATTGCAGCAAAAATATTTTTACAAGAGGAGGCAATAAGAAGAGTTAAGGATCTGGTCTAAATTGGGGGTAAGTGCCTGAAATCTGGTATTTAGGAAAGGTTTCAATGGAAGTATAAGAACACGTAGGGGCAAATTTACTTACCTGGTCCTGTCGCGATCTGGTGCGATTCACATAGCTCGTGTGCCCGAGTTCTTGCATCCGTCATTTCCCCACCGAGCTCTGCCGGCGTTCACGTTCTTCTTCCCGGTGCTTGTAAGTGCGTGTCTTGCGACACAATTCGAAATGTTAAATCTTGCGCGTAGTCCGAATCCATCGGGTTGTCCGTCGGCCATGCCCCCCGATTTGTGTCACCTGCAAGCCGGCACCGATGAGCCAAAATCCAATCGTGTGCACCAAAATCCCCTGTTAAATGCGGTGCAAAAGGGAAATCATCGGGAAACCCGCCGAAAATGCGCTCCGTGGACCCTTAGTAAATGAGCCCCATAATTGTATTGATTGACCAGGAAAAAGGAGGCCATTTTGTTGCATTGTTATACCCCAATCACTACCGCGATTTCCAGGAGCCACAGTGACATCACCACCGAAGGAATATAGTGCATTTAGGTGTACCTCTCCAAATAAATGGCATCCATTGCCGTGATACAGTAACTGAGAGCTGTGTTTTAGTAAGAAAAAACTAATTGTAGTCTGTCAGTCTGTCAGGATATAATGATATAAATGATATTCTTTTAGAAATGTCCTCGATGAAGAGATTGCATAGACCGTGCAGTACAGTAACATATTATTCTTTGTTTGCGTGTACACAAGATGCAGATGGATGATTTAGCCTTTGTGAGCTTCTAAGTAGCTGGGATAATTAAAAAAGCTATTGGGTAAACATGCTCCTAGTGTGCGACCCTCTAATTAATAGACTACAGGGAGAAATTACAGAAGTGACAAGATAATTAACACATACATTTTAAGGGAAAATGGAAGACAGCAGTAACATACTGTAGGTCAGATGCGGGAAGTGTTTAGACAGTGCTAAAAGGCCAACCATAATGACTGACACTGTGAGGTTTCTCTTTCTTATTGTTTAATATTGAGGAAAATTAGCAATTAACATCAGGAGTTTCACATCCTGAATCAAAGCCAGAAATCACATTCTATTATGTTTTGAATAGATTAATAATATAACGCTCAATAGTTTCAGTGAGGGGGGAATGGAAAATTTTAGATGTAGATAGATAAATAATACAAAACTTTGATACATACATAAGATTTATGTAAATAAAGAGATAGATGATAGAATAGACATAGATGATTGATAGATACATAAATTCTTCATCTTTTATTTATAATATATACATATTTCACTTTATTATCTAACTATCTATCTATCTATCTTTGTACCTACCTAAGGAAAGTTCTTAGTAGCACAGTTGTAGATTGAAAAATGCAGGTACATGACAGTATGGGCCAGGCAGATAGGTCCTCCAAAATACATCCAAGAAAGAAGCAGCTCTCCAACATGGTCAAAATAAGGTAAAAACCCTTGTTAAATGCTTAGACCTAGATGAAACATTGCTACTTATCACTATGGAATAAAAGATACCAATTTGTTTCCCTTATTTTGGCCGTGTTGGAGAGCTGCTTCTTTCTTGGATGTCAATTGGAGAACCTGTCTGTCTGGTCCTTACAGTCGTGTACCTGTGTTTCTCAATCTACAATTGTGCTGCTAAGAACTTTCCTTAGGTAGGTACAAATATAGATAATAGAGCGAAATATGTATATACTGTGTATATAGATAACAGATGAAGAATTTAATGGTAAAATATAATGATACAACATTTAATGACACAATATATGCATAAAGGGATAGTCCCATCTTGGACAATTATGAAATATTCAAAGGATTTATATTTTCAGAAGTTCCATAGATGAGACAGACAGAACATCAGTAGAACACAGAAAATATTGTACCAAGAGCTTCTGCTCATGCAAAAATGTAGTGTGTAATAATGTATTTTCTATTTTGGGTTTTGCCACCATTTAATATCATGTCAGTGGTTCTGTATTAGTATTGGTTATCTGGTCTTAGGCCTGTATCATTTATTGTTTGGTCCGGAGTCTATTTTATTTTGATCCTGTTTAGACTGTATGGTTTTTATTTTGGGGGTCTGGGGTTTCGATTTGCACTGCACTGCTCTATGTGACCCGGTACTTTGTGCTGCACTGTGGTATCTATTTAGTGCTCATGGGGTAGTATTTTGTGCTGTACTTTGAAATTTGTCAGTTCTGGGATGTCATTTAGTACTATACTGCTGTTTTTTGTTGGTAGAGTCTGAGGTGGTGGTTACAAGTTTGTCCCTTTGAAGGTGAACAATATCCTTTCTTTTGATTTCTCTTATGAAGACATCTTGTAGCCTTCTTTAACCTCTGAGTGAATTCTGAAATCAAGGTGTAGGATGAACTCTCTAACTTATATTGCATAGAACACTACTGTCACTAACACATCCATTGTTTGATCTGTCCTATATAGGACCTATGAGCCAATACCTGACTTCATAGGTTTTAGAAGAAGAGGTCAAAAAAGATAGTAATGCTTTGCTTCAAAATTTTTGTATCTGCACATTTACACCTACCTCCAATATTATGGAGATAAAATAGATATTAGAGATCAGCATTTAAGAAACCTACTGGTGATTACACCAGCAAGTTTTAAGAACCCACATGAATCTATGCCTCATGATCACATTTATAATTCATACTGTAAAGATTGGTATCGGTATGATAAAAATAATAATCTAGGATTAATATCAGTTTCCATCTTATAGGAAATTTTCAACACATAATAGGGATTTCTCATGGCTTGTATCATTGATTTGCCACCGTATGCTGCCTCCACACCAAATGGGTATGGAGGGATGCAGTGTGGGCCATGCTGTTCCATGGAGTGGCTCAGCCCAGGGAAGGGACACCTGGTGCCACCATACTAGCTATAGCCTGTGGTAGGTCCCAGCACAGGTTGTAATGTAATTCTGCACTAGGCAGAATCTTGCTTAGAATTGTCCAGATGCTCAATAGTGTACCTGATACTAAGTTACTAGAACCTCTTAGTATATCCAATGTATTTTTCCTTTTTAGACTAATGTTCACTACAAAATTTGGATTGGGATTTTGTAATGTACAATATTTTGATAAGTTTTAAATCCTCCAGTAGGTAAAATGGTATGCAATCCATGCAGAACCCTTATCTACCATTGACAAACCACACAAAGGATGTTTTTATTTATGAAACAGATGGAATACACCTAAAATCAATGGGAAACTTATTTTTCCAGATGGTGTGTGTAGCAGAAAACCCAAATCCTTCCTAACTACATAGCATATGTAACATTTGACAGATGTCAAAAAGAAGATGATTGACTTTTCCATCTATATTTTACATTTACACATCCATGTCTTTGTGACATGCAGGATGCTACACAAAGTATACAGAGATCCATAGTAATTGTATTTGTCTAAACATTAGGGTCCATAGGGTCCATTAATTTGTCAGACCATGTGTTTACTGGTCTTTTGGTTCTCCTGAGGAACAGCAGTGATCTATATGGTTTTCACAACTAGCGCTACGTAGACCAAAGAGCAACAAATATCTACTCTGTGCATAATAGCAACACAAAAACAGTATGAATGTCCGAAAAACACACACCATTCTACACCTAATGTATAAATATTTCTTTCTTTACACATTTACTACTTAACTATGGTTTTGGTAATGAACATTATTGCCCTGTAAATCGTTTAGAAAAAGAAATACATTGTATTAAAAAAATTGGGGAACAACATTAAATCATCCGTGTTCCTTCCTATTATTTGTCTTCCCAATATCATAGACATGTTGGACACAATGTAACATTAATATAGGAGGCATCTAATGTTTTTAACTAATTGAATACATTAAATAATATAAGAGTAAAAAAAAAATGATGATAAATACAGCGCACTTATCCGAGCTCGTCTAATAAAAAATGTATTTAGGATCTGACCATAATGGCTATCCCTGCTTGCCAAAACATGACTTCCTAGCAGGTGATTTTCGTCAAGTGCATCTGAAATGGTACCTAAATGAATTAGCAATAAAATGGACTTAGACCTAGCAGTAGGGGCCTCCATTAATCTTGGGTTAATCACTAAAGAGATGCCAGTCACTTTTCTTAAGAAGTCACATTTTTCTCTCCTTGCTGGCGACCACATTTCATAAAGTAACATATTTGTAATGAAAGGACTCTGCTTGAATTAAAAACCCTGAAGGTTTATGCAGATTTTAGTTTTGATTACCGCTGGCATGGGCTCTTAGCAGACTCCGGAAGGAAGGTCCGCAGTGAAAGAGCCCCAGCGTGCAATTCATAATATTCTTTGAAATAAAATAGTGCACTTGTACTTAGTGGGTTTAATCAGCTCTGACTTTTGATAGTCAAACAATAGCTAATTACGCTAACACCTGCCTTGAAAGTCATGTCATGTAGGTTACTGCCGACGAGAGGCCTTGTATCTTGGCTCCATGGTTATTACAGTCTAGAAAATCTATCTACGGAAAGTAACTCTGACATTCTGTAAGTTTGGTGCCCATTAAAAAGACCCCCTCCCCCTCTCCCCACCATCACCACCACCTCCATCTACGTTACTGATTTCTTTCTCCTGCATTCTAATGAAGATAAGACATTTTCTCCAGTCGATTTTTTTTTTTTTAAAAAACAGAACACATCAAGCCTACAAGTTATAGCACACATTCGAGAGTTGAAATATTTTCGATGCTCCGTAGGAGGTTGTGGAAACATTGCTCCATTTCCATGCAATATATTTAGTTCTATGATTGAATCTATATCATGTGGAAATATATAAAATGTGTAAAAGCAAATTAGAATATTTTGAGTGTTGAGTGAAAAAAAAAACATAAGCCATGGAAAATGTCACTTTAGAAACCAGTGCCCTGTGGTACAAAGCATTAAGCGGTGAGTTCATTTTTTTGTTTTAAATGTCACCATGATGTTGGTGTGGGGAAGGGGCTTCTTTTGAACCGGTAATTCATAATTGCTATTAAGTAGTGTTGTGATTGCCCAGAATCTTTAGACATGGTATATAAATGTCTTGTTTAACTTGTTAACTTCGTAACAAATGATTTTTGTAAGATCTTTTTTTCATGTGTTCACTCAAGTGAAGAGCGTTAGTTGTTAGCTAGTAGCAGCACAACACAAGTCCCCATGTAATGGTGGGAGAATTAGCACAGATGCTGCTAATGATAAAATGATGGATGTTCCAGCTCCACAGGCCAAATAAGACAATAAAGACAGAACAGTGTCTTGAGACAAGACCTCTATAACACTCAGAACGAAACATCTTGGGCCATCTGCGCTAGGTCTTTTAGGAGTCATTATAGAAACATTGATATTACATGGTTGTTTGGCACACTACATGAGATGACACCGACTAATAATAGATTTGGTATTTTTCTTTCTTATATGCTTTAGCAGATAATATACACTCACTGGCCACTTTATTAGGTACACCTGTCCAACTGCTCGTTAACACTTAAGCCAATCACATGGTGGCAACTCAGTGCATTTAGGCATGTAGACATGGTCAAGACAATCTCCTGCAGTTCAAACCAAGCATCAGTATGGGGAAGAAAGGTGATTTGAGTGCCTTTGAACGTGGCATGGTTGTTGGTGCCAGTAGGGCTGGTCTGAGTATTTCAGAAACTGCTGATCTACTGGGATTTTCACGCACAACCATCTCTAGGGTTTACAGAGAATGGTCTGAAAAAGAAAAAACATCCAGTGAGCGGCAGTTCTGTGGGCGGAAATGCCTTGTTGATGCCAGAGGTCAGAGGAGAATGGGCAGACTGGTTTGAGCTGATAGAAAGGCAACAGTGACTCAAATCGGCACGCGTTGCAACCAAGGTAGGCAGAAGAGCATCTCTGAATGCACAGTACCTCGAACTTTGAGGCAGATGGGCTACAGCAGCAGAAGACCACACCGGGTGCCACTCCTTTCAGCTAAGAACAGGAAACTGAGGCTACAATTTGCACAAGCTCATCGAAATTGGACAGTAGAAGATTGGAAAAACGTTGCCTGGTCTGCTGAGTCTCGATTTCTGCTGCGACATTCAGATGGTAGGGTCAGAATTTGGCATCAACAACATGAAAGCATGGATCCATCCTGCCTTGTATCAACGGTTCAGGCTGGTGGTGGTGGTGTCATGGTGTGGGGAATATTTTCTTGGCACTCTTTGGGCCCCTTGGTACCAATTGAGCATCATTGCAACGCCATAGCCTACCTGAGTATTGTTGCTGACCATGTCCATCCCTTTATGACCACAATGTACCCAACATCTGATGGCTACTTTCAGCAGGATAATGCGCCATGTCATAAAGCTGGAATCATCTCAGACTGGTTTCTTGAACATGACAATGAGTTCACTGTACTCAAATGGCCTCCACAGTCACCAAATCTCAATCCAATAGAGCATCTTTGGGATGTGGTGGAACGGGAGATTCACATCATGGATGTGCAGCCGACAAATCTGCGGCAACTGTGTGATGCCATCATGTCAATATGGACCAAAATCTCTGTGGAATGCTTCCAGCACCTTGTTGAATCTATGCCACGAAGAATTGAGGCAGTTCTGAAGGCAAAAGGGGGTCCAACCCTTTACTAGCATGGTGTACCTAATAAAGTGGCCGTTGAGTGTATATAGTAGTTTTACCTGTGTCTCAGAAAAACTCCCAGAGAGGGCTGAGGAGGATATACTTACCACCCTCAGGCTTGAGTGGTGGCTCCCAATTTCTGGTGCTTATAATCCCATCAGATCCTGTGCACATGACTGCTGAGCTCATTCATGGCCTTATATTTACATACCACGTCATTGAGACGTAACTGCTATGTCCTGGAATTGGTGATGGAAAATAAATATAATGGTAGCATCTCTGGTCTCACATGACTGGAAGCTCCAGAAACCAAGATGCCCCTTCAGACAATGAGTTGTAGTATGGCTTATTTTTATATTTTGTTGCAAAACCTACTCCTTACTATAGTAAATAGAGAAATAATTTTAACTTGACTTTATTCATAATACTGCTCAAACCGATTAGATGAACACCTAAACTTCTAAATTGGGATTGGCTGACTGGTTGTATAATCTATATAATAGGTTTTTCTAAGTCTTCTCTCAAAGAAGATGTTGGTGGAAAGAGACAATTAGCATGTTGAGTTTATGAACCAATGACCCTTTGTCCTCATGAAAGATTAATCACTGCCATGATATTTCACTTATATTTGGCTTATTTCACTCTCATCACTAAAACAACATGAATACTTGGTCAAACTAAGTTTACATGTCCATGGCTGCCCTTTGATCTTCTTATAATTCTACTTTTTGAAATAGTAATGATATAGATTTCAGCATAAGACGTAACAGTTTTATCTCTAGCCCACCTGGCTCCCACCACTACTCCCCGCTTTCCTAGCTCGGTATAGAGTTACTAAGTGAGGGCATCACAAAGAAGGCAAGGGTCAGAGATTCCAGAGTACATCACAGTAATTGGCTATATAGTACAGTAGTGGAGTTAGGCTTTGTACAAATACTAGACCCAATTGGTGACTACATCAAGTCCTGAAACAGCCACTTACCGCTGTACTCATACTAGTACTAAATACAAATCTACCTAACTGAAAGCCATGTGAGGAGCTATTTTATTATATAAAGGCCATCGATTTAGACAATTTCTGGATTAGCAGTTGTGCTTTTTCTTCACAAAGTCTTTTACTAATGTGAGTAAGATTACAGGTTGACCTGCCATCCGCTCCCTTCTTGTTCACTTCCTTCCTTTCACCCTCTCATTTGTCATGTTAGCCTCCAAAGTCTGCAAGGCCTCTTCTCTCTTTGCCTCTTGATTGCCATATCTGATCAGTTTGATTGATCATTGCTGTAGCCACAGGTTGGTAATATGTTATTTTCAGTGAGTCCCACGTATCCCAGGGGATGCCAGTGGCATGACAGCCTTATAAACTGCCCATTTATCAAGCTGTTCCCTGGTGGTCAGTGCTCTCATGCACGTCGTCGAGGCTAGCCTGCAGGGGTACTGGTGGAAAGAAGCTTTTACGCTGACTCTTTAAATGGACTGTTTTCATTAACTAAAGATGAATTCTGTTAAATACATGAGTTACATTACATGTTTATTATGTATACACTATGACCTGGCCTGATCTGGAGTGACTTGTATGTTTTGGTTTTGTATTTGCAATCTATTATGTTTGATTCTATAGTCTCATAGATGCTGAGCCCACATTTTCTTGTAAGTTATTTATTCCTGGTGCATTGTTCACTCACGTATATGTGATAAAATCTAATTGCAATTAAATGAAAAAATGTTAAGAATAGAATATAAAAGGTAGATTTTTGTGCCTTGTAGTCTTGCCACATGTCCAGGCCCAACCATGAGTCTACTGTGGAAATGATCATGGCTCTTTAACCCTGATGCTAAATCTGGTGAAAAATATTTTAGAAAATAATAGAAACAAGATAGGACCTTTTTCATGAAATTAATATTGTGTTTTAGAAAACTAGCTAGGGTTGTATAACAATTTGCTGAACTATTGCTGCTAGATTGGTTCTTAGCGGTTCGATTTAGACAAGAATCACATTTTTTTTTTTAATTTAGCGAAGCTTGAACAAATCGAATGATGTACTAATCTCAATTTATAGTACATGTCTCCATTTAAGGGAATGAGACACCTACTAGGCCCCCTAAGTCTTCGTTGTTGAGTGTGATGTTAGGTAATTATCATGAAACACATGGAAGTTTGCCCAGGCAAAACATTCATACATACGTATGGGGCAGTGAAGAGGAGTTGCTTTTGGCAAGCTATAGAAGATAAATGTGTACCTTAAGATCTATAACTTGCTGATGAAAGACTATAAAGCTCTGTACTCATAGTATCATAGTATATAAAGCCGGAAAAAGACGCAAGTCCATCAAGTCCAAGCTTTAAGAATTAAATAAATGTTTTATCCTCATAACCCATGATATTTTCTCTGTCCAGAAAGTCATCCAGGCCTCTCTTGAACATGTACATAGAGTCCGCCATAACAACCTCCTGCGGCAGAGAGTTCCATAGTCTCACTGCTCTTACAGTAAAGAACCTTTGTCTATGGTGATGGTAGACAAAGGTACTCTTCATCCCATGACATGCCTTTAAAACTCCACTAATGTGTGGACTAAGCTGTATAGCCCAAGGCACGATCTGGTCTTTATACATTTCGTGAAGAGGCAGCACTCCAAGACTGAGGTGAAACAAGGAGTGATTTTTTTATTCTATCATGTGATGTTTCGGTGTTGCAACCTGGCAACACCAAAACATTCAAAAATGAAATAAAGAATCACTGCTTGTTTCTCCTTAGTCTTGGAGTGTTGCCTCTTCATGGGATTCAGATAGATAGATCGATAGATAGATAGATAGATAGATAGATAGATAGATAGATAGATAGATAGATAGATAGATAGATAAAAGTAAAAAAGTAAAAAATAGGCTGCACACCACAATATAAAAAAGAGTGGGTACTTTATTCACCCAAGGCACCAAACCACTGAGAAGGGCAAGCACCAAACTAAGCTTCTTAAAGTGGTGCAGCTGTGAACGTGATTAATGTATATCTATCTACATAGATAGATAGATAGACAAAAAGAAAATTCAGGGCATAGAAAAACCTGTTTTTTGGTGGGTGCATGCTTAAAAGGGTCTCAGGTCCTCCAAAAATCACTTAAAAAATAAGCTGCACACCAGGCTATGTCTTTAAGTATGTGTGAAATTATATTCCAACATCAGATAAATGTTTCGGCTCTTCTCAGCTTGTATTAGGCTCAAGATGGTCCGAAACCTTGCTCTGATGTTGGAAAACAGTTCACACATACTTTTTTTCATGGTAACCTTGTTGTGCTGCTTTTTCTTGCGTTATAGATAGATAGATACTATAGATAGACATCCCTGCAACAGGGGCTCCCACTAGTGACAACCAAGTTTCGTCTTCATGATTTATTTGATCCCATGAACAATCTTCACTATCCTGTCTTTCCACAGATCGCATCATCCCTTAGCTGTTCGTTGTGCCAGAATTTATAGAAACTAAGTCGGTTTGCAACTCCTTGTAAGAAATGTGGATATATAAAAAGTCCCCATTATATCATAGAAAGATTAAATAGATGAATTAAAATAAAAATAAGTATAGTGTTGAAATGTAGACGATAAATGCCGTCACCTGCCTGGAGCTTGTGTATTTGGTAAGTGCCTACTCCATTGTGTAAAATAAACTTGTTTCCATTAAGCATAATTGAATCATAATCATTCATGAATTACATTACAAATCAAAAGATCCTCCCCTGCTCCGAACTATTTGCATGAGCTAAACTGTTGTTATTAATATGATTTTTTGCAGGCACTAAGGCCATAATGTACGCTGTCCCCATCTTTAATCCCTGCCAATGTGAGACCATTCATTAGGGTATTGTAGAAATTGCTGTGGGATACATAGCATTCACTGGATATTATACTGTAAATGTAGTGTGCCTCATTCAATGGGACTCACTGTGTGCTGTAGGCAGGCGAAACTTAAGGAGGGTCGAAGAACATTTCTCCTGTGTATTAATGGAGAAATATAGTTTTGTTTCCTAAAGCTTTTTATTACTCTACATTTGAGATACTCTATTGGCTTTATTTGTCTCATTTAATCCTTGTGTCTGCTGCCAAGAATGGCTGATGTGTCCAGGGGCAAAGTGGCTCATCAAAATAGCAGAGGAGCCCCCAGTGGGGTCGTACATTAAGCAGAAGATAATTGCATTTCAAGGGAACTTTGGTCAATATCCTATGAGATGATTCACAAATAACCTATTAAATCCTCCACCATCCACTCCACCAAGGAGTTGGTGGACACTATAGGCCAGAGGTGCCACTCAGAGGCCTCTATATGGACACCCTTGCTATCACCCCAGGGCACGGTTTGCCAGACAGGACTCAAGGCCTCTTGCAGTCCCAGGCAGCCCAAGACCCTATAAGGAAGCTACAATGATTATCCAAACTTCTTCTCCCTCTTTCTGCTGTATTGGTGTCCTCAGGTGCCTATACAATTTTCTTGCATACTTTGTGGTATGTTTTCATGCTTTAAGAACCAAAAACATACCTTGAGAATTCTTTAAGTACAATGATGTAGAAACATATCTTGTCTAATCCCTGAACCAAGTGGTTCTACGGAAAAAAGAATGATAAAATTATGATAATGAGGCTCTTTCGCTCCTATGGCTCCTCCTCACTCTAATTATGCACTGCTCCAGCCTTGAGCTGCCCAGCATAAACCAAGAATCAGTGTGTTGTCCCTCAGAGGCAGAAGTAATCTATCACTGCACAATCCCCCAGCTGCTGTTTATGAGTGATCCAGGTCAGGTTGATTAGTTCTGTCTGGACTGTTCAGGAAGCTCTGTGTGTAATGTGTTTATGTAGGCACCCAGCTTTCCAAAGGGCCTGAATTTTACAATTGTTTTTTGAGCAAAACCACTTGGTTCAGTGATTAAACAAGACATGTTTCTGCATCAGTGTAGCTACAGCATTCTCAAGGTATGTTTGGTTCACAATGCAGGAAAACATTGTAGTGGAGTTTTTCCTTGAACAAGATTTGATTATATAAAAGATGGGGAAGCACCATACCAAGCAGGGTTTGGAATTGTCCTCTAGGTAGTCTCAAGGATGAAATCCTGGATTTGTGTGTTGGTGTTCCTTTCATGCGGCTTCTGTTTTTCCTAATTTTACATAGCTTTGGGGGTCTATCATTTCATACGAGATCCTAAAACTGATAATTTGTTCAGGTGAGAACATACACAGGAGTTGACAGAGAGCTTACAGGACTGGGTAGCTCCCCTCCCGCAACCATTGTGTGCAGAGATCAGCCGCCCGGTGAAGTGTGTTTTACTTGTGTGATGTCACTTCACACCTGGACAAACTTGCGATAAATCAGAATAATTCTACTGTTCTCCTGCTTGGCTTTATATAACCCCACGGCCTCCTCTTGTTATTATAACAGCAGCCAAATCGACGGAAAATATGATCTGAGCTGACCTTTATGTTAACCTCATTTAGGATTTTTTTTTCTCTTTCAAATCCATAGGATTCTTTTTATACTATCACAATTGGCACCAGAGATAGAGCCCGGAGCCAATATTTCGTCACTGTGGAAAATTCTTCAGCACCAAATATGTTGACAATTAGAAAAGATACAATCTCTGCAGATGAACTGTCCCTTAAATGAGTCGATGTTTAAAGAGTAACATGACACAGAAATGATTTTTAACTCCTGATGTCCAGATAGTTGCTGCTAAAATGGTTGACATTGCTGGAAGATTATGAAGGTGGGAATTTCGTCACGGTCTCATACCTTGGTGACATCATTGGTTTCTGTGAAATTATAGTCAGCATCAGTTCAATGCAACAGGGTTTTAAGTCTTATATATATATATCAATTTCCAGGACATTTGGAACATTATTTGGGACTGGTTCTATTTGAACCTAAACTGAATATATAAAAATATATGGTGATGCTACAGTGAATCGAATCTTGAATGATTAGTTCATCACTACTTAGATACTAGATATGCATTAAGTGGTCTATCCTATACATTCACTCTAAATACTCACCTTAAAGAGAACCTATCAGGCACATCTAGCCCCCCCCCCCCCAACCAAAGGTTCTACGTCATTTTCTGTAGTGAGCTGTTGTGCATGATGATAGTGAAATGAGTCAGCGGCTCTGGTGAATTATAAAATGCCCCCCAACTCTGCAGTGTAATCCTGTGAACTGAGTCAGCTGGATGTTCCTGAGCCGCCCTGAGTCAGGCTTCCACACCCCCTCCTCCTCTATACTCTTGTAATTACCACCCTGCACACACCCCCTGCTAAGCTGCAGCACAGGAAGGGGTAGGAATGATATATGTAGAGGACAGAGGAGGAAGTAGGTACTGCAGCTCAGGAACAGCCGGCTGACTCAGTTCACAAGATAACAATGCAGATCAGGGGGTTCATTTTATAATTTACAGGAGCTGCTAAAACATTTCAATATCATCATGCAGAGCAACTAACTACCAAAAATAAGGGACGAGCTGACAGATTCTCTTTAAGGTCCCTGACAGGTTCTCTTTAAGGTGAGATATTTCCATTGATATCTTTGTACTTGACCTATTCTATGGAAGAGCTGGACACAAGCAGCATAAAGGAGACTGCTATACAGAGGTGGGTGTTATATATGTGGGTTGTCACTGGCTATGCTTATGCTTTTCCATATACATGTGAGTCAGGCAGAAACTAGGAATATTTAATAGGATGGTAAATTCAGATAGCACAACAGTCTGATTCCATTGTGTGCGGGTAATGGTGGTGCCATATGAAAGTATGGATATACAATTCTATAAACTCTGAAGAGTGTCAGGTCTAACTCATAGAAGTACTGAAAAGCAGAATGAACAGAAGGATTTGCACGTCTAAGAGTGGAAGCAAATAAATAGATACTTCAAATTCTTGCAAACATTAGAAAGTTGTAGAACTGGTCATAAAAGGAGAACATCTCCCCACTATGTAACTGTATTCAAAACACCTCCATGCCTGCGATTCTCCCTGAAATAATAATTCACAGGTGGAAGAGAAAAATGTCATACAAGGAAACCGTCACCCGTCAGGAGTGCCCATATGTATTGTATATATGTTTCATTAAAGGTAATTAAAGGGATACCTAATAAAGCCCCACAATATTCTTCCAGAGCATTTATTGGGGTGCTGGGATACACTGGTGTGAAATGCAGGCTGCAGGACAAGGCAAGGCAAGGACAAGTTGATCTCTGATGCAATATTTGATGCAACTACAGGCAGTCCCCGGGTTACATACAAGATAGGTTCTGTAGGTTTGTTCTTAAGTTGAGTTTGTATGCAAGTCGGAAACGTATACTTTATTATTGTAACCCCAGTCAAAAAATGTTTGGTCTCTGTGACAATTGGATTTTAAAAATGTTGGATTGTCATAAGAACCAGGATCAACAATAAAGCTTAATTACAGACACATGTGATAACTGTTACAGCTGATAAATATAGACTAGGGTTAAAGTACAGTAAATTACCAACATCCAGAGGTCCGTTTGTAACTAGGGGTTGTATGTAAGTCAGGTGTTCTTAAGTAGGGGACCGCCTGTACAGTAATATAAGTAAAAGCTTTGTCTATGCAGCCATTGGGTCTGGCATAGTTCTGTCCTAGACTGGCTTCCCTTTATGATCAGCTTTCTACTATGAATGAAAATTAACTAGAATCAAGACAGACTAGCAGGCCCTCATCTGTAAAAAAAATGAGGCCCATATAGGTTTATATCTTTCTAATGTAATCATGACAGCGTCTATTCACAGAAAGCAAGCAGAGATCTCGGACCTGTTCAAGTTCAGTCTTGGGCTGAAAGTTATGTTCAGGTTCTGGCTTTGCTGGAGGCATTTTAAGGGTTAAAGGAAACCTACCACTTGTAGTGGCAGGTTTCCGATGGCAATACCGAGCACCAGCTCAGGGTGAGCTGGTGCCGGAGCTTAATTTAGTTAGTGTTTTAAACCGCGGTATCGCGGTTTAAAACACTTTTTAAACTTTATAGCCGGCGCATGGAGGTACGAGCTCGGCGCTTACCATGCGCGCGGCTCTCATTCACTTCCTATGTAGCCGCGTGCACGGTAAGCGCCGAGCGCGTACCTCCATGCGCCGGCTATAAAGTTTAAAAAGTGTTTTAAACCGCGATACCGCGGTTTAAAACACTAACTAAATTAAGCTCCGGCACCAGCTCACCCTGAGCTGGTGCTCGGTATTGCCATCGGAAACCTGCCACTTCAAGTGGTAGGTTTCCTTTAATACCTACCAGCACCGTTCATGGGTGTTAGCAGAGCCTGCGGTACTGCCGAACCTCTGGCTATATTCCGGGGCTGGAGTATCAGCACCGGATTCAAACAAATTGAGATTCAGCTTCGTTCATCACTAGACTTGAATACTTAAGGATAAATACAAGAATAGAATACAAGAATAGAAGATTCCTTTAAAATTGTTCAGTAAATTGTGTATTTAAGGTCATTAAAATGACACATCTTATTAATAATCTAATGTTATTTCCCTGGTCAAAAACTAGATATTTAGCAGCTAAGATTTTAACATAAAGTAGTAAACAGGCCGATCACCAAGGGATTATTTCATAATATGGCGCAGCATATTTCAGTATTTAGGAGACTCTGCAGCCGAATGTCAGTGTCTGAGAGTTCTGATGAATCCTTCTGTACAATGCATTGTTACACTGTGCCTGCCCGTTACTTGTACACGCTGCTACAATACTGACTGTATGAAGGCGCCCTCTATTGTTTAGGAGAGTTATACATGAAGCCGTGAGTGCAGTCAAGCGTTATACAACAAATACGAGCATTTGGAAGGACGTCTGTTCTGCAGACACAAAAATAGTTTTACACCAAAGCCATAAAAGTGCTACTTTTAACGGTGATGAACAATAAAAAATAGAAGACGTTGGGTTTGATAAGTCTCCCTTACAGCGGCGCAGCATTGAAAAGGTTTCAGCAGTATCAGGTTTGTCAGCCCCCGGCCACCAGGACACAATGCTGCAGTATATAACACACAATCCCAAGGAGACTGCAGCTCAATCCTTTCAGGATCATGAATGAGGACATTTTCGAGCCAGCACCGAGGACAACGCGTCTTATTTTCCCAGATTATCTAAAGTCGATTTCGAAGAAGCAGAGGAAATATGTGTTTAAGGAAACATAGCCCTTGTTTGTTGTATTATCAGGTAAATATAAAGCATCATACATAATGTATGATACAGCAAAGGCAGCGAACATTAAACAGGAAGGCGATATCATCACACAAGGCCTTCTCACGTTGACTCTTCCTGTGGGACGATGGATGAATGTTGAAGCTCAACAGGTGGGGGGGATAAGGAACAAGCTGTCATTCATTCTGCCAAGCATAGACATGTTCATGCTTCATAGATCCGTAGCTTTTCAAGGATTTCAATGGCTCACAGAAGTCTCTTGTCTTACTATCTTACTCTAATATCCTACTTTTAAGATGGATTTTGTATTTCTATTTTCTTTAAGATCATGGGTCAGTATATCATGCTTTGTGCATCATTTTTCTCTTAACAGGAAGGCAAAAACTTTTTGTCCGGTCTTCTAAAATCTAGACAATGCATGGGCAGAGAATTGTGTCACAGGAATTTGTGTCACAGAATTGGATCAGTTTTGAATAAACTATAAAGAATATATGTCACCATAACCGCTATTTTAGCTAATATTACTGTTTATACTGTTTATACTGAACATAGTAGGAGCAGTAGGATATAAACAATTGTGCATAGTGTCTTAGCTGTAGACGATGGGGCACATTTACTAAGGGTCCACGGACCGCATTTCCGTCGGGTATCCTGACTATTTCCGATTTGTGCCGCATTTAACAGGGATTTTTGGCGCAATTGCGCCAACTTTCATGCGACACAAATCGGGGGCGCGGCCATCAGACAACCCGACTGATTCGGACTAAGCGCGGGATTTTACATTTAAATTGTGTCGCAAGACATGCACTCACATACACCGGGTAGTAGAAGGTGAACTCCGGCGGACCTCACCGGGGAAGCAACAAATGCAGGATATCGGGCGCACGTTCTTAGTGAATCGCGCCGGACTTCATCCTCGTCGGACAGTCCACATAGGGGATCCCGACAGGACCAGGTAAGTAAATTTGTCCAGTAGAGCAGGATAAGTTGAGCAGACTGCATATAGGGAGCATTTTGCTATCGACATTAAAATGGAAAAGTGGCAGATATTTTCCCCCTTGCTGTGTCTCTTGCACCTTATTTATGAAGTGTCAGTGCCACAACTTTATTGGTTTTCCAACACTAACGACTTGTTCTTTTTTTTGGGCAAAATTGTGATGCCACTTGTGAATCTGACAATTTTCCGGAACTTCTATTTTTCCGTCCTGTTTTCTAGCACAATTTTTGGTGCACAATTAGAGTGAATGGGGAAACAGTTGTAAACCTATTTGTTTGTGCGCAAAATCATAATTCCCTTGCACCCTTCCTGCGCCACGCTGCATCCAGATTAATATATGCCTGGCAGCATTTTATAGCATAGAGTAAATTGAACAGTGCCCTATTTACAGGCTTCATGTTATAGAGCAAGAGGAGTGGAGAAGGATTGTATAGGAGAGGAGAAAATACATAGGGGGCATTTATTATTGACTTTCAGATGGAACACTGGCGGAGTTTCTTTTCTTTGCTGCGCCTATTGCACCATATTTATTATATGTCGACGCCACACTCTTTTTTTGGCCGCTCAATTTAGGCATTGCTTGAAAATCCGACACTTGTGCTGCACATCTACTTTTTTGGCGTCATTTTTGTTTCACAAAGTGTCCAATCGGTAGCTAGCATGTTACAGAGCAGGAGGAGAGAAGATTGTACATAGTGTCCTTTCTGCGGGCAGCATGTTATAAAGCAGGGAAAGCTGAGCAGATTGTACATAGTGTCCTATCTGCAGGAAGCATGTTATAGAGCAGGAGGAGCTGAGCAGGTTGTAGTTACTATACTGATCTATTTACAGCTGCATCTTATGGAGTTAGAGGAGATGAGATGTATAGTATGGTGAGAAATGAGGAAGGATGACTTACACCACAACATTCAGCAGATATAAAACAACTTGTTATTCCTTCCCACAATCCTGTATATCAATCTGTTCAGTTTATATTAGTCAATGGTTCGGGTCTCCTTGCTCTGCTCAAATTAAATCCTGGCACTTTCA
Source organism: Engystomops pustulosus (assembly GCF_040894005.1). NCBI lineage: Eukaryota > Metazoa > Chordata > Amphibia > Anura > Leptodactylidae > Engystomops > Engystomops pustulosus. The sequence goes on along the minus strand of NC_092416.1, from coordinate 62,544,181 downwards.
GAATCTGTATTAGTCAAGGCTTTCAGACAGTCCAAGGCACATTCCATGTATTCAAAATGAGTTTCCTAATTTCATGGATAACATAAGTATTGCTTTCCAACATATCCTACCTACATAAAGCAGCCTGTTCAGCTTCCTATGCTGTAGGCAGCTAAAGAGCAAAGATTACCGTATATACTTGTGTATAAGCTGAGTTTTTCAGCACAAAAAATGTGCTGAAAAATCTTACCTCGGCTTATACACGAGTCAATTAAAAAAATTAATACTCACCCTCCGGCACCCAGATCCTCGGCGGTAGCTCTTGGATCCTTGGCGGCGGCTCCCGGTCCTCAGCGTCGGCTTCCGCTTCTCTCTGCATTCTTCACTAGCCGGCAATCGCGTCCATGCGAGCTGCCGGTGGACCCACACTATGATACGGCAGTGTCGCAGCTGATGACGTCATCGGCGGAGACACCGCCACATCATAGTGTGCGCCTGCCGGCAGCTCGCATGGACACGACTGCTGGCTAGTGAAGAATGCAGAGAGAAGCTGCCGCCGAGGACCGGGAGCCTTTCCCGAGTATTAAAGGTGAGTATCGTCTGAGGGTGAGTATTAAGTTTATTTTTTTTAATTAGCTTGGCATACTTGGGGCACGCTGTATACCAGTTGGGGAAGGGCAGGCTGTATACTACTTGGGGCAGGGCAGGCTGTATACTACTTGGGGCAGGGCAGGCTGTATACTACTTGGCTCAGGGCAGGCTGTATACTACTTGGGGCAGGGCAGGCTGTATACTACTTGGGGCAGGGCAGGCTGTATACTACTTGGGGCAGAGCAGGCTGTATACTACTTGGGGCAGGGCAGGCTGTATACTACACCCTCGGCTTATACTAGAGTCAATAGGTTTTCCCAGGTTTTGGTGGTAAAATTAGGGGTCTCGGCTTATACTCGGGTCAGCTTATACTCGAGTATATACGGTATTAATGAATTCATTTGAATTATTATCGGTGAAACACCAAAATGGCATCTCACTCCACAGGCAGAGGCGATGGTTACACTCAAAATCTTTACATTCTGCTTCAAATGAGAAGAGGTGGCTCATTGAATTCTTGTAATGTATATTAGTTAATTACAATAAATTACCACTCAATATGAGTACTTTCAATTTTAAGCTTTTTTTTCCAGCAAATGAACTTAATTAGATGGTAATTAGGTGCTTCACCTGTTGAATAGGTTATAGATCTATGCTCTTTGTTCCATACCTAGGCCGCTATTAAATGTATGAGCACGGGGGTCCTGTAACCTCAAACCTATACTAGATTGTCGAGAATATAGAGAGGTGTAAAGTAGATTACAGAACCACCTTGGCCACAAAAAGCACAAAATACATCAAAGCAACACAATGGCTGCAATAACTGGAACATTATGAAGTTGCTAAACACACCCACCACAGGACACCCAAAGTGCAAGCAAACATTACCTTTTAACCCTTCACTTGTGTGATTATGTAAAGCTTTGTTGTCTGGCAACAGATATCGATATGATGATACATAGATAGATACATAGAAACAGTAGATAGATATATAGATAGACAATAGAATAGATAGCTATATAATGGATAGATGACAGATAATAGAATATATTGATATAAAGATGATAGATAATTAAAAAGATAATTCAATAGATAGATAATTCTATAGATTAAAGATAGATAATTAGATAAATAAATAAAAAGATAGACTGACTCGTGGTGAGAATCACAGAGTACAAGCCTAGGCTAGACTTCAAATTATACAAAATTAAAAAAAAAAAACGTTGATAGCATGATATATTTTGTCTACCTTAGAACTTGAGAACATACTGAGGTTTCCTAGCCCGTGTTCCTGACTGCAAACCCACTAAGCCTCGCTCTTTGAGAGAACACTATCAATAATATTCCGGCACCAGCCCTGAGGCTGTGCCAGGAGGGCTTAGTGCTCGCTCCAAAGGTCCAGGAGGCAATGAAGGACAGAGGAAAGACAGACGAGACGATGCACAAATACCATGGCAATAAAGAATTCTGGCACTTTTTGGTAGCAACAAGCCTTTCTGAAACTTTAGATTGATTTCTTGTGGTATTAAAGCCTCCAGTGTTGTGGGACGCCTTCCAGGTCTTAAGAATGCTGAGATGTTGTTAGTCATGTTCTGAATTTGCGGTTAACTTGGAGAGGCCTAAACTGTGTTTTAAAACTCTGTGGAGCTCTTTAACCCCTTAACCACATCATACGAGGCCACAGACTAGCTGGACGGCACCAGGCTCTGCAGAGACTAAGGTAGAGGTTCTCCATGACTGGGTTGTATTTCAAGGTTGAGTCTTGTGTTTTTGAACTATTTTATTTATTAGAGTCACACTTTATTAAGTGTATAAGTTATAAGTGAAGGCAACAAAGGCCTAAGATCTCCTGAGAAGCCGTGTGTGTGGCATCTAACATCCTTCCAGAGTTCTTGTAAGGTTACGGATAAATAAAGCTTTATCATTCAGGAAAGAAAAAGAGGAGAAGCTGCTCATATACAGTATATCAGATATGTAATGGCAGATCTGCTGTCTTCAGGGATGGCAGAGCACAGATTCTGATCCCAGGGATCAGTAGGGATTCCCAAGAGTATCTCATAGGTATGCATTACCCCCTAATCCCCAATGTCTAAAGAATTAGCTTGCATGACTGGAGGAAATCAGTCTATATTTGGACTATATATATATATATATATATATATATAAAATCTCACATATACTGAATCAATCTCACTCCCCCTAAATCTGTCATAGATCTTGTGGTAATTTTATTAATGTTTGTTATCATTCCTTCTAAAATCAACATTTAAATTTATACTAACGGGCCAGAAGGGCTCTAGTGGGGAATTGCCAGAGCTTCTCTGTGCTCTGGCTTCCTCTGCGGGAAGTGATCCTGCACTGTGTAACAGCCTGTGAAACTAATGCACAAAGAGGTTCTGGTAACACTCCCCAGAGCACTTTTGGCTTATTTGCATAATTTTAAAAGTTTATTCTACAAGGAAGGAGGGCATGGATAACAAATATAGGAAGATTACCACAGTCACAGTGCTTGGATCTATGAGTAAGTGTCCCTGGTTTGTCATGCTGGATTTTCATGGTAGATTTCCTTTAAAAAAAACTGTAGGTTCTAGAAAAGAGCAGAAAGGGGAAGGGTTATGTACTGTAATTTCCCGTTATACCACCAGGTACCAAGAGTAGGAGATCCTGTTGTCTGTTTATCCCACAGTTTGACCCTGTAAGAGGGCAACTTGATTTTCGTTGGGCATAAGGTAAGATGTGTGGTGTAACACTGGTGTCTTCTTATGTCCATTGGGCACCAGTGAAGTCTATGTACCACTCTCTATATTGTCAGGGAAAGTTGGAGTCCTGTGAAGGTTCTTACCTCCTGTTAGAAACTGAGTTGGGACCAACCTGGACTTGCTCTTTCCACAAAAACAAGCTCAGCCGAAAGTGAAATCTTTAGACTTGTACACATGAATTTTTTTAAAGTGATTTAAAATTGCCAATTTGCTAAAGGCACAAGAGTGTAATAAGTGGCTAGAAGTGTGTGCACATTCCTGTCTGTCTATTGATCTCTCATCCATCAAATAAGCTATCTATTTATCAACCATAATCTACAATGCAATACATTGACCATCGCCAGCGAACTTTCACCCCTGTGACAATAACACCATTTATATGCTAATGTTACCTAAGGAGGAGAAAAAAAAAGTCAATTACAGAAGTTCCAAATTAATGAAGTCAGCAGTCCTGATGCAAATTTCAAATAATATTATAGTCCCTATGCTGAAGGAAGGGCATTGATACATTGCAGTCCCTGGGGGGGTATGTTCACTTTCAAGGGTACTAGTAATTGAATCAACTTTATTCGGACCCTTGCACAAAAAAAAAAAACCTGCACGAGTCATGTCGGTAATAAGGAACACATGGCGATAGAAAACGCTAAATTATTTTGGGAGCGGAGGAGCTTTGTGTTTGGATAGGCCGGTTAACTGTCTGCAGATTTTTCCATCTTCCGAATTTCATGGTTAAACCTCACCTTTCTTTCTTGTCATTGATTGAACTCCTGATAATATTCTGTCTTGGAGAGAGCCAATGTTTAAACATCAGGAAATACCAGCGATGAGGGGGTGGACGGACGTTGCCGTTTTTTTAATTTATCTCTACATACTTTTTTATGTATTAATTTCATGAAGAAGCCTGACAATTGGCCAGTATGCTGTGTTCTAGGATACGAAATCCAATCGCCCCAGTGTTTGATTCTTACATTATCCTACACTTAGAACTATTTCAGTGCCAGAGAACAGATGTTCCTCCACATTGACTGTTTGAAAAGTTGAGAATTATTTGCAGAAAAAAACACATTGGGCAATGTCAGTGAAACAATATAATCAAATCTAGTGTTCCTGGATCACAGAGGCTAATCATTTTGGAAATGAGTAATATGTTCAAGCAGAAGTAGTGAGCAATGCTAGAAACAGGAAACAGCATCCCGAAAAAAGATCACAGGCCGACATTTCCGTAGCAGGGAAAATTTGGAGTTTTATCAGCATAATATGTAAGAAAAAGGATAGGAATATGTTATTCCTCTCCTATTCTTTTCCATATGACAAATAACTATAATAGTTATATTCTGGGGCAGTGTTATAGCAGTCATATGCTTCTATATTGGAACAGTATTATAGACATGCATAGGGGTAGAATTATAGTACTTATATTCTGGTCCATAGGGGGCAGCACAATAGAAGTTATATTCATGTCCAAGTAGTACAGTATTTTTATACATAAGAGGTAGAACAACCTTTAAAAGATAAGGACATTATAGTATTTGATAATGTAGTTATATTCTTGTACATAGGGGGCAGTATTATACTAGTTATATTCTTTTACATAGGGGGCAGTATTATAGTAGTTATATTCTTGTACATAGGGGGCAGTATTATACTAGTTATATTCTTTTACATAGGGGGCAGTATTATAGTAGTTATATTCTTGTACATAGGGGGCAGTATTATAGTAGTTATATTCTTGTACATAGGAGCAGTATTATAGTAGTTATATTCTTGTACATAGGGGCAGTATTATAGTAGTTATATTCTTGTACAAAGGGGGCAGTATTATAGTAGCTATATTCCTGCACATAGGGACTGGTATTAAAGTAGTTATATTCTTGTACATAGGGGGCAGTATTATAGTAGTTATATTCTTGTACATAGGGGGCAGTATTATAGTGGTTATATTCTTGTACATAGGAGCAGTATTATAGTAGTTATATACTTGTACAAAGGTGGCAGTAGTATAATATGTAGTTATAGTAGTTATATTCTTGTACATAGGGGGCAGTATTATAGTAGTTATATTCTTGTACAGAGGGGGCAGTATTATAGTAGTAATATTATTGTACACAGTGGGAAGTATTATAGTAGTTATATTCTTGTACATAGGGGGCAGTATTATAGTAGTTATATTCTTGTACATAGGGGGCAGTATTATATTAGTCATATTCTTGTACATAGAGGGCAGTATTATAGTAGGTATATCTTTGTACATAGGGAGAGTATTATAGTAGTTATATTCTTGTACATAGTAGCTGTATTACAGTTGTTATATTTTTCTACATAGGGGCAGTATTATAGTAGTAATATTATTGTACACAGTGGGAAGTATTATAGTAGTTATATACTTGTACATAGGAGGAGTCAAATGGATCAGTATTATGGTAATTATGTTCTTCTAGATCGGTTCAATATTCTACTAATGATATTCATGTACATAGAGAATGTAATAGAGTTTGTTTATATTCTTGTTTATAGAGACCCATGTTATGGAATTTTTTGCTAAAGGAATGATTCTTAGGGTGCAGTTTTTTTCCCAGCGTTTTTAATAAAATGGGAGTAAACTGCTTTAAATTAGAACTGGCTTAATATACATTTAACACATGCCAGGACAACCACACTTATACCTAAAGTGTGACCACTATCTTAGAAGGTAAATGGGACCATAAAGGTCTCAAACAATAAATTGTATACATATGAAGGAGATGTAAGAAGACCTTACTACAATATGAATGCTTAGTAATGACCCAGTACGACCCAGCCAGTTCTTGCTGACCTCTTCTTTACAGAATTCGGCTTAATTTCCACTAATTACATTCCAAACTGACAGAAACTTGGACAATGTATCAGCGCTACAGATACTCTCACTTTCCAGTGCCATGGCTTAATGTTATTGGTGTTGGTTAAAGTGATGACAAACCCAGGAACCTAAAGTACCACAGAAGCTGGAGCTGTAACCTTTCCTTAACACTGCAGAAAATATTTCATATATTGGATATTGACCACATTGCTATTATATTTATGAATGAAATGAGTTAGAGACCCTGCAGAATGAGTGGGGAAAAAAGTTAAGTGGGGTAAAGTTTCCTAAACTGTTAAAAGAACCAAATTACTTCTGATATTTGCCCACATAAAGGAAACAGCTACAGGGAACGTTTAAGGTGGTTTATTCCTTTATACCTTTAATATGACAGATCAGGAATGTAAAATGATTCTAATTTTCATTGGTGTCAGACACAGTGGGCGGGGCTGTGACAACTGCTTGGGTTTATAATCAAAAAGTGAAAAGTGTAGTAGTGACTTATATTGTATATATTGTGTATATTGTGTATTGTATATATTGAGTTATTAAACACAAGAAATCTGCTGTTACTAGGTTCTTTATGATATCTTAAAACACAAACATTTTGTTTCAGGCAAGTCTCAGGCAAAAGACACTGGGGCACATTTACAAAGGCCTTTGTGCCAGTTTTCTGGCGGACTTTACATGTACTTTCTAGTGCAAACTGCTTGCACAGGTATTTAAGAAGTGTCTGCACCACAATTGTGACGCATGTGACCCTTTTGTGGTACAGCTGCCCTATCCACCATGCGACACAAAAGGCATCCGCTGCTCAGTCAGACCGTGCACCAGATTTAACATGCAAGTCAGATAGAAATGTGTCACACGCCCCATGGTTAAGATGGAACAGAAAAAAAGTGGTGCACTCTGTCGGGCCAGTTCAGGGAGCGCCAGGTTCATGAAGAACGGGCGCCAGAAATCATGAAACTGGCGCACCCTCTATTATGCATAGGCAAGCCACACTTGCTGCAGTTTGAACCATTCCTAGTAAATGGGCCCCACTGTCATTTCTTCAGTGACCTTTAGCCTCAATGTCCTCATTCACTTACCTGTAGTCTTGACACCTTATTGAACCAATCTTGCAAATTTAGCTGGAAAAACATTTGTATGATGAAGTTGACCAGATCAGCACTTGTTTTTGTTCTTGGGCCAAGGGGTCATTATTCGATACTTTGAGTACATTTAGAGGTTCCCGTTGAACCTACAGTTACACTTTATAAAAATCCTAATCTAAAGAGAGTCCGCTCTGGTCACATGTTCCCTTTAATGCAGTCAAACAATCCAATAACCAAGAAAGTAGTTGAAAGTCAACACGACGAAGCAGAAACATACTTTCTGTAGTTTGTTTGGAAGTTTCTTTAATGGTTTATTGACCTCATAGGGAACATGGGAAGGGAATAGTGACAGGTTTTATTAAACGCACTTCAATTGGAAAGTGTATACTTTTACCCTGTTTCTACAATCGTAGACAAATATATTACATTTTCCTGCTGGCTTATAAAACACAGCACGTTCTTTGATAAAACCTATGACCCGCGAAGAGTTTCATCCGTCTCAACATTCCCAGTTGTTAATTTTTGCAACTGAAAATTGTATGGTGCAAATGACTCGTTTACTACACAGTAAACAGTGCCGTGGCGGCAAATGCATTAAAACTGCTTCACTTACATTGGAAATCCAGCAACGAGGAAGTGATGTTTGTGCAAGGGCCTTCTAAGAGTCATTTGTTCCATCCTGAATTAGGTGAGGGGGGCTCACATATATTCTCATCTTCTTGCCATATACACGTATGTTGTTGGAAATGTATTCACTTCCTATATGTCTACAGTGGCTTAATATATACAGAATAGCATTCATATCGATATAATGTCTGTGGCACAAAATAAAAATTGAAGAAAAAGGGTTGTAAAAATTTGTTTGGCACCCGTTTATGTTTTTTTCTAATTTGTATTAATATTAAAAACAATTAAAAATAAACTACAATAAAATAAAATATTGTAATAAAATTATAACATTATTGGGAGACGCGTTTTGTGGCCTGAACCGGGTACATCATCAGTCCATGTTCTTCAGTTTGTTTGTTAAATAAATAAAAGTTAAATAGTTAAAAAAAATTGAAAGCTCTTATTACCTAAACAGTTATTACCATTACAGAGGGAGATAATACATTGTCCCCCCCCCCCCCCCCTCATTCTTTGAGTACTGGGACTCTGTTATCTCTGTTTATATTTCACTGGGGTGTAAATGAATTGCACAAAGACAAATAGTTACATCAGATGTATTATTATTTTATTGAAGAGTTGTCTAAAACTACACATCAACCCTGACAGCCCACTCAGTACACTGTATCAAGATATGGGTTCATGCTGCATCTCAAAATAATTTGCCAGACAAAAAATTAGGTTTCCACTTCACCCTAAAGTTATACTTACAGAGGCACTGTATTTATGTATATACCCATTTCAGTGGAGTGTGACAACTGTAGTCTATATGCCAGTTTGTAGATTTGGTACAAATCAAGCATTTTCAGGTACCAAATCGAATCCAAATCTTTTCTGCTTTGCTTCAGAAAAATCTATGGTCAGGGCAAAATTAAAAAAAAAACATTAAAACATTAAAGGGGTTTACCCATGAAGAAAATTTTCAAATTTTAATCCCCTACTGATGTTTACACAGTAAAGATAATTTTTAAGCTCCTATCACTCAGTGATGGTCAGTGTAAGATTCCAGAGTGAGGGCATAGACTCTCTAAGCAGACACAGCATGATCCATCTAGTTCTGTGTGCTGACTATGTGGCTACATTATCAGGGTCCAGTTTTATATACACTTTCATTTACCTTCTGAACTTTTTACTAGTATCTGACACATAGACAGAGAGATGAAATGGATCAGAGATGAGAGATGATGAGATCCATGAGATGCATATTACACACAATGCCATTTTCCAGCTCTTGCTACATGTCAGCTATACACACACTGTCAGATCTGATGAGCCTCCCCAGATAAAGAACTTATCTGCCTGTAGCTTGTAGTTCTCCTTTCTCTGCTGCTGCTGGCAGGAAGTCAGTGTGTATCAGTGAGAGTTCTGCCCTGGGAGGGACCCCTGCATGGAGCAGAGAGAGGCACACACAAGCTCTGTGAAGCCTCAGCCAAGATGGCTGCCAACGCTAAAATCAGAAGATCCTGGGTTGTGTCCAGGGGCAAATGTAATTGTGTACATTTGGACTTTTAGAGACAGGTTGGACTTACATCTGTGAAATGCAGTATTTTTGTTAATAACAGTGAATTAGAAAATGTGTTATTTTGTTATCCTGGGTACATTTAAGAAACTTGTCTTTGTGAGAAAACCCCTTTAATGAAACAAGTTGGACCTTTGGTCTATATTCCAACAAAGGGAAAAATCTACTAACATATTGGAAGTACAGACCTGTTAACTGGTATTTTTCAACTTTTTTACATAGAGTTAATTATGAAATGTAATCAAAAAGTGTACCCCCCCCCATGGATCTTGACTCTGAACAAAAACAGAATTTTCATCTTTTGACAAGAAGGTCAATCTGTCATTTTTGAGGACAGTTCTGCTGTTTGATTGGGAGTCATAAGCTCATGTGGATCTAGACTTGTTACAAGGCCCAAGTTGCATATTCCATAATGTGATCATCCATACATGGGTAAACACTACTACCAATATTACATGGTTAAACAGCTTTAGTTGTGTTTATAAGTCATGCCCTGGTCTACCATCAGTGAAGTCTGCAGTGCTCTTTAAGGTCATGGTTGGAGTTTGTGGTTCTTAGGTGGGAATTGTAGTTAACAGAAATTTCTGACTAGTGCATCGTATTGTTTTACCAAAAGCTGTGGTATCTACCTTTACCCAAAACACATCACTGTTTTTTGATAATTTTACTCTATCCATCATGTTTTCCATCTTTTTTTTTTTGCTGTGTAAAATATTTTTAAAGCAAATGTTTCTTGTTTTCCATCTTCATCAGTCATGTAACACAGGCAGCAATAAAAAATAGACCTGGTATTTCATTCTTCATTCTCGCTAGCTGGTGGAGAGATGACCTTTACATTACATTGAATGCATACATAATTCCACATTTTCTTCAGTTTTAGAAGGAATCTCACATTAGATCACTGTAACGGGATACACCAATTTGAACTTTGTCAAATAATACAGACCCGTTGTTCTGTGGTACAGACAGAGGCACCCTGAACCTAAAATCCCTAGAGCTGTCTTTCAGAGAGTGATAGTTACGGAAATTAGCAGTGCAGAAATCCATTCTAATCATTCATCGAGAGTCTTATTAACTGTCCTGCAAAAGATTATTAGGAAGCAAACGCAGCCTTGTCTTGATATTGCAGCAGCGGCAGGGAAGAGGGCTTCAGTGGCCACAGATATGGAACAAGGATGAGGATAATACCATAGTATATCCTTTAAGGTGGCTGCAATATATAAAAAATAATAATAAACTAAATTAAATGAAAATCCAAAAAATATTATAAACTAAGCATACAAGAATTTAATGCACATTTCCCTTACTAGAAGAAATGATAGATAGCTAATAAGTAGAGATGAGCGAACACTAAAATGCTCGGGTACTCGTTATTCGAGACGAACTTTTCCCGATGCTCGAGTGCTCGTCTCGAATAACGAACCCCATTGAAGTCAATGGGAGACTCGAGCATTTTTCAAGGGGACCAAGGCTCTGCACAGGGAAGCTTGGCCAAACACCTGGGAACCTCAGAAAAGGATGGAAACACCACGGAAATGGACAGGAAACAGCAGGGGCAGCATGCATGGATGCCTCTGAGGCTGCTTAATCGCACCATTATGCCGAAATTATGGGCAACAGCATGGCCATGACAGAGTGACAGAATGAAGCTAGATAGCATGTAAAACATCCAATAATTGACCCTGACACTATAGGGGACGGCATGCAGAGGCAGAGGCAGCGGCAGCAGGCTAGAGAGTGGCATGGCGACATACCCTAATTGGACTCAGGCTTCAAACCAATGGGTGTCAGAGAGGAACCAAAGGAGGTGAGCAAGAAGCGCTCAAATAATATCGGTACATGATAAAAGTTTGCCAGTATATTTTGTGGATTACACAGCAGGGTGGCGACAAAGTTAACATGGAAGCCATGAAAACAACCCAAAATTCTGCCTGACACAGCTCGTTTGATAAGGGGACCATGTATGCTTACAGTTCATGCCAGTCGCTGCACTGGCTGCCAGTCTCCTTTCGAATACAGTTTAAAATAATAATAACCCTCATCCATAAAGCTCTGTATAATGCTGCACCCCCCTACCTCTCCTCTCTTATCTCAGTCTATCGCCCAACCCGTGCTCTTAGATCCGCCAGTGATCTTAGATTAACCTCTACCCTAGTGCGGACCTCCCACTCGCGTCTCCAAGACTTCTTTAGAGCTGCACCAATTCTATGGAATGCTCTGCCCTGGACTATCAGACTAATACCTAACCTCCAAAGTTTCAAACGTGCTCTTAAAACCCATTTCTTTAGGCAAACCTATAACACTCATTAACTGCATGAAGTTTTAACTCTTCTACTAACCCGTCCTGTGTCGTCCTCCCATCTGTTATCCAGCAACCAACAGGCACCAGACTTCTCTGCAGTCCCATTCACCCTGGACCTGGTATATAAGATGACGGCTGAGTGGTTCAAGCGACAGCAATTCCATTTATTATATTTTTTTCTATTCCCTAAGAAGAATGGCTTGACCATTAAATATTCTTTTACCTCGTGTTACCCCATCATCTTCATAAACCGTAAGCTCTGGCGAGCAGGGACCTCACTCCTGTTGTTCCATACAAATGTTGTGCTCTGTTACATTACATTTGTATTTGTTTCCTATGATTTGTAAAGCGCTACAGAATATGATGACGCTATATAAATAAAGATTATTATTATTATTATTATGGAGGCAGTGAACTAGTAGTAGATTAAAGGTGCTGCAACTATGTTAGTTGGATCTTGGGATGGAGCTGGCGCTCTGCAGCCAGGCGAGCTTTTGCCAATCCAAGCCCCTGTCTCTAGGCTACTCCCCAAACAGCACTTCTAAGAACCTTTTGTATAAGATCAAGTGTAGTAGCGTTCTTATAAGTTTAGGATATGGCGGGTGAGGGGAATGTAAACAGATGCGCAAGAAGCGCTGAAATAATATCCCTAAATGGTAAAAGTTTGCAAGTATATTTTGTGGATTACACAGCAGGGTGGCGACAAAGTTAACAACTTTGATGTGGAATGCCCTGTAATAGCTCTTGGGCGGTGTGCCTTTTATCGCCTAGGCTCAGCAGTTTCAGCACCGCCTGCTGTCGCTTAGCGACGGCACTGCTGCTGTGCCTAGAGCTACCGACTGATGGCGCCATGCCCACGGATGGTAATTCGGAGGAGGAGGAGGTGGAGGAGGGGTGGGAGGAGGTATAGTAGGCCTTTGAGACCTGGACCGAGGTAGGCCCCGCAATTCTCTGCGTCGGCAGTATATGACCAGCCCCAGGGTCAGACTCGGTCCCAGCCTGCACCAAGTTAAGTGTAGTAGCGTTCTTATAAGTTTGGGATATGGCGGGTGAGGGGAATGTAAACAGATGCGCAAGAAGCGCATGATGCGCATGGAGCTGGCGCTCCGCTGCCAGGCGAGCTTTCGCCAATTCAAGCCCCTGTCTCTAGGCTACTCCCCAAACAGCACTTCTAAGAACCTTTTGTATAAGATCAAGTGTAGTAGCGTTCTTATAAGTTTAGGATATGCCGGGTGAGGGGAATGTAAACAGATGCGCAAGAAGCGCATGATGCGCATGGAGCTGGCGCTCCGCTGCCAGGCGAGCTTTCGCCAATTCAAGCCCCTGTCTCTAGGCTACTCCCCAAACAGCACTTCTAAGAACCTTTTGTATAAGATCAAGTGTAGTAGCGTTCTTATAAGTTTAGGATATGCCGGGTGAGGGGAATGTAAACAGATGCGCAAGAAGCGCATGATGCGCATGGAGCTGGCGCTCCGCTGCCAGGCGAGCTTTCGCCAATTCAAGCCCCTGTCTCTAGGCTACTCCCCAAACAGCACTTCTAAGAACCTTTTGTATAAGATCAAGTGTAGTAGCGTTCTTATAAGTTTAGGATATGCCGGGTGAGGGGAATGTAAACAGATGCGCAAGAAGCGCTGAAATAATATCCCTAAATGGTAAAAGTTTGCCAGTATATTTTGTGGATAACACAGCAGGGTGGCGACAAAGTTAACAACTTTGATGTGGAATCCATGAAAACAACCCAAATTTCTGCCTGACACACCTCGTTTGATAAAGGGACGATGTATGGAGGCAGCTATATGGACGACTTTTGGAGGTAGCAATGGAGACAACGTGTGGAGGCTGCTATGGAGACAATTTAATTTGGATAGTGCCTGTATGTGGCAGTCCCAAACATTTTTCAAACCAGAGGAGCAGGTAGGTGGCCCTCCAGTAAAATGGAATAGATTGAGTGCCTGTATGTGGCAGTCCCAAAAATGTTTCAAACCAGAGGAGCAGGTAGGTGGCCCTGCAGTAAAATGGAATAGATTGAGTGCCTGTATGTGGCAGTCCCAAAAATTTTTCAAACCAGAGGAGCAGGTAGGTGGCCCTCCAGTAAAATGGAATAGATTGAGTGCCTGTATGTGGCAGTCCCAAAAATGTTTCAAACCAGAGGAGCAGGTAGGTGGCCCTGCAGTAAAATGGAATAGATTGAGTGCCTGTATGTGGCAGTCCCAAAAATGTTTCAAACCAGAGGAGCAGGTAGGTGGCCCTGCAGTAAAATGGAATAGATTGAGTGCCTGTATGTGGCAGTCCCAAAAATTTTTCAAACCAGAGGAGCAGGTAGGTGGCCCTCCAGTAAAATGGAATAGATTGAGTGCCTGTATGTGGCAGTCCCAAAAATGTTTCAAACCAGAGGAGCAGGTAGGTGGCCCTGCAGTAAAATGGAATAGATTGAGTGCCTGTATGTGGCACTCACAAAAATTGTTTCAAACAGAGGACCGGGTAGGTGGCCCTCCAGAAAAATTAAATGCATGAAGTACTATAGCAAGAGCCAGTGGGCCCTGTCAAAAAATAGCCATTTTCCTCTGCTTTACTGTACAAAGAGGAGGAGAAGGAGGAAAATGAGGAGGAGGAGGAGTGGATCAATTATTCAGGTTGAGCTTCCTTCACCTGGTGGAGATTGGAAATTCTGAGAAATCCAGCCTTTATTCATTTTAATAAGCGTCAGCCTGTCAGCGCTGTCAGTCGACAGGCGTGTACGCTTATCGGTGATGATGCCACCAGCTGCACTGAAAACCCGCTCGGACAAGACGCTAGCGGCAGGGCAGGCAAGAACCTCCAAGGCGTACAGCGCCAGTTCGTGCCACATGTCCAGCTTTGAAACCCAGTAGTTGTAGGGAGCTGTGTGATCATTTAGGACGATGGTATGGTCAGCTACGTACTCCCTCACCATCTTTCTGTAAAGATCAGCCCTACTCTGCCGAGACTGGGGACAGGTGACAGTGTCTTGCTGGGGTGACATAAAGCTGGCAAAAGCCTTGTAAAGTGTACCCTTGCCAGTGCTGGACAAGCTGCCTGCTCGCCTACTCTCCCTCGCTACTTGTCCCGCAGAACTACGCACTCTGCCGCTAGCGCTGTCAGAAGGGAAATACTGTTTCAGCTTGTGCACCAGGGCCTGCTGGTATTCATGCATTCTCACACTCCTTTCCTCTGCAGGGATGAGAGTGGAAAGATTTTGCTTGTACCGTGGGTCCAGGAGAGTGAACACCCAGTAATCGGTGCTGGAATAAATTCTTTGAACGCGAGGGTCACGGGATAGGCAGCCTAGCATGAAATCTGCCATATGCGCCAGAGTACCAACGCGTAAGAATTCACTCCCCTCACTGGCCTGACTGTCCATTTCCTCCTCCTCCAACTCCTCCAACTCCTCTTCTTCTGCCCATACACGCTGAACAGTAAAGGACTCAACAATGGTCCCCTCTTGTGTCTCACCAACATTCTCCTCCTCTTCCTCCTCATCCTCCTCCACCTCCACCTCCTCCGATATGCGCTGAGAAACAGACCTGAGGGTGCTTTGGCTATCAACAAGGGAATATTCTTCCCCTGTCTCTTGTGACGAGCGCAAAGCTTCCGACTTCATGCTGACCAGAGAGTTTTTCAACAGGCCAAGCAGCGGGATGGTGAGGCTGATGATGGCGGCATCGCCACTGACCATCTGTGTTGACTCCTCAAAGTTACTCAGCACCTGACAGATATCAGACATCCACGTCCACTCCTCATTGTAGACTTGAGGAAGCTGACTGACCTGACTACCAGTTCTGGTGGAAGTTGACATCTGGCAGTCTACAATCGCTCTGCGCTGCTGGTAAACTCTGGATAACATGGTCAGTGTTGAATTCCACCTCGTGGGCACGTCGCACAACAGTCGGTGAGCGGGCAGTTGGAGGCGGCGCTGCGCTGCCCTGAGAGTGGCAGCATCTGGGCTGGACTTCCTGAAATGCGCACAGATGCGGCGCACCTTCGTGAGCAAATCAGACAGATTGGGGTATGTCTTGAGGAAACGCTGAACTATCAGATTTAACACATGGGCCAGGCATGGCACATGTGTCAGTCTGCCGAGTTGCAGAGCCGCCACCAGGTTACGGCCGTTGTCACACACAACCATTCCCGGCTTGAGGTTCAGCGGTGCCAGCCACAGATCAGTCTGCGCCGTGATGCCCTGTAATAGCTCTTGGGCGGTGTGCCTTTTGTCGCCTAGGCTCAGCAGTTTGAGCACCGCCTGCTGTCGCTTAGCGACGGCACTGCTGCTGTGCCTAGAGCTACCGACTGATGGCGCCGTGCCCACGGATGGTAGTTCGGAGGAGGAGGTGGAGGAGGGGTGGGAGGAGGAGGAGGCATAGTAGGCCTGAAACACCTGGACCGAGGTAGGCCCCGCAATCCTCGGCGTCGGCAGTATATGAGCAGCCCCAGTGTCAGACTCGGTCCCAGCCTCCACCAAGTTAACCCAATGTGCCGTCAGCGATATATAGTGGCCCTGCCCGGCAGCACTCGTCCACGTGTCCGTGGTCAGGTGGACCTTGTCAGAAACGGCGTTGGTCAGGGCACGGATGATGTTGTCTGACACGTGCTGGTGCAGGGCTGGGACGGCACATCGGGAAAAGTAGTGGCGGCTGGGGACCGAATACCGAGGGGCGGCCGCCGCCATGAGGTTGCGAAAGGCCTCGGTCTCTACTAGCCTATAGGGCAGCATCTCCAGGCTAAGCAATCTGGAGATGTGCACATTAAGGGCTTGGGCGTGCGGGTGGGTTGCACTATATTTGCGTTTCCGCTCCAGCGTCTGGGGTATGGAGAGCTGAACGCTGGTGGATGCTGTGGAGGATCGTGGAGGCGACGATGGGGTTTTTGTGGCAGGGTCCTGGGCAGGGGGCTGACTAGCAGCTGACACAGGGGAAGGAGCAGTGGTGTGCACGGCCGGAGGTGAACGGGCTTGTTGCCACTGAGTGGGGTGTTTAGCATTCATATGCCTGCGCATACTGGTGGTAGTTAAGCTAGTAGTGGTGGAACCCCTGCTGAGCCTGGTTTGGCAAATGTTGCACACCACAGTCCGTCGGTCATCCGGTGTTTCCTTAAAGAACCTCCAGACTTCTGAAGATCTAGCCCTCGCCGCAGGAGCCCTCGCCACGGGAGCTTCACTAGTTGACACATTTGGCGCTGATGCACCAGCTCTGGCCCTGCCTCTCCGTCTGGCCCCACCACTGCCTCTTCCAACCTGTTCTGGTCGAGGACTCTCCTCCGTCTCAGAAGCACTGTGTTCACCCGGCCTCTCAACCCAGCTTGGGTCTGTCACCTCATCATCCTCCGATCCCTCAGTCTGCTCCCCCCTCGGACTTCCTGCCCTGACAACAACTTCCCCACTGTCTGACAACCGTGTCTCCTCATCGTCGGACACCTCTTTACACACTTCCACTACGTCAAGAAGGTCATCATCACCCACAGACTGTGACTGTTGGAAAACCTGGGCATCGGAAAATTGCTCAGCAGCAACCGGACAAGTGGTTTGTGACTGTGGGAAGGGTCCAGAAAACAGTTCCTCAGAGTATGCCGGTTCAAATGCCAAATTTTCCTGGGAGGGGGCAGACTGGGGGGGAGGAGGCTGAGGTGCAGGAGCTGGAGGAGTGGCGATTTCGGTGACATGGGTGGACTGCGTGGAAGACTGACTGGTGGTGGACAAATTGCTCGAAGCATTGTCAGCAATCCACGACATCACCTGTTCGCACTGTTCTGGCCTCAACAGTGCTCTACCACGAGTCCCAGTAACTTCAGACATGAACCTAGGGAGTGTAGCTCTGCAGCGTTCCCCTGCTCCCTCATCAGCAGGTGGTGTCTCACCCCGCCCAGGACCACGGCCTCTGACCCCTGCAGTAGTTGGACGCCCACGTCCCCGCCCTCGTCCTCTACCCCTAGCCCTCGGGTTAAACATTTTTAAAATGAGAGTTATAACTTTATTTTTTTTTTTACTTTTTTTTGTTTTTTTTGTGTTTTTTTTTTTTTTTTGTGTTTTTTGTTTTTTTTTGAGTTTTTAAAACCAAACAATGCTATCCTATTGCTATGGCTATTTTCTAGCCAAGTATCAAAGCACACTACTATGCCAGATGAGATGACACTGAGTTAGTGCCTAATTGAAATCCAACCCCTACTAAATTTTCCCACTTCGGTCTTTGCTATGGATATGTGCGTCACTAAGCGCAGAACACAGCGGTCGCAAGTCTCACTACAAATTGCTCAGAATTGGCTAGTACATGCACTGCAGAAAGTACAGCCACCAGCAGATCAACCAGAAATCAAATATATAGAACGCTACTGTATGCGTAAGTAAGCTCTTTGTATTCTCCTATGGCTATTTTCTAGCCAAGTATCAAAGCACACTACTATGCCAGATGAGATGACACTGAGTTAGTGCCTAATTGAAATCCAACCCCTACTAAATTTTCCCACTTCGGTCTTTGCTATGGATATGTGCGTCACTAAGCGCAGAACACAGCGGTCGCAAGTCTCACTACAAATTGCTCAGAATTGGCTAGTACATGCACTGCAGAAAGTACAGCCACCAGCAGATCAACCAGAAATCAAATATATAGAACGCTACTGTATGCGTAAGTAAGCTCTTTGTATTCTCCTATGGCTATTTTCTAGCCAAGTATCAAAGCACACTACTATGCCAGATGAGATGACACTGAGTTAGTGCCTAATTGAAATCCAACCCCTACTAAATTTTCCCACTTCGGTCTTTGCTATGGATATGTGTGCCACTAAGAGCTAAACACAACGGTAGCAAGTCCCCCTGCTAATTCCTCACAAAATGGTACTAGATGCAAATTAAAATAAAAAAAGTAGAACGTTATTGTAGCCCTAAGAAGGGCTGTTGGGTTCTTTGAGAATCACTCCTGCCTAACAGTAAGCTAATAGAACACCCTAACGCTTTCCCTGACCAGCAGCAGCTCTCTCCCTAGCGGCATCCAGACACAGAATGATCCGAGCAGCGCGGGCAGCGGCTAGTCTATCCCAGGGTCACCTGATCTGGCCAGCCAACCACTGCTATCGACGTGTAAGGGTACCACGTCATGCTGGGTGGAGTGCAGAGTCTCCTGGCTTGTGATTGGCTCTGTTTCTGGCCGCCAAAAAGCAAAACGGCGGGAGCTGCCATTTTCTCGAGCGGGCGAAGTATTCGTCCGAGCAACGAGCAGTTTCGAGTACCCTAATGCTCGACCGAGCATCAAGCTCGGACGAGCATGTTCGCTCATCTCTACTAATAAGCAAATATTCTGTATTACTTAAAAGGTAAATAAAATTTAGTAACCCAAAAACTGCAACCATCTCAGAAATTCTTCGAGAGAAAGTTTCTGGTTATTCTAAGGAGATTTATGGATTATCGGTTGTTGGTTTAAAGGAAGCCCATCATAAAAGTACTACTTTTTGTCAGAATTGTATGCACAATATGGAGGAGATTTATCATATGCTGGCGCTCCACGCACGGGCATATGATAAAGCCTCGCCACAGCCGTCATCACGGCAGATACATTGTAAGGCTTAGACCTCGTGATGTATCTGCCGGCCGTGCTGAACTGGTGGACAAAGCTAGTATTTAGTAAAACTTTATAAGAACCTGTGAACATTCACCATTTTTGCAGGAACTCAGAAAGTGACAGGCACAGGGCAGGAATGTCTCTGTACATCCCCTCCACGCCATGTGGCGTAGTTACATATTCAATCACAAATTCTTGCGCACTGTGTTTTTCAGTGCAGAAAACTGCAGTAGAAACATTGATAAATCTCCCCCTATGAGTCTATAGAAGAACACATGGACCCAGTGGGGCACATTTACTAAGGGTCCGCGGAGCGCATGTACGTTGGGCTTCCTGACGATTTCCGTTTGCTCCGAATTGCCCCGGGTTTTTGATGCACATGATCAGATTTTGGCGCATCGGTGCCGGCTTGCAAGTGACAGAAATCGGTGGCGAGCCGTCGGACAACCCTACGGATTCGGACAACAGGACCGGGTAAGTAAATGTGCCCCAATGTGTTACCACTATATGGCGCAAGCATATGTTAACGTTACACAGCACCACTTTACTGACAAAGTCTTCCCTAGAAGCAATACCTCCAGGTAAGTTGTTTTAAGAATTGTTCGGAATCCCATATATTTATAAGATAATAGACATGTAGGAAATAGAAGATATATTGTGATCCCATAGACCTGCATGGATATTGTATATAACGCACATAGACAGAAGCTGCACTTAAACTTCACCAAGTGAATGAGGTCTAATACAGCTGTTGGATTCAGACAGCTTGAGTAAGAGGCATCCTTTCTCTGGAGACCTATTGATTTTACCAGATAATTCATGTCTGTTGTGTAGACATTGCGGTTGTCTCGAATGAGCTGCCGTATAGATTTTTAGGTTATTTGTATCTGTTTGCTCTAACAGTAAAGACTTAACTGCAGATTTTCGTTGTCTGTGAAGTGGATTTAGCTACCGGTAACAATTACTTATCGCTCATTTACTCTGGATTTCAACCATTGACTAAAGTGTCTTCATAGATAATTGTCTTATCTTTATCCAGTAAGTAAGAGATATAAATCCCATAGGGAGCAACCGAAGGATTCATGTTTATTAATGCTACCAGTGCAATTCTTCTCTTTTTTGGTTCTACTTGTATCTGTATACTAAAGCTATCAGCACATAAAAAATTTTGGGGCCTCAAAAATTTCGTCCATGTTTCATTTTTGCAGTCAAAGTGTCATTAATGTGTAACCTGTTTCTGAACTGTATGTCTGCAAAAATGATCTGTGTCTTCAATATGTCATCCATTATTTTCTGGATCAGCAGAAAAAAAGGCAGGCAAGTTATATAATTGGCTTGTCCCAAACTCTTGATGAGTTACATGATTGTGTAGACTATAAACTGATCCACAGATACGGGTGGCACATGGATGACAAATGTCAGCTGGGTGCCATCCGTTATTCCCATGGATAAGACAGTGTTCATGTGCATGTAGCATAAGGCTCCTTCTACACTGCGAGTGCAATGCGTTTGTGATGCGTCTCCATAGACTTCTATGGTGCTTTTTTACGCGCGTGACTTGCAAAAGCATTGCAATTGCTTTGAAAAAGCATTGAAAATGCGCGAAAAACTGAGACACTGAACAAACTCTGTCTGAAAACTGATTGAACTCTGATGAAAACGTCAGTTTTTCACTGACCAAACCCTGATCGCTCCCTGATCAGACTCTGACGTGATCTGCAACGCAAGTGTGGAAGGGGCCTTAGAGTTGTCTTTCAAGTGTCAACCTTTTATAAGAGCCAAAGAGTAATGTTTTTTGTAGCTCCACCTTCTTAAGAGGTGGATTTGACTACACAAAGGGTTTGTTTGCAGTCTGCAGTTATGAAGATGCATTACTTTACATATGGGCTTTATAGCTTCACATATAAAATAATAGGAGCTTTTTATTTATTTTTATAGGAGCTTATTTGGAAATGCAGAATTAGTTTTTCAATAATTATGCCCATCAATAATTATCTCAGAGCTGAGTAAACCACATTATATTGATGACCTCTATATTAAAAGGGGTATTCTGACCTCTCAAGGGAAGACTTTATTTGCTCCACAACTTTCAGCAGCGCAAAATTGAAATATTAAAGTTATTATGGTTATATGGCTCGTATGTGGCAACGTTTTATAAATATATTATTATTATTATTATTTAAAATATAATATATTATTATAACCGGTTTCCGGTTCTCCTCAAATAGATTAAAAGAAATGGCAGCACACCGAGAGTTGTGATGAAAACAGGTGAACTTTTATTCCTTTTATTCCATCATCTGGATAGCAACAATTTGGCTGAAATTTTATATATATATATATATATATATATATATATATATATATATATATATATATATATATTCCGGTATACATATTATTAGGAGATGGAGGAAACCTGGAGCTCCTTGGCCAAAATACAAAGCCTAAGAGTTCAGTCTGGATAGTTTGGCCGCTTTGTTTAAAGGTCCAGTAGCCTGAAATAGCCAGACAGAAAAATGAAACATGCACCATTATTTGTGTTGAGGCATCAGAAACTATCCCATGAAAAAGAATCAGGTATCAGCTTTGGAAATTTTCTGCACAAATGTTAACCCAGCCCCTCACTTACCATGTACTATACAGAGTTAAAAGACCAATGTACCCCCATCAAGCACTAGAAGCCAGGTGCAACTGCTACCTCCACATCCCCTGTAGATACACCCCTGGTTCCATGAATAATCCCAGCACCCAGCTCTTAGAAGCAACCACAGGACCAATGTGTTTCCTGTACATAAAATAAATGAATTCTGATACATAGCATCCACTATGAAATACATGAGTGTTTTGCCTTCAGATCTGTTTCCACCTTAAGAAGACTCGGAGGGACATAATAATCAGTGTCATGCAGCCTGACTCTTTATCAGTAATTGCATTGTGTTCCTTAGGTGTTGAAAGGGGCATTTACTTGGCAAGAATGACATAACCTTCACCCACGACTCTTTCTCTGCAGAAAAGACTTGTAATATATTTCTCTATAATTTCTAACATGTTTATAGAGGACACTAAAAAACTCATATCCTGAAAAACCATTGGGGGTTCTAAAGAATTTATTTCATGGTGATCATGTTCACAAGTACAGGTAGGATGCCACACTACACTAGTAGAAGAAATAGGTATATTCCTGAAAGGATTACAAAGGATATGGCTCAGAGATTGTGCCACCTGGCCTATAGGCTGTCGGTTTGGGGTTGGTTGAAAAGCCATTCACAGCTTATGGACAAGGGGGGCACTGTTTCTAATCTCACAAGTAAAAAAAAAGGAATAAAAGGTTGGTACCAAGTTTGATGTTGTTCCCTATCCACAGTATACGGGGATAACAATCTGATAGGTGTGGGTCTGACTATACTCACCATACTCACCATGAAGGGGCAATTAGATGTCCATCTGTTGAATTCAAAACTATGGGAGTGTTGGAAGTTGGTGAGCACAGCACTCCAGTATTTCTGGCACTCCTATTTACTCTCAAGGAGATGCCAGAGATAGCGCTGTGAACGACAACTTCTGGATGCACAACATTAATAAGTGAGACCCCTGTTCTTGTGGTCAGTGGGGTGCAATTTCTGGGACATCTTTCAATCAGATTGTTATCTACCATACTGTAGATGGAAGTCCCATTCTTCTGTAGAAGAGTGTTGCAGTACCAGGAACAGCCACTACAACTTGTATGTAAATAAAGAGTCCTTTTCAGTAGGGTACAATATTATCTGCTGGGTAACCCATTTGAATCCCAGGTTATATGTGTTTGGGGGAGTGTGGATGTCATTTTATGTGTGTATATAAGTTTTTGTTACGTTTGTAGCTGTAAGTAATTATATGTGTGTCTATACATGAATGGTATTTAAATGCATGTGTGTGTAGCTTTCTACCAAACTAGACAGGAACATTAAACTCCTAACAAGCTTGGAACCCTAAGCATCCAATAAGCCAAACTAAATTAAGAACTGTATGTGCACGATTGACACAAGTGCCGTTTGTCAGTCTGATGATTTTATTTG
Organism: Engystomops pustulosus; assembly: GCF_040894005.1. Classification (NCBI taxonomy): domain Eukaryota; kingdom Metazoa; phylum Chordata; class Amphibia; order Anura; family Leptodactylidae; genus Engystomops; species Engystomops pustulosus. The sequence continues at coordinate 62,520,812 of NC_092416.1, read as the reverse complement.
AAATGGCAAATGTGTAAATCCACAGCGTGGGTTTTTGGCAGCAGACACAACAGGCTAAGTTCCTGCCTGAACATTTTCATTGTGGTGATAAATTGCTGGGGAATAACCATGTTTGATGCCTGTTACAAACATGTGGCTCAGTAACCCCATTTAATACTCGTGAAACAGACTCCTTATTTCACTATAGGCTTTTAGGATAAAACTGAAAAGTGTCTGAAAATAAAGAGCAGCTTAGCCAACGAAGGGTCTGCTGGGTCTTTGTCTCTGGACATAATGAAGCAGGGAATTTAATGCTTCATTGGAAGAACATACATCAAGTCAGGAGGCCTATGTGTAGAGAGATTCTGGAGTAGGACTTTGCTTATATATCTGACACATAATGGGGGATCTGAGAGCCAGAGACCAGACCAATCACTAGAAAGGAGAACCCATGATGCTTTTTAGATCATTTAACCCAATGGATTTTAACTTGGGCATCTTTATTTCTATGTGCTAGATCTGCAAATGTGTCTTATTCATATCATTAACACTAAAGTGCACCCAAGCTCTATCAAAGAGTTGTTCTATCAAAATCCATGAGATTATTCTCAGACTTGACACATTTATTCCCGGTATCAGAGGTGATCCAAGTCGACAAATTCCCACCAATTACATCTCCTGATATGTCTGAAATGAGATTTGTGAGACAGTCATGATACAACCTCCTTGCAATGGATATTATAAGAGCCTCCAGGGGTCAGATTAATTTATGCCACTTCCCACATGGTGTAGAATTGCACTATAACCTGTGCCAGGTCCCAAGCCCTGGTGGTGCGCTAGGAATTAAAAATTTGAAATAGAGACTTCTATAACAGAAAACTTGTGCACAAGCCATGATAAAAAATTAAGATATTTGTCTCCAAGTGTCTCTTGGAAGCACTTATTTTTATTCTATGGTTAGTTACGGATGCAGTGATACTATATGTGTGAGGTTTGTGTTATGATTTTGACATATATGTCAAAAAAGAAAGGTCATTTTATGTGTTAATGGGGCTTATGGGAAGTCATGGGGCAAAGTTAGAATAGACAGTCCTTGATCACTCCAGATTTATCATTTAGCATTATATGAAATGATAAATCTGGTATTGTATACAACCATAGGTTTAACTTTCACTAACTTTTACAAAACTCTTCTGCCAGTCTGAGATGTCCAAAGTAGGGGTTGCCTGAAGAACAGTGAAATGCATCTACATGACAGGTTGAGCTTGTGACACATGGCTCTTCTACTATCTCATTGACACAGGACACAGGATAGCCATCCAAGAATGTATTTTATGATCTACTTGTCCTCTTCTGTTATTTACCAGCCAAAAGCAAGGACAGTATTACATCTCACTGCTCAGAACACCCAATCACTTTCTTTTGGACTACTAAAAATGGCAAAGAGGCTGCCCGGCTTAAAGAGTACTGTCATTAAGTGACACATTTCACTTCTGAACTTGAAGTTGAAGAGAAGCATTCAAACAGATATATTACAAGGCACCTTTGCCGAGTGTAGTTTATAAGCTGATACCAACTTATCTAGAAGCACTTGACTTTCAAAGTGTGGACAGCGAGGTGTCTCTGAAGATTCTCCAGAGAGCTTATAATCAACCACTGCTAATATGCTAAAATCCTCTTATAATATTTTCCTTAACTACATTGAGACTGGAAAGACGATGCCCCCGTGGCATTGGAGAGTTCCAGCTCCATGATAATGCCCTTATCTATTAAGATACACAAAAAATTTATATGAGGACATCAACAAAGACTCTAAAATAACAAAATCCATTAAAAATCCAAGACACCGAATGCCTCTATAAATCCATAAAGGGCTAAATGTTAACCGCATGGTACAAAATAATATAATATGGCTGTAACTAAATTCATACCGATTCCTGGTGTAGTAGTGTGTGCTGATCAGATGGTGTTTAGCCCACTAAACCATTATTATTTTGGTTGTCTCCAGTGAGGATTATATGCCAAAGCCATGGAGCCTATAGATTATTCTTTATGGCTTCAATGTATCCCACCACCAGTTGTCTGCTCTATACATGAACAAATTTCTGAATTTTAAATCTGTTTAGGATCTAAACAAATTGCACATTGTCCTAATGTTTTTGCATTATTCGGCAACAAAGAATTAGTTCAGTTTTAGGCCAAGAACTTTTGGACATTTTTTGGACAGTTATCAGAGATTTCTAAAGTGATTTCTGCCACCTCTTTACTTGTGAGCAACATCGTACATCCCGTGCTCTGTGACAGAGAACCATTTACCGAGTAATCTGCAGATATGCAAGCATTCAACAGTTACAAAATGTCTGCTTTTGTCCTGGTCCATTTGCCAAGATTTCCCTTTGTCTTGCCATGAGGAGGATAAATGATCCAGCTCACAGAGATAAACCACAGCGAGGTGAAATTACTAGGTCTGAATACTAGAATTCCCTAGGCCCTGACCTCTTATACTGCTGACTCTATGGCTGTTTTCATTTCTCCATTCTGTTCTTGGCTATGTCAATCAGTCAGTTAAATGATAACTCCCGAATGAATTCCTCTTTCTAACGATGAAGTTAATGCTCTGAGCTAAAATATCCTATTTGCAAAAAAAAAAAAAAAAAAAAGTGAGTGATTCTAGCAGAAACCGTAAGAAAAAAGAGTCGGCATTCCTTGGGTATTTTGTTTTCTTAGACAGTCGATTCAGTGTAGGCAATGTAAACACGAGGAAGGAGAATGGATGTCGTTCATAATTCAACCGTCATAAGATATTTTCAAAAAAAATTAATAGACATAGAGAATTGTGTACAAGAAAGACTGTGTAGAGTAAAGACTGAGTTAGGACATAGAGATACAAATTGGTCTTGTTTGATAAGCTGGGTGGCCCGTCAAGAGCAAATTCCTTCTTATTCAGAGTCTGAGGCATTTTTTTGACAACATAAGAAATATATTTTACGGGGTTTTTTTAACTTTTATTTTATATTTATGAATTAGAGCCATTAAAAGATTTTTAAAAACAGTAGCAGTGGAACATAGAAATGAAAAATTTATAGGCAGCAGATCAAATAATGGCAACACATGAGAAAGCTTTCTTCCCTCGTTCCTTTAATTTAGTGAATTTGCAAGCTTACCTTTTCTTGAACAGGTGTATGGATTAGAAGAACAAAAGAATGGTCCTACTTCAAGGTTTGCTTCTGGCCAAACAATTTTGTGTTTCAATGCTATAGAAGTAAGGACTGATGAATAGGGATGAGTAAACCCTAGCAGATCTGGGTTCACCGAGTTCAAACTTGATCCTGAAAGATCAGTTTAGGTTCAGGTACACAAACTCTCACTCCTAACGGTACCACGGGTGTAACACTTTAAGCAGCCCAGGCAGAATTTAAATACACCAATAGCGGTTGTAATCATGTGGCGGGGAGAGGTTTGAGCCTTAACTCAGGACATATACCCAAACATTCATGGATATGCATGTAGATTTTGGTCATGTGCTAGCCATTTTTTAAACACACGTCCCCATGTATTTCTATGGACTCATATGCATTGCTGTGGTTCCTGCAGCCTATGTATGAGGCGACTGTCCAAGATGCAAAGTATTGAGCAGGTCCTGTTTTTGTCATAGTTTGCGTCTTGGGAAGTCTTTTCAACTTTCATTGATGCATGAGTGGACCACAAACATTAAAGACATGTGGGCCATAAACAATGAACCAAGGATCTGTGTTTGCTGCCAGATATTGCACCTATTTCTGCGCATGTAAGCTAATGCAGACTTTATTTTGATCTCATCTATAATACTTTTGAAGAGCAATTCTTTCTTCAGATAATTAGACATGTAAGCAGGTGAATGAAGAGGCAGAAGCTTATCTAATAAGGAAACAAAGAAGAGCACATATTAAAATCCAACATGTCTGACCCTCTGTCTTCAAATATTTGCCAATGGTTTTACAAGGTTGGAACCTGACCTTCATCTCTTAATATGACTTTTGTTGTTCAATCTCACTCTTATCACGCTAGATCAATCCCCTGCCAAGAACGATGATTTTGAGCTAGATACTTCCAGATATGTAAAGAATTGCTCTAACGATTATGTAATGACTATAATTAATGTACAGTATTGAAGGTCTTTTCATCCATATAGCTGGCATTGATATCATACCGCGTAATACAATTTTTCTATAGTACATTTCCCTTCTTACTGCAATTTCCAAGTGATCACCTGCCACTTAAAGATTCACTTTATTCTAATCTGCCATAGTATCTCATACATATTAAGCGCTCACCTATGTCTTTAAAAATGGGCCTCCTGCAGTTGACATGTATGGTATCCCCACTTCACCATGTTTTTTCTAAATTGAGCACCGCTTAAGCGCTAGTCACCTTTGAACCTCATGGGTACTTATAACATTAACCCCCACCCCCCTACACTTCAATTGTAGCCTCCAATCAGATTTTACTGGTAATACTCCATCTATAATTTCCTTTTGCTGTTCTGGAATTTCTGCATGACCCCTTACTGTGATACTAAGCCTTGCATTAAACCATTGTGCAAATAAAAAAAGGGTTTCATGCAATCCAGGTTCATTTAACCCTTTCTTTTAACTCCTTTAGTTATTCACACTTTCTATCTGGCTTGAAACCTTTGGCTGGAGTTGGCAGCTTCTTCTACAGATCCCATATGAGCTTGTGATTGCCTTAATGCTTGAATTATTACTGCTTGGGAAAAGTCAGAGGTTAAGGGGTTAACATAGCAAATGCATGTGTAGTTAAGGATTGTAAGGACCTCTCTGCCACATCACTTAGCTGCCAACACATAGCGCAAGCTAAGGAGATGCTTGCAAGCAGTCCTGTAGAGAAATTGGACCCATCACTTCCCTTTAATGAAAACCAGATTACTTTAGCAACAATCGTTCCACTGTTACAGTACAAGATGTCACGGCTCGTTTTAAAGAAGGCAATCCTGTTGTTGTTACCAGTGGACATACTGACATCTCCTTCTATTTTTATACATGGAGAGACAGACGGGCCAAAAAAAAGAAAAAAAAATCATACATGTCAATGTGAGTCTTACATTGTTAAATGCTTTCATAAATATTACCTTTTATTTTTGGTTTGTACAAAATTTGGTTATTTTCCACATTTTTGAGTTTGCTGTGTGATAGAAATAAATCAGTTTCTCTTACAAATGGCCTTTGTGTGTTAACTGTGTTACTAGGACTTGGCAATTGTCTAGCAGCATCACTTTCCAGAATTTCTCTTCCAAGCAAATGAATGATGAGTTTTTAGAATTTTATGTCTTAAGGCTGAATCAATTGCAGACAATTATCCCCAAGATTAAAAAAACAACAATAATTATAAAATTGGGATTTGAGTTTGAAAACATTTGGTCTTGAAAATATTGTAATCTCACCGATCCTAGATGAGCAACAGCATACAACAAGTTCCTCTGTGCCTTATTTAAATGACAACAATTTTGCTGTTTATAAAAAAACTAAGTACACCATTGGTCCTTCCCCTCCATTTGTTGAATATCAGCAAGTGTGACCACCTCTATAAAAGCAGCGGTTTTAGCAGGTTGTTGGTCTAGAGCATTCAGGCGTGTGATAACATAATGCCATGAAGGAAAGACATGAATGATTATCTTAAAGAAAGGGTTAAAAAAGTTATTTACTTGTTAAAATCTTTACATAAAGTTGGCAATGTTCAATGAGCCAGTTCACCAGTTCCTATTGGATGACTTTTGCTACATACAATATACCAGAAACACCCCACAAGGTCTTATGTATTGGACATGCCCTAACCCAGTCATTTAGCCATCACAACTAATACATTCCAATCTTTTACAGGTGCTGTTGACAAAAGACACTTAGTTAATGAAAATATTAAAATATATAGATAAATAGATAGATTTAAGTGTTCACAAAAAGTGTGAAAAAATCCAACATTAGAAGTTAAAGAGTAATTTCATGAGAAATCCATGATAAAATCTCATGATAGCATCTTCACTAATTCCCACATCAGAATTAGCAATTAAAATTATATTAAAAGTTCCCTATTTTCGAGTTTGATCATCAGTTTTCTCAAACATCCCTATCTCACTGAATCTATCCGTCTTTGCAGTATCTATCAACAACTGAGTTGTTCATCTACTGGGTTTGGAATTTCAAACTTACACAAATATTCCAAAGCTTTTTAAACAGGTTCCAAACAGACATTTATTTTGGCTAAGGAGATATTTTCCTTTTATTGCTGTTACGAGATTCAACATTTCCAGAAATAACTCCTGAGAGCACATGGACTCGATGTGTATGTGATGTCCCTATAAGAGAGATGACAGCATGGAGCACCATGGCATGTGTCAGCCACAATTTCATTCATTTCACCACCCAATGTAAATGGGGTATGAGAAATATAACACTTAGTAATTAGTGATAAAGTCAATATATTCTTCATTGGGGAAAACATCACCTTTCATTGCTATGATTAATGGCTATGTGATCAAAAATATTCCTTCAATTGGACTATTATTCAATAATCTGGAAATCCAGCTGTCCCAGGTACCCATTATAAAATGAATCCATCACTGTATGGTCCAGAATATTTACATTGCTTATAGGATAGATCTTCTATATTAAATTGGTGTGGATCATTTAATTTACTACATGGCCAATACAGACTTTTATCTCTTGCTTATGGATCTGTCTCCTAGTACCAGAAGATTTCAAGACCATCTGATTTGGAGGGATGTCAGGTAACAGAATACACTGATGGATATTAATGCCCTATATTAAGGAAAGGTAATGGAAATTAAAAACCCATTTCATTTTACATCTGTATTCCTGTATTTTTCCCAACCATTCAGACCCAGGAGTCAGTTCTAGCTCCAGCACCGTTAATCCAGATGTTTTCTGGAGTCTAGCTATTCCAATCAGCTATCCTTTGAACAGCAGTTGGCCATTACTAAAAGTTACATATTTTTAATTGAAGTTTTCTTACAGTGTCTGGCTTTTTATATACTTTTTATGTGGACTCTGGAATGAGGACCTGATGCCGCTATCTTTTTCTGTACTACTGACTTGTATTTAACTTTTTTTTTAAATAATTAAATTAATTATCATCCTATCCTATAGGAAATGTGTTTTAAACCCCCCTCGGTACTCAGACATCTGCTGACCTTAATCAACATCTTCCTTCTCTGGTGCTTGGCTTGTTGGGAGGAGATACGGATTTGTAAATGTGTGAAAGTATTAGCTGCCAGTTACAACTGGATCTCAGCCTAGAGGAAGCCATATTCTGCAGCGGGAAAGCTTGTAATACATGCACTCTGGAATCAGCCCAGCTTTAATAAACCAGGAAGCATTAATACAGATATATGGGAGGGCTATTAGCACTCTTAAAGCCACAATTTATTATCTACCCAGTGAGGAAATAAAGTTTGGCTGAATCACACTCAGCGGCTGGTAAATAAAGTCACATATTATTATACAAGCCACTCAGTTCAGGGGGGAAACTATGTGCCTGGAGGCAGCCACCATACTACAAATCCCAGCACAACCAAAATAGTATAACCCATATATATTATCTTTGTAGTGACATATCAGGAGAACGCAAAGATTCTCTCACTCTAACACAGGAGTCAGTCTGAACGTTCTTGAAGCTTCTGTGTTTCGTGAAGCAGGAAGGTAAAGAGAACATGCGGATACTGACAATGGTTTGGAGCTGACACATGGAGAACAAAAGAGGGAACCAATGTGAGAGTTAGATTAGGGCAGAGGCATAGTTAACCCTTCCCTTACTTACTTGTACAAAGAAATATTATTAAACCTTTATCTTCTAACCAATGGAAATCTCTCTGGCAAAGGTGATAAAATGAATTAGCAAACGTTTACACAATGATCATTTAATGCTGTAATAATTCTAGTCACTCCTTAAATACAATGGAACGATCACCACTCGCAATTCCCCCAGATTTTCCAGTGAAGTTATTGCTGACATTATATCACGTCAAAACTAGCTGAGAGGCTCCCAGTTACTTCTTGGTTAAGACAGCTCAATGCAATAATTGTGTTTACTTTGTTTATAATGAAAGGGGTTTCCCCAGAACTTAAGGTACATGGAAATGTACCACACTACACTAAAAGCACCCACTGGAATGGCCACATGCATGAGGAATGAAAGCTCCTGCTTAGGAAATGTCGGAACAAGCTATAAAATTAGTCATATTTTTTACATACCAAAGTCATAGGATGTAGGTCGTGAGGACCCATAGACATTTACATAACAGAAACCAAATTTCTAATTTCTAGAAAGGATTTCTGAAATTAGAAAATTGGGTTTACTTAACTTAAGATACAGCTCATTCTTAACCATAGGTCTTATCTGGTATTGTCTGTAGAGGGTGGTCTAATCGAATTGCGCACACTGGAGTGTAGGTAAAAAGGTTTTATTTACAATCAAATAAAAGTGGAAAGTCTTCGAATCACAACGCATTTCGGGGCATAAAAAAACCCTTTCTCAAGTGGAAAAGACTGATGCCGAGGGTAACAGAGAACCTCTAGTCTATCTGGTATTGTATCTTCTTTCATGTTGAGCACTGATGTCGGAGACTAGTCTGCAACAATTACCTGATGTCACCACTGACAAGTCCTAAAAATGACTCAGCAGAAGGAGTAAAGTTTTATTTTTTTAAGGACACCTAACAGCTGCCCAATCAAAATAAAAGACCAAGCAAACCAGTAAAAACTACTATAATACACCAATGGTAGTTTCCATTCAATCTCTTCTCAGAAATTATGAAGATTTGGGGAGTCAAGGGCAGTAGCAATTTTAGCAGATGTTCTACATAAGGTGACAACAACACAAGTAATTTGCTGAGTAGCAATTTCCGGCAATAACCAAACTCCAGTCTGATCTTTACTGAGCAATCAAGATCTACATCTGCATAAACCATGAGACCTCCTCACATGGAAACATTCCTGTTAAAGTGAAGGTCAAAGCCAATTTGTCCTCTCACAAGAAACAGATTTTGATGGTGGAGAGACAGATACAAATTAGTTTTCATTCTTTGTGTTTTTAAGTACCTCTTATATGGTTGGTCAACTCTTTCTACCATGTGTTCACTGAGGTTGCTTTTGGATATCCACCATATAACAGGCCACAATTCAAAGGGTCAGAAGGGGTGGGTATTAAACTCATATAAGGCTGAATCTGTGAATTGGGTGGTCTAAAGGCCATGAGTGATCAACCTAAACCTGAAGTAGGTGTCACACCTATGGACATTAGGTAAATGACACATCTAGTAGTTACTCTAGGCACTTGACCTAAACAGACGTTAAACAGAAGGCACAAATGGTGATGGAACTGGGAGCCAGAGGAGGGTAACTACATTTCATTCCTCAAACCCCATGGGGTTTACAGGAATTCCTGCAAAACCCCTTTAATACTTCAATATTTCTTTCTAAACATCTCATGATGCAGTACAAATTATACCGCAAAAAGTTCAATAAAATTAAAGAACAAATCTACCCTGCACAGTGCTGCATGTTTCCTTTAAGCCTTATTCACCAATCATTGTTTTCATTTGTGTTGTGTCCGACGTATGTGAAAAATAATACTCTATAGACTCTAGTAAAACAAGGCAACAGGGAGGGTTCATAACGGAACGAAGAAGCCTTAAGGAACCCATGCAGAGTTTCTTTCCAATATAAGAAGACCAATACAATTTATAAAACACTATATAGCCAAATGCCCAGCAAAAAAACTATTGGTTTTATTTTCAAGACAGCATTTCTAAGGCAGAATATTATAAAGCATCTGTGATATGAGTGAGACATTGTGCTGCTGAATTTATGAATGAATAGAAAGCAAACTTTGACAAACAAGAGTCAGAATAAAAGGACTTCATAGAGATGAGTCTCTAAAGTGACATAGGGCTTCTTGTAGAGTGTATGAGTGGGTTTCAGTAACATCTCCAGGGACAGTATCAAACTTCCAAATTCCTTTTATCCATCAGATGAGAGAACAACACATTGCTTTGAGTCGGACAAGAGTTGGAATTTAGTTTTGGTGTACATGAGCTCAGGCCATGCTGATAAAGACCTTCTTCTGTTGCTTTGTAACATTCTGCATGGTAAAATCATCTGTCACTTGTGTCTATATTGGAGAAATTTTAGCTCTGATTAAAAATAGTGAGTTCCAAGCAATGCTGGAGGTATTCATTCCTGCAGGATTTAGCTGGAGAGATTAGCATATCAACATAGAATAAAGGCCACAATATTAGTCATTTATTCCGTTAGGGTTTAGGCCATAGATTGTGGTTTGCTTGTACTGCAATGGAAATGTTTAATGAAAGCAGAGTTTTTAAGAATAAAAGGCATTAAAAGGGATTTAAAGGAGATCTCTTCTTTTGAACAATCTTTTTTAAGGGTTCTCCTCATATATATGTATATTCATTAGAACTTGGACCTATCACATCCAAAGTGTGGAAGTGGGGGATGCAGCAGCAGATGTTTTCAGGGGTGTTTGAGGACATCAGCAAAAATTAAAATGGAGCAAATGACATAAATTAGGTAAACAAATATTACTCTATTGATAAATCCATTGCTTCTCCAGTGCCACCACTTTAGTGGTCATCACTGGTCTATGTGGATTTACATATACCTGCTGTACACCCATACGACAAATCACTGGTTCTCCCTGGGCTATAGTGGCAACATACAGCTGCTACTAAGGGAACATACCTAGTAATGGTGTTGGTTTTCCACTAAACCCTGGGGGACCCACCAAAATGCATGTGTGATAAAGATCTACCCAAAAACCAAAAATAAGATATCATTTTGTAAGAATGTAGTTTTCCACTACTATCTACAGGAGAAATATTTATTTCCAAATAGATTAGAATAGAATAAATCTTTATTGATCCCAATGGGAAATTATTTGTACGTCATGGCACCAGGGAATAAAATTATTTTACATTACCGATAAAACAGTAGAAAACATGGCACTACAGTGATAAATGTATTGCAGGGGATACCAAATTCCATTGAAGGAAATTGGCAGTACATACGGTGGTAGCACATGCTTATGATGCCCCATTGTTGTAGCATTATAGTGACTAGTGGGTGGTTGCTCTTTACAGCAATTGATGCACATTTCTTCAGGCATCTGCCAGACATCCTCGCAAGGGCACAGTACTTCCCCAATTGTACCTTGGGCTGCCTGGATGACTTTATTAAGCCTGTCCTTTTCTCTGCCATTGATGCCCCGCCCCAAAAGAAGACAGAAAAGAAAAGTATACTCGCCATAGATTTCGGCTTCCTTAACCAATACAGTCTATCTGTTTAACCAAATCGTTGTTGACCTCCCATTCCAGCTTGTCACCAATGTACACACTCAGATATTTGTACATAAATATTACAGTACAGTTATAAATATATAAATATACCGGTAACATACAAAATATACAGAATATTACATAAAATGTTTTAATTTTGAAAAGGTTCACAACTGTGTTGGTGAAAAACTTGGCTCATTACAAGCCAGACAGCCTCACCAGTGTTAAAATTAGGTCACAAATCCTCATGGTGGCCGGCTCTGTCAACTAAACTATTACATTTAGATTCATTTGGCAGGATGAGCAGTTATTTTTGGCTTTATTTAAATTTTCCTCAACTTTCAATGAATTTAAAGTGAACTTGTGTTGACGATAAAGTTCTGAGAACGATTGTGAACCTTTGCTGAGCCTGGTTCTCTTATCTATAAGGCTAACAATGTTACATAGACAAAGATTTATTTATCTATGTTTAATTCTAGAATATTCACAGCCTAATTGATGAGTGAGTACACTTAGCGTAACGGGCTATTGAATATGTTGGGGATATAAAAGAAAATGTTAACCTGCATATTTCCTATAAAAATCCTTAAGGTTAAGACTGGGTTCGTAAACAGGTAATCACACATTTGTGAGTTGTAGATCCGGCCACTGGAATTGCCTCTAATTGTAAATTCCCATTGCAACTATGTCTTTAGACTTATACATATCTAATTGTACATTTTGGCTGTACTTGCATGCATGGTGTTACACAAAGAGTTGTGCCTAATTCCATAGGCAGATCTCAAAAAGGTGGTTACAAATGTGCATCTTGAAATTTTCAGGGAATATTAAGAACAGTTGTAGAACTTGAAGGAGTAGTAGTCCATGAATAAATGCCATAAAACACTGATCCCAACCCCCACCCTCCACAGGGACTTTCCATTTCTTCACTCATCTCTACCAGAAAAATGATGGTTAGTGAATTGCAGCATGGTCATTGTGTTAAGAGGAATGGGATATATACACTTATGACAAGGAAGTATTGAGTAGGGAAATCTGCAAGCTAATAACTCAATGAACACAAATGTTGATGAATATTTTCCATGTGAAAGCATAGTAGTCACAGATCGGGGTCCAGTAATACAGTAATAGATCAGCATGATGCATCAATATCATCTAAATGACCCCTGCCTAAATGAGGTCAGGTCTATGTCAAATAATGTTAAACTATTAGACATATGAATACTAAAGAAACTGATTTTTATCTTTGTTAAGTTCAATGGCTGTAGGGGTCTGGTCTCACCAGAGATACATTATATTTAGTGGCATCTGGCAATTTTTAGTAACTAATTATCAATGGAGTCATTGCTTTTAGCAAAAATTTTAAACCTTACAATAAAGGACAGTTTAAAAAACAGATGAAAAGTTACCACCCACTGTGGCCCCAAAACCTGTCCCCAGTGTATCATGCCGAGCATCAGAAAGGTTTTGGGTAATTGCAATCATGAGCCTGAGCTGATTGAAGAAAATTATACCCCCTTTTTGTGGTTTAAAAAAAAATATGCCTGTGAACACAAATACAAGATAGACCAAATATTGAATTTCTTTGAACATTACAGCAGACATTATAACCTCACACTATGAAATATAGCAGAAAACTTCTTTCAGCTGTAGGTAAAAAAACTTAATCTAAAAATGTATTATTACATATTGTAATATATGCAGAATTAAGTTTTATGCACATTTTTTCATTCCATCAAGAATTGTCTTTTTAAATAAAATATTGTAAAATAATTTGGCTGATGTATAAATATATTTATTTTATTACTTATTGATTCTACCCCAGGGTTCATGACCAATTGTCATATAGAAAAAAAGTATTTATGTTTGCCGGTTAAAAAATTCTTGGTGTCTCAATTAATTTGGCAATTGTTATTTGAAATTTTTGTACAGATTTTTTTGATATGTTAAATGCAAATTAATTTTTACTAAGATACTGCCACATTATATTTTTACTATACCTTTCTCTTATTTCAACACCACAAGGTGAAACATTTATTACATTATTTGAGTCCTTAAAGGGAAACATTTGCAAGACCAAGCCTCCATTTTTAATCCCTCCCTCTGTACACGTAAAGTCAGGTTTCCATACCGGTGAGTATTAATCATTGAGCCTCTATAGGATCCCGTAACCCATTAAACAAGACTCGTTTAAGAGAGAACAGATGGAACTGTTGCTTTAAACATGATGGAAATATGATTACTGATATGTTTTACTGCAGTTCATTTGACATTTACAACACGTTATTAAAACTCCAAGCCTTTCTGTAATATCCAAGAAATTGTTAAATAAAACACGGAGAGAAAAAAATACTTTCCGGTTGATTTATTCAAACGTATGGTAATATACGTTAGTGACAGCTATAGTATTATCCTGAGAGGCAGCTATTTGCTCAGCATTCAATCATTCCCGTTTCAACAGCCGTGGCATCTCACCAAGGTCTGCAGAGGAGAAGTTTTTTTTCCAAAAATAAGGACATTGGTATTGGATCTTTTCCAAACATCATCATCATAATTAGCCTGTTCTTCTTCCAGGCTGTAACAACATGTAGATTAGGATAAATGGGTTTGCAATTTATAATGGCAGCGGTGTGTGTTCTTTAAAACATAGACTGCAAATGGCAACTCCACAAGATTGCTATATTAGGCAACAGAGAAAGGGAAAAGGGCTATTTCTTTAAGAATCCCTGCAAGATGTCTGCATTTTTTTTATGTAGAGTGCTTGGAGGCCAGTTCCAGAACTCGGTGACAGAGAGGAAACAGGGCCAGAAATAAATAGCCTGTTGATTTGCTCAAGTTACATCATTTTCTTCCCCTCAAGAGCCTATAAATCTCACGCTCCTTGTAAAAACAGAATTTAAAAACAATTGAACGCTTCTGAGACGACCCCTCAGCTTCCAGTCTCTGTGGCTTGGAGGAAAATAAAGAAGTCTTTTTTACCAAGGCTACAAGCTTGTTTCATATTAGATACTATGGGAGGCTCACATCCAGCCAAGTGGCAGAACCTTGTTAAGATATTTTATAGTCATCCCATTGCCTTTCGATAATACTCCTCACATACACAATCTGCGCTCTACTTGAATTTTCTGGGCTTCCTGACTTTTTTCCATCAGCTAGAAAGTCATTAATTCACACGTTCATATTTCCACTCTGTTGTGCTACTATTATATATGATCAAAGTCGCCTGTTAGGATTTTTTTTTTTGGAAAAGGGGTAGAGGAAGCGGAGTTCTAATGGGGGCGCTGTCTGATTGCCACACAATTTATAGCTCTAAGCTCATTGAATGATTTTAATAAATATTATGTGTGAGAAAAGAATTAAAGAGCATGGATAGCAGTATTTTACTAGCTTTAGCTCATTTTTTAACACATAGGGGTCAGAAAGACTTTTTAAACCCATTTCTCCTGCTTTCCTCGTGTTGGCTTTTATTGAACACACAATGCAATGTTTTTGTCAATTTGCCTCTATAAAGTGTTCTAGAATGGAGTGCACTCATTAGGGAAGATTGGCTAGAGAGCGAAATTGGAGCAAATTATTTATAGGTCAGGTAATCATAACTTTAAGAGACTGCACCTCTTATGGGAGCTACATGTATAGCTTTTCGGGGTAATAAGTTGGTTATACCTTGTATTTTAGAGATAAAATAAGCCTGGAAGAGCATTCTACAATTGTCTTTATGAGCTCACCTTTATGGCGTTTAAAAGGGACCAATACTTTTATATAATAATAATCTTTATTTATGTAGTGCTATCAAATCATATGGGACATATACAAATATAATATTACATTACAGAGTAAAAACAGTCATAGGGAACAAAAGAAGTGATATATCATTGTTCTACATTGAAATGGACACTCCAAACTTTTTCTCTATATATGGAAAAGTTGGAGAGAATGTCCTAGATGTAGGTTCAGTCATTAAATAAGCCCCACGCATTATACACCTTTCCTAGTGTTAAAGAACTTTATTTAGGGGGCAAGCAGCCCTTCTCAGCTGTAAGGTGACTTCCAAATTAACTGCAATAACCAAAATGACTACCGGTACCAGGAAGAGAGCCGACACTAAGACACACAGTCCAGTCTTTAGAAAATACAAACTCACAATCTTTATTAGCGTGCAGCCGCATATATATAACACAGAAAATGTTCTGCCTAGTGGTGTGAAATTGGTGAAATGGTGAAAAAATACTGCAATGCTATAGGCTAGCGGAATATCCTCCCATAAATTCACTTTCCCGAAACATGGAGATGAACTTTACATATAATTTCTCACACAGAGCACTGTCTCCAGGGAGACAGAATGTTTTTACTAAAAGTCCTGAGAAGAAGACTCTGATGGCTCCTCGGTGAGGCCAAAACATAAGATAAGCAGGTGCTGAAGCAAAAATCTAGGACAAGAGTCAAGGACAGAACTGTCTCTCAGCAGAATGATGTTTGAATCATGAGATGAATAGACATTTAACAATATGGCTTCAGAGGGGACAACATGGCTCCCCCGCTAAGACAGGATGTCGCTCGGTTGAACAAAATGGTGTCTGTAGAGAAATGTATCTCTCACACTAAAAAGTACATAAGGGACGTGCTTTGTCATCTAAACTCTCATACACCTCTACACAATACACATAGCCCTAATCTGAACCAATAGGTGGTTTGGGGAGTCATGAGATATAGCTGACTGCACCTTTAATGTGACTTTACATTGTCCCTACATGAGGTCCTGCTATTTTCCAAAAGATCCAACACAAAAATTAGCAGATGTCTAGAAAAAAATTTGAGAAACCCTTTTATATAGCTCAAACGTTTTATAGAGTGAAATTATTATGTATACATACAATTTATCTATAAAACTCTACAACAAAACACACTACACTGTACGCACAACACTCTACACATACTACACACAACACTCATTTTATATCAGATCTAAATAAATTCTGTTAGTAATTTTGTACTTGCAGGCTTATTTTCAGCATAAAGTTTGAACGGGACAACCCCATGATTACATAGCTGGTGTGTCTGCAGCAGAGCAATAGTTAAAAGTTAATAATGCTGTTATGGTACCAGTAAAGAGACTTACTGAAGTGGCAGTCATTGAAAGCTAAAATCCACACCTGCGACCCAAATGCCTGAATAAGATGAAACACGTCATCAATATGCCCCTCTGCTATAAAGATGCAATAAAAATCAGCGCAGGAACTCTGATTGAAGCCGTGTGAGTTTCCTAATGTTCTTGTCAGAGCTTATTCCTTAATCTGAGCTGTAAAATGTTATGGTAGAATATGCATTCATCTGTCTTTAAAATGCAATGGAATCTATTCTCTTGCCCATGCTACACTACTTTGAGTGAATCCATACAAGCCCGGATGGCCTCAAACCTGGTGAAAGCTGTTTGAAAAGTCAGGTTTAGATAGAAATAAATATATGAAAATGTGTTCTGTTCACACGGCACAAAGGAGCTAACCGGTGTGGCAAAACCAATTGCCGATTAAGGGTCTTTATTGTTTCACAGACAGGTCTGCTTTGTCCCTGGAATAATACATTTTAAACACCGTTCATAGTGAATTGCTTGGAAGTGTGTGATATTAAATTGCTGTGTGACCCAAGAGGAAAAGAAAGATGGTGTATATTACACAGCATGTACACCATACATAGGAAATCAGGATTTTTTTCAACCTAAATAATTGACTTTTATTGAGCTTATGCTGCCAGAAAAAAATTATGATTATGATGATTTTAAATCTATAGTAAGGATACAAAATAAAACAATGACTAACAGAAAGTTGAACCTATAGAAGAGATGCTATGCTAATAACACTCATTGTGAGACTTGTTGGCATGAGGGAAAATAGCCTCAACAAACCGTAGACCATGAAAACCAACAGACAGGGTTAGGGAGCAGTAGAACTGTGATATATAAATGTATATATAAACTTATATATACAAATATATAGTATACACTTGGTGAGTATGCTCAATTTGCACTCTTGTTAACTCCATCAAACTGCTGCAAAATCCCTTCTCTCTGCTAAGAGTAGGAGAAGTAGTGGGCCTCTAGGGGGAATTTACAGCAGTCAGAGCAGAAGATGATACTGTGGAGTAGAACAGTACAGACAGATGTCTCATAGCACATCAGCTTGACGAGACTGCCCAGCAACAATTAAGGAATAGGAAAACATATTTCACAGTCCTGCTGCTACTAACCACCCACACAGGTATGAATGCACAGAACTAGGTCAGTGATGGCGAACATTTTAGAGAGCGAGTGCCCAAACGACAACAAAAACCCATTTATTTATTTCAAAGTGCCAACATGGCAATTTAAGCAATAACTTATTGCTTACTGCTTTGTCAAAGCTCTCAATCGTATTGGCGTCCTGAGGACATCAGGGTCCCCTGTACAGGAACAATGCGGGGCCCATGGCAGGAGCTCAAATTATAATCCAGCTCTGTCCACATCTTCTCACTCCTCCTGCAGTCCCAGGCAGCCAAGGATCTTACTTATGTCTGTGTGACATTACAATGGTGTTTGGTGCTGAATCCAGTCCCTCTACTACTGTAAGGAGCCAACTCTTTATAAGCCCCCCTAGCCAAGGCCAGCAGTAACATTTTACCTTATCCAGGTCTAGGAACTCTGACCTGTCCAGGGACTCTGGCTGTCTCCGATCTATGGAAGGTTCAGTACACAACTCTGGGAAGCCATCTTTAAACAGTGGTACTGGATAATAATTTTACGCTCCTTCCACCCGCTTATCTTCATCCTGGCTACTTGTACTCTTTCCGGGCCTGGAGGTCAAAATTTTGCCAGTCTATATTTATTTGGAAAAGAACACAGATTTTTCAGGCTTACTAAGATTTTAGGGAGTTTACAATGGCTAAATTCATGGTGAATCAACTTTATCAACATAGATTTGCATGTATGAAAAAATTTGTATTGGGAAAGTAATGGTCCTTTCCTATTTTGTATTCATCCAGACAAGATTTTGTACCAATAAAATTATTTCCTTGACTGTATTCTTAGATACATGAAAGCCATGTGATTGACTTCAAGAACCACGTCAGAGCACACACCTACAGGAAGGTCAAAGTTTGCTTGGCTCAGCTAATAGAGACATCTAAATGATATTGTAATGTGTGTGTTTTGGCCCCTTTGAAAAAAACGTTCCAATGGTCTGTTCTCTGAGAAGTTGTGAGATCCTAAAACTGAAATTAGTAAATCATTCAAGCAGAGATTTCCCAGACAAAATAAATAAACTGATAACCTGACATTGTTCAAGTGCACCAGAGCTGGATGTCTGCCACTTGCTAGTGAGAAAGCGAGAGCCTCCACAGACCCATCGTGTACCCCCAGCAACATTAACTTATCATTTGCAAAACGTTTTTCAAAATTAAAGCAAAGCAATAGTTTTAGATAAATCAAATCCCATTTTTGGTGTCATGAGATCACTTCTTGTTATTGCACGGCTTGATCTGAATCTTTTTTTGGAATCAACCAGTAGAGAAGATGAATGCTTTGTCAAATAAGTAGGATCATAAATCAACAGGTTACACATCAAATCCTTTACTTACTTCCTGAAAAATACTGATAACATGAGACTGTCTATTCACAAAAGAGACCTGTTGACTTGAAGAGTTTATCAGTATGTGCTTCACTGATCCCAAAAGAGTTGGAGAATCCACATCTATGTGGAAATCACGATACATCAAGCACAATAGATAGATTACAGTAGGGTTCAACACATAATTGATACGTCATCACCAGCATAACTCCAATCCTTCTATTGACTAATAGTCATTGGGACACTTTTTTGTGCTATTTAATAGATACATAAGTATCGAGCAAATAGAAAAAGTGCCCTAAGAGCTATGATCATACATAGTGCTTCACCTGATCACAGCCTAGCGTGAGGATAGTTTGAGCGTCCCATAGAAACATTGTGGTTTCCCTTGGTGCATATTCCACATATTAAAGCACAGCTTAAAAGGAAAAAAAAATATCTAAGCCAATATAAAGGGGTTGGCAAGGATCATCTGTTTTTATAAACCGCAATCAGCACCTGCATAATTTAGCAGGGGTGTTTGGTTGACATGACGTCAATTTGGGTATTAGAGGAGTCCCCAAAAGTCCATTTCTAGAAAGATCTAATGGCTCTTTTAGGTACAACACTATTTAATACAAATAGAAGCAATATGTCTTCTTCTTAATGTAGTGTATTTACTCCAAGTTAGTGTATCATGACTTTAGTAAATCATATGGGCCATATAGCCTTTAATAATAGGGCAGCCCCTATCAGACCACATTAGATTTAATCAAAATATTTTTTGATAATTATAAAAAATTTTTGGGTCAAAATTGATACAAGGGTTCTACCATAATTTGAAACATAATGTGAAGAAAAACTCAGCATTTTTCCATTCTATTCAGCTTTATTTTCTCCCCCGTGTGAGCCACGGTGTCTGAATTCCTCCAATGTCCTCCTTTCCCCCCCACCCCTTCTCTCTTTCACCAGAGTATTAAAGAACAGCTAAAAAGAGACCTCACAGATGCCAGAGACTGGTGAACATTGAGTTGTAGTTTTGACAGTGCTTGAGTACCTCAGCTTGGTAGATAGGCAGTGTTTTTTATTCTGTTTGACAATTATCTCCTGGGCAGCATAGTTAGGCTTATACATCTCCTTTCAGCAGTTCCAGATAGCTCTGACAGCAGGGGGATTCTGTTTTGTCTCAGGGAAAAAAAGGTGGGCTTTGGCAGAAAGCAAGGCCACACTCAAGCATTATGGGTACAATGTCTCTTCTGTATTGCAGAGAAAATAGGTTCAGACAAGGATCAGCTTTCAGTCAACTGGCAGGCCTCTCCCATTATACGAGGCTAGACCTGCTGCTATGAAGATAACCTGTTATCGTAGACGATTGAATAGGGAGTTCACTCATTTGTGTTTGGGCAAGATCATCAACAACTAGGAACTATGTTCTTGACTGGCCTGTCAAATTACCCATAAACATGAACATATGCCCCTCAAAGTAGTATAGACGGCAAGATTCCAAAAGAGATTTATGCCTTGTCGAAGATATTCCCTAAGATGTTGTGAAGATTCTTACAGTCCTGGGGGAGAGATAAGAAGGACAAGTGTTGTAGTTTAGGAGGCAATGGAAGGGCTGTTTGGGGTTTGTTTTTAGATTCTTAGGGATTTCTAATATCGAGAGGTTTTGCCCCCAGAGGCCGTCCAGGCAATTAAAAAAGATTTATAAAAAAGATTTATAAGTCTAGAAAAGTCAGGGAATTGTTTTGTAATACAGTATGTAATGAAGCTGTCCTGATTCTGTGTAGTTTTGAAGCATAGTCATCTGAAAGAAGAAGTCAGCATATACATGGCTCATAGCATAAATTCTCTAGAATTCACTAGTAGATGCTATAATTGCAGTTGTTTCTCTAAGGTAAAATGAATAACATTTGCTGCTTTGGCAATTCATCAAACAAATAGTTGCTTTGTCAAATGTAAGTTTTTCATGCATTGGACATGTGCATTTCACAGGCCTCAAATAATGGATCTGCATTCCATTGTTTGTGGCCCATGTATCATTGATATGTGAGGTCCACTCACACTCCGAAGACTGCAGAAAAGACTGCCCATGCCACATCACTGGCATAATAGGACTTGCTCTAATTTTTGCATCAGTCGACCAACACATGGAGCCATAGAAAGCATAGCGTGTGCATGAGCCCATAAAAATGAATTAGTCTACACAGTGGACTCAACACAACATCTAAACAAGATTTGTGTACACAAAGGCGATGATGTAGGATGATCAAAAAGGTTACATGTTGATCATCTATCATACTCTCCTGTGTTGTGAATGACATCAATTGTATAAAAAAAAAATCCCATAAAAAATTCTTGCAACCAATCCTTATGCTATGTGTATGGCTGGTTTAAAGGAAATTCACCACAGAAATCATGATAAACCGGGAACACTTATAGATACAAGAACTATGGCTGACATACTCCTCATGCATTTGTTATGAATGATCTCCTTTCTTTTATATTTAACTTTTACAATTATACTAATGAGCCTGAATGACTCCAGAGCCCTTTAGTGCTTTAGCTTCAAAGGCTGTTACAATGAGCAGAACAGGTCACCCCTTTCCCTGCACATATTTATTCTGCTAGATTACACAGGCAGAGGAAGGAGGGAGAGAACAGGAGGTTGGGTGAGACATGCTCTTCCTACTGTAACAGTTAGTGAAGCTACAGCACCCTTGGCCCTTGGCCCTCATTATCCTAATTTTAAAAGTTGATTTTAGAAGGAAGGAGGCCTTGGATAACACATATATGAAGATCAACACAGTCATAGTTCCTGGATCTATGAGTAGGTGCCCCTGGTTTATCATGCTTGATATTGGTGGTAGATTTTCTTTTTTTTTAATTTACTTTACACCGCTCATACTCTTCAAACTTTATGTTAACAGGTTACTGTGGTCACCTTTTGTAATACAACCTGACACTGTGGTCCTGGACCACAAAGCTATTCTTCAGTTATTTTCAAGGCTGAAAGTTACAGTAAGCGGCAGTAGTATGAGGGCAGGTCTGTATGTGACTATTTGTCTTATCTGCTCGGATCTGCAGATGTATCTCAGCCAAGCTCCTGCTTTTTTGCTTTTGTAATCCTCAATGAAACCAGTTTCCTTTGGCCCTCATCTCTTCTTGGGTTTCCCAAGGGGTCCTTTCACATTGGATATATTTTCATGGCCTTTTTTTTTTCTGGTATCACATCAAACGGAATGAAGGAGCCGGCTCAACAATGCTACACAAGTCCTACAGGTGCCTTCAGTTTAGTGGATGGACGGCGATCAATTTCAGTCGGCTATTCAGCGCAGTAAGGGACTGTTATTCACTGAATCTTTAATCCATTCATTCTGCCAACAAGCTTTCTCCCATCTTATGCCTTTGAGGAATTGCTTTAAATGTGATAGATTCCTTGTAGATATAAAGAAAAATTATTTATTCCTGGTTCATTATTCAAAGTTACGTCCAAGTATTATAAGTGCTATGAGCCAGCTATGAGAATGATTGGTGAGGTCCAACCACTGGGTTTTTTACTGTATGCTGCCTCTCTCAGTCTAGCCCTATGCCATGATATTCATAACCCAATGTATGGTTTTATGGTGATGCTGCAAATAAAGTACAGAAGTTAGCTTGACCAGGTTGTTGTTCTAGTATCAAAAATGTTGTGTCTATGTGGATACCTACCAGTGTCATCTCCAGTATCTCCAGTTTACAGGAATTTCACTCACCTTCGAATGTAAGTGGTGATGAAATGTTACAATCATCAACCATATAAATTGAATTTAGCCTCCATTCATTACAGATCATCGTCCTGTTTATAAACTTCCCATAGGATAATAAACTTCATTGATAACCGCTTTAAGGCCAACTCAGTCTGTTGTAACGATGAAATTTGTTTTATCGTCCCATAGTATTTTATTTCTGCATCAAAAAAATGTCCAGCTCGATAGCTGATGTGAAAGGGATTTTTCATTTATTTTAATTATATTTTATTTATTTTAGGGCTGTGTCATTTTACAGTAAAAAGCGCAGGAGTGCAACATCAGCGCTTTACATTAATGAACACTATAGACTCTGCTTAAAGTGGTTTGAATTATTAAAGCATAAAACTCTGGAGTTTACTGAAGTGTTCATGCAAGAACCGTACACTCACTTCCATTTGTGTTTCCTTTTAAAACAAGCCAAAAATACATATTAAACCCCTGCCATGTGAAGTATGAAAGGCATAGAATGTAAAGCAATGGACCTCATCCTATGCCATTAACTAAATCAAAGGCCAACAAAAGGCAGAAAATATTTCTGGTAGTGAATCACTTTTTACAAATCAGTGAAGAACTTTATATATTTGTGTTTGGTGTGTATATGTAATCTATCAACTCTATCTATCTATCTATCTATCTATCTATCTATCTCATATCTATCTATCTATCTATCTATCTATCTATCTATCTATCTATCTATCTATCTATCCTATATCTATGTCATATCTATCTATCACATCTATCTACAGTATCTATCTATCTATCTATCTATCTATCTATCTATCTATCTATCTATTTATCTATCTTCTATTTCTCCAACCATCATCTATCTACCTATCCTTTACCTGTTTGTCTCATCTCATACTTATCCAGTTAATTATATCCTATCAATTCTCAATCCATATTACATCTATGCTATCTATCTCCTAAATATCTATCCTTCTACCAAAAGTCTATCTATCTATCTATCTATCTATCTATCTATCTATCTATCTATCTATCAAAATACATATTATATTTGAGTCAAGGCAATTTTATTTCACGCTGCCCGTCAATGTTTCAGCCGTTTTCAAGATGTTTCCCTGACAAATCTTCTCACCTTATTTTTGTAATCTACTTCGGAAGCTAAATTTGTTGTATCACACCTATAGATAAAGTGTTGTTTCTTATGTTTTTGAGAGTGTCTATTGTCATTAGAAAAATATTTAGTTTTAGCTTTTTTTTATAGTTCCACAAAATATAAAATACAATTTTTTTCCATCTATGCTTCCAATTTTCCTGTTTTTACCTCCCAGAAAGTAAAAAAAATATATAACTCCCTATTTACTTTCCTAACCATATACAATATTGGTCTAGCGATGATCTGAGGCTATACTGAATCTTTATTTGAGCAATACATCAACTTGAGTAAAACCAGATTTATGAGCAGGGTGAGCGGTAAACCTCCTCTGTGAGACACACGCACTTCTGTCTGTTAAAGGTAGGTAACGAGGCAAAGGATTTAGGAA
Organism: Engystomops pustulosus; assembly: GCF_040894005.1. Lineage (NCBI taxonomy): Eukaryota > Metazoa > Chordata > Amphibia > Anura > Leptodactylidae > Engystomops > Engystomops pustulosus. The sequence goes on along the minus strand of NC_092416.1, from coordinate 62,496,601 downwards.
AGAGCATATTAGCTCTAAAATTGAAAGTCCTAATATTTCACCCCAGAGATAATTCTGTTGCACAGATAAAACTTTTATATTAATTTAAATGAAAATAAACCAAAATAGCTTAACTTGACATCCTTAGTACTGTTTATAAAAGTAATGCGGATTATGGATGAAAATATTTGTAATATAATTTCCATACCAACAGTATGTATAGAAGCATATATCCAATGCTGCAGGATGGGGTAGTTCTATGCCAGGTACGGAAGGGTCCGCAGACGCACTTTCGTCTGATTTTCAGACATTTTTGGGATTTGCGCTGCTGTGGCAGGTATTTAACTGGGGATTGTGTTGCGCGCAATCGGATTGTGGTGCAGCTGCGCTGGCTTTCATGCGACAGAAATTGGGAGGGTGCCGTCTGACGATCCGACTAATTCGAACTGAGCGCGGGATTTAACTTTCAAATTGTCTCACAAGATCAAGCACTTACTAAAGGAACGCAGGAACACACCACACCAGCTCACTCCTTCGGCTTGGCATTGCGGTGGTGACAACATCTACCTCCAGAAATTGTGCCTATTTCAAGTCTTTTAATGCCAGTTTTCGGGTTTACAAGCATCAATAGATCCCCTCCATATTTGGGGATTTATCAGGTCTCGTGTGCAAAATTTCAAGGCGTAGGAACAGTTCCAGACCTATGGTCTATTTCCCTCATTACACCACCTTCAGGTGATTGTGGAGTAGTGCAAAGGTGGTTGTGGCAATGGTCAATTGGGTTGGTATGGGGTGTTCCTGACCCAAACCTGTGCACTACCGCCAGCCTGTGCCAGGAAATTGCAAAGGCTAAGGAGCAATTCTATGCCAGGCAGGACCTGGCATAGAATTGCCTGCAGAGCACCCTGCGTCGGATTTCTAAGTAGGCCGGATCCTCCTGACAGATTCAGTGAGTGCCGCGGGGGAACACCATATGGTGGCACACCATGCACCAGCACATGATAAATCCCTCCATTGTATCTTCAAGATCAAGAAGGTCACTTAAAGACTGATGTTCAGGGCTTCAAATTGCACAAAGGCTATGATATTGTGACACTGGATTCTATGGGCCCGTACTGAACACAGGTAAGAAAAGACAGGAAGAAATAAAGCATTGCTCAGAATATATCAGCAGCTCCGGACAAGGTGACATTTCTGTTTTCTCCAAAAATTGTCCTGTTTATCAACTGAACCTGAGGATCATTACAAGATCTGTTTTAGCAAGTACATATCAACCCAAAAATATCTTCCTTGCTAATGCAATGCTGACCTTCATGACAATCTGAATTCGACTTAAGTCACTCATCAACATTTCTTCTGATGTCGCCATTGCAAATCTTCTTTGACAGCTGTCTGGCATTGTCTGTCTGGGCTGACCATTACCTACAGCTGGCTGTCATCTGCATACTCGTGATATCTGAGATCATGGTTTTCAGTACAATTAATTGAACCCTAGAGAATGAATAACACAACGATGATAGATAACTCTGCTTCCACAGAGATTTTGAAGCAGCTCCTACAAGTTGTTAGAAACACTTTCCACATTCCCCTTGAGAACACCAACAGTCTTACTGGGGTATCTAATGTGAATTCTTGTAGACCTAGAAAGACTGCAAGCATGGCCTTACATTAGGACTGACTGTGTTATAAGTAATGTTAGCAGCAGCCCTGACTATAACACTACTCTTATTTACCCACACATTTGCCCACACACAATCTGATGTACCATAGTGCTTTGGAAAAAACCTGCAATACGAGCCACAGCTCAATAACTGTTGTGGCTCCCTTAACCAGAGCCATTGAAACCTCTGTTCGTTTTGGGCATCATTTTACAGTTAAGAAATACAGTAATCAGCATAAAGTTGCACTCTAGTACTTAAGCACAGTACAAACTCAAACTAGTACGTTTTAAAAATTAATAACTTATGATAATGAACAGCTAAATGTTGTAGACTGACTCTACCAGCAGAATAGAATAGAGTGCAGCTCTGGAGTATATAACAGGATGTAACTCATGATCAGTAGAAGATAAGTAATGTCACATGTGTAAGTATGTACACAGTGGCTCCACCAGCAGAATAGTGAGTGCAGCTCTGAAGTATATCACAGGATTTAACTCATGATGAGTACAGGTTAAGAAATGTCATGTAGTTACACAGTGACCCCACCAACAGAATAGTGAATGCGGCTCTTGAGGGGATACAACTCAGGATCAGTAAGTAACAGGATAAGTAAGAACTGAGCATTTGCAGTTGATAGCACAATTCTTTGCCAGATGTACCTGGTGGGGGGAAGGGGGGGGCTGGGCCTTCATGATACGCAGGCGCACGGAGCACTGGTTTTACACGTTTTAAGAATATTACAATAAAGCATAATCTCGAGCATGGTGCCAAATTGTAAATGTGCTCATGAAATCATTCTCACCATCTACAGATTACAAACAGAATAACAGTGATGTTTTTTTTCATCCATAAAATTTAGCGATGATTCCTGGGAATGCAGCCTCATGTGACAGTCACCCACCGCTTGTCTACAGCCTTTCCAAAGCACTTTTATAAAAGAATCCCAGACTTGCATGTGGGATTATTCTAGTCAGATTCTAGATTATCAGTATTATGGACCGTGTATATGCCATCATGTGGTGCTCTGGATTGGGCCGTATTACATTACTATTTGTTTCAGGTGTGAATATTTACAGTAATAGTAATGTTTCTACATAGTTTAACTTTAATTTGGTCAATTGTTCCAAATATTTACTAAACTATATTAAGCTGATGATGTTTATGTGGGATTTTCCAGAATTTCTGTGAACTTTTGCAATGCTTTGAGAACACAAAAGATGAGTGAATTCCTTCTGAGTATGTTTTCCTGATAGACTGTGCATTTCATAGGTGCAATGGAGGGAGAGAGAGGCCTAAGTGCTGCTTCTTTGGGAATGAAAGCTTGTCCTTCCGCAGCGGACTCACTTTGATTCCTATCGACAAGTGTTGAAGTGAGGATCTGCAGAGAACAACAGACTAGAATCTCAGCCAAGAGGGGTTAAGGATGCCTTTCAGACTATGACCACCCACTTCACCTTATACTTGTCAGGCTCGGCAGCGGCTTTAACCCCTCGCCATCCTGCATCTCTTTATTATGAAACACAGGAAATGAAAAGGTTTTAGGGGGATGGTATAAAGTTCTCTGATGTGCACATTTAACTTTATTCAGGATCTCAATACGTTTGCAGGAGAATGAGAAGCGCAGTTGTGTTTCCTCACAGACGATTGTGCTATTTACATAAGAAAAAATACATTCAGAAAAACATTGACGGGAGAAAAATTATATGAATGACTGAATCAACTAAGAGTTGGAATATTACTGCAGACATGCGGGTTGGTTGGAGTAGATTTACCTTATAAGAAAGAATTGGTTTGGCTCAGTTTGCTCCTAAAATTGTCATGCAAGAGATTCCTTGTGCTACATTTACTTGGTGTTTCAGGCAAGGGGACACGACTCAGGCCGAGGTCACACGTTGCGCTTGAATTGCAATTTGAAACACAATTCAAGTGTTACGTTCAGGAACTAGTAACATGTGTTTAGCTGCTGTTGCTTTTTCCTTAATGCGCTTTATATGTATCTGCGTTCTGCATTTACTCCTCCATGAGGCGCATGAATTGCATTAAAAACGCATTTACTATATGTGAATATGCTCTTAGCAATAATGCAGTTATGCCAACATTTCCATAAGTTTTAGGGAAAAGTGTCTAAAAGATACCACATATTACATACATTGACAGCTCTTTATTCTATAGAGGGAGATGTATTCATAAATAAATACAGAAGATAGATAGATAAATCTTTAGATAGATACCAAGCAAAGAATATCTAGAGCAGCACAACATAAACCTAATTACGGGAGAAGAGGCAGCACTCTGAAAATAAAATTGGTAAAGTTTATTTCATGGCGGAATGCAACGTTTTGGTGTTAAACCTTCTTCATTATTTTTGGAGTTCTTCCTCTTCTATGCATAGATTAATAGATGGACAGATAGATAGATAGATAGATAGATAGATAGATAGATAGAAGATAAACAGATAGATAGATAAATGTATGGATCAATATGATCTAGATAAATATATGTATAGATAGATGATAGATAGACATAGATAGATAAATAAATAGATAGATAGAAAAAATTATGAACGGAAACAAATAGTTTAAAAAAATAAGGTGTGAGGCTAATAATAATAAAGTATGTGACCCCTGCTTATGCTATGCTATGTTCATCTTTACTTTTGATCACTTTTATATTTTTTTGTGTGTTTTGTAGAGAGGAAGTTGAAACATTTTTTTTTTTTAGTGTGGCATAGAAATTTGTCACCTACATTTAGCTGATGGAAAGTAAACTCAATACCATCGGCTATTCTTTGGGGGTCAGCAGAATGAGATAAGATATGGCTTATTTGTGAATGAGAGCTTGACTTTCACAGAACAGGAAGTTCGTGTGAATGCAAACAGAATGGCAGGAGTCAGAGCAGTGAAACTTCAGCCCCCTCTAATCTGATAAAGAATAGACATTGAATGTAACACTGACAGGGCGACTCCACTAAAAAACTCCATGGAAAGTCAGTTAATCAGCAGATAACCAGAATGTGTCACAGCATTTTAGAAATCTGGCATGGAAGGCGTATTTTCTTTATATTACATATTACAGAGGGTTTTGGCTCCATTCCATTTCGTGCTCACCATCTTCCTGTTTGTTGGTAATTTTCATTGTAAAACTATCCTTTAATCATGAAGATGCACATGGATAAACATATCATCTAAAATAAACCTAAGCTCATTCTAAATTCTTCCATCATGTCATAAAATGTGTTGTATTTCACTGATAACATTCAAATTCAGAAATTTGGAATTTGGAAAATCTGATTTTTTTTTTCAGTTTCCATTAATAAAAGTAAGAATTTACCATTAGCTTCTTACAACAATTTTGTTATTGGGGAGCAGTGACATCAATTACCATTTTTTATTTTTTACTGTATGTGGCAAAAATTTTACGTACAATTCTGCCTCATGTTTCAGATTTTCTAATACATGTATGAATACACTGGGGATCATTTATTATTAGTGTTGCATGGTTCTGTGCAAGAACTGTGTGCTGTAATAAACTGTGATTTTTTTTTTTACGCATGGGCTAAATAAATGGGTGCGCGGCCGAAAGTGTGGCCAAATTGAGCGATAAAAAAAACTGGTGTGTCAGAAAAAATGTTCAAATGCTATTTTTTGTGATGGCAGATAATAAATAAGGCGCTAAAGTGGACGGAAATATTATAATAACTGATACCCAAGATTATTATTATACATATAATGGGCCAGATGTATCACTTGTTTTTTTCTGTTGTTTTTGCGCCTTTTCATACTGGTGCACCATTTTGCACCCATTTTTGGGACTAAACGCCAAACTGGCCGTGCAGCAAAAATAACTATGTTTCCCGAATTTATCCTACCAATCCAGATGTTTTGCTGCGCTTAATAATATTCATGGCGTTAGCTGAGAAGTAAGCACTGAGCCCCTGTGCAGAGCAGCTCATCCTCAGCAGCAGAGCTCAGCAGACACTAGTACAGATAATACAGACACTAAGTGCAGCCTCTGTACAGTACAGCAGCAGAGCTCAGCAGACACTAGTACAGATAATACAGACACTAAGTGCAGCCTCTGTACAGTACAGCAGCAGAGCTCAGCCAGACACTAGTACAGATAATAAAGACACTACAGACAGGACCTGCCACCTCTATTTACTAAACAATCTGCAGAAGCCTCAGCTCAGAGCAGGACAGGAGAGAAGTTTGTAGGATTTTGCAGATAGTACAGAGCAGAGTACCCCGTGTAGTAGGATGACCCTACTGGTGTCTGAGGAGGATACTGGCCAGAATTACAGGGGTGCAGCAGGAGACCAGCACTGGGGGATCCCCTCCAGGAGAAGCCCCTGCTGAGGAGATTACTGGGTGCTGGGTGTCACACACCTGGGTGCTGCTGTGAGTGTTATCTTCTTTCTGGGCTGTGGGAGAAGCAGAGAGGAGCTTGTAGGAGGATTACATGTAACTGCCCCAATCTAACATTGCGCCTAAACTGTGCCAAAATTGCGCCTAAACCTTGTTAAAGTAAAGTGATTAATAAGAGGCAGGAATTCAACTTATCACAGATGGTTGTAGCTTATGATAATTCTGGCGCCAGAATTTAGGCGCAACTACTACACTTACCCACAGAAAAGTGATACATCTGGCCCAATGACAATTTATCTAGGCAACTGTTTGAGGCACATGTATCATATTTTTTTTCTTTCTGAGGTGAATTTTAGAGACATTTGGTGGCTCTTTTTTTGCCTTATATACAGTATATGTCTTTTTACTTGTGATACATGTTCAGTTTTTTCTATTCTGGCAGGCGCAAACTTTGGCTTCTTTTTGAGACTTTTTGTTGAAATGTCTGACATCCACATGTCATCAAGCCATGTGAGGCTGTTTTCTGCATTTTCTGCATTTCTGTATGCAAATGACCTGTGAAATGTCCAATAAGTCATTAGCATATTCAAGCTGTCCAGCTTATTCATGAGTGGGAGGCACAGCCACACCCACCAGTGCTTGACTGACAGCCTGAATAATGGTGTGAGGTACAATGGTGTAATGGCTCCCTCATGAGCTTCCTGGAGCTGGCCACGCCCCCTGCAGCCTGTGTGTGTGTGTATAGGAGAGATACAACAGCTCCAGGCAGCCATGTTATAGCAGAACATGTCAGGTACTTGTGTATAGCAGAACATGTCAGGTACTTGTGTAGCTGATGTCTGTGTATTAGGAGGATGCAGCATGTCAGCAGATGCAGCACACACACTAACTATGCTTTACTATACATTACACACAGACATGAGCAGGGGGAGGAGAGGGGAGGGGTAACTGGGGACATCACTACCTCTGACCATGTGACCAGCCTCATTTACATAATAAAGAATAGATGATTTTATAATGATTAATGTATGAAATTACTAGATAAAGGCTGGGATGGGATCCTTGTGAGCTGCTCCAACAGGTAGTGGTGACAGAAATAGTGATATAGACCTGATGACAGGTGTCCTTTAAGCACTCTAGTCACACCCCAGGGAGATGACAACATATGAGGCTGCGGGCACACACGGTGTTAAGGGTGCGGTCACGCCTTGTGTTTTAATTGCATTTTTAAACCTATTGCAACAGCTGAGGAGAAGTGATTTGCCTTACATTAGTGTTTAAGTTTTTTAATGCAATGTTAACGCAAATCACCCCTCCTCAGCTGTTGTACTGTGTTTCAAACTCAATGAAAATGCAGACCAAAACGCAATGTGTGAACGCACTCTGAGGGTGCCGTCACACATCACTTTTAATGCATGTATTTAAAGATGCAACGCAACAGTTGAAGAGAGATTTGCCTAATGAAACATCTGTTAACATATGCATTAACGTATGCATTAACATTGCGTTAACGTATGCATTTGTTAACACAATGTTAACACATGTGTTGACAGCTGTGTAATTAGGAAAATCTCTCTTCAGCTGTTGTAATGTGTTTCTAAATGCATGCGTTAAACGTGACGTGTGACTGTACCCTTAGAAGTAACCAATACATTTTAAAAAATTGTAAATGCAAAAATGTCTGAATTTTCAAAAAACAGGTTACTGTGCAAAATTTTAAACATTTAAAGGATGTGAAATAATTCCAATTTACATATTAAAATAGTGTCCATGAAAAAATTCCTTCCTTTGCACCTGCCGTGGACCAGGTGCAGATATGCGCCTGAAAAGTCGCAAAAATAATCAAAATAAGTGATACAGAAGTGAAAAGTCGCACAGAACATCTGGAAAACAGTTACATAAGGTGCAGACCAAGGTGTACTTGAACAGAGTAAAAAGTCGCAAAAAATCACAAAAATGACAAAAGTTGCAAAAATGAGATAATTTGACTAGCAGAGATAATGATACATGTCCCCCTTTATGTTCCAGTTTTAGAAAAATATAGCAAACATATAACATTCTTTTGGTTAAATAAGTAAGAGTAAAAAAATGTTCAATTACAAAGGACAAAGCTATTGTTTTCTTGTAGACGGTTATTTTTTTTTTTTTACAGTAGATTTTGTGAAATATATCCTCATTCCTTCTCACTTTTTGGCATCAGAGAAAAAAAGCGGATTCATTAAAGAGTCTGTGAAATGAAATTTAAGATGCAAATGGATGGTCAGAATGGGACTTCATGGCTAAACACAAGGCTGGGAGCCTTAATGCCAAGGATTGGATGTTCAATGAAGTGTACTGTTCATGTTGAGGGGTTGCATATCATATTCTAGCCCATGGCTGGAGACACGGATTCACATACGTTGGCCGGATGTGTAAGGCATTCTTTTCAAATCCAACTGTTCATCCTATATCCTAAGTGACTATGAAGTTTCTAAGAAATTCTTTTAAATCTGATTTATTAAAAAAATGCACAAGAATAAACTTTAAATACAATAGTAACTTCTAAATTCAATAAAATATTGTTAGGATGAGTAGAACACTGTGGTCTCCAAACTGGGGGTATCTAGCTGTTCCAAAGTTACTACTCCAGAACACCTGTACACATAAGGTCGGATTTGTAGTATATTTATTATTTTTAATAAGAAGCTATTAATTGGTCTCAAAATTGACATCATACAGATATCCACATTCAAAGTATTCCTGTTTAAGTAGAACATGCATGGAAATCCTCGGTGGCATGATTGTGGTTGATAACTCTTTTAATGGGCATTTAAATGCCACCAGTGCGTGTGCCCAAACATTTTTGTCACTCCACAGGTCACCCCAATGATCAGTGCCAGCACTGATTGTACATGGGGGTTGACCATTTAGGTTCGGTACCTGACCCGAACCCTGCCCGAAAGCAAACCTTGACAGGTCCGCTCATCTTATATATAACATACCTGTTTTTTTTTTTTTTTAATTTGTCTAAATAATTTGTTAAATAATTTTGATCCTATCTTATTTGGATACTATATCAGGGTTTTTTGGGGGATGTATACCTCTTTTATCTATATACCTTATAACATTGTAGCAGTATCACAGTCTGTAGACTGAAATGACCAAAAAAATGTTCTTGGAAATCTCAAATAAGCCCTACTAATAGGTAAGGGATATGGGCTGCTTACACAATCGTCTAGTAATTGTCACAAGGTAATGTATTAAAATGTTTCAATTAATAAAATTAAACAAGTAACCAGCTCCATGTCTCCGGGCATTTTCCTGCTTTGGAGATTAATTGAGATGGTCCTTTCCACTGCCATTACAGAAATAACATTGTTTCACTGAAATAAGCATCCTGGTTGGAGAGAGAGGAGCTTAATTGTCCGTCATGGGTGACCTGTTCTGTGTCACACTAATTGGTGTTACACCATTTAGCAGCTTTTAATTGAAAGCACCTTCCATTTGTATGCTGTTAGTGGGGGTGACAACCTATGCTCGGATCCCATAGTGTATGATTTCTAAAAATATGACTTCAAATGCCCTGTGCTGATAAATGCCCCTTTTACAACTGGTTAGTTCACTGCCCACGACTGGATATAAAAGAAATGTGTTTGATTTCTGCTGATTCACCGTATGCCACGACTTTGTCGGGTTGCTGTTATTAAACCAACATTGATTAATTGCATAATTGACTACCATTGTTGAGAACAACAGTGAAGACTAATTGGAATGTATGAGGGACAATTATGAGTAATTGAAATCAATTAATAGGTGATTTTCTTGATAGAGTGTATATAATGGGGAGGAGACTCTAATTACAGTTCAAAGTCTAGAGAGGAAAGGAAACCTAGAGGAACGATGTAGATTGAGCAATAGTACTGTCGGACAAAGGAAACTTGTATCTGTACAGTAGATTGAGAGCTATTATGTGGATGAAAGACTACAGGCTGGAATTGAAAGGACACGCCACTTGTCTTTGTACTTAGGAAGGAGGCTCAATCCTTTTCCATGAAGGATGGATTGGGCTCAGGTCTGTGGTAGCTTTCACTCAATGAGTCAACAGAGGAAATAACAAGGAGAAATCCTACTGTAAAAGGGCAATATATGACATATAAATTGGTATTTAGGTTGAATTTGTAAGCTTTGCATCATGTTTTTAAATGGGTTGTAATGGAGAATTACGGAATAAAATAATATTTTAGGGATCGGTTTTCCACCATTTTTTTAAGCTTTAACATGTTTAGTGGTTTGGATGATTGGTCCTAAAACACCCTTTTCCAGGGTTTCATTATTGATGACAATTTTTTGGCATACTTTATATCAGATCGATGGGGTCTGACCTGACATACCTATGATAAACTAATAGCAGGATATGCTATAATGGAGGTACACTCCATACAGTGTGTAGGAGGTCACAATTGTTAAGCGGAATTCAAATGAACAAAAATGAAAACATTGAAAACAAGTCAATTTACTCAGCTCATTCTGCTATATAAGATGTTGTCTGCAGATAGGACACTATAACACAAAATTGGAAGCAAACAAAAGAGAAGGGGAAATGATGCATACCTGCAAATATTTTGTTAAATATGACCATAACAACTCAATAAATCCCCCAAGAAAAGATCTTTTTGGTTAACATAAATAACAAGCTACCTACTATACCCCATAATTGGGGATATAACACCAAAAGCACGAAAAACTACATAAAAAGTGATCAAATGTGATAGCAGAAAGTAGAAGCATCTCACCAGCCAAGATTTCCTCTTTCACCATGCAAAATGAATCCACACTGCAGTCAGAATCATTTGGAGCCACCGGTGCACGCGATCCACTACGGACCACCAGGTAAGTATTGAACACAGTACGAAGATGTCAGCGGCACTCTAGTCATGATATCATGATATCTTTATTTTTATCTTAATAATAAAAGCATTACATGGGTAGGAAAGCCTACGCGTTTTGAGCATTACTTTTCTTGATCATGGCGTAACACACCTTAAGAAACCACAATATTTAAAACAAAAACCCACCAATGAGATGACCTTGCCAGAATTACATGAAAAGTGGTTAGGACAGTATGTACAGTCTGATCATCTCCTTATCTCTTTTTGCTCATTAACATGCTGTCAGCAGATAATACACTATGGTCAACCCTCTATTACATGCAGCCTACAGATAGTACACCATGTACAACCTTCTCAGTTCCTCCTTCTATGTTATTTACTGGCTATAGACAGGACACATGTACAACCTTCTTAGTTGCTCCTGCTATATAAGAAGCTGTCTGCAGCTAGGGCACCAAGTACAATCTGCTCAGTTACTCCTGCTCTATAACATGCTTTCTGCTGTTAGGAAAACTGGTATAGAAGCAGTGATACCCCCCCCCCCCCCTAAATATCTACTTTTTGCTCTACAATATGCTGTATGCTGACAATATACTTTTTTGCAATCTTCTGAATTGCTCTTGCTCTATAACATTCAGCCGATAGATAGTAATCTATGTGCAACGTCACAGTTCCTCCTGCTCTATAACATGCTGTCTCTCGATGACTTGCATGTTCAGTGTGTCAGGTTCCTTTTAAAATTCTGTCTTTAAGATTTTAGTTCTAAAATTTCAATTTGAAAGTAGCTTAAGGGGCAGCGAAAATCCTAAAACTATTTCTATTTACCAGTATAGTATGACCCATTTTTTTACTTCTTATACAAGAAAATGATCCGGGAAAAGTCTATAATTAACAGCTTTTTAATCATCTTTGCTAATTACTGGCTTAACGTGGAGGGGGATAAGATAGCACTATCTAAAAGAACCTCCGTGTGAAATTGTTAAAATTAAATGGAAGGAGGAAGAGACGATACAGTGTTCAGTTTCATTCCTTATTAAGTACATTGAAAGGGTGCAATGATGTTACCGAAACCCAAGGTCAAAGGGTCACCAGCTATATCTATTGAAACAATATCACTTACTAAGGAGACAGGGGCACATTTCAGTTCCATCCAGTGGGCATTGTGTGGCTCAAACTGGCACTTGTAATAATACTCTGTCATTCAGCTCAAGACTGGGGAAGGATTTGAGAGGAATGAGTAATTATATAGTTTGTATAGCCTGTATAGTCAAGGTGAGCAGACACTAGAAACCCAAATGAAAGCATTTCAGGGAAAAAAACTGTTTTAGTGGAACTGAAATGTTATATAACAAGACCGGAGGGGAAAAGTGAGACATTGCTTGAGGGTGATACTGAATTAGGGAAAAAAAGGTCAACTCCTTTCCTGGACATATCTCTTATCTAAGAACAGGCTAGACATAACTCATACACTTAAAGCAGAAAGAAGAAGAGAAGCTCATTCAATATTGTTTGCATTGTGTTTTGAAATGCATTGCAAATAATTCGGCAAAACACATCGCCAAGTTCATACGTTTTAAACTAAGCGAGTTTGTTTTCTAAGTAGTAACTTATGTTTTAGGCTGTTAATCATTATTTTTAACGTAAGAATTCCAAACTAATGTAGCTACTTACAAAACAATTGTGTTTAGGCCAAAACGCATTTGCATTGCGGACGCATCATGTGCGCCATAGATACCACTAATTGGACACTCGTAGAAGCAGTATATAGGGTATAATGGATTTGTTCAAGTTTCCATTGGATAGAACTTCTCTTACATAAAAGAAAAAGTGTTTTAGAGGACTAGAGGCGTTCAAATAACAATTTCCAGGACCATCAAATAAAATAAGTTCAGATCGAATAGATTTGAACTTAAATCGGATCTTACAAAAGAAGATCTTGAATGATTCTCGCATTCTTTTTTGTGTATGGTTTTATGTTAAGCAAGACATTTGGTAATGGTCCCTAAAAAGTATCAAATGGTTCTGTAGGTCAATCTAATACATTAACTAGGTAAAAGAAGTTGGAACAAGATCAACAGATACTCGGAGATGTTACCTTGCATTGCTATCTATGTAGAAATAAATCTGATAAAATATTTTTAATCACAAAAATCTAACCCTGAACTTAGAGGACTTTAAGCAGTTGCTACTATCCCTCCCATTTGGATGATCAACCAGCTTTCCTCAAGTCCTAAGCTACATATCGTCTAGTAATACAGTGACCTGGGTTATTTTTTGCTCCGATATTACCACAGAACTTTATAGGTTTTGCACTCATAAGACTAGAAAAACTGATGATTTCCATCCATCTTTCCCATTAACGGAAGAAGAAAACTGGAAGGGGGAATTGCCCTATAAAACGCGCTATAAAACCTCAGGTCCTTGATAGATACTAATAGGAAACCTCTTGCAGCTGAACACCAACAATCTTTAAATCGATCCTTTAAGAATTTTTGATTCAAACTAAAATTTCCGCATCCCCTAGTAGCCTGGGGATGAAGAATAATGATCTGGGCTTCTCATATTGCTGTCTGTGCCGGGCCCATGTGTCTATAGGCTCGTGTATCCGGCCGTGACTGCATCATTGACTCAGTAAATAAAACAATTATTTTTGACAAGCTGCATTAATGTACATCAATAGTCTAATTTTTGAGCGGTGTGACCAGCGTGCAGGCCGTCAATAAGGTCTTATCTGTATCTTTGGGGATAGAAGTGAAACATAGGAAGAATTCAATAAGCCATTTTTTTTTTGCAGCCTATTGATCTTGTTTTCCTATAAAACTCAACAGACAGCATATTGTTAAATTATTAACTAAATGTTACTTCGCGCTGTGACTGTATTTCTGCAAAGATCATTTGGACAAACACTGATCTCTTTATACATATTCACCGCCGAGGGAATGTCAGTCATTGCACAGAGCCTGCTTGTTTCCTTTAACCCTTTGCTCTTGCAGAAGTTGAATTCATAAAAAAAAATGAAATTGTCCTAATTGTTTTACTAGATATATTTTTGCATCAAGCAGCACTCAAGAAAAACCTTATAAAAATAACAGAAGTAAAAAATAATATCATATTTCAGTGTAACACCTGGGCCTCACCAAAGGAAATCAACCATCAAAATCAAGCATGATAAACCAGGGACACTTACTCAGAGATCCAGGCAGTGTGACTGTGATAAACTTCTTATATTTGTTATCCATGTTCTCCCACCTTCTAAACACTACTTTTAAAATTATGTTAACGAACCAGAAGGGCTCCTTAGCATGTTATCAGAGCCCTTCTGTGCTACAGAGTCGCAGGCTATTTCATTCTGAAGAAGGACTTCCCCCTCCCACTGTTTGCTCACTGCTCACATTTACAGAAAGTGCAGGGGGGAGAGGAACTGAGATGTGCTTCTGCAGTGTGAAGCAAAAGCACAGAGGGCTTCTGTAACACCCCCAGAGCCCTTCTGGCTCATTAGCATTATTTTCAAAGTTAATTTTAGAAGGAAGGAGGCCATTGATAACAAATATAAGAAAATTACCACAGACACAGTGTCCCTGTTTTATCATGCTTGATTTTGATGGTAGATTTCCTTTAACTTAAACCCCCATAAAAAGGCTCTGTTTACATTACGGTCAGCATTTCTGTTTATTTATCTAAGTTAAAAAAGGGATGATAAATAAACTGAAATAAACTGAACAAAACTCATGACAACTAAAACTCAGGTACGATAACTCAGTTATTGTCCATTTTATCATTTATTATGAAAATCATTTATTTACAGTATATCTCATGTCTATCTATTTCTTCTATCCATCCATCCATCTCATATTTATCTATCTAATATCTATCTTTCTACAGTATCTATCTATCTATCTATCTATCTCATATCTATATATCTATCTATCTCATATCTATCTATCTATCTATCTATCTATCTATCTCATGTCTATCTATCTATCTATCTATCTATCTCATATCTATCTATCTAATATCTATCGTTCTACAGTATCTATCTATCTATCTATCTTGTCTATCTATCTATCTTGTCTATCTTGTTATCTTTCTGTGTAGATTCAAAGAAATGACAGAATCTATTTGAGGAGGACCTGCACCCCCGCCTTTTTTGTGCATGCACCCAACATTTTGCTGATTGTTGTTTTTGACAGTTGTGCTGCTTTTAAATTTTCTTTTTGAATCTATCTATCTCTCTGTTCTTTCTATCTGACAAGAGTATTTACTAGCTCCCGCTGATAATATGGTAATAGAAGGTAATGGTAGACCTGAAGACAACAAATGCATAACCAATAAGAAAAAAAAATTATATCATAAAATTGTATTTATATTGTATTTGAATGGATGATGCATAGGGATTTTAAAAGGTGTTCTGAAATTATGTCCATTACATAATGATAGTCATTTTTGAGTTCCAAATATAGGAAATAAAGGCATTCACAACTGAAGAAAAATATAGAGACAATAACCAAGGTTACTGGAAAATTTACAAACAATACCAAGTAGCCACAGGTTGATATCGTTGAGACATTTGGGTGGTACTGACTTTCTGTCAAGCTCTTTCTTTGTCCTGGCCAAAGTCCATGCATATTCATGAGGTTCTCTCATCTCGCCTGTCTTGTGTGTGCATTCCTAGACTAGTCTGATACTACCCAGTGTGGTTCCTTTCTCTGCAGGAGATAAGATACAAGTAGTGTTTGCTACGAGGTGTCAACAGCTTGCCTCATGACACATGATGAGTGGTAAAGGCAGTGGAAGGGTGCTGATGTGGCCACATTTTCTTAATGAGGTCATGAATGCAGCTACAGGCCCCACTGATAACCTGTAAATTCATGTAATGTGCACCAATCAGTAGACTTTTACAGAAGCTGAGTCTCCCTACCAGGCTGCCGTCAATCACCCTTAAGCACCCAAACAAAAACAATCAGAGCCAGTTCCCTGCAACCAGTAACACTCATTCTCTTCACAGTTTCCAGGGGTCTCGTAAACTATGAAGAAAACAGTGGGATATCAGGTTTACTCATTATGGTTCTGTCACTTAAGGGGAGAAACTTTTCACTTGTCATTAGATGACATCTACGCTATTGGATTTTTACAAAGTGTAATCTGGTTGGCAGTTCTTCATACTGTATACTGAGCTATATGAATGCCAAATAAAAGTGGCCTGAATCAGGTTCTACATTGGGTCCTACATTAGAACTTCTTTCTTTCCCTTTTTACTTGTCACAAATCCCAATATCTTTTTAGTTCTATATCTTGGTTCCCCCTATCTATCCAACCCATGTCCTATTAGGGCTATATGGGGGGAAATATTATTACTCCACCTCATACCTCCTTGTCTCCACTGTACTTCCTGGGTGTCTTCCCGATACCCACTCAATTACCGCTATAATGGCACCAGGCCAGTTACTAGTGGGACTCTCAAGTGCCATCACGGAAATGAAGTGTATTGGAGGACAGCAGTACCAAAGTAGAGGGGAAGCAGGTAAAGAAAAGTGATGGTGGATAATAGTATGTAATAATCTTTATTTATATAGCGCCATCAAATACCATAGCGCTTTAAGTATTTGATGATCATTATTATAATCACTATCTTTATAGATAGTTTTTTCCAGACAAAGCCTTAAAACATTTTACTTGCAGATAAATGTTTATTTTGGTGACCATATTGTTCCAAAGTTTGATGAGTCACTTTTGAAATGAGCCCCCTTCAAGAATAAGTGTGTGTGCATAACCAGAGCTTGTGCCCCTCTAAAGTTAAGCCAGCGACCATACCTACAGGGTGCCTCGTAGAGGACAGATGGAGAGTGCAGAACAACTTGCATTGCATGATGTCAACTAGTTAAAATGAAAAACACACAGGCCCACATTTACTAAAAACAGTGCAAACTACACTAGGTGCAGGTGCATTTATGAATCTGGTGCACCCTGCACTGCTCCGACAGAGTGCAGCAACTTTTTTTGGTGCACCCTTAACATAGGGCATGCAACACATTTCTGTCGGACTTTGCTTGTTAAATGTGGAGCATGGTGTGCACCGGAACGCCCATTTCAGTGAGGAGATGTGTGTTGCGTGAAGAATAGTGCAGCCACAACACAAAAGGATCATGTGGGACACATATGTGGCACGGACACTTCTTAAGTACCTGTGCAAGCAGTTTGTAAATGAAAGAACGTGCAATGTCCAACAGAAAACTGGCGCACAGCCCTTACTAGAGGTGTCCCATCGTTTTTGCATCTTTTGTTTTCTTCATGTTTAAAAGTGTTTTTTTTTCTTTATGCGGAGTAAATTTTAAACACTTGACAAGTGAAGAAGCAACATAGTTCACCTGCACTTGACGTTCCCTTGTCCTTACCCAGAAACATAGACGTGATGAAATTACATGTCTATGCAGTTGTCAGGTCTAAAATATTATACCAGGTGTCTCTGTCTTAAGAAAGAGTTTGTTTTCTTACAACTTATGCTGTTTGTTAAAAAAAATACTTGAGCAAGAAAAAATATGGAACAACATGTTTTATCTGTTCATGTTTACCTTACGTGTAAAGTCTTGATGAGAGGTTTTATTCAATAGGTTTTGGAAGAACAAATACTGAAGAGCAAATAGCCTCGCAGGGGCCCAGACAATGCCTTGTCATAGAGTGCAGTGTATCGTACATCATCTTGTTGCATCTTTAGAAGGGCAATGGGTTCTGGAGTTGTTCTGTGTCCTATTTATTGAAGGCGTCTACTGTGAAGTCAATACCAGGTTAGAGTCATAGAAACAACAATTCATCATCATTCTCTTTACTTGACCTGACACATTCAAATATGAGGTAGTAGCTCCTGTATGTCTCATGTGGATAAAATTGGGTGCTATTGTCAATGAACTCATCTCATAAAGGCCACAGTATCCCTGTTCTCTACAGTGGCCCAAAATTACTTTTCCTATAGTTTATCAGACTTGGCAAGTCTTTTTAAAGGCAAAAATAGAGGAAATCCAGCAATGTCGGTTCCAAAGATCGATAAAAAATCTCCCACACCCACGATTGGAGGTGTGCCCGCGCATCACCTTCCTCTTCTAGCTTTAACATAAATTCTCACACGCTCAACTCACATGTATCTATGACTAAGAATCCTAATGGATTCGAAACGCATCAGAACTTTCTCTTTTACTGCCTTGGCAATGTTATGTTTTTAACTCAACTTAAATAAATTTTGGATTTTTTATGGATCTTTGGAACCGACATTGCTGGATTTCCTCTATTTTTTTCTTCTATGGACTGACCTCGACTCAGCTATATCCGTGCAGTGGAAGTTTACCGGGACATATTGCTGAATAGGTGAGCTGTTTTTGCCTCCTTCTTTTGGTATTTTTAAAGGCACCTGGTGCTTTGCTGTCTTCTGAACAATTAGTGAATTCCAACACCTACCCAAAACCGACAACCATTCTGGTCAATCGACTTTATGTGAGATCGCAACTCAGTCCCATCATGTTGAGAGAAAATCTTGTAAGCTACAATACCTACACAACCCATAGACAAAAAGGGGGCTATTACCAGAAACAATGTTTTTTTTTTATCTCATACCACCCCTTTAACATTGTGGATTATCAAAACTACAGTTTTCCAATGCTTGGAAAAAGATCCCGTCTGGCATCACAGGCCTCATGGGTACTAGATTCCGATTCTTGCCATTTCTCTTTTACACTGCACACAGTAATAAGAGCCATTTTTCCATTTAATGTAAAACCACATGGCTGCGATTGGGGAAGAATGTGGTTACATTAATGACGTCTTTGGGATGGTTTTCATGCTCAACCAGGTTTTCATGGAAATGATATAATTGCAGCGTTGGGCTCGGTGCATCTGCTTGCATGACAGATATTCATAAACCAGGCAGATACCTTCTGTAACCACCTCCTGCTGCTAGCAATCTCAGATACTGTGTTCTCTCTGCCTCTGCTCTTCCTGCCAAAGAAAGACTTGTATGTTACAGCTGCGGATGGGGTTCCCAGCAGCTGTATCACACACAGTTAAAAGCCTGAAATGTATCATTTTCTACCACCAGCATGTAACGCCGTTGCTGGCACCGTCTCTGGCTCCTGTTTCCTACAGAGAGTTGTACCACTGTCAGAGAGGTCAGGGAGGGCAGGTTACTGCTGAGACGCCTTGTCTTCTTTAATACATGTTTATTCCTCTCTGTAAATACACAAATTAATATACTTGGCTCAGATAATTTGTGCTCTCAGACAAAAAGCTGAACCTTCTGCCTAAAAATATTAATAAACTCTCATTGGGGGTCATAGGTCGCAGTCTGGCCGGGATTTGCGAGTTGTAGGATTTCCTTGTATTTTATTTGTGTTGTGATAAACTTTTTGGCTCTTTATCAAAGCTCAGCGCTGGATTCTTTTAGGATTTTTGTTGAATTGAGAAGATGAATTGATTTGACTCAACTTTTTTGAGTTTTTTGGTAGCAAAGTTCGTAGTTATTATCATTGAAACCTACTTCTTTTGTTTTGCTATAAAAAACTATTTTTTGTCATCGTTTTGAATTTTTTGCTTTTGATTTAAATATACCACCAGTGACTTAAGCTAATTTGATGGTGGCTAATTTGCTAAGATTAGTTAACAATCCCACAGCCAATAAGCCAAACCTAACTATTTTATTGGGACCAGCTAACCATCTTATGTATATGCAGATGTCCTCCCTTTATCCAATAGAAAGTGTTGGTGGAAAAGAGGATCAGACTGTTGGATTTTTTCTTGATAGTCTTGTTCACATAGAGATGACAACAAAAACTATCTCATTAAAAACAAATTGTGTATGTGGCCAAACTGAGGCTGCATGTAAATAGGGAGTCAAGGGGAATATCAGTTCAGCATTCTACCAATAACTATCTAAAGTGTATAGAGTGTCAACCTCAGAGGTCTTCACCTTAGATCTTCATGAATGGCTTGAGATGTATAGGTTGCTCCACTATCTACAGTAAATGGACTATTTGCAGATGAATCACGTAGACAACGCATTTGTCATCTTGCTGGCATTGGGTTGAGTTGAAACAAATATTTGAAAGACTCGCCTCTCACTTATCTTAGTAACGTCCTATGGTGCCTTTTGTTCACATCCAAGTGAAACTGTGATAACTTGTTACTCTTTTGAGATAACATGGTAAGACACAGATACCTATATTCTTCACTTACGTTCTATAATCATCAGTGAATCACATCCATCTAATCTGGTGACATTCTGTGCACTAATAATAGCACCAAATGCAGCCATTTCAAACATGATCTATGTTTTAAATGTTTTATGCAAGCAGATACAAACAAATACTGTACAACTTCATCAAATGTTAGGGTCATGTAACCAGAATCCACATTAATTTATATAAGATAAAATTGGCATTTCTTTTCTGGATGACTAGTCTCAATGACAAACACTATAGTCAATCTGTCCTAGCTGTAAACCACCACTATACATTAGGCATGGCCGGCGCCAGCACTGGTCATACTTGGGCCCAGGGCTCCTGGGAGGGCTCACATAAGGCTATATCCAATGATATAAAATAACCATGAAGGGGTTGTTTGGTATGATAAACTAGGGAATATTTTAGGGAACAAGAGACTGTTTTAGTTTCTGAATTTTTAATGCTACCACATGAGTTCAATGCAAAGGGGCCCAGTGAGGCTCGGTCGCCCAGGGGCCTACTGAAACCTGGAGTCAAACCTGACATTAAGGTTATCCATTATTCCCCCAGATGATTTTTCATAGAACTAAACAAAAATTATATCTATTTAGAAGTTAGATTTTGTAGCAGCTAACAGCTATTTTATGATTGGCCAACATTACAGTCCCTTTAAGATAAGCCAATGAAGGACCGTATGGTCCCCAAGATAAAAAAACATATTTATGTCACTTCAGACCACCTAAAATATAACATAAATTTTTTGTTTCCAAGAATTTTGAACCTTTTGTACCTCTCAAAAGTCCAAAACAACAGTCCTCACTTACATCAATAGTAAAATTTAAATAAACCAAATTTGTATTTGGAAATGCAGTTTTATAATAGCAAACACTAGCAAAAAATTATAACTTTAAAGTGATAACTTTATCATATATGAGTGTATACTTCAAGACTTGGTTCCCACCATAGGCTTACTAACACGTCTTTATTTTGTAAGCTCGAAGAGTGTAATAAGGTCAAGCAATCGGTGGTATTGATTAGCTAATAAAGTCTATCAGTGAGATAACAGTTATAATTCCCTTTATAATGTTATCCTTTAAACACTATAAACATACCAACCAGGGGCCTGTGGCTCATGACTTAAGCCTTGAGGTTGAACCATTGACCATGTAACTGAACAGATGGAAAGAGTTGATGAATACCCTGGGAATATGGATTAGTTGATGAGAGGAAGAGGGGTTTGGGCAGGTGGCAGAGATGACTTTGACCATACTGCTGAGTACAGGGAATATTCAGGAATGTTGCATAGACATCTTGACTAATGAGGCCTTTATTCAAGAGCAAGGACGGACATCTCGTGTCGAAACCTGTCTAAACTTTACTGGTAGGTAACACTGACAATAAAGTGAGATTTGAGAGTAAACTTAACCTGTACAATATCATATTAGTATTAACAATACAGCAATGTTTATGGACAAGATGGCCAAAGTATTTAAAGAATTAAATTGACCCCATTGTACAAACTATCTTCAAATTAGACATTTTTGGTAGAGACCCCTTCATGATCCCCCAATTCCTACCAGAATTTGCATAAGATGAACATTAAACTGCATACCAAGTTACTACGTGGTTGGATCAAGTATGGTCTGGTGACCCAGTTATAAGCAGAATAATACCTATAACTTAAATCGTAGGTGAAACTAACTATTAAGCAAGCATTAATTAGAGCAGGCCAAGGGGTCAGATGGGAATTGACATCTTACTATCATTCAATATAATGTCGTTGAAATGTCAGTATTTGCTACAAGCTCTGTGGTGTAAACACAACTGTGTCAGGCTTGGCAGAATATGTCGTCTCACTGTTTGTTCAGTTTCATCCTAAGCTTATTAGAATATGATTGTTTTCATTGGTGCTTAGATTCTGTAAATAGAATGCAGTGCTATTCTGCTAACTATACAACAGTTCAAAGTTCATTTGGCAAATGTTTGTCTCTTAAAGCGCCCTTCTTCCCAAATCAGGCTGTATATTATGGGACTTTAGAACTTAGTAGTAGATAGGGATATGTCCTCCCTGTTTGCACCTGCATTTAAACCTAGAATCTTTTCATGGAAAAAAAGACTATAGAAGGGTTAAATACCAATTTCCAGGATAATTGAAACAACATCAGTTTGGACTGAAAAGATTTGGACCCAAGCCAAACATTTTGTCAAAAATTTAGCAAAGCAAATCATGGATGATTCATTCATCCTTAACCCTGACCCTTCAAAAATGAATGCCTTTCTAAAATGTTTCTAACACATTGGTTGGTACCCCCAACAATGGGGATGGCCATCCTACTGCTTTCAGTTCCTTCCAATATAGAATGTTATTCCTTTAAACTTTCCCATGTCCTTTCTTTTTTCTTCTTCTTCAGACAGCATCTTGAAGTTGTCTATCACACGCAGGTAGCTGAGTACACATTGACACAATAGGCTGTATTAGAGGGTTTTATTCCAGGTGAATTCCAATCATATTTACAGAATCCAGTCAATCACGGGACAGCTGTATATGAGACTGTAGTTTTTCTCATGTTCTTTTTTCTTGCTTGTATAACCAAGAAACTTTTTTTCTAAGCTTAGTGATAAGGTGATACCCATCCATCATATGATAATGACATGAACCGCAAATTCTCCCACGGGATGGGGAATAGCAAACATACTAAAGGTGCCAAGTTTCTTTCTTTTGGGTAGGTTATATTTGGGTTATAACTACTGTGAGAGATCATCACATCAGGAAATAAGCAGCACTCCAAACGGTCAAATTGAAGAAAAAGTGGTCCTCTTTATTTCATGTGTAGGAGTAGTGACGTTTCGGCTCCAATTGAGCCTTTCTCAAGCCAGTGAGAGATATATTTCTCTACAGACGCCATTTTGGTCCAAACAGACTCCATCTTGACTTAGCCTGACTTCTCTGTTTTAAGGCCATGTTGTGACTTATACAGCGTTAACACAAGGGCAATTAGTATAAACATTCTGTTTAGATGAGAACAAAGCCTCGGGAAGAATGTCTTAAAGGGAATGTTCAAGTATATTCAGCTGGCCTATAGCATTGCAGTATTCTATCACCTTTCCATGCCCCTAAGCAGATGATTTTCTGTGTTTTATATATGCGACTGCACACTAATAAAGATTGTGAGTCTGCATTTTCTATTAGACTGGTGTGTCTTAGTGTCTGCTCTCATCCAGGTACCAGTAGCCATTTTTTAAAATAATCATTTACACTGCCTATAATGTGCAAAGCTATTTTATTTACTATAAACTACAAAATTAGCATTAGTGATAAGCAGACCCATCAAAATGAAAAAAAAAAGTCGAAAAAACAATTTGGCTCTAGTAGCCAAACCCGGGCCCAAATCACCCCAGTAACACCCCGCTGGCAGCTTCGCACCGAGTCACCATTTTGGGGTGAGTCATCCCTCCTGATAACCTTATCTGGAAGCAATTATCCTAACCAAAATGCCATTGCCCTCAATCAGTGCCTCCCCCAGAAGCCCTTCAGGATCGTTAGCATAATTTTAAAAGTTGAGTTTAGAAGGAAGTGGACCAGGGATAACAAATATAAGAAGATTTCAACAGTCACAGTGCCTGGATCTATGAGTAAGTGTCCCTGGTTTACCATGCTTGATTTTTTTGAGGAGTTCAAGCTCACCTCTTCTCCACTAACTGCTTCCTTTACTGGCCTAACTCGTTACTATGGTAAATTAATGGCTGATGGGTTACTTCTGGTATCACAAGAGAGACTGAAAGGCATGCACTGAAAGTGGGGCTGATAATAGTGGGACTAGGTGTGAACTACTACTATTGTTCACCACTCTTGGCCATTATATGTATATTTTAATAAACTGGACAATTCCTTTAACCCGACATGCTTCAGTATCCACGAACATACCTGCAGCTGCTCCTAATACAAGTCCATTTTATGGCTGCATCATCCATGACCTAACATGGATGAGAAGCTTACATGGTATTCAGCGTAGATACAACCTTCATGGTGTATACATAGCGTTGCAGTCATAATAGGAAAGTTTAATAAATTCAACTGTCTGAAAGTGACACCTGATATATTTTTTGATTGTTGGTTTAATAATAATTTATTCGTATTTTTTTCTTTTATTACTTACATTTGTTTCACTTGTAGCCTTAAAATTCTTAATGTAAGATAAACATTTAGATTTTATTTTAATTGTGTGAGAAGGTAGGGGTCCAAAGCTGCATGTACAAAAAGAGCAACATTCTCCATTTATATCATTATAGATTTAGTCGGTCTAGCAGCCCTGATCAATATTATCGGCTTCATCACGTCTGCCTCCACTTTGCGGTCCCAGGTTTACATGACACAGAATAATATGGTTTTATTATCTTATTAACACACATTTCTGCATTTTTCACTCCTTGCTATAATTCTACATGTTGTCTTACGCATTAACCTGCTTCGGGCTTATTATTGCATATCTTCTTATTTTCCTCCTTCATCCCCCTTATTTTAAAGCTCCCCGGCTCACTCCATGGGCCCAGCCTGTGTGATTAAGTCTGTTGGCCACCTGCTGTTTTTAATAGGCCTGTAGGCCTGACCATCCGATGAGAACCAAGCAGCACAGCTTGTCGCTGAATACTTCCACTGGAATCTTTTAATGCAGAGTATTAATCATTACTGTCAAACCATTCAGGGCCTAAATATGTCGCCCAGCACTAAATAATATAGCAGGCAGGTTAAAAAAAAAAAGAGTTGGACTCATATAAACTTCTTTACATGACAGTGGAATCTGCAATAAAATTAGTTTAAGATATAGATATGTCCCTGTAGAGCAACAGACAGTATAGCTGTGCCTATCGCAGCTCTGCTCCTTGTTTATGAGAATTAAAATCATATTATCATAATAATCATAAAAAAATAATAATTATAAGAACGAAAAAAATGACATTTATCAGCTTCATATAAATTAAGATGAGAAACAAAATATAGAGAAATGTATATACATATACAATCCATATAACTGGTGTTTGCTATTCCAGTCTTAATCAATTTCTTTGCTGCATCTCGGGAGATCTTATGGACCAGAAATAAAATGTATTCCAGTCTGGGATGGCAGTAGCTTTATGAATAAATGGCAGAAATGATAAGAAATCTGCTGTTTCAAGGCATTGGCACCTATTAAAATATCAAACTAGCTATACCCACCTCTCTCCGATGCAACACGACGCCTCCAATCACCACTGTCCTCTTTTTTTATACAAAGGATCAATGGTGACTTCACCGCGACAGCCATGTGCCTGCTACGGCCCAACACAGGCCGTAGCCAGAGGGCTGTAGAGTGTATACGTTGTCAATGCTGCTTTACTGCTGAGCCACAGTATATAAACAGAGACTGGTGGTGATTGGATGTGCCGCATTGCAGCTAGATTGTTTTAAAATAAATTTTAAAAAATTGTTTTCAGACAAACCCATTAATTCCCTCAATTCCCATGCATTTTTATGATCTGTGGCACGTTTTGCAAAGGGGCATTTTTTTAGCATAAAATAAATTTAAAAAAAAGAAAAAAATAGGTACATAGAATAAATTGCCCCATTCTCGAGGAAAGTCTCATGTACATGGTTGTAAGGCTCTTCAAGCTAACTATAATCCATAAACATCTGACTTGTTTTTTTATTTTTTGTTTTTTAACGCCTCAGCAGATGTTCATTCAAATTTCTGTCTTTATGGGAGCCAAATGTATTAGGAGGGAGCATTCAACCCCATCAAACTTCAGTTTTAGAAAAAATTAATATTGAAATATTTTGCTCTTAAATCACTCCGACTCTTGTACAAGGGCATATAATATGCTGGCTATATTTATATAATCTGCTCACCAACACTAAAAGACTTTCCTGAAGAAATTTCTTAAAAATTCATTGTATAATGCCTGATGCAGGGCCTGAGGGGAGGAGCATGACTCATTTTCATTTTATTCCTAGAACCGTGCTAGAGTCATGCTCCTCCCTCCAGGCAGTGCACAATGTCTAATTCAATGAATCAGATGTGACTGGAATGTTCCTTTAAGTTTGCTATCTTTCAGTTACATTTGCAGCAGTTTTCTCTCTGACTTTGCATTGAAAAGAACCTGTAAACTGCTTGCACATGTATTTATAAAGCGTCTGCGCCATTTTTGTGCCACAGTTGCAGACAGAAAAATGTGCACCTAGAAGTAATAGAACAAATTAACTTTATACAATCTAATGATCTCTATAAATTTACTGTAATAATTTTATTTTTGCTATTTTTTTTCTATTTATTAGACTCATATATCAGAGAATATAAGACGCCTACTTCCCTTTCCATTTATGTGTGATGACAATCTCTTTGGTGTACTTTGAATCCCTATCTCAGAAATCATCCTTTTAGTTTCCAAAATATGGATGAATTTGATAGTGTATCCACCATGTTTTTGCAAAAAGAAATCACTCATCTATCATATATTTCTTTGACTAATCTGGAATTAGGGGGTAGGTTTAATGCGGGTGTCTAGTAATCCCTCCCCCAAGTAAATGCAATTACATAGATATTACTTAACATTGAAGACTTCATGTGTAATATTTTAATCGTGAATTTCACAGTTGCCCTTCAGACTCTGTGGTTGTTGTAAGAGCCACAAGGATTTAGGGAATCATTCCGTTTCGATGTTGGCAGGTTTTGTGGGTCTGGCAGTATGATGCTGCCATTTCCTGAAGCAAAGCCACTTTCTCATGGTTCTTGATGTGTATTTTACAGGAAGCCATTTTTAGTAGAGGCGTTGAGTGCCAGGAGAATTATTGCCAGTTATTAAGGTTTTCATGTGGGGCTTTGGAATCACAAAGGATGGTTCGAAATCAGGAGTAATATAGAGATGATAGCTCTATTACAAAGTAAACAGTTACCCAGAGTTATAAGTATAAGTTACAGTATAAACTTCAGAATATTTAGGTACAAATAATATGAATAAAATCTATTTAAAAAAATAAATCACATGGTTCCTAGTCAACATTTGTATAATATGGTTATTCGAATAAGATGACAACCAAAGACTATAAAGATCTTAATATTTTCTAGATTTGAATTGAAGCAATCACATGTAAGTAGTGGAATCCCACCAAACTGTTTCTGATGGAATGTAGAATATACAATAACCAATAAAGATTGCTCAGAGTTTGGTCAAATCTCAGCATCCAATCTAGAAATATGAAGCTTGCAATAGCTCTAGCAGGAAGACACATATCCAATAGGGGGAACATGTTGAGTGTCTAGGGATGTCCTACAGAGAGAAGAAGGTCTCAAAGTCAACAGAAGTGAGTGCAGCAGGAAATTGTAAGATAAGAACACACTAAATTAAAAGACAGGAGCTGAGGTCACTCTTACCGGGAAATAGATGAGGTTGCGGATGGATTCCACTGACAGTCTTAAACCCATTATACTTTGAAGAGAAAATGACTGTAATTGTAAAAGAAGGAACCATGTTATTTTTAATAAATTTAGCTCTTAGAACAAACTTGATTTTTTTTTTTGTTCAACGTTTTCTTAGGGTGTTTTCAGATAAATCCTACTGTATGTAATTTTTTGAGGCAAAGTACACATCTGTACTAGATTTTCAGTGATATGACGAACAGAAGTGGATCCTGAGAATCCCCCTGTCACGTCTGCGCCTGCTTCCTCTTCTATCCTATTCTATTATGTTATCTGACATTTTGGTGGACCAAAAAAGTCCTAAATGCGTAAAATTCTAGATTAATGGA
The DNA here is from genome assembly GCF_040894005.1 of Engystomops pustulosus. Lineage (NCBI taxonomy): Eukaryota > Metazoa > Chordata > Amphibia > Anura > Leptodactylidae > Engystomops > Engystomops pustulosus. The sequence goes on along the minus strand of NC_092416.1, from coordinate 62,468,746 downwards.
AACCTCCAGAAACCTGTAACCAATGCGTTTCATCACACTGATTGATTTGAATGAAGTTCAAAACTATTCATCAATAGTTTGGAACATGAGTCAAGAGTGGTGAAGGTTGAATTGGCCTAAAAGACGTGTGATGTGTGATAAAAGATGATCACGAGACTCCAGAAATTCATACTTACTCCAGAAATTCATTCTCATTACAGTTCTATGTACTGTATATGATACAGCTGTCTGCGCCTTATTGCAAAGAACTTTTGTCTTCATTGAAAAAAGCTTTAGGTAAAAACAGACAAAAGTATTGTTCTAGAGACCTTATCCATGGAGATAACTGTTCTGCTGTGCCAAGTTTTACAAAAATTTATGAAATAATTGTACTGCCAACTGGGTGCCTGTATGCTTAAAAATTATATGAATAAAATTATAAAGCACTGGAGGGGTTCAGATATAATCAGATTATGTCCACATGGTCCAGCATAAAGGGATTATCTTCTGTGGCGGTAAGGATTTTCTATATAAAAGTCAGAGGTGAGGGGTCTAAAGAAATTCCATAGACATTACTCGAGAGATTGTATTTTCCATCTACAAACTCATAAAAACATTTCTATTATTTTTTTCTACTACCAATATATTTAAATTGATGTAAGAAGGGATAATTCACACTGAACAAGCAGGGAATGCTGAGTTTTTTACGCTCTGAAGTCCCCAAAATTGTGAATTCAGTTCTTGTATATAAACTAGACTATAAATCAGGATCATAGTAAGATATATATGGTCATGAGACTCCTTTGTAAACTGTAAATGTATTTTAAATAATTGTTCTTGATGATATGAAAGCATTGTTTTAGCTTTGTATATGTGTGCTCATTCTGGATTCCAATATGTGTGCTCATAGGATTCCAATGGACAGTCCTTGTCAGCCTATTTTTCGGACTATAAGACGCTTCTTACTATAGGATGCACCCCAGATTTAGGCTTCCGAAAAAAATATATTTTTCACCAATTAAAATATCCCTAAAGCACAGCACACACAGATCTGCACCATCCATACATTTAGACACACAGCTCTGCATCATCCATTCACATACACACTCAGCACTGCATCATCCATCCACATACACACTCAGTCCTGCATCATCCATCCCCATACACACTCAGCTCTGCATAATCCATTCACATACACACTCTGCTCTGCATCATCCATCCACATACACACTCAGCCCAGCTATACACACACTTTCCCCATTCCTCTTCTTCTCACCCTGTCCCAGTGCAACATGGCAGTATGAGACCTTTGGTGATGTAAAAAGCATGTGATCAGTCACATGATTCTGACATCACCACAGGTCCTGGATCTGTAGCACATCGGGGAGAGGGAGAGAGCAGTGCGGAAGCTCTCCTCTATGGGAGATCGGATGAAGCTCTATATTAGAGCATCACCCGATCTCCATTACAGAGGTCAGGAGGGTCTGGCAGTGCTGGATCCTCCTGACCTCCGGTCTATAAGACGCAGGGGCTTTTTAGCAAGATTTTTTCTTGCTAAAAATTGCCCCTTATAGTCCAGAAAATACGATAATTGGATATCTGTGAGCACTACCTATCTATGTCAGGGTTAAGCCTATAGATCACAAGCAATACAAAACAATATGACAATGTGTCGGATCCTCCTTCTCTATAACATGCTGCCTGTAGAGATGACTGCAATGTGGTGCCCTTTAAATCACTAAAATTGCAGATCTACAAAGTGCAGTAACTACATAATGATCCCATGATTCCCATACATTCAGAACTTTTAGAATCACTGTTAAGAGGCTTACTCATCCTTTTACATTGTAATCAATTGTATACGAGACATATCTATGAATACTATCTGCTATACCTTAATGTGGCTTAGTCATCATCAAATATTAACAATAAGGCATGAAGTCATTCCTCGTCTGACTAATACTTTCAACAATATATATTTAGTTCTGAAATACAGAGAACTTGCTGTTTGGTTAGGCTACATTCACACGACCTTTGGGGAACGCATATACAGCTGCAAGGTTGCAGCCATATATACATCCCCCATAGGCCGGCAATAGGTGCACAGAGCCGCACTGTACCTGGGTAAAAGATAGGACATGTTCTATCTTTCCCCTGTATTACAGCGTATTACAGCCCCTTTAAGACTTGAGTTTAGAACGTTACTTCTAAATCTGTACTCATTTTCTAGAATACAAACCATCAAAATTATTATAGTAAGATTTAGACTGTGATTCTTTTTGAGATTTTGAGCAAAAATCTGGACATGGATATCTGGATGACTCCAAATCCATTCTATGAAATCTCTAAATACAGGGTGGTCGGGAGAAGGACACTCACAACTGAGAGATGAAAAGTTGTGTTATCATCATCATTCATTAATAATCTTCCTGATAAATGAGATGCTGGCTTATATAGAACATAGTCATGAAGATCTAGGTATGGAATAAAGTGAACTAACCAACCAGGGAGGCCTGAGTATAAATATATCACAGTTCTCATCTTTCTCCACAGCATATGTGACTCTTTTTCATCACTTTCGTACCTTCTGAAGGCCGCCATCACTCACTAGCTGTCGGAGACTTGGAGAGCAAAGGCCCCGTAGTTTTGTGCTATCAATAGCTCTTTGAAAATTCAGTAAACATCTCGTTTTCTGGCTTTTACCTTCAGTAGATTGGGGAGGGGGTGGAGGACAGTTTAGGACAATCAAAACAACTCTCCCCAGCTCCTGTCACTTGCAGCTTGGCCATTATTGTTGGCAGGGAAAGTTTTCTTGCCTTAATAGATCTGCTGGCAAAGCCAAGCGAGTACATTGGGAAAACCTTGCACCAGGGCAGCCTGGGGTATAAAGGCCTCTTTTAGAAAACATTACTTAAGATAAAATGATATGGAAATGTAGAAATGTAAAAACCTTTATGAGGCTACATATTTTTAAACACATTTATTATAATTTCTATGATTTGCCAGGTTGGTTTATCAGAGCAGCTGAATCAAAGGTCAGATTTGATCAAGGTGGCTGTTGGGGTACGGATCGTTTGGGTTAGGATCTGTTAGACAGTAACTTTCTACTGTCACTGGATTCTATTGAGCTTTAAAACTAGTATTGGTAAGGACACACATCCTTATGCTGAAAGACCACTAGCAAGTTGTTTATGGTGGAAAAGAAGTTGACCATGGGATTTCTAACAATGGACCGCTTTACAATAGTGTAGAGGCAGGCATTGGTCTGGATTCTAGTTTCATTTTTTATTAGGTTGCCATAGGGTTCAATTGGTTTATGACAGTGCAAACCTGTGATGTAACATTAGACCCAAGGGTCCAGAGAAAAACACTCTGGAGTACAGCCTATATAAGGCAAACAGATCTTACAATTCTGGTGAGTACAATACAAATTATTATACAATTAAATTTAGAAGTGTACATGATCTGCATTGATGAAGAATAACCATCATAATATTGTGCTTAAATGAGCTTTCCCATGAAAGAAAGTTCTCAAATGTTAATCACCTAGCAATATTTTCACAATAAAGATTTTTTTAACCCCTTACTTTGCAATTTTAGTCAGTTTTATTGCTGTTTTTGGCCCTATCTCTCCTTAGACTGGTCAGTGTAAGAGTTTGGGTGGGCAATCTCTAAGCAGACACTTCATGATCCCTCTTTGCTATGAAATGCTGTGCGCTGGCAATGTGCTTAGATTATGATGGTTCAGGATTCAACTACACTTTATTTAGCTTCTGAACACTCTACTAGTATCTGACACATAGAAAGAGAGAGATGAGACAGATATGATGAGATCCATTAGATGGATATAAAACACAATGACATTCTCAGTTCTGCTCACTCATCTAATCAATAGAACACTGAGTCTGCTCTGCTATAAAGACATTATCTGTCTTTAGCTTGTAGAGTAAGTCTCTGTACACTCTAGCTTGCCTGCAGGAAGTCCCTGTGTCTGAGCTCGTCTTGCAATGCAGGGGTAAGGGGCAAGAGGCAGAGAGCACTGCAGTGTGCAGAGAAGAGAAGCTATTCATGAGAAGAATTGACCATAGTTAGAAGATTTATGGTTGTATCCAGGGACAACCAAAATTGTAAACACCAGGACTGATAGAGACAGGTTGGAATTATATCTGTGAAATTCTGTCTTGTTTTTAATAACAGTGAATTAGAGAATGTGTTATTTTGTTATCCTAAGTATATTTAAGAATCTTGTCTTTGTGGGAATACTGCTTTAAGCTCCAAACTGGGCTATGTTATCATAAGTAATCTCCTATACTAGCTCAATGCACTGATTTTTTTTAACCATTTTATTTTTAATACCCATATTTGTAACCCATGCCAAAGAATTAAGACCGACCCAGAAACACCACTATGTAAGACATATTAGAAGATGCTTCTGTGATATTTTGCTCACAGTGAACTGCCTTTGGCTTGATCGTCCTGGCTATGGTACAAGTACATCAGCTTAGCTCTCTTTAACAGACAGGGGAAAAAAAACTCGGGAAAGCTAGAAAGGGATATGGAAGTTGGAAAGTAATTACTTTTTTTTAATGCATTTAGTTCTGTTTAACAGAATTGCTGAATTACAGGGTTGGCCACCACACTGTAGCATTAAGCAGAGATGCCAGCTACAGTGCCAACGCAAATGCAAAGCAAAACTCTCATTCAACCAAGCGACGAAGAGGTGCCAGCTGAATATAATATTTGCCAGATTCTTTGAGCTTTGCTTGTAATTGTTTGAACTAAACCAATAGTTACTTTTCACCTCTCACTGGTCACCCAATATCTAATATTGGTAGCCACTTATTTTAAGGAAAATTTAATGTTAAAAGAGGGATGTCTACGTGACTTTTGACTGGACATGTACACATGGAATAACTTCAGAACCAGTGTAGGAAATTTAACATGCCCTGTCCACTAGTTTTCTGGCAGACAAGGCATGATAAAACCAGCATTTTTGTAAATTATGATAGTTTTCTGCCAGACACACTACTTTGGGTGTGACGGGGAAGAGTTGTGGGGAGCGTGAACGGTGGGAAAACAGCGGAGGCTACAAATTTCCACCAGATCTGACCACTCTCTTAGTAAATCAGTCATGTAGAGTGCAGATGGGTGGGGTGGTGAATTAACTCTGGCTTTCAATACACGAGACATGTATTTGCCCCAGTAAGTCATCAAGTAGAATAGGGAGGAGCAATAACATAAAGGCACTAGAAAAACTGCTTGTCTCATTGCTAAAACATCTTGTAACTAGCAATGACCTCTAGCACCATCACAAGAGATATAAAGTGTTGAACAATTACCTAGGAGCTATCTATCTAATGCACATATATATCAGTTTCTCCATAGTCACTGGAAATTTTTGGGTAATCCATCAAGTGGATCCACCTTTACTCTTTATCTACCTGTTCTCTGACACTACATATGGAAATAGTTTTTTTTCAAGCCCTTTAAGTATTTTAATGTCCTATTAGCAAAACTGTCCCTTTAAGATATCAGTGGTTAAAGTTAATCCCTAGTCCACAGTATACTTTTCTTCCTTTCTGCTCAGCCAAGTATCCTCATAAATTTCATTTGTCATATCACTGAATACAAAAGGTGACCATTGAGGGTAGATAAAGATAAAACGTGTGAGTACGTGAAAAAATGGATTGCCTACACAATAGAGCTGTGAAACAAGACAAAAACATATTTGCTAAGCAGTTTGGTGTGTGTGACAACTTCCAGCAATGGGAGAGCTGAAAGGTGTTTACTGCCAGGTGTCTTAGAGGAGAGTTCACCTCTGCGATGCTTCACACTGAGTCTGTAATAAGCAAAGCATCTTTAACATGAGATGTGTTAAAGATCTCTCATGGTATGACAGCAGCTGAGGAAATCACACATTTTTTATGTGAAAGAAGGTTTAACCCGCGCTGTGCATCATAGCCCTTCAGCAAGGGAGCACTATTATGTGTTTCCACAAGCAAGCAGAACCCAGCGGAACCTAGCAGAGATGGTAGAACCTTGGCCATTCAAAAGAAATGCATATCGTTTTTGTTTTTTCTAAGACTTGAGCTACTAGTAGCTTTATAACTATTATGGAATTCCAAATCCCACCACGACTTTCCTGGCAAGAAGCCACATTTGCTCTGCAAACACATAAATAGGATTATCAAGCATAGGGGAGGCCAGTCATTCCTGAAGATAAAGTTTAACTTTTAAAATGCAGAACTATTTTTTTATAATTTTACTTGATTAACTTATTGGGCGTTATTTATCATACCACGGCCTCTTGATGTATCCGGTGGGGTCCTGCTCAGCATTTATCTCTATGCCAGGCCCTGCTTTTCGTAGAAATCAACACAACTGACAAATTTTCACACCCTTAATGGTGTGGAGGAGTCTAAAAGGACAAAACATTATTTCAGGGCTTCTATGCAACTAATGTGGCACAGAAGCCCTGATAAATAACCCCCATTTTCTTGGATCTGGATCTTAAAGAGTTCATCCTCCTCCGGTACATTGGTATCCAACCCTGTGTACACAAGTTTTACTAGCCCTACCTTAGCTATGCCTCAGTTTTAGGTATAGACATTCTCAATTTCTGAACCAAGCATTGGATTGCTCTTGAATTGTTTCAATATGACTTAAAGAAAACAAAAAATACTAGAGATGAGTGAATCTATTAGTTGTTAGATGTGTAGATCTGGTAAGAATGTGGTCTTCAGGCAGTGAATAAAATCAGAATATTTTACGATACTTTGAATCATTCAAAATGTCGGCTTGCTAATATTGTCATTCATTCCAGAGACTATAGTGGGGCATCTGATAGAAAATTAAAAAATGTGTGAAAAAATTACCGAAACTAGATTTTCATTAAATATTTGTGTTTTAGATTAGTTATAAATCAAATTCCAGGACAATTGGAGCAATATTGGTTTAGTCCGATTCAATATAGAGCACAGCTGAATCCTATAAAATATTTGACTAAGCTTCTACAAATTGAATCTTGGATGCTCATCTGAACATATTATTTTTCTTTTAAAATTTTATTTTTTAACAATGGGGCACATTAATCATATGCTGGCACCCCTGGTACCCAAGCATCATGATAGCCTTCCCATGGCTACATTGGGCTGGAGAGGCATTTTTTTGCAATGTCTGAAATTGTGCCATAGCCTGCGTCTGGCCCAAGTTATAGCTTGTGCATGGGGCAGGGCTGCTCTGTACTGGAGCACTCTGCGCCCTTTCACATCCCATGGAGGTAACGTAAGAGGGGAATAGGAATTTCACGATTTCATACATCCAAGCCCTTAAAAATGTGGCCAAATATGTTCATTTTATTGTTTAACTTGTATTTTATTTATGCAAATTATTGTTATTTATATAATAGAGGTCCACTTTCAAGATGGCGCTGGTGTGCATTGCTCCATTAGTAATGGTTTACGAAGGTAGCGTTCATCTGCATGAATAAGAATTATTTTCTGCAACCAATAACAATGTTCACATGCACTTTGATAGTCACTAAATTCACCCATATTAAAAACAGCTGTAACAAATCTGTATTTCCACATAGTTTAGAGTTTGGGTTTCAGCTTCCACACTACCTGTCATCAGTCTCTATCCTTTAACCCGACTGCCGCTTCTTGTTCCATGCATAAAGCAGACCTTCAAACTGTTACAAATGTTTGTCTTCAAAGCAATAGGACAAATTTATCTTTTTACTCTGTCTCCACTCTTCACTGTCTACAACTTTTATCCTTTTGTACACGAATAACCACAATTTATAAATCCAGTTATTGTCTGGGATTTGCGTGTCTGGGATTTTGTTCGGATTTGTTTTCAATGATTGGCAAAATAATTGTCTAATTTTCTGTTTTGATTAAACACACTCTATCTGAATAACTACCATAATACTATATCCTATGTACAAGAATATAACAACTATATAACAATATGATTACCATAACACTGCCCCTATGTACAAGAATATAATTACTATAATGCTACCCTCTGTATACAAGAATATAACTACTATAATACTGTCCCCTATGTATAAGAAAATAACTACTATAATACTGCCTACGATGTACAAGAATATAACTACTATAATACTGTCTGTTATGTACAAGAATATAACTACTATAATACTGTCTGTTATGTACAAGAATATAACTACTATAATACCACCCCCTATGTACAAGAATATAACAACTATAATACTGCCCCCTATGTACAAGAATATGATTACCACAATGCTGCCCTCTGTATACAAGAATATAACTGCTATAATACTGCCCCTTATGTATAAGAATATAACTACTATAATACTGCCTACGATGTACAAGAATATAACTACTATAATTCTGCACCCTATGTGCAAGAATATAACTACTATAATACTGTCTCCTATGTACAAGAATATAACTATTATAATACTGCCCCCTATGTACAAGAATATAACTACTATAATACTTCCCCCCTATGTACAAGACTATGACTACTATAATACTGCCCCCTATGTACAAGAATATAACTACTATAATACTGTCCCCTATGTACAAGAATATAACTACTATAATACTGCCTCCTATGTACAATAAGATAACTACTATACTACTGCCCCCTATGTAGAAGAATATAACTACTATAATACTTTTACTATGTCCAAAAATAAAACTACTATAATACCGCTACCTATGAACAAGAACATAACTACTATAATACTGCCCCCTATGTACAAGAATATAACTACTATAATACTGCCCCCTATGTACAAGAATATAATTACTATAATACTGCCCCCTATGTACAAGAATATAACTACTATAATACTGCCTCCTATGTACAAGAATATAACTACTACAATACTGCCTCCTATGTACAAGAACATAACTACTATAATACTGCCCCCTATGTACAAGAATATAACTACTATAATACTGCCCCCTATGTACAAGAATATAATTACTATAATATTGCTACTATGTACAAGAATATAACTACTATAGTACTGCTCCCTATGGACAACAAGATAACGAGTATTATACTGGGACATGTGACATTCTGTATATCTTTATTTCTTCAATGTAAAACACAGAGCATCATAGCACAGGTAATATTTTTGAATTCCAACCAATGCCAATTGGATAGAAATATATCCAATGAAGAAGAGTGAAACAGAATGTGCCCAACCCCCACTAATTAGGTAAAAATGCCAGGCACAAAATGATTGGCCAGGAGGGGACAACCAATTCTCTTGGTTATAGTCTACATGACTTGTCATTTTTCCTCTACTGAACAATACTCTATTTTAAATACGTACTGACATTGTATTGGAGTCTTTTTTTTAACCTATTAATAAACTGTCACCCATTAAGCTGTGGTGGAACAATAAAGTCGTTTGCTGCTACGTTCCAAGCATCTCCATTCAGAATGTTCCCAGGTGCTAAGTTTAATTAAATTACTGTTACAATCTTTATGTTCTAGGCAAGCACCAGCCTGGGATTCTCCAACCTCTCCGCACCATTCCCAGGTGCCGATATCTGGTTTTCATAAAGCTTTGCCTGCCTGCTTCATTTCTGGCACAAGACACATAAAATGAAGCTTTAGGCAAGTAATTAAAACTCAGGTTTGCCCAATTAGGCAACTAATTGGCAGAGCAGGCTGGTTTAATTACTTTTTTTTACAACCTCACAAACTGAAATGTTTTCGTTGAGAGTATAAAATGATGTCACCATAAATAAAAACGAAATTCCCTGGCAGGATAACCCAGGCCGCCATTAAATGGGCCTCTGGAAGAGATCCGCAAATGGCCTCTGTTGGTAAACCAATTTACAACTGCAAATATATTCTAATTGCTGAGGAAGGCAATCAGCTTCTCTATGGTACACAACTATGTAGGCTTTTCCACTAAGACAATTCACTTGTGCATTCATCAAACCTAAGGAAACATCATAGATATGCAAAAGCGTCATGTAAAGGAATGCCATGTACAAAGAAACAGCAGAAACCTGAGCAACATTTTAATAATGAGAAATGTCAAGAAAAACTGAAACAGTGACAAACACATGACATGTTCAAGCATTATCAAACATGAGGGCCACGACCACTGCTGATGTCATCTATTCTACCTCTACCTAGTGGGAACTTTTATGTTGCAGAGTTCACCAGCTGTGCCCAAATGTTGTGTCTATAGGGGGGTATTGTAGTATCTATATAATTGTACATTGGGAAATATAGTACTTCTACTGTACACAAAGTGATATATTATAGAAGTTATATATAGTAGTAGTATATAGTAGTTATATTCTTGTACATAGAAGCAGTATTATAGTAGTAATATTCTTTTACATAGAGGGCAGTATTATAGTAGTTATATTCTTGTACATATGAGCAGTATTATAGTAGTTATATTCTTGTACATAGGGGGCAGTATTATAGTAGTTATATTCTTGTACATGGGGGGGCAGTATTACAGTAGTTATATTCTTGTACATAGGGGGCAGTATTATAGTAGTTATGTTCTTGTACATAGGAGCAGTATTATAGTAGTTATATTCTTGTACATAGGGACAGTATTATAGTAGTTATATTCTTGTACATAGGGGGCAGTATTATAGTAGTTATATTCTTGTACATAGGGGCAGTATTATAGTAGTTATATTCTTGTACATAGGGGGCAGTATTATAGTAGTTATATTCTTGTACATAGGGGCAGTATTATAGTAGTTATATTCTTGTACATAGGAGGCAGTATTATAGTAGTTCTATTCTTGTACATAGGGGCAGTATTATAGTAGTTATATTCTTGTACATAGGGGACAGTATTATAGTAGTTATATTCTTGTACATAGGGGCAGTATTATAGTAGTTATATTCTTGTACATAGGAGGCAGAATTATAGTAGTTTTATTCTTGTACATAGGGGCAGTATTATAGTAGTTATATTCTTGTACATAGGGGACAGTATTATAGTAGTTATATTCCTGTACATAGGGGGCAGTATTATAGTAGTTATATTCTTGTACATAAGGAACAGTATTATAGTAGTTATATTCTTGTACATAGGGGGCAGTATTATAGTAGTTATATTCTTGTACATAGAAGGCAGTATTATAGTAGTTATATTCTTGTACATAGGGGGCAGTATTATAGTAGTTATATTCTTGTACATAGGGGACAGTATTATAGTAGTTATATTCTTGTACATAGGAGCAGTATTATAGTAGTTATATTCCTGCACATACGGACTGGTATTAAAGTTGCTCTGAGACATAAGAACATTACAACATCTCAATCGTAATTTATTGTTCACAACAGACATTATTGAAGGTTCTTTATCAGGACACAGTAGTATGAAAAGTGATGGGTTACTGTAGTTTGTGTATGACTATCCAATATGTGTCTCCAGCCTGCGGTAAACGTTGAAGACACCAAGCCGCCAATGACACAGGACATGAGTAGAGAGCCGTTTCCACTCACCGTGCTCGGCAGCAATATATTCAACTACACAAATTTGACCTCCTACTGACATTGATCAATTACAAACTTTTAACTTAAAAAAAAAGAAGCTTTCTATGCCGCATTCACAAACACAGCCCTTAAATTAAATAAACTGGCTGCGCCACACTAGATCACATTGAACTGTAAAATAAACCTTCTGACACGACACTCCATTTCATTATTACCTAAAATGAAGTAACCATTTTTAACAGACACTACAAAGACGGCAGGCCGCAGCCGCCAGCACCACGCTAACCTTGATTGGCTTATTCATTTGCTGCCAAATGGACAGGCTGAACTTTGTAAAGCTGCACTTCTCGTAGTTGGGCCACCGTCACATACTCTGCAGGTCTGAATGAGCTTTTAGAAATAGGTTTAACTATTAAGCACCAACCACTGCCAGCCTGCAGTGTTCAGGAAAGGTTTAGTTGACTAAGTGTCAAGGAGATGCTTCTATTAATTTAGCGGTTTTAAGAGACTTTTACTAAGGGTGGCTTTGGTCAACCTCACAAAAATTTTGTGTAGGAGAAAATAGACTTTAAACTGGTATCAGTAACACATTAAAATAGCATGTTACGATTATGCACAGTTCAAATTAACAAATGGTGTGAAAAAAATCCCTATGAAAAAAGCCTTCTGCAGATGGATGAGGCCTATGAAGATACATAATGTTTCTTCCCAAGAAATCAGAACTTGGATATCAACTATGTATCTGATGACACATTCAGTAAAGCATTTCCACAAAGAATGCGTTAAGGCAGAACTAATTGTATTTCATTTATGTAAAAAAAAAAAACAATTTTTGAATGTTATGTATTGGAGGTGCTTTTATGAGCCTCTGTCACAAATACTTTCAAAAGGTTGGCAAATACATCTCCATATAGTCAACAGGCTTCATAGAGGACCCATTGTGCCAGGTTCATTGGATAGATTGCTCCTAACCAGTTTGATCTTCATAGATACAGGAACTGTGACATGGCCTCCTCCTTTTAAAACTACTCTAATGAGCCTTAAAGGGGGTTTCCCCACTAAACAAGTTAGGTTTTCCCACTAAACAATCTCTGCAATCTCCGTCAGCCCCCTGGAGATGAATGGAGCAGAACGGTCATGCATGGCCCTCTGCTCCACTAATCATGGGGAGCGATGAGGGGTCCTACGGAGGTACCTGAGACCCCATCGGACACCTCATTCTCATCACTGAGACCCCCCACTGATTAGAAATTTAGGCCCTAATCCTTGTGGAAAAACCTATTTAAGGGCTACTGGGGTGGCTCCTTCATGCTGACATTTCACAGGCTGTTACAGTGTGAAGGGGGCACTTTCCCTTCCCACTCCCACTCTGTCCTTAAATTTCCTGTACTGCAATAAAATTACATTAGGCAGAGGGAAGGTGGGTGCTGAGCAGTATCAGAGGGGAAGGGTCAGCTAGTCTAACAGCCTGTGATCTGCAACACAGAACCTAGGAACTACCCCAGTAGCCTTTCAGACTTTTAAGCATTGATTTTATAAGTTAGGAGGCCAGATAGAACAAATATAAGATTACCACAGTCACAGTGCCTGGATCTATGAGTAATTGTCCCTGATTTATTTTGTTGGTAGATTTACTTTAAATCAACTGCAACATCTCCGATTTTTAACCCCAGAAGAGTTAGAGTTATTGAGGGATATTTATCAGAACTTCTACACCACAAAAGTGGCGTAGAAGCCCTTAAATGATCACAAATGGTACCGTATTGCTAGAACTTGTGATTATTTTCGGCTTGCAGAGTAATGGGTCTGGCCGGTGGGGGAGTAGGGCAACGTGAGATGTTAAGCAGTTAAGCTCTATCCATTCACAGCTGGGGTGCAATACCTGAATTTACCAAGGTCAAATGTGGCACTGTGTTTGAAAGAACAAGTTTTTCAACCTCCAGACAACACCTTTAATGAAGGTGACATGTTGCCTTTTTATTACAAAGGTTGCAAAAATGTATCTTTTCCTATTCCCCAATTTCTATTCATAGATTGGAAGAAATAGTTACTACAATTGCTACAGTTAGAAATTCTATGAGTTGGTTACACATATGTGAGTATTTATACACTACAGATATTAATCCCAGACTTGTAGCAATCATGTAGAATCATGAACTAACTGCCCACAGGCCCAAAAGCCTTACACAGAGTTTCCCCTCGCTGCCACCCCTTCTATAAAAAGTTTTATAGCTCCTCACAGAGAGGTGGGTTCATATACCTTAGCAGGCTTAATCATTCTTAATGCCAGCCACGAACACACCTGTGCCATTCGGGCTCGTGAAAGTGGCAGACTGAGTCTGAGCCATGGATTCTATCCTGTTATTACAAGACCCCATCTAAATACTCAACAAGCTCGAGGGAGCGCAAAGGTTCATTTTCAGCCAATCAGTCATCCTAATTAGGCTACATATAGACATTTATGAGGGTATATCTAGTGGAAATTATAGCTCAGTGTCTTGTTTTTTTCTCGCATGGAAAGAATCGTATTTCTTATTTTCACTTGGTTGGATTCTAGCACATTTTGGTGTGGTCTTATTACAGTTTATGACGTGCATAACTAAGTTCTCCATTCTTTGTCCAGACTATAACTCAGGGACTGTTTGGTGTTATGAACTATATTGTCTACGGATTTTATTTGTTCTTTATTTTTAGACATTGGAGGTTGTAAAGGCTGACATAGTGTACTTGTTATCAAATGTGAGTTTAAACAGACTCTTATTTCTTAAACTTGAAAATGTTTTAGTGCTTTGCTCATATAACACCCTTTACATAAATCAAGCACTATGTAGTGCCCAAACCAGAGCCTCAGGGGTGGAGCATGACACACAGAATGGAGTATGTCATTGAGATTCATGCTTCACCCATGTAGGTCTTGTACTATGTGGTACAGTCCCATCAGTTCTACCAAAGGTTTTCCTCAGACATAAAGAAAATCTACCTTTCAAATCAAGCTTTATAAACCAGGGATGTCTACTCATAGATCCAGGCACTTTGAAAGGGGTGATTTTCTTACATTTGTTATCAATTGCCTCCTTCCTTCTAAAAGTAAACAGAGCCCTCAGTGCTGCAGATTCACAGACTCGTTATAACAGGATGTGAAGCTACAGCACTGAAGGGCTCTGGTAGGTAACACACCTTCAGCCTCATTAGCATAATTATAAAAGTCGCTTTTTGAAGGAGGAGGGAGGCAAGATTAACAAAATATGAGAAGATTACCACAGTCACGGTGCCTGGATCTATGAGTAAGTGGCCCTGGTTTATCATGATGGCTTTTGATGGCAGTTCTCCTATATAAATGTTCAAAATAAATAACATTTCTTAGTGCCAATATAAAGAAATGGGAAAAATATCGACTTTTCTGCTATATGGAAGCTCTTTTTCCTTACCATATGTACAACTCTCATGACAACATTACCATGACATCTTAGATAGAAGTATAACACCTCTCTACTGTTAACAAACAACATCCTTTTGATGTTTGATCTATCAAACAAGGACATCAAAACAAAACTTGTGAGGTCTTTGAGATGATGGGTTGAATGTCTAGGCATTCTCTTGAATCTCCAGGTCTTAGCTCTAAGGTATTGGACACTTAGACAACCCCCTCAACAGTCAAATCCTTACTTGTCAAAGACAGACAAACAATCTACTAGGTCTCTAACATGGAGGAGTAAAATTACAGTCATATTTTTCCCCATTGGATTCCTTAGCCCAAGGCAGCAGACAGAACCGTAACACTTAAGCACGTGACCCAGCACTTTCTCTCTCCCTCTCTTCTTGGCCAACCCTACTCCAGACACTCCATTTGACATGAATGAGTTGTTCTTGGCAATTCAGCCCCAAGTTTTATTTTTGCATTAATCCAGCATAGTAGTTTAAAGATACAAAGTGTCCTTTTCTTGGAAATATCATTAAAAAAGAGGGAGGCTAGTTGGGAGCTGAGGATATTTGGATAAACTTGACAGCTCATCGGACAAGAAAAGCTCTTTTGTTCAGTGATGGTAAGCAAGAACGCTCTATTACCAGAGGATCCTTGGCCACATTCCAGTATAAACGTAGGACCGAAGAGAAAAAATGGTATAGAGAGCCTGTAAGGTCTTGACTTGAGATCAGATGTTTATTATTGTTCCTTATAGGGATTTGAACTGGTGGGCATCCTGTAGCGTAATTTTATCCTACTAGAAGGTATCAGAGTAGAAGCATGAGGAGATACAAAGGGACACTGTGAGCAAGAAGGAACCCGCTTCCTTCTGCCATTGTAAAGTCTACAGGGGAGACTCGTCCTGTGAAGGACTTGGCACAATATATCAGATTCATTTTTTATCGTTCTCATTTACTAATGAAAACTTTTCATGGGCCAAACCATAAAATAAAAGACTGTAGTATTAGCAAAGATGTCTATCACTAGGCAGGGGAAAGGAAGTATGTTGGATTATGTTTTATTATCATCCGTCAGGCATTTTGTAAAAACCATGGAGATGTAACTTGAATCTTTTTGGCTCTAAAATAAAATTTCTACCAGTCCCTCCGTCTATAATGTATTGTATTGTGAGCATGAGCTCCCTCATAGCAGTCAATGGATTCAGAGGGACTTTTAGCCCCCAGAACTTCAATCACTGGGAGGAGTCCTGCCATTTTATGTATAGAGTGAATAAGTGTGAACTACTTGAAAGGTGTTGTCCATTTTCAGCAAATAAATGATATTGTTTGTGTAATGAATAATAAAAAATTTTATGTATGAATTCCTAACTGTTTCCTAGATCCCTGGTTGCTGTCATTCAACAGGAAGCTTATTTGTTTACTTCCTGTGGATAAACACAGGTCCATGGTCACTTGATGTCACACAGGTTTTTATCTATAGGAAGTAAACCATGAAGCTTCCTGTTGAATGACAGCAAGCAGAGATCTAGAGAGCAGCGAGAAATTGATACATAAAGTATATTGGAAAATTCTAGAACTTTTCATTACACAAACAATAACCTTTATTTCTGAAAGAAATGAGCCCTCATTTTTGAGATATACCGTAAATAATATCCAAGAAAACTTCTTTACCTTTAGGCACATCCTACAGGCAATGTCCCTGGACTGATGGTATATTTTGATTTTTAAAACAACATCTGAAATATCGTGGCCAAGACTATAAAGGAAAAAAAACAATCACAGCTCATGACACGCCAGTTATTTTCCGTCATTCATGTTCGTTCGCAATCAGTGAAACTGCTCTGTTCGTTATTCTCTTAATCTAAAATGACAACACTTACTGCAAAAATCTCCTCAGCTTTTTATTATTCCTTTTTTTTTCTAAATCAAATATGATTCCTTTCACAAATATATATCAAATTGCTCGACCTCCTATAGTCGGCAAAGGTCTAATTAAACACTTTTTTTTTCAACAAACTTTAATTCGCATCCTGACAATGCCGAAATCAACGTATTGATAAATGCAATTAGGAAACAGTACGGACTGGACAACAATTGAAATGACATAAATTGAAGATTTCATTCAAAACCACTGAAAATAGCGGCGTTCATTGTCAAAAGGTTTTAGAAAAAATACGATTATCAGTATTCAAAAAAGAAGGTGTTTTAATAGGATGACATTATATTTAATATTATGACAATTATTCCATTAAAAAGACTGTACAAAAAGAAAAAATTGCATTGGACAAGAGGCACTGCCAACTATGCTATTCCTAGATATAAAAAGCATATTGGGTGGTAAAGTCTAAATAATTATTAGAAAAAACTATGGTGTGGACACAGAGCAGTGAAAATGGACTGGACAGCATGGTCAAGTGCTAGGTGATCCCATTCATCTCAGATTGGAGAGGGTCACTACTCTCTCGCTCACTTTTGTGTACAGTATATTATATATGGGTCATATATATTGTTGGGTCAGTGTTCTGTATTAAAACTTGTGTCTTATGCTTTATTGAGTTGCTTTCCTCCTCTATATTTTTATCAGCTGAGTAACATGAGTCACTTCAGGCAAACTGATTTGGTCGATTCAGGTCCCCTGTGCATAAAAGCTGTTTTTGTCTCATCTTGTAAAGCAGCTCAAAGGAAATCTACCATGCTGTAGCTACACTGATGCAGAAACAAATCTTGTTTAATTCCTGAGCTGAGTGGTTTTGCTGAAAAAAACAACTATAAAATGAAGTATGCACTGCTCCTGAGAATGATGTAATCACTGTGTTGTGCCTGACAGGCAGAAGTAATCAATCGCAACACCATCTGCTGGGTATGAGTGATCCAGCTCAGGTTGATAAGTCCTTTCTGGACAGTACAGGAAGCTCCATGTAACATGAAGACTGAAGGCAATCCAGCTTTCCCAAGATCCTGAATGTTATAATTGTTTTTTCAGCATAACCACTCGGAAGATATGCTTCTGCATAAGTGTAGCTACATCATACTTAAGGTATGATTGGTTCATAATGCATGAAATCAAATGGTAAATTTCCTTTAAGCTTCACTTATCCTGGGGAATACATCATGCGTCAACTCTTGCCATGCATGTTGTGCCAGATATACTAAGAGGATTGTGTAACCAGAATTATCCTAGGCAAGACCTGGCGTACAATTGGGCTATAACATACAATTAATATGACTGGCAGGGGTGTCCTTATCCTGGTCTTGCCCACTCTGCACCCCTCCATATTCACTTGGTCTACCATTGGAATAGGTGGGAATAAAGTTGCAATTCCTTGTGTACAAGCCATGATAAATGATGGCCATTAGTTTATTGTCATTTAGTTTAAAGCGTTTATTTTTGGTTCATATTTTTATTGACACCTGCATGGTAAATCATTTGTTAGACAAACTTTTAATATTTACGATATTTTTACTATTTTTTACTGTGTTTTTGAATACAACTTTTTTATATTTGAGATCTAAAACAATTGTTTAAATAGAACAGAAAGTAATATTGGGAAAGAAGCAGAATCTGATAGAAGGGCCCCATGGAGGCAGAAGAATCTGTCATAATAAATAAATGACTTTTGCTTTCACTCCAAGATATCAATAAAAGTGTCACTGTCGGCTCTTACCCCAATTAACTTCTAACAGTTGTCTTAGGTTTAAACTAGCACATTACTCATTATGTGTTTGCCAGATCACCAGGAAGCCTGTTAATTACAAAGAGGAATTCCACATTTATGTCTCCATCATGATGGCTTCCCTGGATTAAGAATCTTACTGAGTCTTACTGAGTCTGGGGATCTATAAATGCTTTTACTTTTTTATCTATATAAAATCTCTTCAAAAACTTTTGGAACTTTTAAAAAAAAAATATTAATCTAAAAAGGATGTTGGATTCATGAAGGACACATATTTGGCCATTATGACTTTATACATTTGTTTTTGCAAACATCAATACAGTGAATTGTCTAAAGATGTACAAGTTTAGCAAAAGGATACAGCAAGTCTATTGAAATTGTGTGGTTTTCACACAATTGTGTGGAGATCATGACTAAGACGTTTTAAACGTCGAAACGCGTCGATCTTACGTGTTCTTTTTATCCATGAACCGATGCACGATTAAAGCCTAATAAAAAGAACACGTTTGCACCTACTCCGATGTGGTTTTCCTGAGTGCCGCCCACCACTATTTTGTCACAGACAGGCTTGGTGCAAGCTATCAGAATGGGTAAGTAGTGGCGAACTCACCCTGAGATGTTCCTCTTGGCTATGGCCCTGCCTACAACAGATAAACTGCCCTGATAAGGGCAAACCAACTATCAGGAGCCTGCTAAAAAACCCTGAGACACCCTGCAAGTTGATAGCAATAGCAAAGAAATAACAAGCAGTAATAGCCTAAAGGTGTGAGAAGCCTAGTAGAGCCAGCAATGTGTGATGGAACTAAGCAGGCATCTGAATGCCTCACCCCAGCAGCTGACTGGACCAGCCACCCATCACTCTAGTAACTCTTGCTGACCGGGCTGGGCTATGGAGGAGCTGAGTGTAGTTCAATCCATCCCAAAACAGCAGGAACCTAGCCACAGTTCACACACATAAATGCCTTCTAAGGCACAAATGTTACAGAAAGTTTCCAGTTTGCCAGAGGTAACAGTATATCTGCACAACCCCTTTTATCTGCCAGCAGAACACAGGAGATGACTGGAACGCCTGCTGGCTGGTGGCCACGTGACTCACGATTCCTTGTGGCAAAAAGAAAACTTTATTTTTTAGCTTATATTTATCCTGTTAAAGTTTTCTATAATTAGCCATCCCCATATAAGCTACAGTATTATTCCAGTTCCTCAATCTGTGAACTTAGCTTTATGTGTTTGTATTGCTTCCAGACTGTGGGAAAGGTTCAAAATGCAAAGACAACTTTTAGAACACCTCATCATGACCAGTCATGCTGCAGTTTTAATTTTTAAAATATCTTAGAAATCTTAAGGTCATTTTTGTTTTGGGCCCTTTACGTAAATTTTCTCTCAACTAGCTCTTCTGAAACTCCTATCGAAGAAAGAAGTTCAGCATGTGTCCTCAATCAACTCTATCCAACCTCCCCCACCCGCCATCAGTGGTGTGGTCTACCTGTTATATTTTAATGGCTTATTACTATGTATCTCGTTACCTAGAATTTGCAGTTACCTTGATGATTCTGAGAAGTGGCCTGTTTTTTCCATTGCCTCTAGTACATCCCCCATTTATTGTTGATGTGGTAGTAGCTGCTGTAGCCTGTATATGTACTAGGACCTTATCAATCAACAATTTTATGGCATAGTAAGTCGAGCATGACCTAACCACTGATTCTCTTGTTCGGAGTAGGTTACCACGCTATTAAACACAGACAGAGCATCAAAAGTCAACGTGGGTGTAGTAGTTATTGTTTTTTAAAAGGCGTTAGCCACAGAGAACTGGTTGCAGTCAGAAACACCTCTTCTGCAGGACTCCGCGTGCACCGCTCTAACGAACAAAATAATCAGGCACATGCTTTAAACACATGGCTCGCAATATATCTTTATGTGCTTCTGCTGGCCTGCTCATAAGTCCTCAGACATTAAAGTACAGCTCTAAAGAAAATCCCTGATTCTGCAATCTATTTAATGAGGGGGATTTGAATTTATTTATTTTTTTTATTTATTCTTTTTTTAATTTTATTTTATTGTGGGCAATTTAATTAAGGAGAAATAACATGGTTGCCATCCAGGGTTGGTGCTTTTTTGTAATTTAAAGACAAGCATCACCATAGTTTAAAACATTTCTTATTTTATCCTGATCTAAACAACATCACAATTACCAAATATGTCTAAAATCACATGAAGATAAAACGTCATGAACGATTCCATCATGAACGATACCACTAGTTTTAACGATTAGTGGTCGTATAGGTCAATAGGCCTGAATCCTGCAAAGCATACAAATATTGTACGGTAATTCACATTATACACAAATAAAATTTGTTTTTTAAGAAAAAGGTCATCCCCATTTTCAGTTCTGTAAAAAATGGATGAACCACAGAAAACACATGACCTCAAAACAATAGGATCATGAGCTGTCTGTGGAAAAAACTTACAGTATTTGATTTAGTCCTGTGATGGCTTCTGTAGCAAAAAAGCAAAGCAATACTATGTATCCCATCAGAAAGTCATATATTTTTATATGTTAAATTACCAATCATAATAAATAATTTTCACCCCATTAGTCTCATTCACACATGCTGATTTTTAAACACTTGTAAAATAGCCATAAATTTCAAGCTTTTTCAAAATTGCCAAAATAAGTTTCATAGCCAAAGCATTCCTCATTTTGAAACAAATCCTAAAAACACCAAAATATAAGGGGAGATTTATCAGAAGTGTCTGAGAGCAGAACTGTTCTAGTTGCTCATGGCAACCAATCAGAGCTCAGCTTTATTTCCTCACAGCTGTTTATCACATGAAATCTGAGCTTTGATTGGTTACCATAGGCAACTACAACAGTTTTGCGATCAGACACTTCTGATAAAACGCCCCGACAGTTTATTTGATTTATTCCTTTTATATGTAATTATTGCATCCATTTTTACGCTACGCGCAAACATTATGTGAAAAATGTACGATATGCAGTGCCACAAATTTACTGTGCATTATAAGTACTTAGTTTGTCTATCTTTATGTTTTCAAAAGCCTGTCCTAAAGAAATCCATGTTGAAAATTATTTACATGACAATCCAACATTTTTAAAATCCAATTGTCACAGAGACCAAAAAAAATTTGTCTGGGGTTACAATTATAAAATATACAGTTCCGACTTACATACAAATTGAACTTGTATTTTAGTAGCATGAAATAACTGGCAAGGTTGTTTGAATGCTTCACAACCATCATAGGACTAATCAATGTGTGGCCATCCCACACAGATATTGGCACAGAAGCTTTCCAAGGTATAAAAGGACGCTTCTTTATTCAGTCTATTATTGAATTCTATTGAAAACAAAGGGACATTAGTGTGGGTGTTCTTGATGTGAATTTCACGACTCGGAATAAACGTAAAAAAAAAAAAACATATGTGAACACATCCTAGGATGTCTACAATCTTCAATATCAAATTCATCCTGACACATTTTTTTTCAAAAATACTGTCCCATCTACATCTGAGCAAATGCCATAAAGAACCTATGAGATCTATAAAAATTAAATGTACAGCCTTTACTAAAAATTACTATTATATTTTTTTTCTATTTTTATTTCTTTATTTCACAGAATGTGATGGTTTTTGAAAGAAATGTTTTAATTACTTAGAACAAGGGGGTTGATGCCATCTGAAAATCATTAAGTATAATTGTGCCGGTCCTGGGTTAAATAAGTCTGCACACTTTGGGATCAGGGAGCACAAATATGTAAACAGTGGGTAAGTGGCAGCCCCCGTTCCCACCTCAGGAGGTTTTCTATGCTTTTTATTTTAGTTTTACTATGAGTCGCCTTTGCACATATTTTCTTCCTGCTGCTTTCTCTTTGGGTCTTTTCCAAATCAGCCTGTGTGTGACCACAGTCACTGGTTAGCGACCGAGAGGAAGGAGTGGGTTTAAGCCCAGGGAGGTAGATAGGAGGATACATGTTAATCAAGGGGCTTTTATTACTCGGTTCTACTATAGACTAGTGCCTGCTGTACTCTGGATTAATTCACTGAATCCGAGTAGAATTCCAATGCTGCAGTCTTTTAGAGCTAAGAGATAACCCACCTGAAATTTTTATACGTATTACATTCTAAACTGTGTCCCACTTTTTGATCTAGATTACTTGGAATTTTTGGAAAAAAGCTAAATGCACAATGTCCTTAAACAGAGCATCTTGTACAGTTCAACCTTTGCATTTGCACCACTGCTGCTGATTTACTCTAAAACTCACAGCATAAGACTTGGGTTTACATATAAAACACTGGACCGATATCGATTACTTATCCCCATCCTCCTTTTCAAAAACTTTAGACCCCTCAAAACATATGCCTGTAACCATTATAAAAATCATCCTTGGGACAAATTAATGAATCTAAAAAAAGGTGGCCTTTAGAATACTTAAATTATGCTAAATAACTCCCCATATATTTATAAGCATACACGCTACATTCTCATAGCTTCCTATGGCAGGAACCTCAATAGTACACTGACCTACCTACAAAAGAACATGTTGGTGGTATCAGTTTGGCATCAGTTCTTCAGTAATAAATTATCAGTAAACTAAAGTCTATGGAGGGATTGTTGCACATTGCATTGGCCTTTTACTATATCCAGCCAAGAATTGCGTGGCTGGATCAGTTCTACGGCAGGTCCTTCATGATGAAGAATTTGACTATGACCTGGGTCAGGAACCTCCGCAGGCTATAGCTAATGGGCTGATGAGGAGCGACCCAACACAGCTCATTCAATGTTCCTCCCTGCCCACTTAGCATGTAGGTGGCATAAAGGAGAAACTGTCTCAAATCCACCTCCATGAGTGATCCATGATACACAGCTCTGACTAGAACATACTTTTAGTGGATCGATCACATGTTCCTTTAGAATAACAGCCTTAGGCACTGATCAATAAAAATGTATTGCATGTAGTGCAGTGTATGCTATCGAGTTTCACTATCATACTTCTGCTCTAAAGATCTAGGAGTTGTGACCTTAGAGGGATTCTCCAAGTAAAAGGTGTATAATATGAGCACTGGGGCACATTTACATTTAAGGGCATTGCGCCAGTTTTCTGTCAGATTTTGCAAGTTCTTTATAGTACAAACCCATTTGTTGTGCAGCTGCACTAGTCTTTATGCAACACACATTTCTATACTGAAGGGGGCGTTACGGTGCTCAGTCAGACCATGCGCCAGATTTAACATGCAAAGTCCGACAGAATTTTGTTGCACTCCCCATGGTAAAAGGGGTGCATCAAAAAGTGGTGAACTCTGTAGGGGCAGTGCATGAGGCACCAGATTCATGCATAACATGCACCAAATCTGGTGCCCCCTGAACACTGCACAGGCAGACTGCACATAGTGAAGACTGCACTGTTCTTAGTAAATGTGCCCCATTATGTGGTGCTAGTTCTGATTATCTCACTGGACGATTGTGACTAGACTATGTCAAACAATAATTCCTCATACAATATTTCCATCACATAATTAAATGGTTCAAAGCATTCTTTTTTATTTGATTTTTATTTTTTTCATTTTTTTTTATCCGTCCAACCCAAAAGGTTAATAAATGACACTGATCTATGGAATGAAGGATCCATTTAGGATAAATATGTGACAGAAGGGTTTTTCTCTTATAGAATAAGTCTAATAATGTAAAACAAAAGCTCTGAGTGCAAAAGTGACTGACAGATACATATAAAAAAAAAAGCTTTTATATAACAGCAGAGGTGAGAAATACAGGAAGCTGCTGTATCCCCTGCATTAGCTAAACAATGAGCGAAAGCGAAAAAACAACAGGGTTATTTGTGTGGGTTTTACAAGAACCTCTAAAATCATGATAATTATAGCGTGCTTGTCCTATAACTAAGCAAGGCCCTGTTGGGTCAGACATAATTGAGAGACCCCCTCGCCTCCATGCCAAGCCGAGCTTATGCAGGTAGAAATCAGCTGTGCTTACTCCTAATGTGTCTTCCCTTTCAGAAATCAGAAATTCCCGCATGGATAATTCTATTCGAAACATTAACAATATGATATATTTAAAGGGAAATTTAGGCAGCTATTTTTGGTAGCAATACACAGTTTAATGTAACCTGCATCTGTGGTGGAAGGAAAGAAATGTTATCAACATCGCAAAGGTTTCATTCTCAATAGGTGGCGCTTTTAAGAAATCAGGTGTAAAGGCAGCAGAACTCCTTTAATCCAGAAACTCCAAGATATTCCACTATTCTCCTAAGGATCTTTTAGCCCTTAGTTGTAAAGTGGTTTACCACTAAAAGTTATGATAGAACTATTAAGCAGACACAGATTTTAACTAATACTTGTAGCTTACACAAGCTTCATGGGGGTTTTTTAAAATAAATTTTATCAGAAAAATTTTAAACATATAAAAAAAAGAGTTCAGCAAGATTCTACATCCACAGCAACATAATTACCTCTTTTTCATCATAACAGATCATCATTTTCCATCAACTACTTTCAACAAATTTGTAAAGCGCTACGGAATTTGATGGCGCTATATAAATAAAGATTATTATTATTATTATTAACAAAAACAATTACTTTATTAGACAAGTTAGAACCCATATCTCCCCCCACCCCATGTGACTGGTGGCAACACACTCTGATAATAGTTATCAAATATTCTTATACATATATTCCATTATTTCCTTGGTCTACCAGACTACTCCTCTCATACCTCGGCCATGTGTACCCCATCTACATCTACCCCATCGTAGAATTCACTTATTGCCATATTATCCAAATTCCAATTTTAATGCCCAGGATACATATCTTTGCTTCATAAGGTACAATACAGCCAAATCACACCCGTATACTCTCTAGTATTTCCCACCAAAAAGAAATAATTTTGGGCACCTCCACATCATATGAATTAAGTCCTCGCCTACCGAGTCCCACCTAGGACATTTTTCTTCTTTATTCCGCCTAAACATATTCAACATTTTAGGGGTGTGGTGAACTCTGTGCAACAAGAATACTTGAGACACAATATATGATAGGTCATTAATAGTATATGTAATTATTCTCGGGGAGTCATCCTACTCCTCAATTGACCGATCCCTCAGATCTTTTTTTGCATTTTTCATAACAATATGGAGCAGGACCCATCAGTTCTCCATTATCCAGCAGCTTATAAATTTTAGACATCATACCTTTTGGTCTAATCTGTGATCTAAGCACATTAAGAAGGGAATGTTGTTCTTCTTTAAATTCACACTTGGCCGAGGACAAGCATCATAGTTACAACATTGCCGTGGAGGCAACCAAATTGTCCGTTCCAAAATAGGCAACAGTAAATTTGAACCATCAACACCTTGATGACACATGTTTGCACTTCAGAAACATTACAGTACAAGACAGTCTTATCAGTCTTTTATAAGACACAGCATATCCATTGCAATAATTCAGTAATAATAGCCAGAAGACATTTTCACTGTAGATAAGCCAGTAATTTGTCCTTCTGCAGCCTCTCAATCTTTTGCAATGGAAGCATGGAAGACCCATTTTCAACCCCCTCTCGATCTCACAGGCCTATGACACATTTCATGTTTATTATGTATTAGGGAAACAATTGGAGGTATAAAGGAAGGACTAGGTCTTACATAGCTTGAATGCCCATTTCACATATTGCACCATACAATTGGCCACAGATCTTCATGGTTGTTTTGTTCTTTAAAGGAAATCTACAATCAAAATCAGGCATGGATAAACCAGGAGCACTTACTCATAGATCTAGAACTTTGGTCACCTTCTGATGGTAGTTTTTGAGGGTAGATTTCCTTTAACACACTGCACTTCCCCTGTCCTAGCCACATGGGCAAAAGCTTGGATATTTATAGTCAAACAGAATGCCGATTTACCATATGGTTCCACAGTAGCAATTTGAAAGGAACCAATGAAATTCAAGAAGCCATTTGCAGAAGTCAAGCTGTGGTTTACAGTTGTTGTAAAACAATGGATAGGAAAACTGCAGGGTATATGACATCCACACAGCTACCTTGTCTTGAAAAGTGGGAATCAGATAGAAGATAAATATACAGTGTAAGATATTTGCCTTTATAGCCATTTCCTGATTTTTTTGGGTGTATGCTGATTTGTAGATCTTTACTTGTAGATCTATGCCTTAGCAGTAGGAAAAAATAATCTATAACCCATGAATTGTACACAAAAAGTTATGTAAATGATAATATCTCTGTAGAGATGCCTGAATTCCACATATATCATCCATACAGTGCATATACTGTGCTTATTCATGAGCTCTTCATCTAAGCATTACATAGAGGGAAGCTCCTCGGACTGCACACCACGGCTTCACAGTGATACAATTGTGTACTGTAATTTTTTGCTGCTAGCAATGCGGGCAAAGGCCACAAATTGCTCTTCATTCCCATGCACCCTGACAATGGCTGGATTAAGACCTATCCAGATGCTCTGTAAACCTGTCTTACAAAAAAGACCTATAAAATAGCTGCCATTTACCACCACAGTGTACAAAATAAGGGTCTGCGATTGAAATTTAAAGAGACAGTACCCTACAATAAAATTTATCTTTCAGATACAGTGTCATTAAAGTTCATTAAATGATGAATGTAGTCTTCTGCCGATATTTTCATACCAGTGCTGTCTCTTGCTTTCTGTTAGCTGTTGTAGATGCATGCAGGTAGGGCTGGGGTATGGGGCAGGCTATGTAGGCTGCTGCATAGGGCAGCATTTAGTGAGGCCTTGATTTTCTTATATATAGTCTTGTCGATAATAGTAGTACTTAACAATAAGTTAACTAAAATGTCCTTCTTTCAGGTGTCTGAGGAATTGGAAGAAGAGAAGATGTGCATTGAAAACAGCCAATCAGGATCAGGGAGCTGGCTTAAATTTATCCGAATGGCGTGTTCTTGTGATGAACAAAATTTAGCAGTCTGTTATCAGAATGAGCAGGTAAAGTGATGGTTATTTCCACCTAATGATGTTTTAAGTACGTGGACACTTATGTGAAGTCCAAAAAACCCTCTCCCCCTCATCCTCAACTATGTGATGGTCAGCTGTTCTGTCTACTTGCAGCTTTTAATACTCAGAAGGAAGAGCCAGGTGGGACCCTTATTGATCCCTCAACAAAAAGTCTACCTAAGGATTTGTGTACATGTTCATATATGACGGCCATGAGCTATCCGCAAAAATGGCAGCTAGTTCACGGTCGCCATAGAGGTGCACTATACACAGACATGGTGCGGTGAGCTACTATGTCTCACTTCACCGTTTCTGAGCTGTGCTGCTAAGCGGCAAAACACAGGGCAGGTCCTATTCCTGTCCTGCTGAAGTAAACGGACATTTGCATGAATCCTTACTTTGCATCTTACCTATTAATTACTTGTTAGCTCTTCCTGTAAGTGTTACTGCAGCACTGGTAGTTCTGTTGTTCAATTGTGCACAGGTCACCACTAGACCTACCCAAGCTTCATCCGTGTGCCATTTTATATGAAGGTAGTACAACCATGTGACCCTTCACGAGTCTAGGACAGGCTTGTGAAATCATTTGCCATACTACAGTTTTGGTTTTGCCGATTAATTGATGACATGTAGATGACACATGAACAATCCTTGTGAACATATGGTTTGTCAAGAATTATACACTGATGACATGCAGACATGTGCAAAAACGGACCGGAGAACAGCAGATGTTTATGTGCTATGTGCAGGTAGCCTTAGTCTGCTTCATAGTAACTGAGGACAGTCAGCTTATACTACAAAGATGGAGGTTACAGTTCAGGAAATAGATGAGCTAGTGGGGAAATCAATCGTCTCTCAGTAAAATAATCACTTTGCCCTATAGACATTGTAGTTCCTAATCTAACAATCGAACATTTATTGTTTCCTCCACCTCCTGCAGGGTCTTAAGTCAAGTTACCCATTATGGCTTCAGTGAGGTAGAACCTTGTCCACCATCATTTGTAGTGCAGCTGTATCTCATTCCATGCTGGCCATGAGAGTGTTTTGACACAAGAAGGTTTTTTTGATCCTTACTGACCAGAGCTGCAGTCAGACCACTCAATCACCTTGATTAAAACCCCAAGTGCCGTTAAAAGGCATACCGACCCAATCACACACCTAATTACCAGCCGCAGCGCACGATTGGCAAGTCGCCCCTGGTCACGTACATTATAATCATGAAACCTTTACAGGAAACAAAGTTAAAAAAAAAATCAAGAGAATAGCTTACATAGAAAAAAATAAAAGTAGAAATAAAAGGTAAAATTGAAAAAAGTGACTAACCCGTTAATTTGTATGTATGTTATTAATCAGGTGTCACCGGTGGGCACTTATAGAGGCAGGCTGTAAAAATATATGAACAGTCGGGAACCTACTGAGGAACAAAAGAGCTTTAATCTTATGGGGCACATTTATCATATGCTGGTGCTAAGTGTGCCAAAGTATGATGGTGCCCCCCCCCCCAGCACCCACCAGATCTATCAGAAGGTTGCGGCCCCCTGATAAATCCAGACGGATAGCTAACTTGGCGTGGCACTTTTTAGGCCAGATTCGGCCTGAGGTAGAATTGAGCCGAACCCTGCACCTGAATGGGTGCAAGCTATAGGCAGTGTGCAGGTAAGGAGCAAGAATGCCCTGTTCTGACCCACTCCACCACTGACCATGCCCCCTTCATACCTCTCCATGCCCATTTATTGTGGAAGTGCCATAGGTTGGGAAATAGGCACAAGAAAACTGGCACATAAGCCCTGGTAAATGTCCCTTTATATCTAATGTTGGTTACTATTCATTATTGGGGGGATTTAGTTATATAAATTTAGTTTTGACCCATATGGACACTACTATAATTCTCAAAGGGGTGGGTACTTACACAGCTTGCTCAGACTTCTGAATGGCCCTTTGGTCCTTTGGAAGCCATAAACGTAGTCACATTGGTTATTACACAACATAATAAAAAACAGAAATAACTTCTGCATAACTCAAAGTATATAACGCAAAGCCTCAAGAAGTCCAGTTGTGGCACCTCAAAAATGTAGAAAATGTGTGTTTTTTTTTTTTTTTTCTGTCCTGTTAGACAAACAAGGTGCCTGTACCAAAGAATTTGCTGTGGTCAGGATCACCTGGCCCAGAGACACCATTCCTAATTGCAAATCTGAAAAAAAAGCATTGACCACAATCATAGATCCTGGTTTCTGGCTGAATGGAGATTGATGTTGCCCCCCACCACCTCCAGTAAGAACAGAAGACAGTTGTAGTACACGGCTGACAGTGATGGATAGATAGTAGTTTGTCCAGGCTGTGAAATAAGTTTCCCTTTGTCTGGAAACAGCAGTCGAAGTTCTTATTAGCCAAATAGATGGGGCCAATTGAAGAAATGCATTTTGCATAAAATAACTAACTTGATATTTAAGAAAATATAGTTCTAGTATTTAATAGAAAATTACATAATGGCTGTCCTGGTGCCAAATGAAAAACAAAGAGTCTAACAGTGAATTAGAAGGTCCCTTGGAGACGCACTTCACACTTTGGGAAATCTGTATTTTACGACCTACAGTAGGTTCATGCTTTATTTGAGCGTAAATCAGCTAACCGTCACTATACAAATAAAGGCCATTCAAATATGCAAGATCATTTCATGAAATATTTCCCCCAGTGAAATGCAGAAATTACCATAGCATTCATTCACCGCCAGTGCTGATCATGAAGTTGCAGATCATTGCCTCTAAGGAGGAGGTGCGGTGATTTTGTATTCCACCTCCTAGCGACATCATTTTGTCCTAATGCCATTCTAATAAACAGAAGGTAGCCATAACATTCTGGTGATTCTATGGTTTGATTTACACCCAGGGCCACAGGTCTCCAAGATACTAGTACCCTACCAGGCAAAACTATATTTTAACATCTTACACTGATACCCCAACGATGATCTGACCAAGATTGGAGATGTGCAAATCATCCAATATTTAAAGCTTAAAGCTGCAAAACGTCCAATTCCATTCGCTCTTGCTCAAATCGCCATAGAAATTAATATATAAACTCCATCCAGCCTCTAAAACAAAGTTTTTTTTCATGAAAAGGTCCTATCTTTTTTGCTACATTTTTACAATCTTTTTTCAGCTTCCCTTGACCTTACCCCAACTGTAAGCTCTTGGATGAATGACAGCAGAAGCAAAGCAGAAAAAAATCAGATTCGGTGCCTGAAAATTGTCAAATTCACACTGATTCTACAAACCAACTAATAGATTTGCTCATCTCAAATCCCAACCAAAACTTTTCTGAGACCCTCAGATACCAGCTTTAACCTACAGGGAAAATCAATAGCAAGTATAACTTTTTTCTACAGTGCCACCACAGGAGAAATGGGGTATTACATAAATAACTAGTTCCCACTGAAATAAGATAAGATGTCCAGGTAATGCATAGTCCTGAAATTATGTGTTATCTAATTTATTGATTTATTTTATTTACTTATTTTTATGCCTTATAGTGCAATATAATATTAACTATGGGTTATTTCTGGGAATACTTGATTATAGGTGAGTACCAGTGGCATTCAGTTGATTGGTGGTTGTGAATGCTGTTGCTCCTCCATAGATCACTTAATTATTACCTTTTCTATCGACAGTATTATAGTTAGAGTCATAATTATACTTTTCTTAATTTTATGGTTATTGAAATCTTTATTGTGATGCTGTGGTGCTTTATTATGTGCTGTGACAATCGGGAAGGACTTGTTGACTTGCTCAGTGCACCAGACAATAAAGCAGTACAATAAAGTATACATTTGTTTATAAGCCAATGAAATGGGGTTGGTATAATGGTTATATCCCTTCTGATCACCACAGTTCTAAGCAATAAACTAACAGTAAGAAAATGCTACAGTATAGAGTTATTGCTCTGCAGATATAACACTGGGCCTCTAACCCCTGGAGGCAGACAGTACCAGAACTTTGTACATCATGTTTACAGTTAATACAAACTCTGTACAAAAATATTCTCCCTATTTGATCACCCCATGATCATCCCTCTGATTTTCCTTGTTCTTCCCCATTGCTGCCAATGATGATAACACCAAAGCAATCAGAAATATCTGCTACGCTATTCATCACTACTTACTAAGGACGATAATCAGACTAAAATACATACCTAAGAATAGTAGCAACTGGAAGTGGGAGGCCAAGAAAAAAACCCTATATGACAGATATGTCACTGAGCTGCCCAGGATGTTCTCCACATCTATTGAAGCCTCTGAGGTCATCCCAGCTGGTTAAACAAAAGAGGTCCCTGTGTGTAATGAGCGGCAGACAATAGTGATTGATAACTGCAAGCTTCGGACACATGAAAGGAGCGATCCATAGAAAGAACTTCAAGGTCACGAGATGCACTTTATCCCCTAGGCAGCTGATTATGACAATCTGGGGCCTAATATGAATAGGGATAATGTAAATTGCTTTTATTTGCAATTATCACCAGGGTGGTAAAAAGCATTTCCTCTTATTTTTAACACAAGATTGAAAGGTCATCCACACTCAATTATGTATCATTGAAAGGTGTCTTGGGTGTCAGGATATTATCCCAGAGCAGCAGCAAGACTTTCGGAAGGAGACAAATTTATCTTCAATCCTTCTCAGAATGGAAACAGATGCTAGGAGAGGGGGACCAAGGCATGGTGAATGCTGCGATAATTAAAGGGAAACATTGATATAGATACATTTGGATAATAGGTCACTATTATGGCTAGGTCCAGGGGTCAGGATAGTTGTATTGTTCTATGTATAGAATATAATAGAATTGTGCTCTGGTCATGTCCTATGGTCAGGTCATGTTTAAGGTTTTTGTGTTTTATAAAACAGAATATCAAAGATTTGTGCAATGTTCATATAATGTATGGTGCTGTTGTGATCTAAAGATGTAACTGGTGTGAAACTAATGGCCATGGTGCACTACACTGTTATAGTAGCCCCCCTTTCTATTACAGTACAATTATAATAGTGTGCGCTTATAGTGTGGCATACCCATGATAAGATTAGTACATGCAACATGTCTATGTATGGTGTAGAACAGAGCTGTATAGTAATTATGTCCAGGCTTCTGGTCCAGTTTGGTGGTGTAGTATTCTAGGTGTATTGTATTATGGTTAAGGCAATAGTAGTGCCATGTTTACCGCACACACCCTGCCCTAGACCCAAAGCCTTAACATTTCCCATTGAAATCCCATTCAAACACAACAATTATATTGACTTGACAATTTCTAAGTAATTACAATAATATTTGGTCAGTGTTAACAGAGGTCATAATGTATAAAACATATCTTAGTTTGAGATAACCAAATCACTTCAATATATTTTAAATGACCCTGCCCACTGTGCCCCTACTTCTTTAGATATGTTATGAGCCACTTATCCTATACATTATTACACTTCTCTCTGTGTTGCCAAACCTACAGTATATACTACAAACCCCATACCTTCATTCTTATATACTGTTATCCCATGGGTCCCCCACAGCTTATGACACACTGGCAATAGTTGTGCCTAGGATGAAAGTAATCATTTTTTTAAAGGAAATCTGCCATTTGTTTGTATGCATTATGAACCAAACATACCTTGAGAATGCAGTAGCTACACTGATGCAGAAACATATCGTGTTTAATCCTAGAACTGAGTAGTTTTGCTGAAAAAACAATTATAAAATTATGATAATGAGGCTCTGTCGCTTCTGTGGCTGCCACAGCGCTTCTCCTCTTACTCTAACTATGCACTGCTACAGAGAATGATGTAATCACTGTGTTGTCCCTGACAGGCAGATGTAATCAATCGCTGCACCATCCTTCAGCTGCTGTATCATCCAGCTCAGTTTCATTAGTCCTGTCTGGACAGTTCAGGTAGTTCTTTTATGTAAGGACCCAGACTGCACCCAGCTATCCCAAGGTGCTGAATTTTATAATTTTTTTGGTAGATTTCTTTTAATTTATGATCATAGCAAGTAGTTGGATCATGTTGGGAGGTCTAAGTGCTTTATAAACATAGTCTAATAAAGTAGATTTTATCATGATAATCAGTGGTTTGGTCATGTTGGGAGGTCTGGTCATTTGTATAGAATACGACTCAATAGTAGTATATCCATGTCAGCCAATACAATGTATTATTTGTGGCATGATGTTGAAGATATACACTATTCTTTCACTTTCATAGAAATACATCCTATCTCTATGAGATGAATACCATAATTATTGCTGAGCGCTTGCATTTAGCATGTATATTTCAGCTTGTTTACTGAGAGTTACCTGTGGGTTTGTGGTGAGGAGGCAGTGTTATAACCCTGTGAATACATCACACCAGCCCCTGTGGTTATGACAGCTGCTACCCCAGTATAAAGAGGAACTGGGAGCCACTCGCTTGCCTGTTTCCACAGTGTCATGGAGAGAAAAAATATGTGTTATAGTCAAAGGGCAAAGTGGTATTCGTATTCAGGGTTTCCATAACACAAACCCTATTAGTCATTATTGTGTAGACAAAAATGCTTTCTCTGCAAAAAACACCAAGTGAGCTAAAAAACAATGGATATGTTTCATAAGCCAGTCCTTCAATTCTAGATTTCTTCTCGATTTAGCTTCTAGAAAACAGTTCCAATTGGTTGTTTTTCTACAGTTTGATTTTTCATCTTCTGGCTTCCAAGTCATATAGTGGTGTTCAGGGATAGATTTATGTTGAATGGTCACTGTAAGATGCCTTCTGTTGGTCAACTTTTCATGCTATATACCATAAAAGAGAGTACTGAATAACCACAAAAAGTCACAGGATGTAAAGTTTGCATAACAATGCCGATTGATGCTCTATACCTTCATAGGGAGTACCTATAAACATACCACAAAGAGCCACACAATGTGGGGTCCATATAAGAATGCCAGTCGGTGCTATATACCATCATAGAGAGTACCTATAACCATACCAGATGGAGCCATAAGATCTGATGTCCATATAACAAGGGCAATCGGTGCTCTATACCATCATAGAGAGCACCTATAACCATACCACACAGAGCCATATAATGTGGTGTCCATACAGTATAACAATGCTAATCATTGCTATATACCTTCATAAAAAGTACCAATAACATACCACACAGAGCAATACAATGTGGTGTCCATATAACAATGCCAATTATACAGTGATGTATATATACTAGGAAAACTACACCATTATAGTTCCTCATGCTCATGTCTGGATTTTGTAAAGATTCCTGCAGTATACATCCATCTTGAAGGTGTTTAGTGTCTTTTTCCCCTTTTTTATTCTTTTTTTCCAAACACTTTTTTTTGTTGGTTAATATGGGTTAATATATGGAATCTGTCATATTTAAATAAGCTGCCTCTTTAATAACTTGTCCATCACTTTAATCGGAGTTGAGTTGCAAGTGCATGGAGATTGAAGCTTGCCATGCACCTCCATTATTGGTGTTAGTATTGCTGGCCAGGGATGCTGCCAGAACCTGATCAATGGGGTTTGTGTGACCCCAGCCAATATAAGGCTAGGTCATTCATTAGGAAGGAAATAGACAGCACTTCTCATCTGTTCAAAGTCATTATTGGTGGGTTCATGCAGCCTCGTGGTCCTGTTTCCATGGACCCGATCTTATCAATCCAAGGAAAAAGTCTTCTTCAATGTGAAGAAGATGAAGTTCTTTATTCACAAAGCATAAACAGAAACATTTTGATCCGTCATAAACATCATAAAAATTCCCAGGAAGAAGGGTCGGTAGCAATAAATGTAGCACCACGGCAGATTTATACCTTAACACCTGCAGCACAAAGCGTTTTTTGTTTTTATTTGGGATTCACGCCCTTGGTCAATATCTGGCCCCAGCCTTAGAGAGATATTTCTGCACTGATAATTGTATGTAAGATAAATATATGAGAATTTTGCTGCAATAAAATATACTATTTAAAAGAACAAGAATATGTAAAACAGTAGTCAGGAAGTTATCTACAAACGTTCCCACAGTACAGGATGCATTGTATAAAGTCAGCTTTACCAAGCACTTACTCACCCTTGCGGCCACTTGTCACTAACCTGTGCTTTCACTTTTACTGTATGAAGTTCACACATTTTCTAGTTGTGAATAAATCTAATGCAGAGTGCCAGCTTGTATGAGCAGCAACCCAATTACCTGGGCAATGACAAAAGGGGTGTCTGGGTTATAGAAAAACCCCAAATTTACTAATCAGATTTCACTTGTCAGTTTCTAGGGGTACATGTAGGTGCATCACATGACTTCTGTATAAGCCTTATATGAGATAAGCTTTCATTTCATCCTTAGGAACATACACTTTGTACCTAATGGGAAAAAATTAGGAAAGGTGAAAATCATCTGACCTGACCTTGACTCTCCATACTAAGAAAAGTCAGAGCTCATTTCATGTCATGTCCAATCCCTATCAAGGTGATCAATTGATCCCTAGGGATGAGGTTGATCCATTGGTCAGTATAATAGCAATATGTGTGTTTGACCCAGGGGCTATATATGTCAATAAAGCACAAGTATATCACATTCTGTGAAACCTTTTCATCTGAGAGCCCAAGTGGGCGAATACCCCAGGACTTGATATCTAAGAAAGCAGGGGTTTGTTTTTTTTTATTTCTTTTGTTTTACGAGTGATAGGTAGATGTTATTGCATTGGGGTAGAGGAAAATGAAATTACATATCTTTGCCCACATTTTACATTGCTTTATATCTTATATGCTGCATACATCTCCCACATGTATGATGTTTTCATTGCCATTGTTGTGCTTTTGTCCCAATGGTGGAGCCCTTTTCCATATTTTCCATATTTCCTATTAGGTATAATAGAGAAGCTCCACCATGTGTTACTCTGTCAAGGTGACACAAAAAAGGGTGTCAAAAACCATCCACTGTTTCTAAAATAAATTGGGGGGAATTTATCATTTTGTTTTTTGTCCATGTTGGACGTTGTTTTGGCACAGTTGTGGTACAAATACTGTTTTGCATCTTTCCATTGTACCAAAAAGATATAGGACATTGCTGATTCTTGTTAAAATGCACCAAATTCATTATTAGCATGGAACAGTTTTCACAATCATGAACTGAATTAATGATTTTTTGGTTTGACACAAAATTTCATTTAGGCGCATGTTTTTCCGCAAAATGACTACAGTGACCCCCCCCCCCCCAGTGTAGAAATGGGATGAAAACTGCTAACAAGTTTATCAAGACCATTGCTTATTAGCGGGATATGAGTTCTAAAAAAAAGAACATTTTGCAACAAACCTTCAAAAAAACAATATTATGAGACAAAAAAAAAATACAACAACATACATAGACGCACGGGATGAGTTCAGATAAAACAAATATGGAATTGAACATAGACAAACAAATCAAAGACAAATTGTAAGGATAAATTCCCTCCATTGTTTTTATGATTTTACACACATAATGAAAGATTAGATTTTGCAGTACTTTTGCCCAACAGAATCCATCACTTCTACAATACAAGAGGAACCATTTTATAGACAAAATGCAAAGTTTCATTCAACTTTTAGATTAGCCCCCACCTTATCTTTTTACAAGACGTGTACTGTGGACATCAGCTACCTAAATATGGTTGTTTCATCTGCTAGCCAGTAAAATATCCCAGGAGAAATTACAGACTTATAGTCTATCTTAATTTGTGCATAAAAGAGTTAATACGGAAGTTAGCAAATTATAACTTGCATCATGGGGCAGTAAATACACCAGTTGATAGTGCGAGCGCCAAGATCATAATCATATTTACAATAGCTCCTGTGAAGTCATTCCTCTACAATGGCTCCTTTGGCCCAGCAGACAATACAAATAACTTACACTTACATTGCTAGGAAAAAACAATGCAAGGGATTGTTACACCGTCCAGCACAAGCTTTCTTCATCAGCCCTGAAGAAAATATACATTTTTGTTTCTTGTAATTAAAACAAAGGAAAGAACATCAGGTCCCTGGGAGCAGCCTCCACCTCTTCCTCTCACTATTCAGAGCTGGGATGGAGGAACGGGTCAGTCCCGTGCCCAAATGTCTGGACCCCTTGCTACATGGGCTGGAAGGAAGTGAGGCTTTTGTTATGAGCAATTTAATATCTATGTTCACTTGCTGGTGTAAATTCTGTCTAGAGGCCTGCAGAATATCTGCAATAGATTTTGAACCTTTTTGTGACAATGTATACAAATCATTGTGTGCAAATTCTGCAAATTAATCATAATGTAAAAATCTAACTATATAAAAATGCAATGATCATTACATAACTATTTCACCATGCTTTTCACTAGGTGAAACTACAATACGTAAACTGGGCCCTTATGTGGCCATAATTATTTTGGGACCAAGGAGGCCTCTCACCAACACACTAAAGCTCAGTTCACACCTGCGTCTCGGGTTTCCATTTAATTTCTATTTTAGGATGAGAACTAAGAAAAGAAGGTGAACAGGAAAGTTATTTCCATTCCCTACTAACTTCCCGACACAGAAGGTTCCCTTCCGTTACAACTCAAATATAAAAGCAGGAAAAAGAAATGGCTGCTGCGCTATTTTTTCTGCTATTTCATAATGAAATGGGGGAACACTCAGGTGTGAACTGAGCCCAACTTATTATAGTTTCATTTTATTACAAATATATCATATATAATATATTATATTAAAAAAGTATGTAGTTTTTGGTGTGATAATTTGGAGAAATCCACTGGGTTGAGATATCTGAAATTTAAAACATCAAGAAGATCAAATTAAGGGCTTAACGTAATTTCTTATAAGGAGAGGGTAGTATTTTTATTTTATTTGTATTCATTTTTGTTTTGTGTTCCATAAAAAATATGTATGCTTGTTTTAATTTTTTTGCATACATTTAAATGGTACCATACTTTAAACATCCATTTTGATAATATATTTCTCCCCTATTCTTTGACTTATTATTCAATCCATTCATTCTAACAATGTAAAAATAAGGGGAGGGGGGATTTATCTTTATTGTGGAACCTTGTGCCATTTTATCCAGAGTTTGGGTATATTTAGTTTACCTTAGCAAGTTTTAAATCTTGCTTTGTAGATAAAAAATGTTTTTGGGCAACCCATGCAATCTTAGCACAATATGGCAGCAATGGAGTGGAGTTTTTTTTTGCGCAACTGTTTTGATCGTCGGTGACAATTTAAGAAATTTAACATCTGGATTCTAGTGTTAAATAAGGCACAACACAGGATAACGCAGATGCAGAGCAGTTCACAGAGAGTGGGTCAGAAAAACCCCAAATCCATCACTGCGCCAAAAATAAGCCACCAAAAATAAAGACAAAGGAAAGCAAATAATTTGATAGATCATCCCCATCAATTTTTACGGTTAGTATTTACTCATCATTTCCAAATTAAATTGTGACATAAGGTGCAATTTTTGTAGCAACCCCACCCCCATTTTCACCCATCCCGGTGGCTAAGTGTCGGCTGTTTGCAGAGAGGCGAGTTTATTGCTTCACCCAAGGAGTCATAATCTACCTCTGTGAAACACAACTAGGCATTAGTTTTGCTGTACTGGGTTACAGAAAAAACGGATTCTGGAAAGTGCTTGGGTAAACATATGGGACAATTTCAGACATTTTCTAAATAATCAATTAACATTTAAAGCCTTTCCTTTGTTTGTACAGATGACAGGTGAAACGGGAAATCTGTAGATAACAGAACGCTATTTCCAATCTCTTTATCACTACACTGAATTGAATGAAGTTATATTAGGCCAATAAAATAATGCATTTCGCTTCTTTCACTCTTGGCTACCATATCCCAGAAACCACCAAATTATATTAACTAAAGATGCAGTTTCAACGTATTCTTATGTATATTGTAGATATTTACACACCGTTTAATGTTTCACATGTCTAATGGTAGAAAGATAAGACTTTACAGGAGAAGAAAGCTAGAAAAACATGTGTACTAATACGTGTATTTCTAGCCATAAATATATCGCTGTGGTTTATACTTGTTTATGTTATTTTATAAACATTATGATGACATACAATTCCCTATAATATTCTGGATAATGCAAAAGCTCATATCACTTTATTGACACATTACAAATGTGCCACAAGTCATTACATTAAGTTACGACCTACATAGAAATATGTATGATGTTCATGGCTGTAGATAGATGTATCTAAATGTGTTGATAGATATTGTTTTTCTATAGTTGCAATTTTATCATAATTACCCGAAATAAAACATGTAAATGCAATTATTTTCATTCACCATAATCCTCTAATAAGTAATTTCCTGCATTCACGGAATGCAAATATTTTTGTCTTTTTTTCCGGTTTAAAATGTATATATATTTTTACATTTTTTTTTTTTTTTTTATAGTTTATTAAACATTTCTATTTAGAATGTAAAATAAAAAAGAAAGGTGTAAAAAGCATTATCTCCTGGCTAGCCATCGCAGGGCAGACCCAGAAAGAAATTCTCTCTAGTTTGCACAAGAATGTAAAAATGCATCAACAGTTTGAAAACTTGGATTGTGTTTGAAAGGAAGAAAAAAAAAACTCTCTTTCCTCTCTTGATTTGCAGCTTGTTGTAGCCTCTGATACAGACATAATGTAGGCAGGGTCTCTGGAGAGATGAGATTAGGGGGAGTGTCTGAGCCTTGGATCTCAGACCATTGAGAGAGTAGGATAATCTGCAATGAAACCCCACCTCAGAGAGATAAAGTGATGATGCAAAAGGGTAGGATAGTTCAGGGACTATCTTCAGGCCTGGCACACACACACACACACACATACACACATTTACAGACACACACACACACTGTGCCTTGTGTGTGTCACTAATGCATGAAGGATGGTGTTTGCAACGAACTCAACAGACTCTGCAATAATAGCTGACTGGAAAGCCCTTGACACTAGTCAGGTCTCTGAACTGGTGCACCTTACACAAAGGAAAAAGGTTAGATGTGTTTTTGTGTTTGTTCTGTCACTTTTTTTAACATTTTGTTGCCTTTTCTGTCTGTCTTGTTTTCCCCTGCTCGAACTTGGGGGAAAGTTGCAACATTGACTTTCAAAACACTTTCCACGTTGCTTGGCAATGAGGACACCTTGTCCCCCGTAATCTGTTATTATTGTCTTCATAAATTTCATTTATTTTTATTTCACTTGTTATTTTCTCGTCTGCTAGTTGTTCATTTATTTTTGTCACAAGATTTGTAAAAAAAAAAAAAAGAGAAAACCCCGAAGTTGTATTGAATAGCTATGGTTAAAAATGAGCGTGCTGGAAAGTAGAAGGTCTCTTCTGTAGCCTTTTAGCATGGACCTGGGAATAATGCATGAGTAGAGAGCGCCCCCTAGTGGACACAGCTGCAGGCCCATGTCATATCCTCAGTAAATAACATGCTTTGGAAATAGTGTAGTCTTTCTTTAAGAAAACAAAAACGTGCAAATCTGTATTTAGCTGAGAAATACATTAGCGTTGTTTTTTTATGTATGGATGATCCTGTATTTTTTATTGTTTATTTTCTTTTTTGTGGACTGCTATTTGTAAAAAAAATATTGTTATATTGTTATATGGTCAACATACAGCTGTACTGCTTAACGTTACAATGAACTGTACACTACTGTTGGCATATTTAAAATGTCTTTATAATAATGTATTATTTTTATATGTTTTGTATTTTTCTTGTTTTACGCAAGGGTTAATTACAAAAAGATAATCCATTGGCCTGCAAAGGGTTACCATATAAAACATGTCATTTTACTTTTATCCTAATTGTATTAAAGGTTGTTTAATACGGTTCCATATGTAAATATTTAAGCAGCGCAAACTGGATCTGTAATTAATTTGGAAATAAATAGAACACTCTAAGTCTTTCTAGAGTTCAGTAGATTCCGAGAAAAGAATTGGAAATGAAATAAAAACAATGTCATTGTTATTGTTGCTAAGATTAATATAATAATAATTGTGGCCGTCAGGTGGATTTTAGATGTATATGCAATTTTTTCTGAGATTGGATTTTATACAGTGTTACGTTACATTATTTGTTGGAGATGAAATCTTATGCATCAATTAAACAGGAGCAGAGACATTTTAGGAACGTGTCCCACTGTAGTGCAGAGGGGAGAGCTGAATGATTTGACCCCCATCCAAATAGGTCATATAAGCATTTTAATCAGCAAGTGGCTCTTGACTATATCATAATCTATAAATGTTGCTGGACTGGTTTATGTATGTGAATATACCCTACTAGAAACCATGAGTGTATGCGTTTGAGCTGTAGTTATATCTTTATATTTTACAAGACATGATGCCAAGATTTATGACATTTTTGTCTCTTTCCTTTGCAATTCAGAGCTTTTGCATTTTTTCTAAAAAAAACAAAACAAAACAACAAT
The DNA here is from genome assembly GCF_040894005.1 of Engystomops pustulosus. Taxonomy (NCBI): domain Eukaryota; kingdom Metazoa; phylum Chordata; class Amphibia; order Anura; family Leptodactylidae; genus Engystomops; species Engystomops pustulosus. The sequence continues at coordinate 62,426,727 of NC_092416.1, read as the reverse complement.
CAATGGGGAGTATAACAGATGACAAACTCTATTGGATAAGATTTAATGATTTTCATAAATTCTAAAATAATGACAAGAAAATGTAGAAAAATTCAGGTGCTAAATTGGAAATAAAAAATGTAATACATGTCCCTTATAATATGTTTTAAAACAGCGGACATATGACAGGTCTCTCCGTTACACTTCTTGGTCTATGTATGTATAGAATAGTCTTTGAAATTATACCAATAACTTATAAAGAGCAACAATTTAAACATTAGTTTTTGTCAAGGAAAAAAAATTCCGTTGAGCCTGAAAATTGGGCTTAGTTTTAGGTTGAGTTTCCAAAAATGTGAAAATAATCAAAAAGTAAAATCAGCTAATAAGTAAAAGAGTGTTGTGCTTGGAAAATATAATTTATTAATTGGATAATTGTACCTTAATAAAACCCTCATTGTGTCTATGAGATCCAGTTGTTCATAGGGTTGTGAGGAGGTTTGAGAATCAGTCAATGTAAAATGTCTTGTGTTCAAGCAAAGGCTTTACTTTTTCTCTTAGTTGCTTTAATGATGTCCTAAGGTTTGCCTCTTATTCGTCAATTTTTATTTGGTTATTAATTGTTAGTCTTTCAGTCACATTAAATGATCCCGTACCTGACAATGTTCCTAAATGACGCTATAATACACTACTCAGCGCTTGTAAATATTCCTTAAGTATGAACGAACATCCGGAAATCATTCTTAAATGTTTTTGTAGTGAAAATTCTATTCTTGGCTAATAGAGTAAACTGCTATTTTGAGGAAAATTTATCAGACTGAAGTAGCCCCTTGAGTCTGGCTACAATCCCCCTGGGGGAACACATTACACAGCTTGAGAAACCCCAGACTTACACATGATCCCCCTCCATAAACTATTAATGCACGTTTCTATATTAACCAAAAACTCTCAAGATTGAGAAAAAAGGCCCGTATAGCTTTAAAAAAATCAATTCCAATTGTTAAAATTATTTGTTTTCTTGTTATTTGCGCAATAGAAGAAGCTTGTTATTATTATTTTTTTTACAAACTCTCTATATAAAGTTTTCTAAGCACGTGTTCTCGCTGAGGTCAAGTCTCACAAATGGATATAAAATTTTTCCGATGTTGAAAATTGTGGCTGGAACCCAAATTTCATACTATCAATTCAGTACAACGTTTCAGTTTCAAAGATGGAAAAAGGGAAAAAAATATTAATATGATTTTGTCGCCTGTAATATCTGTGGTGGTGTTTATTGCGTTTCCACTTATGGCCTGTACTTAAGGGGTTAACAATGTGTCCGCAGCCATTCCTTTTAAAGGTACATTAGACGCAGTTTGTATGATTTGCAGCACAGTCTATGCTTTGGTTATAATTTCACACCTGGTCGGACTATTGTACAGCATTTTCAAGTATGAGGTTGAAAGATCTATGAAACAGATGACATTCGCAACGTTATGAAGATTTTAATTAACCCTTTACATGGCCCGCTGTTGTTGACAGTTTACAGTTACCAGATTTTTTTTTCTGTTTCAAGTGCTGCAGAACATTGTCTTTAAAATGTTACTTTAACAAATGATCGGAGCAGGTGTGAGAGGTGTTAATTACATCAGTTTATTATTCCACTAAGACATAAAATACAGCAAATCCAGCGCTGGCAAGCCCAATAAATATCCCACCATATAGAAAAAAATATCAATGTCTTACAATGCTACTTTCATCGCCGTGTCCGTATTGAGATAAAAAAAAGATTGCAAATTTTAACATGTTAATTGCGAATAAAAATAATTAAATGAAAAATGTTACGTGTTCACGTATGGTCAGATAGTGGATCCGAATGATTTTTTTGTTTTATTTATTTGTTTTTATATTATTTAATTGTTATTGTTTCTTTCACTACTAAAGTGATGAACAGTCTAATTTTTTTAATGACTTTTTATGTTTTTTATTATATCGTTTAATGCTATAGTCTTTTAGTATTTTATCTGGGGGGAAAAAAAAGTTTCTCAGAGGGAGTAAGAAAAAAAAAATCTATCATTTGTAGTGGTTTTATAAGCCTCGTCTGGGTCTCAGTTGATTTGCCACAGTTTAAGCCACTGAGCAAATGCACTAAACCACTACAGATTCCATTGGAACACATATCGCAGCACTTCATCCTGAGCTGTAATGTCCTTCTGATGACTGTGTCACTGCCAGAATCCTGTTTGTTTTCCCTCTATCTTCCTGCAGATACATTACTTCCCTGTCACATTTAAACACAATTTATTTACAGAAATTATTGAAGTCATTTGGTGACCCCGTTCCCACATTGAATGTTAAAGATCTGCTTGCGCTCCGTAAGATCCAGTGGGTGTGCTGTGGGTATTTTTTTTTTTATGTTAACACCATAACTGGAATATCGCCCAAAGCCGAGCTTTGCCAGAATTCCTTCTCACTACACATCTCTCTGACTTGTATACCCAACCATTAAAAATTTCAACACTCAATTTTAAGCTATACATATTGCTTTAACCCATGCGAGAAGAACCTACAGGTCCACCACGAGATTGGTGTTTTATGTTATGGTCATAACAACGCATGCGATAAAAATGCAAGAATGAAGCTTATTCTATGTAATTATTCTTATTTTCCAGTTGTGTTTTATATTGTTTTATGGACCTAATTTATGCCATACCAAAAACGTCCACAGCATATGACTATGTATATGCAATTAATGTATTTGAAGCGAACAGAATGAAATACTGTACATGTGGAGTTTATGAGGGATTAAGCTTATGTCGTGCACCTACTGACTCTGCCTTTCTTTGTGTGTTTTCACTCCAGCTTTTCTATAAAGTTATTAAAGACATTGAGCCTGGAGAAGAATTGTTGGTTTATATGAAGGAAGGGAATTTTTCCCTTGGAAGCATGCCCCCAAATCTTGAAGGTAAGCCGCTGGTATTAGCGCATCCTACCACCTATAGACACTGTAAACCAATTACAGAAGAAATCAGTATGAATTAAATCACTGTATAAAAATATATATATTATATGTGATTACTCTGTTCAAGGAAAAACAAGTCTGCCCTAGATATGTAAACCATGAACTGTAGGATGGCTGACAATTACAGTAATAACATGGGCATTATGATGAACCCATTACTATAAGATCTATGTATACACTGCATCGATTGTTATCTGGTTATACTGTATACGCCCATTGCGTCATTATATTGTTCATCCTTGTGGCCAATATCCACTTGTGGAAGGGTTTTTATCCCATAATTCAAGATAACAAACAATTGTGTGTATTGATCTCATTTTATTAAAAAATGTAAATACAACTCTCCTTTTTATTTAACCCACAAATATTAAGAGACACGACATCTTATACTAGGGCCATGGCTGAGCATGTACAATATGGCAGTATATGTGTTGCGCCAATGCTCTAAAATCATGGAGCACATACATGTCAGCCAAGTGCAGGTTTCCCATAATCCCAGTCACTGGATGTTCACGAGGTGTCGAATAACTATTTTAGATATGTTTTTTGATTAATTTAAAATATATCATTGATGACTGCACAACGGGCTTCAATAGATGTACAAAATGAAAGTTGATGTTAATGATCCACTGGGTTTTTTTTAATTTTTAAAAAAGATTAATATTAAAAATATTTGTACATTCACAAAATAATTCCAAACCAGGTAGAAAAGTAATGAAAATATGATCTGTGAAACATAGCTGACGATTTTGGATATATTTATGATCAGAATTATAATAATTCTAGGATGATCCGGATATTCAAGTGCCGACTATACATTTGGATGTTGGATATTGATGTTTTGTTATACGCTCCATTCTCAGTATTTGCTTCTGCTTCTTTTTACAATAAGTTGCCATTAATGATTTAATTTTGCTGGCAACTTTTATTTACATGGTGTCTCTAGATTTCTGAATATAGAAAGAGTTTGGCAATGGCTAAACAAATAGAAAAGGCACTTGTGTTATAGGATGAACTAATGCTATAGGGCCACCTAGTGGTCAGGATATTCTGTACCCAACGCTATTATACAGTCCCTACTGGGCTTTGATAAGAACCTTAGATTTATATGCACTCTCTGATTTATATACTGGATCCAAATAGCATAAATCTGCAACTGAGAGCTAGTCACTAGCTCTAGTGGATTACACATAAAAATGTAAAATTATGTGACAAATAATATATACAATGCTATAGTATATACATTGAAGGGCAAGTGCATACAATAATGGTTTTGGAACTCAGAAGTAATACAATAATTTCAATCAATCTTATCATATAATCAGATTAATAATATAATATATAATATAATAACATAATATAATCAATCTTGTGGATAGGGCCTGACTTCAATTAGTGGGAAAACCCCGTTAAAGCGGGTGTTTCTGCATCTCTGTGGTTATGTTCCATAAGAGATGTACAAGTGGTGTGGTCCATGCCTAGAGACATAAAGGTAAAAATGACATTATCACATCAGGAAGAGATCTCTCATGTACTAAACCTTAGCCCACACATTGGAAAGGGGGGAGGTGCTATCAATCTGTCTACACCAGAACATTGGAGTAATTTGCCACAAAAATGCAGTGTGCAACATTTATTGAAGGGTTTAGGCAGTTTTCATACGAGATAGGGGTGTGTCCTCTGTAACTAAGGGGTGTGACTGGACAGAAAATAGCCTAAAATAGTCCAGGAAATTCAATATTGTGGTGCAGCAGATTAGACCAATTAATAGGAGATACAAAGTACAACTCACCAGTCTTAGGCTGCATTCACACTACCGTATGGGGGACGTATGTGCAGCCACAAGCTTGCGGCCGTACATATATCCACCATAGTCGCCAATGGCAGCACGGAGCGATACGGTGCAGCACACGTGCGGCACCATACTGCTCCATACATGGCAAAAAGACAGAACATGTCCTATCTTTCCCCCGTGTTATGGCCCATACCCAATGCATTGCTATGGAGAGGGGAGGGCTCACCTCTCCTCCTTTCCATGGTGCGGGATCACACATTTATACATATCCCCCAGCGGCTGGTGTTCTGAGGGTACCTGCCCAAACATACCTATAATAATTTCACCACAGTAAGAAAAAAAATCAATAAGAATCAAGCCTCGATGCAAAGAAATGTACAATCAAAAAACTGATTTCAAAAGAATCATGCGAGGTCCAAATTATTCAAATGAGACTGCCATATGCTCCCTAAATCATACCGCCATACAGCACCGATATAATTGTGATATTTAGTTATAATATAAAGTACCATTCAGTGTGTACAATGCCATGAATGTTGAAGACTAAGTGGCAGCGATGTTATTTTAAGTCTTCTTGTCTTTTGATATCTTTTGATAACATCAGGAGATGTAGATTTCTATATTCTGTGGGAAAGTTGTCTTTATATCTGAAAAGCCAGATGAAGACTGAAAAGGCCACACTCCCTCCATGGTCATTATTGTTACAGTTAGATTCATGGGTTCAATGATTTTACTAAAGTTAACGAAAAGGTCATCATTAACTATAAGTAAAATCCGAGGATTAGAACATGCCTCTCACATTATTGCCCGAAATATTAGGTCAATGTTTGACAAAAGTCAAGGAAGGGGGGGAAGGGGGTCACTTGTGGTTTAGAGCTAAAGGTCAAATAAACCTCAATGAAAAATAGATCAGTATCAAAAGCGACTGGAAAAAATGTAGTAGTGAATAGACCTAGTGTGGTCCAAGAAGACCAATAGTTGTATAATTTGTAGGCGCATAGAATTTTTTTAGAGGTTCCAGCAGTAATATCAGTGACAAAAAGATGATCCATGAAAGAGAAGCCTTAGCTCAGCGTAGGTGAAAATTACTTTTTCAATCGTATGGGCACTTTTTAAAACAACAAATCTAGCCACAGCCTTTATGTTATGCCTATTGTTGGGCATCATTTCTTTTACTGTTATATTTTAAAAAATGATTGTTACTTGATTAGCCACTCCATCACATTTTATTAATTAATTGTCTGGTTTAATATACCGTATATACTCGAGTACAAGCCGACCCGAATATAAGCTAAGGCACTAATTTTACCACCAAAAAACTGGGAAAACCTATTGACTTGAGTATAAGCCTAGGGTAGGAAAGGCATTTGTCACAGCCTCCTCAGTATATAGCCAGCCCTCAGTGGTATATATCCAGTCAGCCTCAGTAGTATACAGTCAGCCAGCCTCCTGTAGTATATAGCCACCAGCCCCCTGTAGTATATAGCCAGCCAGCCTCAGTAGTAAATACAGCCAGCCGGTCCCCAGTATATAGCCAGCCTCAGTAGTATATAACCAGCCCATAGTATATAGCCAGCCCATGGGAGTATATATCCAGCCAACCCCCATTAGTATATAACCAGCTCCTGTAGTATATAGTCAGCCCCCTGTAGTATATAGCTAGCCCCCTGTAGTATATTTCCAGCGAGCCCCCTGGCGTATATAGCAAGCCAGCCCCCTGTAGTATATAGCCAGCCAGGCCCCTGTAGTATATAGCCAGCCAGCCCCCTTTAGTATATAGCCAGCCCCCTTGAGAATATAGCATGCCAGGCCCAGCAGCGGCTGACATAATAATTTGTGTGCTGGCCGGGCCGTGCACATGGACCTGTCATGGACGTGGAGCTGGTGCCGATGCACATGAAGTAAGAGGACCTGCTCAGGGTGTCGGAAAGATAAGTACTCAGTTTTGGTTTTTTTTCCTATACTCGAGTAGAAGCCGAGTGGGAAATTTTCAGCACAATTTTTGACTTATACTCAAGTATATTGGGAATTCTGTGAACAAGCAGGTAAAAACAAAAGGTTTGCAATACCAAAAAAGTTGTCAAGGCCTAGATTGTACACAGCCGCTATTCATGAAATAATATATTTCAAATGTTTTTGCTTAATGTGCCAGGGACAAAATAATTCAACCTCTAACATATTCTTTTCTTGAGACAAATATATATATATATATATTTTTTTTTTTTTTTACACACGAAAACAAATGCAAAAATGTTCTGCATGAAGATAATTATCCTAAAAATCTTTTATGCCAACCCTAGCCAAATGCACAAGACCCCTTATCTCTGCTGGAATTTTGAGTAGGGTTCTTGAACTCCTTTGAGACTTTATTCTGGTAGATTAGCATGTCGATGCCATATAATTGCCTTCCCCTTGGTTCTTCTGAAAGCTATTAGGAACTGATTTATTTTTCAGTAACATTCCACTATTGTCCTGAGTGTTACTGATGGAACTTTAGATAGAGACTTGATGCAACCACAGATTTTACAAACAAGGGCTAATGCTGGCAATTTTTCTTTTAATGATATTTAATAACTAACCTTTACTTTTGGTCCGTAGTTTTCTTTGTGCCTCAAAGAATAACTTTGTGAATAGGACTTAGGTGCCATCAATAATTTGGTAGGAACATAGGAATGTAGGATTTGAGAACTGCTCCCCTGAATCTTCCTAATCTTCTGATCCATCTAAGGCAGTCTGTACAATTAATTGGTTCCCCTACTGGAACTGAAATATCCAGTACAGTTCAAAACATGGATAAAAAGTCCTGTAGACTCAACTTTTTAATCTGGTAAAATAGACGACAACCCATTAGAAACCGTTTGGTCACTACTATACTCATGGTTGTTTTGAGCATGGTAGGTTGACACAGCAGTATTTGACCCTGATTTTCCAACGTGCGCTATATTCCTAGTGTCATTTGTGACAAAATTCCACTAAATGAACTAGACCAAACACAGTGGCCCATGTGCAGTTTGCCTGTGAAGTGTGCCGGGTGCGCCATATTCATGAATTGTGACGCACATTCTTCATGAAATTGGCTATCCATGCACTGCTCCAACAGAGTGTGCCAACTTTTCTTTGGTGCACCTTTAACAGGGGCGTGAAAAATGTGGCACATGGCCCAACTGTTTTTTGTTTTTTTGCACCGGAATGTGAAATTTGTGTCACATGAGGTATAGTGCAGCTGCTACACAAAGGAGTATATCAGTGGCAGGAGCTTACAACCATCTTATTGCTGAGGGCTTCCTATTACAACTGAAGTTGCAGGCACAAAAACTGCATAAAAGTTATGTGTTTCTATCACCTGTTCTGTATCCCTTCTATGTCCATTTGTTCCGGAATAAATGGGCTCATCCAGATGGCCATATTTTGTTAAAGTCCCAATATGTACAGACTAGATTTGGACCCATTTTGAGTGGAACCAAGGAGATTAGATTTTCAGGTGCCAAATAATTCATATAACATGGACACAGTGCATAGGTCACTCTTATAAAATAAGCCAATTACCGATCCTGTATATCTCTGGTAATGGTGATTCCTGTGATACCCCTATCTTCCAGTCTCTACTTTCTGTTTACTTTTGCGTTAAAGGAGTGACCACCAAGGTAATAACTGGTGACATTGGCATAGGTGGGCTGCATCTGCAAACTTATTCCTTTCTTCCTTCTGTATATATATTACTTGCCAAATATTTTTGCTTTTTTGGCGATTTTTAATATTTTTTAACAGTTTTTCTCTTGTCTGATAATCTTAATAAACCACAAACTTGGTTATGTGAAGTGTTGCAGCTTGTTGGTCTAGAGGAGAAGCTGTTATGAATAGTTATTAAGTGCACAATAGAAGCAGTTTGTTTCCCAGCTTCTTAAATTAACTCAAGTGATCACCTAAGGGTCAGGATTCCCATTATTGTTCATTTTACTGGACATCCTGTAGGGAAGTAATAACAGGCAGACAGAAAGAATTGCTGATGTCTATTTCCTTATTGTCTTTTGTGACCAAACTAATAAGTCAAGGGAAAAATTAAATTCTTAAACAATATAATAAAGCTTCAGATTAGATACATAAATAGTCATTCATACAGGTAGATAGATTAATATGTGAAGGATGGATAAGTAGAATGTAGATAAATTTATGTGTGGTGGATGGATAGATAGATAGATAGGATAGAAATTTCCTACTTATTCCAATCATCATGGTTCTGGATAAACTGGGTCATTGGCAAAATTACCACCAGTTCTCTGTTTTTCCAGACTGTCTTCCAACTCCAGCAATGGTAGTCCTTCAAATAAGTTGGTTTATCACCCCAACATGCAGCATTCTTCATAGCCTGGTGTATCTTTTTGGCCCACAATGTAGTATCCAATGGCAGCCAAGAACATATAAAATGAACAAGCCCCTCTTTATTTATTTATTTGCTTGTTGTATTTAATAGGTTTGTTTATTTGCAAGCAATGACCTTTTTATGGTTATTTGCATAAGTTTATGCTCTGGATTTATAATTTGTAGCGTGCCTCATAACACCATACCCTGAGGCTACCGGCATCAAACCCAGTACTTAAACAGGAGGTAGCTGTGCAAAGCACTAAGATGCTGAAATGTTACTATCATAACGTTGCCTGTGCCAGCGCCGTGTGGCATGCCTGCCAGTGTCAATAAATCCACACCAAAAAGCTTAATTACCGTCTACCTTGGGAGTTAATGAACCCTGCTACATGCAGAAAGTTTGCTCTAAGCTGTTTGCATAAGAGGGAAAGTTTAATTGCAGAAAGATGTTTTAAGTGCAAAGTAGCTAAATACCTTAAGAAGCTTCTGTTCCCTGAATTGCTCTGTGAGGGGAAGGTTTGGATAACCCTTGTTTTTGTACAAAAAAAACTTGTATTTTTGAAATATTTACAACTGAGACTCAATTGTTTGACTTGGCTTGGCCTCCAGGATGCCGTCTCGTAAACCTATTAACAGCTGCCCTTATTTTAATTTGTTTGACCTTGGTGATAATCGTTTATTGTATATATTATACTATTAACATGTTCTCTCCCCAAGCGCTTTCTTATTGTTGGTTAGGATCAGCAATTGTTGTCTGAAGACTTTCTAATGAACAATGCAACTTGGGTGTTAATTCTAGTGTCTTGTTCTTGTATGGTGGGACTTTCTGCAGAGGCACAGGGTTGTAAAACTAGAGATGGCTTTGATAGTAACCGCTGGCCCTAAATCTGTAATTTCATTGTCGTTTGAGGAACATTCAGACGTTTGCAGAGCTGGTTAGGAGTAGATGGGGAATTGCTGTAGTAATGAGTTTCTGGCTTCATTTTTGTTGGGTCATGGTTTCTCAATGTCTTTTTCATCCACAGAAGAACACACATTTCGCTGTGAAGATTGTGATGAGCTGTTCCAGTCCAAGCTTGATTTAAGGCGGCACCAAAAATATGCCTGCAACACAGTCAACCACATATACGAGTCTCTAAATGAAGAGATCAAGCAAGAGGGTTTCGATAATGAACAAGTTCATGAGTGCAAGGACTGTGAGCGCCTTTTTCCCAACAAGTACAGGTTAGTGGGACATTGATGTCTTTCATGAGCTGTGTGTGTGAATGATATGTGATATATTAATCTCTATAATTACGTATGGACAACAAACAATGGGACAACAATCAGCTACTCTGAAAGTGCTCAAATACTTCAGTACACCTGTCATCATCAAGTCACACAGCTTCAAGAAATTCTACAACTTTCAATTACTCTACCTCATTTTCACACATCAACTAGATTATATACAACAATTTCTTTCTTACTACATATAGGTATAATCACACAGACTCGAGTATTATAAAATATGCTTTGGTAGTGTTGCTCTTTGGATTCATAACGTTTTCCTCAGAATTGAAAGAGCCTACTATTACTTGCTTTTTATCTTGGTCTGATTGTAAGGTTTTGACAGACTTTACTGCTATGTGTATTTGTTGAAGTGAAGACCTCAAAACAATTATTCCCAGCAGCAGTGAGACGCCTAACTTTCAAATCATCAAATAGTTTTATTGTAACCACTGGCAATGGCTGTCCATTAAGCAATGGTTCCAACACTCCCTTATTCAAGCTGAATTTCTGTAGTGTAGTGAAACCAAAGGTTTTGCCTGAATAAGGATAAGTGTAATGGCCTCCAACATTGCCTTATGCACCACATTTGGTGGTGGTTACAATGCATTTTTGATTTTGTAGCTTTCATTTGTGAGTGCTTTCTCCACTTTTCAATTTACGTCTTGGAAGACCTTTGTCAGTAGGGTTGTTGAGGGGCATGTCCTGTCTTAGACTTCTAGAACATTTAAACTCTTCAGAATGAAGAAAGGAAACTTGAGTGGATGTAAGTGGTCTTCCTCACCAGCAATCCCATTCCACTTGACATCTTGACCTCACAGACCCAGATTATAGGCTTTGCCTTTATGCATAATAATATCAGATTCCTGTCTACCTCTGTAAACTAGAAAAAAAAGTATTTATTGGAAAAGATTTTCTGTAGTTAATGATCTGAAACTTTTATTGACGTATTTGTTATCTATAAGATTTCTATGGACAAGTAAATGCTGTAATGCAATTTTCAAGTTTTAGTGATCGATGAAGCTAGCTTGCATGACTCATGAAGACCAATCTATTTCAAATTATCCAAGCTTAAATATGTAATAGTTGAACCGAGAAAAATTTCAAGGGTACAGGTGGCACTTTCCCTTCTCACTTTTTGGACAACCATGTGTTCTTTGCAGTTTGGAACAACATATGATAATTCATACAGAAGAGAGGGAATACAAATGTGACCAGTGCCCAAAAGCCTTCAACTGGAAATCAAATCTGATTCGCCACCAGATGTCACATGACAGTGGAAAGCGATTTGAATGTGAGAACTGTGTAAAGGTACTGATCAACTAATTATTTTATGTTTTTTTCTTAATTCATTATCATTGTGATGTCCTTGAACGTGTGACCCAAGGCTGATGCTTGGAATGATCTGTGTCTCACGTATGTCCTTTGCAGAACGAGTCCTGGTTCCCAAGTGATCTTCCTTCCAGATTACCCATATATTTGAACTGCAACAACAACACTGAAGCGGAACCTCACACACCTAAAGTAGACGTCAGTGTTATGACATAGTTACATTTACTGTATGATCACACACGGTCACAAGTGCAAGGTTTCGGGTGGCACCTTCATTTAATCTCCTAAACACTTTAAGTATCACATTTGATCATTGATATGAGATTCCTTCTTCTGGTTGAACTGTGGTAAAGCTAAGCGGACTTAGAGAGCGCTCTATTGTTCCTTAGGTATGCTCCCCATTCCTTAGGGAATATGTCTAAAGAACAGTTGACATTCCTTGCATTGCACTGGTTAGATGACACCACCATGAATCTCTGTTTGCTTTTCCTGTCTTCCTGCCAATGGAGTAAACCCAAGTGGCTTTATCTGGCCAAGGCATCTTGACTTGATCCATAAATGTAATCAAGACAGTATATCAGGAACAATGGTTGTCCCAATGCCACCACAGTTCCTCTTGTCAGAAGGATAGCTTAGAAAAAAAATTATTAAAAAATGTGTGATATCTTGTTTGCAGCTTCCCGAAACTTTGCACATTTGAACTTTAGGTGTGTGCTATATAATTTATGATATTCATTTTAGAAAACAAAAACGTTAACTATTTTATAAAGGTTTCCATTTTATCAGTGTTAATATAATATGAAAACATTCCAATACTCCAATAGAACAAAACTGTATTATAATGGGTTACAACACAATTTTCCAGCTGAAAATTGGGGTTATATTAGATTTGCTCTAAGAATGTAAAATTTTATTTTCTATTTCTATCTAAAATAGCTGAACATGGCTACAAGGCAGCATTGCTGCATAGTATACAATTAATATAGTTAAGGAATAGAGCAGCATTTCCCAAGATAAAATATAGGGAGGCAAAAGACCTCTATAATGTCTTGATATCCCCCCCCCCCCCACAAGCGCATGTTGCGCCAGATATACTGAGAGGCTTCAATTCAATGCTTCCAGATTAATTCTAGGCTAGGTCCTGCCTGGCGTGGAATTCTACTATAACCTGTGCCAGGATCAAAGAATTAGTCACTTGAATTTCAATAGTGCAGGGTATAGTGAATGCACTCTGCTCTCTGCCCTTACGGGGCACACGGCCTGGAATTTCTAACTTTTTCATGCATTGTACGCTATGGCATACAAGGCATGATACATTGCCCTCACTGTGCATATGAATTGACCACTTAGACATGCCCACAATTGGTTCAAAATAGCTTTAGTATACCACTAGCAATAACTAACAATATGACCCCTGATCATAACTGCTTATGGTCAACTGATTTTAGAAATTGGCCTTTTTGTACACAAAATTTCTCTTTCTCATCTTACAAAATCACTTCACGAATTAGATGTCGACCATTTCTTATGATCCCTTAAAAACTGAGCCTACCTAGGGACCTCTTCCCAGAAATGTTTACCATATGTCTGTCCTATAAACTGTTTTCATCTAACTTGAACACTGTTGTAGCTTTTGGGTGAAAAAGTTTCAATCGATTTCCTAATTATAGCTTTAGTGATTTACCATGAATCAAAAAATTTTATTGGAAAGCCGAGCATACATGTTAAATGAATGTTGGCTAGGCCTGTTGATCGTCTAATGTGTCTGGGGGCATTAAAACCCTCCACTTATAGAAGATGTCTGGTGAAATAAGAATTAGTGAGTTGGATTTCAAAAGGCAAATTCTGTAACCCTAAAAACAGTACAGGGTTGATCAAAGCCAGCCCCGAAATTTGGCTGATTTTCATCTAATGTGTGTGGGGGCATTAAGATTGATTTCATAAGTCACCACCCTGCCCCCACCCATTATTTGTATTCAAAAAAATAGTTATGTATTATATTTGAGAGCTATAAGAATGCATAGCTATCTAGTTTTACATAAAGATATATAAAATAGGTCTGGTAAAAATCTACAATGTAGTCAAAAAATGTAGTTATCCAAATCCAGCCCTTTAAGGGAACCCATAATATTTAGGTTAGAGAGTTTGAGTGTTCTGCCAAAGTCCCTTAATTAACTTAAATGAAAATCCAAAACTGAAATATTTGCCTTTGTTTAAAAACATTTGGACATTCAGAAGTTGATCTAGTCAAAGCATCATCAATGTATCATGCAACTCTTAGTTGTACCCCTGTGTTCACAGTCATATGTTATTCTAGAGCTAGATTTATCTCCCTGTAGCTAAAAAACCTTTGTTCAAAAGAATAAAACATTTGGAAGAAATAATTTTGTGCTGTAGGTCATAGTATAGTTGATCTATATATTAATTTACTGAGCAGTATATGATAAGAACTTATTGATAAAGAACGAACATTTTGGTGTATTTTTACATCCTGTAATGTCATTTTTATTTTTGTTTTTTTAGGTCTTTACTGACCCAAGCAACCTCCAGAGACACATCCGTTCCCAACACGTTGGAGCCAGAGCACACGCGTGTCCTGACTGTGGCAAGACCTTTGCCACCTCGTCAGGTCTCAAGCAACATAAGCACATTCATAGTACTGTCAAACCTTTCATATGTAAGTTGTCTTCCTCATATCTAGAACAACCATTTTTGCTTCAAGTACTTTTCAAAATGTTAAACAAATTAGATTAAAAAGGTAGCCAAACCATTTTTCAACAACGTTCTACTTACTTGAGGATCGAGAGATGCCCAATTGTTCTCTTAAAAGCCTCTGCTGCCCTAATAGTCTCATAGCAACCTGGTAGGCAACAAAGAAATTACTGAAACTGCCCACCATGCCATGATACTGATCAAAGCTGAACTTTCTTTTCTTTATTCTGGAATTTCTCTTGAAAGGGGTTTTTTTGGCAACTTAAAAAAAATGATGGCATATAGCTTGGAAATACCATCATTTTTGTTGATGGTCTGGTTTTGAGATCCACAACGGTTCTGAGAATGAAGTGTCCACTTTGATATTTTAATGCAGTTTCAGTTTCTACATTTTCCCTCTACATGTAGCACCCAGTCCAGGTAACAGGACTTGTGCCCATGGACAACTTAGAAGGCAACATGGCACTAAATAAATATTGCATCCCTTCTCAGGATTTTTTGGTGTCCCATATGGTACCATGCTGATGCCTTCAGAGCTTGTTCCTTTTAAGAAAATCTCTCTAAATCCCTCTCAAAAAGTAACTGGATCTTAAGTGGATCTTTAAAATAAGATATTAAATACATACTCATTATGATTCCACGTCTTCATTCAGTAAAGCTGACATAGATGTTGAACAGTCATTCTGTGGGGATATAGTCTAAACATATCTTTTGACCGTCTACTTGGCAGCATTGTCGAAGATTCATTTCAATGAAATACAGAGGGCTCAGGGTTGCTGATAGGTCACAAGGCTGAATAATCACTACAGGCCTCATTGATTTGAGAATAAACCTATGGAATTTAAGTGACTATTGTCTGGGTTTTTTAACAGGCTTGGATGTGTATACAGTACATCAGTTAATGTGGATGCTTTAACTTGATGAATTAGAGATATGGAGTCTACCATATTCAACCATATGTATTTGAGCTCATTCCCATTAGTATTAACCATCTAATTCCCCACTGTAGTATGTAATCATTCTCTTTAATCATGATAAAAACAGAACTTCCAGGAAAGGAACTACTAGGAATTACTGATGTCTGTGAAGCACTAAATAAATATTGCTTCAGTCTACGAATAACTTTCTCATCAGTGTTGTGTCTCAGTTCTTTTGGATTTTTTTGCATCCATGTTTGTAGTCCAGCTCTCTTCTAATAACAGTCCTCTTTTGTAATAGAATATATTCAAGGCAGTTACATTGTGTAGATTTTGATTTTACAGACATTTTAATAAATTTTTATTTTATCATAACTTTTGGTTAAGTCATGATAAAATGTTATTTAACATTACTGCAGCTGATATGGAAAAGCCATGTATTAAGCACTAATAATTCTCATAGAATTACCTGTAGCAGTTGAAGTATTTTTGACTGCAAGGTGGACAGGTGGATACAAAACAAGAACAAACTATTACCTCTCCATGACTGTGTATAGTATATTTCAGCTGATATACTGTAGCACATTTACTTACCCTGTCCTCGGAGTTCACAGAAAGTGCATTGTCTGACTCCAATACACTGTGCCGCAATTCACTAAGATTGTGCACCCGATATCATGAATGTGTTGCTTCCCCACTCAGGTCCGACAGAGTTCACCATCTTTTTAGTGGTGCATGTTAGTGCTAGGGCTTGCAAAACATTTTGAAAGTTAAATCCCGCGTTCAGTCCGAATCAGTCGGACTGTGAGATGACACACAACCTAAATTATGTTGCCTGGAAGCCTTGCATCTGCAACAAAAAGGGGTTTGTGTGCGACACAATCCCAGTTAGTTTAGAAGGCACTTTGCAAACTTTAGCCATGTTGTTTAATAGAAATTAATTGGAAGAAGAGGCTATCTCCTGCCAATCATTCCACACAAGCCATATGTTTTTCTTATTGTGTAATGAACTTGAACATTTACCATGCTATCTGCATTTTGTAGAGTGTGAAATGTCTTGAGTTTTACAACATCCCTGAACATATCATGGTCTGACTTTCGGGTGAATTTGCTGTGTCATCCACTCCTGGAAAGAGTTTTTATTCACCAGATTTTAAGACCTTCTTAGGACCAGTTGTTTTTTATAATGTCCCTGTATGAAAAAAATAGAATTCAATAAAGTGCAGACTTTCTTTTTTCTTAGTAGAGCAGCTCCCAGCCCTGAAGCTTAACCACTATACCTTTTTGACCATGTTCCTGAATAGACAGACCCCCCCCTCCCTTTCAGAACTTCCACATTCCATATGTGGGCAATTGAAACATTTGCTTGTCTCTTCTTTATCCTGGTCTATGGGACCAACTACTGGGAGCCCCATGACTTTTCTATTAAAAGAAAAAAAAGAATAATAACCGTCATCATTTTCTGCTAGCAAAGTCATTTGTGGGACACGGTACATTGCCAACTTAGAACTTCACAGTGTGTTAATCCACCATTCCCAACTGCAGATCCTGGGCAGTAAACCAAGAATGGTCATGCTTTTATATATTGTGCAGCATCCTGGATAATAAATTACCTAGTATGGATTCTCATGTTAAATGCAGTGTTAAAAAATTGGGATGTCAATGTGAAAACTGCTCTGTGTTTGCACAATATATTTCTTCTGTATGTTTTTGTAAAGTATAATTAAGCTATAGCACTAAAAATGACATATACCGATAGACAATATATAATGTGCACAATGGAATATTTTTCATAACTTATGGTAATTATTTTACACATTTGCAATTTTTCTTTACTTTACTCTTTATGTTTACATCAGATGATCACGAATGCCTTTCACACAGTCTATATGTTTTTATTTTATATTGTTTTTGTTTTGGTTTCTGTTGGTGTTCCAGGTGAGGTCTGCCATAAATCGTACACACAGTTCTCCAACCTGTGTCGTCACAAAAGAATGCATGCAGACTGCCGTACACAGATTAAGTGTAAGGACTGTGGACAGATGTTTAGCACTACCTCCTCTCTTAACAAGCACCGGCGCTTCTGTGAAGGAAAAAACCATTACAATCCCGGTGGAATGTTTGGGCCTGGTCTGCCCTTGACACCAAGTTCTTTGATGGACAAGTCTAAACCTTCTCCAAACATGAATCACTCTAGCCTTGCTTTCAATGACTATTTTCCTTCCAGGGCACATCCGGGTAGCTTGCCATTTTCACCTGCTCCTCCTTTTCCACCTTTGGCTCCAGGATTTCCAGGAATATTTCCTCCATCGCTGTATCCCCGGCCACCATTATTACCTCCATCTCCACTGCTCAAAAACCCCTTAAACCATACACGAGAAGCAAAACTTCCCAGTCCAATGGGTAATCCTCAACTCTCCCTTATCCCCTCGTTGAACAGCAGCAATAGTAACCAGCCACTTTCACTGGAGGAAAAATTTGAAAACAGTATGGAAGATTCATACTTAGAAAAACATAAATCTAGGAGCAGTGATCTATCCGACGGAAGTGATTTTGAAGATGTCAACACAACCTCGGGGACTGATCTGGATACCACCACTGGCACTGGGTCTGACTTGGATAGTGATGTAGATAGTGAAAGAGACAAAAACAAAGAAAAGAGCAAACCTGTAGAAAATAAACAAGACATTGTTAGCAGTTCTGTCTCTAGTAGTTCTAATAATGTTACAGAGAGGCCCTTCTTTTACTCTCAGCATTCCTTTTTTCCTCCTCCAGAAGAACAGTTACTTCCATCAATGGGAGCAGCAAATGACTCTATTAAAGCTATTGCTTCTATAGCAGAGAAATATTTTGGACCAGGATTTATGGGGATGCAAGAAAAAAAAATGGGTTCCCTTCCTTATCATTCCATGTTTCCTTTTCAGTTTCTCCCAAACTTTCCCCATTCTTTGTACCCAGCTTTTACTGAACGGACAATGAATCACAACTTACTGGTGAAAGCTGAACCAAAATCTCCTAGAGACCTTCAAAAAGTTGGCAGCTCAAGTTCAGAATCACCATTTGATCTCACGACCAAACCAAAAGAGATAAAGTCAGCCTTAATTCCACCTAAGGCTTTGACACAACCATCCTCAGGAGAGGAGCAACCATTGGACCTCAGCATTGGTAACAGAAGTAGAGCCAGTCAAAATGGGGCAAGGGAAACACGTAAAAACCATATCTATGGTGACAGGAAAGCCATATCTGCTGAAATGCTTTCAAAAATCCCTCCACCACCTCTTCCCCAACAACCACCTCTTCACTACGCCAAGCCTTCTCCCTTCTTCATGGACCCCATTTACAGGTATTAACATATCTTTACCTTATCAAAACATATTTTGTGAGTTGCAAGGAAAATTATTGTAAATCAGGTTAGATGTTCTGCACATGACTGGTAAATATTCCTTATGATTGTTTCGATATTCTATTTTTATGAGGTCGGCTCACAATCCAATGATCTATTTGCCACAATTATCTTATCTCTTTGGTTGTGACACATATTATGACTATGTCTGTGCTCTGTTTTCACTTCTAAATATAGCGTGGCGTTGACCAGTATAATGAGCATCCTATCAGGGAACGTTCCAGTTATTTCACTGTCTTTAACAGCAGAGTCTCCACCAAGAACTCAAAAGGATGTTAACTCATTAAATTACAGGAAATGTTCTCATCCAACTGCAATATATCACATATCAATTGGTCTGGCCCTGTCCTCATCGCGTGAGCAGGCCGGGTTGAGATATGGTGATTTATTATGATACTAAACTTTTGTATATAATACAATATGTTACATACTTTAATTCATAGATATGTTTTAGCCTTAGATTACAGTGAATTATTCATTTTTACATAGATACTGAATTCAATTAATTAATTCATTAATGATTGTCTATGTGCTATATTTGCAACAACAAAAGTTTTTGTCTAATGTTTAAGAGCTCTAAAGGAACGGAGACATATTCCAGCACCCTACATGCAGGCACAGCCTAGACAACTTGCTAGTGACACATGGAGACACAATATTGCAATTAAAACTGATGTATTACTTACAAAACCACAGTGGATAAGTGAGCCTTCAGCTATGCCGAGTTGTGATACTTTTGCACAAATGACCATAGTCAGTGGATTCCACCAATGCAAGTCGGGGGTATATACCTATTTCTTCTACAGTATGACATTAAGGGCTCTTGAAAAGGGGTTATACTCAGGTAGCTTTTGTTATTTTTAATATTATTATTTTGTTATACAACTACTGCTATTTTTTGGGGTATGTAACCCTATGTGTTGCTGTCCAGCAGGGTGGAAAAGCGGAAGGTGACAGACCCTGTGGGGACATTGAAGGACAAATATTTACGGCCATCTCCACTTCTTTTTCACCCTCAGGTAAATGGTTTATTTTCACCTCCCATTCTTTTCAATCACAATGTATAAATTATGTATTTCTTTCCATTATGCCCGGGAGTTATTTGTGACACACTGCAGAGTTAATAGGTTTTGTGCACTTCGACTCCACTCAAACACTTAAGACAAAACAACGTACAGCCAAAGTTAATACCAGGGAACCTGAAATGGTTACTTACAGTATACAGGTCCCTACTGGCCAGGTTACCTGGGATTTATTGTTTTAAAACATGGCAAAATAGGAACTCCATAATTATTCTCCAACTACAAATGCCAATGTACAATAGATTCTAAATCTATCCAGCTCACCCCAATGCCAAATAGAAGTATGGATATTTGGCGAGCAAACTAAGTTGATCAAGACAGTTAATTTGAAAAAGAACAATGAAGTACATGTTGGATATTGCTGGTGCCACCTTGATCTCTAGGGGAAGGCAAAGGACTATTCCCGCACAACATATTCATGTCTTCCCAGATGCCGGGGTAATAGGTAATGACAACCTATAGTAAGTCCTGAATTTCATAAGTCTCAGTTTGGTAGGGGTCCTTACTGTTTGGTGACCTCATTGACTGAAAGACAGATTTGAAATCGTCATCTAAGAAAACGTAAAGTTTTTTTCTGAAGTGTTCACAATCATATTTTTTATGCAGCTCATTCTTCTTAAGAAATCCACAGAATTTCCCACCTCACTACTAAACATAGACCCCACATTGTTTCACATCCCCGCCAACTTATAGTTAATAACTTCCAGTGATTTTCCTTCTAGATGACTGGATAATGGCAACGGGCCCGCCAGAAACATCCTGTGTTTGTCTGCTTTAAAATAGTGGTGAGATTTACTTGTAAAGGATCTGATATGATAGAGCAGTTAGTTAATACCAGCACACAGTTCAGGAAGAGTCTTGTAGTCCATAGTTTTTATCAAACACAGGAGCGACACCTATAGGATATCATAGTGTAAACTGTTTGCTAACAGGTAGAAGTCTGCTCTCCAAGATTGGGAATGCAAAAATTGAGGAGCCTGTCCAATGTATTGGTAATGTATTAGAGATTGCAAATGTAATCAATCATAAAATCATAGGATCTTTACTCATGTGATCATTATGAAAGGGTGACTAACTGATAAGCTCGAACCGCTCTCTCGATCATAGCCAGCCTATGCACATTTTCTAGTAAATAGTAACCACAGAACAAAAGGAGTTTCTTAGATTTATTATTTTAGAACACCTATTAGACCTTGACATTGGATAAACAGAAAAAGAATCAAGTATCATTTTTCTGCCAAGGTTAAAAAATAAATATAACCGATACTTGTAAGGGGAGATTTAAAATGAAAAAAAAAAACATCTAAAGACCCCGGGGAAAACGTTATAAGAGATACTTTTTTTGGAGAAGAGAAACGTCAGTTTTACCACCCCCTGCTGGTCAATCAGTGATTTGTCTAAAGTTCCTGCCCTGTGCCCTTGAATATATTTCCCCAACTAATCTTTAGCCCTATCATTTCTGTGTGACTTAGAAGTGGTGACTTGGGGATAAACTTGCAGAACTTACTTCAGTTTTACGTCGGTCTTTTTGGCCTGTTCACACAGTGGAGCATAAATCTATTGATTCAAGCCCTTTATGGCTAATTACTGTATTTAATAGGGTTCATGAATGACTGCCAACATGCTACAATTTATATTTGGTCATTACAACAGCTTTTTAATAATGATATCTTTCTAAAACAATGTCTTGGCTGCAGTCATCCCGAGAGTCTAGCTTAATGTATTGTAAACGTGCAAAAGGTCAGCCCTTGTTGTACAATAGTCCATCTAGTATTTGATGTATGGCTTCCTGCGATTTTCCGCTCCCTCACCGGTCTTCCTTGCTTTTTCTTTGGCTTCAGTTCAAACTTGTATTTCATTTTCCCCTCAAAGCAATATAATCTGTAAGAAGCTTCTTCAAGTTATAACTGTAGAAGCAGAGGTTACATTCTCCAAAAAAAGGAAGATTTATAATAACTATCCGGTTTACAGATTGTGGATCAGTTATCAGATCTAGGCTGTGCTT
Organism: Engystomops pustulosus; assembly: GCF_040894005.1. Taxonomy (NCBI): domain Eukaryota; kingdom Metazoa; phylum Chordata; class Amphibia; order Anura; family Leptodactylidae; genus Engystomops; species Engystomops pustulosus. The sequence continues at coordinate 62,404,876 of NC_092416.1, read as the reverse complement.
CCTGGATAGATTCTACAAAAAGATACAGTGTTACATAACCCTGTTACAAAAACTGACCAAAGGATTCCGTAGGTTACATTGATTCAATTACTTAAAGATCAATTTCATTGAAAATTATTTCATTGTTATAATATTTAGCGGTTCTGTAATAAATGTTCTATATTTTTCATTTAGTAAGTAACACTCATTATTCTAGTTTCCACTTGCTCAATCGAGAGCTACACCTATGCTTTTTCCAATAGCACAACCCCACTCCCTCTTCTAAGTAAGAGAATTCAAATGGCCAAATGCATTACAATCTCATGTGAATGGTGTCTCCCAATGGCATCAGCCTTATGGATTTATTATTCTCATTCTGGGAAGGTCTTTTTTTGCCCTGTTTAGGTCATATCTACTTGGCTGGGCCAAGCTTGCATTTAGGTCTATAAAAGACCTACTGTAGACCTTCATAGACCCACATACCCATGGAACGCAAACAAGCTTTCATTCCCTGGGTATGCCATCTCAAGACTGTCCATTATCCCAAGCAATGACTGAACTATATGCCCAATTTGTCCAAACCTTAAGCACAAAAGGGAAAATTGCTCTGCACTTCTGCAGGTGGGTTTTGTTTAAAATCACATTGAAAAAAAGATGCCATAAATGTAACTATGTTTTATATTATACTCTGATGGTTGTAGAGTTATGATGAATTCTAAAGATTATTCTTTTTCAAGTTTTTAATTTTGTTATTATTTATTATCTATAGATGTCAGCCATTGAAACCATGACTGAAAAGCTGGAAAGCTTCGCCAACTTGAAAGCCGACACAGGAAGTTCACTACCGTCCCTCCCACATCATCCTTTCAACTTTCGCTCCCCGCCCCCAACTCTTTCAGATTCAATCTTACGGAAAGGAAAAGAACGCTATACCTGCAGGTACATTATGCATGACGTGAAGCCATTCTACTAAATATGGACAAGTATATAAACAGCCTATCAATGTAATTCTGCATATAATACAAACTAGTATCAATGCATCATTGGCCTATACTCATACCTCATTGTATGATGAAGATCTTTTTAAATTCATATGTATTGTCGTCACCTTAAAATAGACCACCGACAAAAAATACATGCACTTTACAGAGATGTAAAGAGATGGGTGGAATGTGTTTGCGTGGGTTTCCTCCGGGTCCTCCGGTTTCCTCCCACACTGTAAAACATACTGGTAGGTTGATTAGATTGTGAGCCCCATTGGGGACAGGGATTGATTTGGCAAACTCTGTGCAGCGCTGCGTAATCTGTGTGAGCTATATAAAGGAATTATTATTATTATACTGGAAAGTAGGAGCTAAAACTTGAAATATCTTCGTGTTGCATGTAAATCCTCAACTATTGATTGTGTTTTTTTCTCATTATCAGATACTGTGGCAAAATCTTTCCAAGATCTGCAAATTTAACAAGACATCTCAGGACCCACACAGGAGAACAACCATACAGGTAGGATGAATAAACTTTTTTAATACTACTGTAACATGACCAGGAAAAACCACTCCACTTTGGTGATATAGCATCTCATACCCATTCATCATGGAGGCAGCCACTGAACCAGATATTAGTAAGATGCATTTAAGATTAAGTTAAAAGCAAACATAAAGAACATGTGTAACCCAGGGTCCTTCTTCTGACCACTATGAGCCACTATAGGCAGTTGTTCTATGCTGTTTCTGTAACTCTACGGCAGTAAATCAGAGTTAGGAAAACAGAGTAGAAGAATGAGGTACACTGTTTCGTACTGTTAAGGAAACATCATAACTTTCACATCACACAGTTTTTACAACATCATTTAATTGTACAGCAAAGTTCTAAATGGTAATAAATCTCATTGAATGAAAAAAAAACAAGAGAGTAGGTATGATTATTCACCATGGCGGAATCATTGTCGCTATTTTGGTAAAGGCACTAAGGCAATAGGAACAATAGACTGACAGAGCCCATTAGCCACTTAAAGGAAATTTACCACCAGAATGAAGGATTTGTAAACTAACAACACTTACATGCCGGCCCGTGCCCCCTCCGACAGGATCCACTCATCTTTTAGCTTCCTATTCCCTTGTTTTTAAGAAAATAAGGCTTTAAAAATTATGCAAATGAGTCTGAGGGTCTCTGTGCTCAATTGACAGCTATGGAGCCCAGAGCCCCTATTGATCATTTGCATTTTTAGCCTTTTTTTGTAAAAACAAGAGCAAAAGATGCTAATAGAGTAGAGGATCCTACCAGATGGGGCACACACCAGTAGGTCTGTGTGCCTGGTTTACAATCTTTCATCCTAGTGGTAGATTTCCTTTAAGAGCATACATACTTCCAGTAAATGAAAAATAACGTCACAAGCTTAGATATTTGATTGGCTGCAGTTTGTTGAACAGATTTAACCCCCCAAACGGCTGCCTCCATGATAAATGTACTTTATATTCATGTCCAAGTGAAAGCGTTCCAACATAATCTCAGCAATAGCATTGATTTATTTCCTTTGGCTTGTCCAAGAAAAAAGTAATATATGTATTTTGTGTAAGACCTTAGCTGTAGACTGACTTCTGGTTGAAATAGTTCCCCAGGGAACTGATGTTTTTAGAACAATTTAATTGTCATTGATTTCTTTTACTCTCTGACAACTGTGACTGTCAGCTTAATTGTTATGAAAGTTTGTTTTGTGGATGTCTATTCCATCCCATGAACATCCTGCAATGTGATGGCTTGGAAGGAATTTACAAAAAATAATAACCATCGTTTTTGCCTCCACATTTTTACCGTCACTTCTGGCAGCTCAAAAAGCTCAATTACGAACATATAAAATGACAAAACATAATAGAATGCAATACAGTCATGTGCTGTGAGTGACTAATAGGAAATATTATAAATCATAGCTGGCAGTTATTGGTAAATGTTGTGTATGTTGGAATTATCACATTTTGTCCTAATTTGGCTTCTGCACATTTGGCATTGACTTAAAGGGAAGCTACGTGAGGACTGTATTCAATAAATAATGAAATCAAAATCTGAAACTGAATTGTACTGCATGATTTTTGTGCTGGGGTTTGTCGGACTGTGCATAAGGTTGATAAGTATCAAAAAAGGAAACCTTGAGTACCCAGATTTTGCAACTTGGGCCCACATTTGCTGCCTAAAACTTTGCACTATGTGCATCCTAATTTTAATGCAGTGTTATTTTTGCCCTTTAGATTGGGTATGCTACAGAAAGCAATAATGGAGGTGGTATCTATAGGCGGTGACCAACAGTAACTTTCTATAGTTTATTTAAATGGCTATACAACAAAATGGGGACAATCAGTGCGGAACTACAGGCATAGCAGCCATAGCGGCTGCTATGAGGCCCACAGTGTCAGGGGGGCCTGGCATCTGGGATATTGGGTGTGAATATTCTGTAGATATGTAGGTATTTTGCCTTGAACTCCAAAATACTAGCACATAAGGCATGATACATCAGCTCCAATGTTGCCAATCTTTGGCATGATGCTGACAGCAGCAGGAGAGGTGTGTGTTAATTTGGAGGCTTTGGTGAAGGCTATGACCTGTCATAATATTATTGAAGAAGAGGCTTAATGTGAGGAGGGCATAAAAGCCACACAGGGATACGGTTACTTCACCAATATTGTGTGTAACATGAAATGAGTGTTCTTATTATATATCCATACATAATCTACATCTTACAGGACAACTGAACACGGTCAAGGACATGATTGTGTGTTATTTAGGTAAATTTATTAGGTGGCCCGTTGGCACCTCCAGCTGTCTCAGAGTTAAGTAGCTCAGATAAATTATCAGAACCGGCCAGGATTAATTTGTCTTAAACATGATTTTAATCTAGTCGGTAAACCAACACCTGTCAGCTTTATAAAACATTACGCCTTTCTCTCCATTTAAACAAACAGAACGGTGGATGGTAAGACGTAAGTTAAATGACTTGAGTAAACGGACGGGAATTAATCATTATCCTCCCGTTTTATGTGCTGGAATAAGTGCCATCTAAGTGTGAGGTAGCGGGAAACAGCCCTCCCTACTTCATTAAAGAAAACACAAGATTTTGCCAGTTTTACCTGCCAAATATGTTTTAATTTGTGACTGTGCTTTTGTTCTATTTATGTTACAGTCTAGAGGTTGTTTTACTTTTTTGCCATTTTTCATCAGTGTGGAAGGGAGTGCTTCAGATGTAGGGTGCACTCCTCAGCGTGAGCCACTTCTGGCGAGCCATGATGATTTTTCACACTGGTCAGGGTGCCAGGTCACATGGTGTATTAAAATGAAGATGCCAAGTTACAGCAAGATGGCAATGATTTTTATATAGTTGGGAATACATTTTAAGTAATAACTAAGTCATGTACAGTTTTAACATCTGGGGTTTTTTTAATGGATACTGCACAGGTCTAGATGCATAAAGAATGATCCCAATAGGGTTTTTTTCATTGTGGACTAATCTGACTACTGTCAATAGCCAAGGATGTTTCCAGCTAATAGCTATTCTTCTACTTCAATGCTTTAATGAGTGTTCTTTCATAGACCCTCAAGAAATACAGATTTTTGACTGAATACAAATAGCAGCTTTAATTTTTTGGTGCTCTAAACACTAAATGTAGGACATTTGTAAGCCAGACGAAAAAACTTCCTGTGCTCTGGTGCTTAAAACTTGTCAATAAGAGTGGGGGAGGAATCTGTCATAGCTATGACTGTCCAGAAGTAAAATAGAGGCACTTTTCAAACTTCTGCAGCAAAGCTACTTTCTGTAACTTTTTTTCCACCATTTTACAATCATAAACTAGTAGAGCCAACCCAACACATCCCTGCCCAAGCAGTGGCCACATAAATTAAAATTCCCTAAAGGTAGCAGAGTTGGGAAAAGGACAACAGCTCACAGAATTTCTCACAGTGGTGCCAACAGTAGTCTGGCTAACAGTTACTACCATGTAGTCCTATTCTTAATGCAGGTTATTTTACTTTATCAACCCCCATTCTTGGCCTCAATACTGCGACTTGTCATGAAAGATACGCTATATTGTTATCGCAGTGGAGATCAGAAAGAGTGTTTAAATGATGTTTACTTCCAAAAGAATGAAAGTGTAGTTTTTCAGGTGCGGATGTCCATTTCTTAAATTTAACCGAATTTACATGTTTGACAGCACAAAAAAAGTAACATTTTTCTCCTTTTTACTTTTACAGATGTAAATATTGTGACCGTTCTTTTAGCATTTCCTCCAACCTCCAGAGGCACGTACGGAATATACATAACAAAGAGAAGCCTTTCAAATGCCACTTGTGTAATAGGTGTTTCGGTCAACAAACAAACCTGGATCGACACCTCAAGAAACATGAACATGAAAATGTTCCAGGTATGCTGTAGTATGCTGTGGAAAATGTACAAAAATAAATAATAGGAGAACAAGATAATGACATTAAGGAAACTAAAGTTGTCATCAGGATGACACCACTCTGGTGATTTTAACTGGCTTCTCTACCAATGATGAAACAGGTGGATATCTGATAAGGCAAAACTAGAAGCTCCTGAGCCAAAGTGTAAAATCTGTATCAGCACCCTTCAGGCTGCAGGGTCTATGTGCCACTGTGACATTTATCCACCCTCACTCTCCCATACCCATGACCCAGACAATTAAGGTAGTATCTAACAATGGCTCTTTGACTTCACTGAACCCTGTAATGTTGCAAATCTTCTTCCGGTTTTAGACCTACTGGTTTTCTATGCTAAAATTTACCAAGGCATTGATTTCAAATTCCCCCTTGGACTGCACTATTGCTCCTGAGAGAGTAAATGGAAAGAGGCAACTACTCTCACATTACTGAAATGATGCAAAACAATGGTCGCCTTGGTAGATCTCCCACACATCAGTTGTGGTGGTCATTTACTATGCCGTTTACTATGAGTGGTATGAGAATGGAAAATATTCGGTAATAACCTAATAGCAATAAAACTTCTGACAATGTTATACTTTGATAGTGTTACTAATTCCTATCAATTTCTGATTATTTTTTCTATTTCCTTTCAGTGAGTCAGCACTCAGGAGTAATTGGAAACCACCATGGAACTAGTGTCTCATCCCCCAATTCCGAATCAGAAAACCATGCACTTTTAGACGAGAAAGAAGATTCCTATTTCTCAGAAATACGAAACTTCATTGCAAATAGTGAATTGAATCAAACTTCGAGTCTAGGAGAAAAAAGGTAAAAAAAAAACATGGTCTAAAAATATGATTTTTTTCTTTTAGTTGGCTGTAAAGTAAAATGTGCTATGAGACGCTGCCTTGGTTCTTTCATGCTTACATCATTTCCTCAGTGATTTAAGAGATTTTGGCTTGGCAACTGTGAATAAATAACAAGACATTATAAGAAAATTGTATTATGTCACTTTATCTCATTTGGGGGTGTTGTATTAAATCAGGCAGCATGCGTATAAAATGCAATGCCCGCTGATAAGTTCAATGAAAGCTGACCCCACTCTTGTTAGCCAGCTGCAGTGAGGGATCTTGCCAGCTCTACACAAAATTTCCTTAGGATGAAGCTTGGAAGAAGAGTCCTAACCAGGTGCAGCCTATAAATCAAATCATAGGATTTAGACTGTCTTAAAAATGACTATTAGTCGGGAAAACATTGTAACGCTCTCTATGGAAAGGTCAAAATTGCTGTCTTTTCCGTGTTAATACTTGTTAAGTCTATAGCAGAGATGAGCTTCACATTTCCCCGAAACAGATATCACAATACACTATGTCATTTGTGATTTTACATAGGAGACTAAAGTCATCTTTATTGTAGTTGTAGACAGTAACAATCCCTGGTACAGGTGGCCCCCGACTTAAGAACACCCTACTTACAGGCGACCCCTAGTTACAAACCGCCCTTTTTATGTTGGTAATTTACTGTAATTTAGACTAGGCTACAATTATCAGCTGTATCCGTTATCAAAGCTGTCTGCAAGTAATATTTATTGTTAATCCTGGTTCTGGCTTATGACAACCCAAAAGTTTTTTTTATTCAATTGTTACTTTGATCTCTATGCCCAGTCAAAAGAAGATAAAGGCCCAGATATATTATTGTGTCTGCTCCAGTTTTTGTCCACGTTTGCATATAAAAAAGTATCTTTGGAGCTTGCATGTGCATGCTCCACAATTGTGTTGCGGTTGAATTTTGTCTGACACTTTAATTCTGTGCACCGAGGAGTGTGGTATTGTGCATTCCTAGTTTGTGATACATTTATAATGTACACAATTCTGTTGCAACAGCATGAATCCAGTGCAAGTAAAAAGTGTAACTGTGTCACATCCTGAAAATGAACCCAATCAATTAAGAGCATGACACACTATTAAATAATGGGGCACATTTACTTACCCGGCTTACGGAGTTCACCCGAAGTGAATTGTCCGACCAGAATGCAAATTGCCGCGATTCACTTGTGCGCCCTATATCCTGCATTTGTTGCTTCTCACTCAGGTCCGCCGGAGTTCACCTTCTTCTTTCTGGTGCATGTAAGTTCTTGATCTTGCGACACAATTTGAATGTAAAATCCCGTGCTCAGTCCGAATCAGTCGGATCGTTTGATCGTCCCCCGATTTCTGTTGCAATCCCCTGCTAAATACATGTCCTATCGGCGCAAATCCCGAAAATGCTGGGAAGTCGCGATCCGCGTACCCTTAAAATAAATAGGCCCCGTAGTGTCGCAACTTTCTCAAAGCAAGTGCAAAGAGTAATAATGCACAGTGCACCAGTTTTTATATACTGAGCCGAATCCGACTACGACTTCAACCACAAATTAGACATAAAAGTGAGATTCAAATGAAAATGCTCCCATTAATTCTCTGACTTGGTAGATACCTGTGACTTGGTACAAGGTTTCCCTCTTTGAGCTTTATGTAAGTTGTTTTATGGTCAGTCACTAGGCCTCCAAAGATTCAATATTTATTTCAATCGTGACTTTTTGTAAATTACACATTGCTTGTGTAATTTTAGGAGTTCCAAAGATTCAAAGTTTGACCAGTTATGAAGTTTGCAGCTCATATATTGCATTGTGTGAAAAATTGCAGATTAGAAAATACCATCAGTTATAACATTGTGCAGAGAGTCCCAGCAAAATGTACTCCTGGTCTGCTCCAAGTGAGGGAAGGCCCTGTGCTACTGCCATAGGATTGTGAACTTCAAGTAATTGACGGCAGGCTTCGCGGACGAGGGCGCGCAACTCTTCATAGTTTCGCACCAGAGATCTCTGGTAGGAGGATCAAAGAGGCTACTCGGGCGGGGAGTAGCCGCGCCGTGTAGCCTCAGCTCCGGCTACTCCACGCCCCAGTAGCCTCTTTAGAAAATCTGCATATTAGGAAAATAAAAGTTTTAAAAAGATTGAGGGGATGTGAGGATTAGCCAGGCAGGAATAAGCCCTTTCAGCGCGAAACGGACTGTCGCCTCTAGTGGGCTCCTGTTTATATACTCTTCTCCCGCAGCAAAGACTGATTTTAGCGTTATGGAATAAAGACTGAACTTTTTAAACAAATGGTGAGTGCCAGCTTCTCTTTTTCCTTCTGTATATATACTTAGCCCTTAAAAGGACTATCCTCACGTCCAACAGATGAGCAATCCAAAGAGCTCTATAAGAGCTCATACTCTACTAGTCTATTCATTTTGCCTGTAGTTTCTCTTTAAATATTAATTCAAACACTAATGAAATGGTGCCCCCCAGTGGCAGGATATGATAAATATTGGAGAATCCCTCTTGAATGCCTTCAAGATTTCTAGGTTTCACTTAGAACATGCTTACCTGTGCAGTGAAAATGAAAATATTAAAAAATAACACAGACTAATTTCTAGATAACTCCTGAGAAGGGCTAATGAACAAAAGCTATAATGAAGCATCTGTGTCGCATTTTGCAGGTTATTCCCCAATGAATCTCATTAGCGCGTTGTGTAAACAAAGCGGGTGTAGTTCATTTCAAATTCCCACACAGGCTGCAAATGTCGCCAGGAGAGCTGAGAATAGAGCCTATCAAAATGAGGTTTGTTTTCTGTCTGTCTGGGTGGGTGATAAATGGCATTCGGAGATGCTGACAGCAAGAGCCATGTAATCGCCAACCAATTTTTTTTTTCCCCCAGGCTTGCATTGTTTATTCAACATAGCAGATGGGAATTTTAACTATTCACAGTCTGTAGGACTTGAGCTACATTGTCATCACTTGAACTTATTTGTATGTTTTTACAGCTCAAGTTTTTTACTTCTTTTTCAACACCATCTTAGGGAAATTGTGCAAAAGAAGGAAGGACAAGCATTTAAGAAAACTTTGCCATAGGGCAGTGGTGTCCAAGTGTTTCTAGGTAGATGTCCAGGAAGTTTATATGTAGCACTAATATAATTTAGCAAGTACTTTTAGTGGCAATGGACACTTTTTAAGATAAAGTTGCTAATACTTACAATGATAGTGCATCAAGCTAGAATTGTATATAAAAATGATGGAATTTCTTGTACTAGTAAAGTAGTTATTTTGTAAGCATTGGATACAAATGGTCCCCTACTTAAGAACACTCGACTTACAGATGACCCATATTTACAGACATACCTCTCTGCTCACTGTGACCTCTGTAGAAGCTCTCTGGATGATTTACTTTAGTCCCAGGCTGCAATGATCAGCTGTAAGGTGTCTGTAATGAAGCTACAAGTAACAATCTATAACTTTTTTTTTTAACACGTAAAAAGCTGTGTGATGGCTTGTTTTCTGTGTAACAAATTGCACTTCAAAGTGATGGTATTTATTGTTCGATTACGTGTACTAGGAAGCGGGGAAAAAATTCCAAATGCACTGAAATTGGTGAAAAAACGCATTTGCGCTGTTTTCCTGTGGGCTTGGATTTTACAATTTTCACTGTGCGCAACAAATGACATGTCTACTTTGGGTCGGTGCAATTACGGTGATACCAAATTTGTATAGGTTTTATAATGTTTTTATACATTTACCAAAATGAAAACTTCCTGTGGGTGATGTCATTTTTTGTGACTGGCATAGACTATAGCAAGTGTGCAGATGTGGGGTAGGAACACCCTTTGTTGGTCGACTCCATGGCAAGGGGGGGTGACCTCCTTCACACTCTCCACGCTCACTGGCAAAAATCTTTGATAAATCCTCCAAATATATGCAGTTATTCTCTATTTTGAAGCTCCTTATTATCTTCCAGAACATGTTTTATTATAATGTAATGGTTTATAGATGACTTTGACACATCCTCAAAGCCACCAGCACAAAATATCTAAGAACAGCACACTGTTTCTCAACTGGGCCATAAATTCACAGGCCTACAGTCTTATCTAAAATTGCTCTAATATTTCACAATATGCAAGTTCTTGTGTTTTTATGTCAGCTTCATTAATCACCAGTTTATGGAGTTTGTGTCTTGGGGAAGAGGGTGTGAAAGCATTAGGTTGCATACTTAAGAAATAAACTTGTTGTGGCATTTCCTGAAGGGAACTGGAGATCATTCAGCCTTTTCCTGCTGTGGGATAAAGATAGACAAAAGGAATACATTTCAGACTGGCATAGTGATTCCTGAGAGAGAATCAAATGTGGGCATTTATCATAAAGAATAAGAGTGGAACAGGCTAAGACAAACATACCATTTATGTGTTTAGATTAAGTGACAAGATCCAGGACCCCAAAGAGACCTGTCAAGAGAACAGGACTGCAAATTTTTACAATCACTAGACAAATAAAGGATCCTTGGGTCATAATACATTATATTAATTTCAAGAAACTTTTTTAAAATCAAAACGTTTGGAATCTGAAAACTTGTATGTGAACTCTAAATTTCATAAAAAATTTCCGTTAAAGGTCATAGTCCAATAACAGATGAATGGATGAGCCTTGTAAACAATTTTTTGTTGAGTTGATCTATAATTGCCTAATATGTTGTTAATGCAATATATCCTTGATTAATCTAAGTAAATTGCTCATTGGTTGGAATACCTTCTCAAAGTATTTTTCTTAATTCTGGTATTTTAGAACAGAAATTCAGGATATTGATAGCAGTTCAAGAGGTTGCAGCCTAGTCAACCAGAAAACAGAAGATGTAGATGAAGATGAAGACGATGATCTAGAAGAAGATTATGAAGATGGAAGTTTGACAGGAAAATCCCAAGATGAAACTGTTTCTCCTACAATGGAGACCCAGGAAGCATATGAGGAGGATGAGGAAGATGAAGAACCCACATCCCTCTCGATGAGCTTTGATCACACAAGAAGGTCAGTCATCCTTATGTAATCAATGCCATGCTTAATGCTCATGGTTCATTTTCATGTTTCACTGTCATTACAATACACTAATACTGATGGAAGGCAAACCACAATAAAATAAGATAAATTATTTTTACAATTTAATTAATATTAATACATTGTTAAATTAATTACGATATTAACACAACAAATACATTTTAAAGATGGCCAAACCCCTAGTTTCTAAAGAGAGGTTCTCTAATTTCCTAGTTACCTAGTTATCATACCTTGTTAGAAGTAAAGATATTTTTAGAGCAAACTGTATATTGAAGTGGGGGGGGGGTAGGTTATCAAAAACAAATTTTAAGTAATCTGGTCATGAGTTAGTATAACAAAAAATAAGTGAAATTGAGCACATAAAATGAAAACATGTCAAAATGGTTGCTGAAGAAAACATTTACTTGGATCCAAAAATCAACATTTACAATGTCTCATATAAAGAAATTTGGTTTAATTGTTGAACCAACAAATATCTGCTTTTTGACCGACCATTGGTATAGTCTTCAGATGTGGTCAGCTGAAACATCCAAAATTTAGGAAGACAATCATACTATAATGTTGGCTTATCTTTCAAAGCATGACATATTAACAAAGTTTCACAAACTAAAACACTTCTGTCATTGTGTAGAAGATCTCATGTGTGGTGTGTTTCTGTCTTCACCCATTTACTTGACTCTTTGTGCCTGTCCTAAATGCATGTGGCTTGTGTATGTGAACACCATTACATGTGCATGTATTTCACCAAGATAATCAAGCAAACGTGCAACATTGGCTAGCCTAAATAAAGGCCAGACAAGCTAATGAAGGGTCATCCCCTTCCCCTCCCCTGGTCATTGGTACAGGTGTATTGAGGAGGAAGATGCCCGTCTGTTAGATGTGGAGCAGATTCCGAATTTTGGGAAGGGGCTGGACCTTCGCAAAACTACAGAGGAAGCATTTGAAGTAAAAGATGTGTTTAATTCCACCTTAGACTCTGAGGCATTTAAAGAATCTCTGTACAGGCAGGCTAAAAACCAGGTAGGTACAGAATAAACTGCACTTACAGTAGTTTTCTACCGACAATGCACTGAGAAAAAAAATTAAGAAATTATCATGCAAATTCACTGTTGCTTTGAAATTACATATTAATTTAATACTCAAAATATTTAACATTTACTCTTAAAAAATCTTTAAAAGTGTTAAAAACTATCCTTTAATATGGCGTTTCAGTAACCATATTTTCTTTATTTTTACATGCAAGATTTTGGTTACATTTTAATTAATAAATAATGAAATAAAGTCAAGTTTCAAGTTTAGTTTCAAGAGTAAAATTTGACTGTTACTCTGTGTTGTCTTCTGTTTCAAAGCAAGCCATTTGCATGTTTCTGTTACATGTCTCCTAATTTTGCTCAATGTACTAACTGTCTATGTTTAACTACTGGGTTTAACTTCAGACGTAGTTTTCTTATTACTTGTAAATGGAATTAAAGAAAATAATATGATATTATGTTACACTGACACCCACCACCACCAAATGGTCTTATTTCCTTCTACCACAGTATTTGGCATGTAGAAAGTCTGATAGAAGTTAAAAATAATATAAAAAAATAATGTCTTATCATCATAGACTTGTATACCATTGCCAAAATGATTATTACAGTCATTTTACAGGAATCTTCATTAATTATTTCCAATAGATAGAATCCGATTCATGGTCATGGATCAGTCATGATGTCATGTAGGTGCATGATAGTATCACAGAGAGTAATCACAGTGACCATCTATAAGAAGCTCTGCACTTGTGTGATATCACATGACCAGGAAATGGTCATGACCAGGAAGTAAACAATGAAGCTTCCTGTTGGATGACAGAAAGCAGAGATCTAGAGAACCATGGGGAATTAATAAAGAAAGTATATTGGAAAATTGCATAACTTTTTTTATTATACAAACAATATCAATCATTTGCTGAAAGTGGACAACCTGTAAGGTGTATTCTGTAGTCATCAGTCATTGCTGACACATGTAGGCGAACTTTTCCCAGAGGGCGCATAACTATAATTTTTGCATTCTTTGTTAGCTGCTAAAGGACTAAGCTATCCATATTTACTCTTTTGCCCGATATATTTTGTCATTTTCTTTTTAACATTTGTTCCTATCTTTATCCTCTCCAGGCTTATGCAATGATGTTGTCTCTTTCTGAAAATACTTCTCTCCATACTTCCCACAACTCCCTGGATGCCTGGTTGAACATGGCTGGAGCAGCATCAGAATCAGGAGCTTTTAATCCAATGAACCATTTGTAAACAAAGAAAAAATTCAACAATACACATATCTGTGATGTCACCCATTAAGCTATGAAAAACATAGCTTAAGGCAACAAGGGGTCACTAGAAGCCAGTTATTCGGATGTTCCAAGCAATCTCCATCTGCTTAATCATTCCTCTGTTCATTTTTTCTGGGTCTTCTCCAAAAAGTTCTTCTCTACAAAGGTTATTTTAAGCTCTTGATAAATTTTATGTATTTACTTCATTATGTTGATTCTTAAAGAGTAGATATTTTGCATCACATAGCTTTCAAACCACTAGAGACATCTTATAAACAGCAAATTCTAGATTCGTATTGCTAGTGGGAAAGTATACGGTGCTGTACAAAACTATAGACTCTAGTTTTAGGCCTCTGAAATTCATTTTGATCAAAATATTTGCCATAAAGCTCACCTGGGTGCCTGACACTGAGTATCTGTAAGAAGAAACATGTATTCTTAGATCTATCAAATGATTTAAATTGTAAAAAAAAAAACTTAATATATTCATCATGGTGACTTATACAGCAGTTCAAAACAGAGACAGGGCCCTACAGAAAATGGTATAAAAGTTATGATTAGGCAAAAATGAAAACATAAAATGAAAGGATTGAAATACAATTTTAAACAGATTATTTTAAAAATTTTAAAATTGATCTTAATATTTTAGAGCAGAAAAAAGGTTAAGTGTTTTTTACTTGCACAAACATTGTACAAGAATTTGTCACAGAGCTGGAATGGAGCTATAATTATATTAAATTGGAGCTAATATGGAGAGACCACTATAGCAGAGTTATAAGAGTTTCCACACAAACAGTATCCACTGAAAATGGAAGTGCTGCAGAATTGGCAAAACATACATTTTGGAAGTTTTTGGAATTTTCGGTTTCAATTTCTGATGTAACTCGGAAGTATTTAAAGCTGCTACCATGGCAATCTTTTTCTATTCTTATGATATTCCAATCTCAACATTTACAAGACATTCCTTTCTTGGCATCATAAATGATTGGGGGAAGCTTAATGTTATTTCCATGTTGTTATAATTTAAATTATTATTCATCGGGGGCCATTAAAAACAAAAAAAAAATTGTCATTTGAAATAAAAAAAAATCTTAATCTGTATATATTTGTTGGAATTTGCCCCTTCAGATTTGTCTCTTATTTACTTCTATAACAGTATTTTTTTTCATGAAATTTCATTATTGTGAAAACATGTTAATATAAGCAACTAGTGAAGGACCAAAACACGTGAACAAGGTTTTGTGGTGTTAGAAATTTTCATGTGCCAAATAAGGTTATTTTTAGCAATTTTGGTTGTCATTTGCTGATTACAGCATTTATAGTATTTAGACTCTTAATTTCAGTAGATAGATGCTTAAAGCTGTGATCAATTTTCATTTTAATGACTACCACAACTGATCTTGCTGCAATACTCCAGGACAATCATACGTTTGTAAAAAAAAAAAAAAAAGGTTCCTAATTATTATTTTTTGGTTTTTCTTTTTGCCTAAGTATTGTATTTATTTGTTATTTGCTAGGGGAGGGTGTACAAAGACCATTTAAGTCTTAAAAAAATGATTTTCTAAAAGTTCACGTAGGCAAATAGCAGCATTGTGAGTTAAAGTAACTAGTTTCACAATTACATGATGGTGGGTGCCATATTTCTTAAATATGTCACTGTCAAAAAGCTCAAAGATGCTTAAAAGCACTCTGTAATGTACTGTATTAAAAGCACTAGACACCTGGTTAAAAACAAATGTAAATATGTAGGAGTGTGGAAAATGTAGTGAAATAATGTATACATATCCCTTTATCAAAGGCTTCAAAAGTCAGATAATTTTGACAGGGATTTGGGTCAAGAGCAGCAATGACCATACTGATCATTTCACATACTGTTCTCATAATGGCATTTCAATGTATACACTGGAACAGAAACATAAACACCCAAATCTATTTTAAGTTCATTGTAAGAGTTTTGTCTCATTTTATTTCATTTTTGTAAAAAAAAAAAAGTGAACTGAAAATTTTCAAAACTGTATCATAAAATGCTGGTAAAGACAGGCACAGCGTCAGATGGGCCCACCAGAGTAACAGAGGATCCTCCTGTGGGCCCAGGCTCTGCACCTCATATTGGTAGGCCTCCAGTATAATTTAAGGAAGGGTGGGCCCCCAGTTTAATTCAATGGAAGATGGCCCACCAGTATAATTTTATCTTGTGAGCCCAAAGAACCCCAGTCCGACACTGGACAGGCAACATTTTGCAAACTCAATGGCTGATATTACAGTGTGTGACTCATGCAGGACAATTTATTATTTTTTCTAATTGGAAATTTTCCCTGATATATATGATATCTGCATCAAAAGGGCATCATCTAAAAAAAGAGGAAAATATAAAGAAAAGTCTTGTGGTTTTAAATTAAAAAAAAATATTGCAAATCGAAACAGTATTTTTTATCATGTTCTAGTGTTATAAAGATAATTTAAAATATTTAATGTACTTAAAACACAGCTCTTAGATCATTCATAGTAAAATATAAAAAAATTGCATTTATACTCCCACATTGAGCATATTATAAACATGGGTTCAATAATCAGGAAGAAATCATAAAAGCATGAAGGTTAATAAAACAGTATGGCACAAACACTTCCCCTTTGAAAACTTGCACTTAGTATATTAACCCTGCTTTTATATTTCTGATTATTGCCAAGTGCTGTAATAGTGTTCATTAATAGGAGTTCATTCAACTTTAGGCTTAACTTTAAAAAGAGGTCACAATAAATTATCATTAATTTGAGACTTTAAAATGTTGTGCAATAAACACGTTCAGTAATTGATACCAAATAGAAACATTTTTTAAAACCTGACACTTAAATTTGGTCAAAAAAACAGAATATTTTATTGGCTGCAGTAAAGGTTTCAGGCTTCGTGTTGTGTAACTTGGAAGAAGCCCAAGGTCTTGAAACAGTGAACAGTAAAATAAAGCTAAATGAGAACAAAAAGGAAATGAAATAGAAAATTAAACCCCTCTGCTGTTTCTGGGTACATCTAAGGTGTCCTATATACCTGTGTGTATGTGACCTTTAAAAACTTTTTTAAAAGGCAAGGTAAGATTTTTTTGAATGCATGACTCCAGTATTTCACATTTGTCTATTCATGTTCATTTAAAGAGTAAAGTAGAAACTTACAAAATTTTATGTCAAACGGGACCTAGACCACACAGAAAAACTATGGATTAGTGATTAAAAAAATTACAAAATTAGTATTTTGTAAATAAAATTATATGTCAGCCCTTCTTTCAATAGCGTCCGTTGATCCTGACCCCAATATTTGTAACTAACGATAATAATTTAGAGAAAAAATATATATTTATTTGATGACAGCTAACTAGGGGTCAATTAGTACTTACTCTAGCATTTTAGTAGTACAAACAAATTGGGATATTTCAAAAAGAAATTTAAGATGTCTTGGACACCCAGGCCAACCCTAACCCACCGTATTTACTGTAGTGTGCCCCAGAAAATCGGCAGACACTATTGCTGAAATCTCCACCATGGTCTAACCTGGTGGGGATCACTTCCAGATATACCAAAAGACTGGAGGCGCTTAGTATTTCCACCCTGCAGCGCGCCGGAAGGGGGAGGGGGGAATTACTTTTAAATAAAATACATGTTAACATATAAGAAAGATTTAAAACCACAATTCTATTAAATAATGATTTTTTTACCCAGTTGGCCCAATACCTGTGCAGCCATTGATTACCTTTTCTATTTAATTGTCTGTCTGTTCTCCAGCCTTTTTGCCATCAAAAAATAAATGTTCCCACAAAATCTGTGTTCTTTAATCTGAATGAGAAGGGGTGTTTTAACAGTTAACAGAAGATTACTCTTTATAGTTGTTCTCTATGAAGCTACAGTGAACTTACAAAAGGTGGGTGTTTATAATAAAAAACACAATAAAAAAATATTATCTTGTATCCCTTATAAAAAAAAAAAAGGTTGTACATTACGGGAAAAACACAGTTGTAAATGTCTGGATTTCATTTTGGTGTTTTGAGGAAAACGTTTTTGGAACAATTCAATTTTTTTGTTCCATTTTCATCTGGATTGTATATTGCTTCTGTTATGTTCATAGGCAAATCTGTGCATGACTGGTGGGCTAGCCGTCAATGTGTCTGTTTGTGAATTTTTTTTAAAGAGGAAAATCGAAAAAGTAAAAAAATTTAAAAAAAAGAAATAAATAATAATGATAAAAAAATCTGTAGATGCACTTACTGTATATGTGATTAGGTTCTTTGTCCGGGACTTGATGCTTCAGCTGCCGATGATATAGAAAAGACAGCTGTTAATATGAAAAATTTTAAATCGCTTATGTGGGAAAATATAAAGGAAAAGATATGAAGTGTTGAAAAAAAAATTACAAAAAGCGATTTTTTTTGTGGGGTGGGAAAAAAATTCTTTTTGATGCTTGTGATAAAAAACAAAATGTACTTGAGTAGAGAAATTCCTTAAGATAATGAATAAGAAAGCTGATTTTGAGTTTAATGCTGTAGAATAGGAATGTATACCAAATGTAATCTTTCCAATGCTACAATGAATTTATACATGAGATTGATATGCAATAAACCTGTGTGCTTTTTTAAAAGCTGTTCTGGTTTGTAATTTTTGTGACTTCTTGTACAAAAAAAACAATTCCAACAGAAATGTACCATTTTGTGAAACACACCCGATGCCAACCATTTGGCTCTGGTGCCTCCATTGTTCTTTTTACCTCCGCAAGCACCCTCCTAAAATGGTGCAATCTTCATGGGAGCTATAGACCACCCACATAATCCCCAACACCGTGACTGTATATTTCAGACACCATCCCTGCAGATATTTGATGGTTTGATTGAACACATGAATATAAGAAATTTTGTATATTAAGAAAGTACCTCTTTTTCCACTTATTCACTTTTTTAATAGTTTCCTAGCTGTACAAATACTATAAGATTGCACCTTTCTTGGGAACTTTGAATTGATACAAAATACAATTCTATTAAGATGTCAGATTATATAGAAAGTCTACGGAGTGGAAAGGGGTAGTAGACTGAGTGATAAGCTCAACGTTTAAGTCTCAACCAACCAGGAGAATGGTAAATACACCAGTGCACTAAGCTCCACTCTTAATACATTCCTCCCATAATGTCCAGAAATGTGTGACCCCTTATATGCAATGGATATGGCCTAGAATGTCCGACGTTACTCTCCTGCGATCAGAAAAAAGAGTAAAATCTTCATAGGAGAAGATAAGCACTAAAATAGTGCAGTCCCTTTGCTTATGTCAGCTGCATCACTATATATAGAAAAGAGATTAATAAAGTATCTTCAACAATGTGAAAATCTTCCACACTTCCACAAGCTGTGTCTGTAGAGGGAACATGCAGCCTTTGCACAATCTAAACCAAGGAATCTGGACACAGATAGAGTTGAACACAATGGTGGAGAATGGAGATGTTGGATCCCCATAACACCATTCAGCCTCTGCTGCTGTTTCCCACTCTGCAGCTGTCACATGGTGATGACATCATGGATGCAGTTTCCACAGCCATATATAGAAACTGCTTTAACCCCTTGCCACACCATGATGTTCCCCAACATCATGGTACGCCAGGCAGTGTATGCAGCAGCTCATGGACTTAGCCATCTTCATACACATTGGGGCACATTTACTTACCCGGTTTTGTCGCAAACCATGATCCGGACGGTCCGACGAAGATGAAGTCCGGCATGATTCACCAAGATCGTGTGCCCAATATACTGCATGTGTCGCTTCCCCGCTGAGGTCCGCCGGAGTTCACTTTCTTCTTCCTGGTGTAAGTGAGTGCATGACTTGCGACACAATTTGAGATGTTAAATCCTGTTTGGACGGCCCGCCCCCCGATTTGTGTCAAATGGAAGCCGGAGCTGATGCGTAAAAATCTGATTGTGTGCGCCAAAACCCCAGTTAAATGCGGCACAAAACGGAAAAATTTGGGAAATCCAATGGAAATGCGTTCCACCGACCCTTAGTAAATGTGCCCCATTGTGTGTTTAACACCCACAGCTAATGCCTGCGATTGGTTTTGCGTGGACACCATCATCTTATGCTGGATTGTGGCCCCCATTCTCCTTTGTGACATCATGGGGGGGGGGCTGTCGAATTGTTACTGTGACAGTCAGGAGTCTATGATTCAGTGCAATCATGGCAGACTGTTATAGATCAATGAGAAAGTTTTCATATACTGCAAAACATTAGTATTACAATATGTTAGAATCAATTAGACCACATAGAGTTCAAGTACCATGGGAGAGGGTGTTTAAAAATACAGTTGAAAAAAATGAAACCCTAAAAAGTTCGATTTGCCCTCCTCACCTTAGAACTGATATAAAAATAAACAAATGAAATCACAAACATATTAGATATCACTGCGTCCCAAATTGCCCAATCTATAAAAATATAAAAGTGGTTATTTATGGTGATGAACAACATAACAGAAAACAGCACCCAAATGTCCGAATTGACACTTTTTTGCCATTTTGCAACACATAAAAAATGTTAATAAAAAGTGATCAAAAGACTGGACAGTCCCCATAATGGTAGCAAGGAAAACATAATCTAATCCTGCAAAAAATGACACCTTATATAGCTCTATACACTGAAGTATGAAAAAGTTATTGGTCTCAGAATATGCCAAAATGAAGATTTTTATTTTTTTTTGCACAAAAGATTAAATAATTAAATTAAATTAAATAAATAAATTTGGTATCACACTGATTGTACGAATCCAAAGAATAAAAGGACAGTTGTCATGTGGAGCGCACAGTGAAAGCGATTTTTTTCCATCTTCCCAGTACGCAGCATGGAATATTAAATACCATCGCTAGCAAGTATCATTTGTTACGCAAAAAAAACAAGTCTTTAGGAAGCTCTGTACATGGAAATATAACAAAAGTTATAGAATTTTCAAAAATGGAAACTTAAAAATGAAAAAGGGCTGCGTCCTTAAGGAGTTAACGACAAGAGAGGTGGGGGTATAATATATGGGGTCCACAGGCAAGCATTATACAGTTGACCATAGTGTCTGACAAATTCTGCTTAAAGTTAAAGGACACCTGTCATCAGGTCTGTGTCACTTGTCCTGTCACCTCTACCTGTTGGAGCAGCTCACAAGGATCCCATCTCAGCCTTTATCTAGTTATTTCATACATTAGTCATTGTAAAATCATCTATTTTTTATCATGTAAATGAGGCTGGTCACATGGTCAGAGGCAGTGATGTCACCCCTGTTCCCCCTCCCCTCTCCTCCCCCTGCTCATGTCTGTGTATAATGTATAGTAAAGCATTGCTAGTGTGTGTATGTCATCTGCTGACATGCTGCATCCTCCGAATATACATGTGAGAGACACAGACATCAGCTACACATGAATCTGACATGTTCTGCTGTATCTCTCCTATACACAGACACATGCAAACACAGGTTGCAGGGGGCGTGGCCACCAGCACCAGGAAGCACATCATTATACAGGCTGTCAGTCATGCACTGGGGGTGTGGCTGTGTCTCCCACTCATGAATAGAGTGGACAGCTTGAATATGCTAATGCTTCATTGCACATTTCACAGGTCATTTGCATACAGCTTTAGGACCTCATTGCTTAGGTTTACAGGCATGTAGAGGGACAATGAAGGGATAGAGGCAATGCTCTCTAATGGCAGTTTATGAAAATATATTTAGTTTAGGGGGGTTATTTTGCATGACGGGTTCTCTTTAAAGAGGGAATTCTAAAAATGATATTTCCCACCCTACCATAGGGTGAAATTAGTTTATAGATGACAGGTTCCCTTTAATAAATTAGTATCCCTGTTTGTCCCCATAGGACATATAATACATTGTAATTAGTTGAATGTGTTAAAAAAAAGGTGTAAATATAGATATCAGGGGTTTTCCCAGGAACTGTCATTGGTTGTCTATCCTCAGGACTGCATGGAGTCAGAATATGTTACTACAGATGTGGCTCAGTTCCATTCAAAGTGAAATAACAACTGTGACATCTGAATATGAAGACAGATAGAAGCTCCTTCTTTCACCACATCAGCACTTCTGGGATGGAAGCATAGATTGCTGCTGAATTGCCACGGCAGTGGTGGGGAGGTCCCCGAGTCTGATATATTAGTGTGTCTGTTAGGCACAGCCAGATCTAATAGGTAAAATAAACAGCAATACAGAAGCATCGCTGTGTAATAATAAAGCTAAAGAGACCTAAAACATTTCTTAAAAATTACAAAAATCTCTCTATGGATGGGGGGAAAACATACGGCTCTCAAAATGCAAAGACAAATTAGTAAACAAAAAAATATAAATCTGGTACCTATATAACTGTACTGAGCTGCCGAAAAGTTAACATGTCCCAAACAGATCTGTCCATGGTCTGACCATGATTACGCTTCTATAGCGAAACGCATAGGTCAGATGCCTGTGCCTAAAGTTTGACTATTATCTCTGCACCGATGTTTGTTCTTTGGATTTTAATGGAATAAAGCTGTAAATTGATTGGATCCTAAGAGTGCTGGATGTTTTTCTGAAGAATTTACACAGAAACAAAATATCACATGTAAGGAGACACAGATGGAGAAGAGGAATTCTAGGAAGTCCCCCTATGAAGTACATCTTCACAATCCAGACATGGAGTGACGTACCTGGAATATTAGCCCAGGGGGGAACATCTCAGCGTGACTCTCCTCCATCACTATGTACAGATTATTTATAAACACTGTTAAAACTTTTATTTTGTGAAATACTTGTGAAATCCCCCAGAACATAAAAGGAGTGAGTCTACCTGTCAGTGTTCTGCACAACAGGTTGGTGACGGTTTGTTAGTCTAGATTCCTATGTCAAGTTCTGTATAACCGGCATAAAAATAACATGTGGTTATTCTATAAATTGCCCACTAGATGGCACTTTAATGCAGGCTCTACCAGAAGCCATAATAGGAATGTGGTAAAGTAAATCCCCCTGATAAATACTACGTGGGGCATTGATAATGGCATTTCATATTTTATATACATATATATATATATATATATATATATATATATATATATATATATATATATATATATATATATATATACAATGTGGAAGTATATATATATATACAATGTGTCCCCTGTGTAGGGGACACATAGGGAGGCATTATATTGTATAGGAGCACATAGGGAGGCACATAGGAAGGCATCTTATTGCACAGGGGAACAGAGGTACATAGTAAGTCACTATACTCTATGGGGACACAGAGACAGGTGCTATACTGAATAGGAACACATAGTGAGGCACTGTACTGTATGGGGGCACAGAGGGAGACACAATACTGCATGTGGATGCATAGGGAGGCTATATACATACCTCCCAACGTTTGGAGAGAGAAAGAGGAACAAAAAGTCGCACCCCCTTTTTTCTAAACAACGCCCATTGCCCCACCCACAAACATAGTGTAATTTCGACCAAACCCTCTATGGACCAATATATTAACCATTAGTTCAACACGGAAACATATAAAACCCCTTTTTAATTTTAACCTCCCTTTACATTTGGTTTTCCGCTTTTATTTATCTGCCCACAATTATACATTATTCTGTCTGTACTGCTACCCCCACCCCTCCACACATGGGGTGGCCCCCTGTCCTCCATCCTCCTCATATTGTGGACCCTGTCCTGCATCCTCCTCACATGGGGTGACCCCTGTTATCCATCTTCCTCTTACTGTGGCCTCCTGTCCTCGACCCTCCTCATACTGTGGCCTCCTGTCCTCGACCCTCCTCATACTGTGGTCTCCTGTCCTCCAGCGTCCTCATACTGTTGCCCTCTGTCCTCCACAATCATCCTGTGATCCAGCAGCTTCTGTCCTTCAGCCTCCTCCTATAGCCACATGTCCTCTAGCCTCCTCCTGTGGCCCCCTGTTCTCCAGCCTACTTTTGTCCTCCAGCTTCCTCTTGTAGCCTTCGCGTGTGGCATCCTGTCCTCCAGCCTCCTTCTGTATTCCAGCAGCTCCTGTCAGCCAGCAGCTCCTGTCCTCAAGCCGCCTTCTCTCCTCTAGCCACCTTCTGTCCTCCCGCAGCTCCTGTCCTCCAGCTTCCCCCTGTGGCATCCTGTCCTCCAGCCTCCTTCTGTCCTCCAGCAGCTCCTGTCCTCCAGCTTCCTCCTGTGGTCTCCTGTATTCCAGCCTCCTCCTGGGCCCTCCTATCCTCCAACCACCTCCAGTTCTCCAATTTCCTCCTGTAGCCACCTGTCCGCCAGTCTCCTCCTGTATCTCTTGTCCTCCAGCCTCCTCCTGTAGCTCCTGTCCTCTATCCTCCTCCTGTAGCCTCCTGTCCTCCAGCCTCCTCCTGTGGCCTTCTATCCTACAACCTCCTCCTGTCCTACAGCCTCCTCCTATAGCCACCTGTCCTCCAGTTTCCTCCTGTAGCATCCTCCTGTGTCCCCCTGTCCTCCAGCCTCTTTCTGCCCCCCATCAGCTCCTGTCCTCTGAGTTCCTCCTGTGGCTTCCTGTCCTATCCTCCAACATAAGGAGACACTATACTACATGGTGTAAAAGAGGGAGGCACTATACTACATGGTGTAAAAGAGGGAGGCACTATACTGAATGGGGACACATATGGATGCATTGTACTGTAGGAGACACATAGGGAGGCACTATACTCTGTGGGGTAAGAGAGGGAGGCACTATACTCTATGGCAGCGGTGGCGAACCTATGGCACGCGTGCCAGAAAGGGCACGCAGATCCCTCACTGCTGGCACACGCCCCATCCTCCCAACCACTGCCAGGTGCGGACAACCACTGTCCATACCTGGTTGTTATGGCTGTTAGCAGTATCGGAGCTGCGCTGCGATACTGCTAACAGCCATGACAGAGCAGGGTGCTGACACTGCCTGGTCTGTCACACTGATCATTGCAGTGCACAGGACGGTAAGCGTCCCAGCGCTGGCAGCGTAATGATGGATGCTGGGCACCTTACTTCGTGTGCGCTGCAGTGATCACCCGGAGGAACGCGGAGTCTGAGGTGAGTTTTTTTTTTTTTTTAATTCAGCGCATTCACGGGGCATAGTAGATCAGCGGGAGGCTGATTTCCTGCCCGCTCCCGCCCCTCCCCTAAGCAACCGACCCGAAACTCACTGCGCCGCTACCACAAGCCCCCCCGCGCCCGAACCCCAGCCCGCTTCTGCCCGCTATCGCAGCCCTACTACCCCCCCCCGCCCCCAAACTCCGCCCACCACTGCAATTTGCCTGCCCGAACTCCGGGCGCTCTCACTACCCCCCCCCCCCCAACTCCGGTCACTGCCCCCCATCACCCCCTCCCCTGGAACTCACGCCTCATAACCCCATTGCCCTGAACTCCAGATTCTGCATTACCCCAGCCCTAACTCTGGCCGCCCACCCTCTGCCCATCTACCCTACCGACCCCCCTTCACCCCCCCACCCCGGAACAACAGACACCTGAACTTCTGCCCGCCAGCATTGCCGCCACCTTGGACAACCAAAGAGTAAGTAACATATGTATTTCTATGTATGTATTATTATATTATATATTTATATGTGCATTTATATATTTATACCTGTGTGAGGGCTTATTTTTTGCGTAACATATTTTACTTCTCATTTATTATTCCATGTCGTGTACTGGGAAGCTGGATTTTAATACTTTCGCTGTGCGCTCCAAATCATTTGTCTCCTTTATTCTTTGGTTCGGAAAAATCACAGTGATTTGTAGGTTTTATTGTGTTTTAATACTTTTTCAATAATTAAAACAGTGTACGAAAAAGAAAATAGTTTCGCCATCTTGTGACGCTAATAACTTTAGTGCACGGAGCTGGGGAGGTGTGATTTTTTTGCTTGAGCCGTTGTTTTCATTGCATTTTGAGGACTGTGTGACCTTTTGATAACTTTTTATTACTCTTTTATGTGATGTAAAATGGTGTAAAAGTGGCGTTTCAGTGTGTATAGGACTGCTGTAATACGAGCTCAGACAGTCCTGTGTAAATTGATTCTAAACTAAACCGTCAGTTTTATGGTTAAATTGCCGTACTGGCACTTTGCGATAAGTAATTAGGTTTTGGGTTGCAGTTTGGGCACTCGGTCTCTAAAAGGTTCGCCATCGCTGCTCTATGGGGACACTGAGGGAGACACTATATTTTATATGAGTACATAGGCAGACACTATACTGTATGAGGGCACATAAGCCATAAGGAGACATGATACTGTATAGGGCTGCAACTTACCGCCGCTGGTGCGAGGGAAGGTGAATGAGGTTGTGGCCGGGGGAGGCTCACGGGTGTGCCTGCAACCCAGGACTTGAGTCGCAGGAGCCCCTGTGACAGTATCCACCCCCCACCCCCTTCGGCCTCCCCCTCTTCTTGGCCTGAACAAATCTCTGCAAAAAGACCATGGTCCAGGATGTTGTCCTGGGGCTCCCAAGACCTCTCCTCCGGCCCAAACCTCTTCCAGCTGACGAGAAAGAACCGCTTTCCTCTGACCGACTTCATATCTGGAACCTCTTTTAACTCCAAGACATCAATGGAATCAGTCTCAGGAGAAGGAGGAGGTACTTGCCGGGAGAAGCGATTCAGGATAACAAGTTTCAGAAGGGAGACATGGAAGAAGCTTGGGATGTCTCCTCCAGCCTCTTCCTGTCTTGCAGCCTCCTCCTCCTGTCCCCAGCCTCCTCCAGCATCCTCCTGTCCTCTAGCCTCTTCCTCCTGTCCCCAGCCTCCTCTTCCTGTCCTCCAGCCTCTTCCTCCTGTCCCCAGCCTCTTCCTCCTGTCCCCAGCCTCCTCCTCCTGTCCCCCAGCCCTCCCTGTCCTTTATCCTCCTCCTGTCCCCCAGCCCTCCCTGTCCTTTATCCTCCTTCTGTTCCCCAGCCTCCTACTCCTCTCCCCCAGCCCCCTCTGTCCTCTATCCTCCTCCTGTCCTCGAGCCTCCTCCTGTCCCCCAGTCCCCTACTCCTGTCCCCCAGCCCCCTGTGTCCTCTATCCTCCTCCTGCCCTCCAGCCTCCTCCTGTCACCCAGCCCCGTCCTCTATCCTCCTCCTGTCCCCCAGCCTCCTTCTGCACCCCAGCTTCCTCCTGTCCTCCAGCCTCCTCCTGTCCTCCAGCAGCCCCCCTGTCCTCTATCCTCCTCTTCCTGTGTGTCGTATCCAATGCACCTACATACACCGGGAAGAAGATGGTGAGCTCCGGCGGACCTGAGCATGGAAGCAACACATGCAGGAAATCGGGCACATGATCTTTGTGAATCGCGTCACAGTGCATTGATGTCGGACAATGCACTTCATTTGAACTCCGTCGGCTGGGTAAGTAAATGTGCCCCAATATGATTTCGCTACCTGCGCAGGAAGCAGCCAGCCTCTTATTATTTCACGAGGCTACTGTGACCTGTGATATTGTTATTGGCAGAGAGGGAGCCACAGGTTTCCATGCTGTGTTGCACACTATGGGGGGATCCAGAAAACAGTCCGGCTTCTTACTGTTTCTCCTAACTGGATGCAAACTAAGCAATAAGAAAATTTTCAAGTGAGGATAGTCCTTGAATATGGAAAGGGTGATGATCCCTGAAATTTATAAGGTTGGAAAATGAGCAAATGAATAAAGAGAGTTCAGAAACACCACACCTTATAAGAATGAATTAATTCATGTTGTATGTTAATACTTTGTACAGGGCCGGCGCTGTGGGTAGGCAAAGGTGGCAATTGCCCAGGGCCCCCTGAAAGGGGAGAATCTCTTCTTTCAAATGAATCTTGAATTTTGTTCCTAGGTGCCATGGATCCAAAGATATTCAGGTTTAAAGTGAGAATATCAGGTGCCATTCTATATATAAAAATCACTCCCAACGGCAGTTTAACTGTTATTATCTCAGTTTTCCTAAAACTTAGAAACACATATTTAGATTCATATAAAAGAGGAGACTCTCTTCTTCCATAGGAAAAAAAGAAGTGAGGTTCTATGTGTCACAGAGCCAAAGATACAGCCCCCTGAAGTGTACCCCTCCCCCCCCTCCAGATTCTTAGCCATCAGTCTACAGGGAGAATTTGCTGCACACAGGAGCTGCTGCACCTCACAGATAATGGAAATATTCACTTTATATGTTACTGCATTTTGAGAATCATAGTATCATAGTATCATAGTATATAAGGCTGGAAAAAGACGCAAGTCCATCAAGTACAACCTTTAAGAATTAAATAAATGTTTTATCCCCATAACCTGTGATATTTTTGCTCTCCAGAAAGGCATCCAGGCCTCACTTGAACATGTACATAGAGTTCACCATAACAACCTCCTGCGGCAGAGAGTTCCATAGTCTCACTGCTCTTACAGTAAAGAACCTTTGTCTATATTGATTGCCTCTCCTCTAGGCGTAGAGGATGCCCCCTTGTCCTGGTCACAGGCCTAGGTATAAAAAGATCTTTGGAGAGATCCTTGTACTGTCCGTTCAGGTATTTGTACATTGTAATGAGGTGTCCCCTCAGTCGTCTTTTTTCTAAACTGAATAATCCCAAATTTTGTAATCTGTCATTGTATTCTAATCCCCCTATTCCCCTAATAATCCTGGTTGCTCTCCTCTGCACCCGTTCCAGCTCTACTATATCCTTTTTATACACTGGTGCCCAAAACTGTACACAATATTCCATGTGTGGTCTGACCAGTGATTTGTATAAGGGCAAAACATTGGGGGATATTTATCATACACTGGCGCTCGTGCGCCAGCGTATGATCGCCCCGCCGCTGCATATTCGCAGCCCGATACATGAAGAGGCTTCTGCCTCTTGATGTATCTGGCTGCCAGTTGTGCAGCGTTTATCCTACGCCAGGCCCTGCAACCGGCGACTTTTCACGTATGAGAAGTCGCCGACAGCAGCGAGTGCGCAGGCGCGGGGACAGTAACGCCCCCGCGCCGCGCCCCTCCTTCACGCCCCACTGGCGGATTGGGGAAAATAATCGCAAAAGCTAGCGATAAGCTAGCATTTGCGATTATTTCAGGGCCTCTGCGCCACTGGCGGTGCGCAGAGGTCCTGATAAATATCCCACTATGTCTTTATCATGAGAATCTATTCCTCTCTTGATACATCCCATAATTTTATTTGCTTTGGCAGCAGCTGCCTGGCTCTGGTCACTAAAATTAAGTTTACCATCCACCAATACCCCCAAGTCCTTTTCAGCTCCAGTTTTACCAAGTAATTGACCATTTATAACATAATTATACTTTTTGTTTCCATGGCCCAAGTGCATAACTTTACATTTATCTACATTAAATCTCATCAACCATTTCTCTGCCCACTCCTCAAGCTTCCACAAATCCCTCTGTAATGCTAAACTATCGACCTCAGTATTTATTACTTTACACAGCTTAGTATCATCTGCAAATATTGAAACTTGACTGTGTAAACCCACTACAAGGTCATTAATAAAAATATTAAAAAGAAGTGGCCCCAATACTGACCCCTGTGGCACTCCACTAGTAACCTCAACCCAATCTGAGAATGTGCCATTAATGACGACCCTCTGTTTTCTATCACTAAGCCAATTACTTACCCAAATACACAGATTTTCTCCTATTCCCAGCAGTCTCATTTTATATACCAACCTTTTATGTGGTACGGTGTCAAATGCCAAAAGTCCAGATATACAACATCCACAGCGTCCCCCAGATCCAGTCTTGAACTTACCTCCTCGTAGAAACCAATCAGATTAGTCTGACAGGACCGATCTCTCATAAACCCATGCTGACGCTGGGTTATAAGGTTGTGCACAGTGAGATACTCCAGGATAGCATCTCTAACAAACCCCTCAAATATTTTCCCCACCAAAGCAGTTAGACTCACGGGTCTGTAGTTTCCAGGATCGCTATTTGATCCTTTTTTGTATATTGGTACCACATTTGCCCCCATGTTATTTCTAAGGGGACCCACACTCTCTGTTTTTAGTTTCTTATCATTTATATACTTGAAAAATAATTTGACTGGGATAATGTTCTCAAAGACAAAAGCCCCCCCCCAAAAATGGGACTTTTTCTCATATATTCTGAAAAAGTCCTGTGAGAAACACATACCTTATGGGAAAAAGCATAAAAGGAACAAGAAAAACCCTATGTGGCTAACTAGTCTTGTAAGGAAAGCAATAAGCGAGAAAGATAAAGCGTTTAAAGTGCTAAAACGTGAAGGTAGCGATGAGGCATTACAGGATTATAGAGAGAAAAATAAATCCTGTAAAAAGGAGATAAAGGCCGCAAAAATAGAGACTGAGAGAAGTATTGCCAGGGAGAGCAAAAATAATCCAAAATTATTTTTCAAGTATATAAATGATAAGAAACTAAAAACAGAGAGTGTGGGTCCCCTTAGAAATAACATGGGGGTCATGGTGGAAGGAGATGAGGAAAGGACCAATCTGCTAAATGTCGCCTTCTCAACTGTCTTTACCCAGGAAAATCCCCTGGTGGAAGACACAATGAGGAATAATGTTAATTCTTTTTATAATGTCAACAGTTTAACCCAGGAAGAGGTACGGTGCCGCCTCGCAACCACTAAGATAGATAAATCACCTGGGCCAGATCGCATACACCCCCGGGTTCTGCATGAACTATGTATCGTGATAGACAGACCGTTATTTTTAATATTTGAAGATTCACTGAGGACTGGTTATGTTCCACAGGACTGGCGCATAGCAAATGTGGTACCAATATACAAAAAAGGATCAAATAGCGATCCTGGAAACTACAGACCCGTGAGTCTAACTTGGGCCATGGAAACAAAAAGTATAATTATGTTCTAAACGGTCAATTACTTAGTAAAACTGAAGCTGAAAAGGACTTGGGGGTATTGGTGGATGGTAAACTTAATTTTAGTGACCAGAGCAAGGCGGCTGCTGCTAAAGCAACTAAAATAATGGGTTGTATCAAGAGAGGAATAGATTCTGATGATAAAGACATAGTTTTGCCCTTATACAAATCGCTGGTCAGACCACACATGGAATATTGTGTACAGTTTTGGGCACCAGCGTATAAAAAGGACATAGTAGAGCTGGAACGGGTGCAGAGGAGAGCAACCAGGATTATTAGGGGAATGGGGGAACTAGAATACACTGACAGATTAAAAAATTTGGGATTATTCAGTTTAGAAAAAAGACGACTGAGGGGAGACCTCATTACAATGTACAAATACCTGAACGGACAGTACAAGGATCTCTCCAAAGATCTTTTTATACCTCGGCCTGTGACCAGGACAAGGGGGCATCCTCTACGCCTAGAGGAGAGGCGATTCTACCATCACCATAGACAAAGGTTCTTTACTGTAAGAGCAGTGAGACTATGGAACTCCCTGCCGCAGGAGGTTGTTATGGCGGACTCTATGTACATGTTCAAGAGAGGCCTGGATGACTTTCTGGAGAGAAAAAATATCACGGGTTATGGGGATAAAACATTTATTTAATTCTTAAAGGTTGGACTTGATGGACTTGGGTCTCCTTCCAGCCTTATATACTATGATACTATGATATGTAACACCAAAAACACACACATGTTCTGGAATAAAGTTTTTATTTCCCACCATCCTCCATTACTTACATCTATGTTATGACGTTCTCACTCAGATTCTTATGAAGCGCGGAGGGTTCTGTTATTGTGCTGATAATACAATGGCGACATCTAAATGTGACTTATTATCTCATTAGCTTGGTTTATTGATATATAGTTATTTATTTGGGTGACCATTGTGTAAGGAACATACAATAACACATCTGTGTGAATTTTCTGCAGTTCCCTTTGCTGCATATTTTGGTGAATATATTGGTGTGGGGTCTGTATGATCTCCTCACATCTTACTGTTTTAGGAAAGTATGTTTTCTTTTTATAAGTATCTAGATTTGTACATATTTTAGAGGAAATTTTGAATGTTAATTGCCAAATGCATGGCCTGGTTGTCTGCTTTCAAAATTCTATAGGTTTTACGGCGCCTTTACATTTTATTCTGTTTTATTGATATATTTTGTAGGTTGTGACTGTCTGAAAAATTTCTAGCTGAAAAGCAGATATTTAGTTATTTCAGTTTTAGTGATATTATGATGATTTATTCATGTGAACATATAAATATGGGACATTTGTGAACTCTACACATCCATCTATTACATTTAGGAGATGTGAAGGTAAATATTTTATGTTTGGAACAAATTTTTTGCCATCAGTCAAATTTTAAGTATTTTTTATAAAATGTTTCAGTTTGAATCAAAATTGCGCCTATGTCTATAAACTCTTTGATGCAATTTTGAAAATGGGGCAAGTATCTGCTTTCAGAAAATATCGGTCCCTCTCCCCAATGGGCCTCACAGTCTAATCAACATACCAGTCATTTTTTGGAGTGTGGGAGGAAACCGGTGGACCAGGAGGAAACCCACACAGACACAGAGAGAACATACAAAATCTTTGCAGATGTTGACCAGCGCTGCAAGACTGTAGTGCTAACCACTGAGCCACCAGGCTGCCCATCAATCTTCCTGTGATCTATCTCCTGTAAAATTCTCCAAAATTACAGTATGTTTTATCATACTAAAGGGACCCTCTTGCTGATTGTGACTGGACATAAAATAGTTTTATTTTGGGGCCCCACTTTTAGTTTTGCCCAGGGCCCCACTTTGTCTAGAACCGGCCCTGACTTTGTATTATACACAAATTGATTACTTAAACATAAACGTGGTGCTGCAAAAATGTATTCAAATTTTGCTACTTTTTAGAATGAATTGCACCCCTAAAGAGTCCTAGCTGCACAAAACCGATCAGTCCATTAGGAAAATGGGTTGAATGGCTGGTCCAGTAATAAAATGGGCAATGCATTGAAAGTCCAGCAGAGACCCTTGGTTTCTGTTACTTTATCATAGCAGCTGAATGCGCTGATGTGTAAAAACTAGCAAAATGAGTGGCAAAACGATGCACAGAAACAGGAGGGAATGGGTGTGGTAGGGGTGGATTTTAATTTCATGAATGTTTAGTGTAAGACAATAGAGAATTCCAATACAGGCGGTCCCTGCTTAAGAACACTCGACTTACATACGACCCCTAGTTACAAACGGACCTCTGGATATTGGTAATTTATTGTGCTTTAGTCCTAGGCTACAATAAACAGCTGTAACAGTTATCACAGGTGTCTGTAATGAAGCTTTATTATTATTCCTGGTTCTTATGACAACCCAACATTTTTAAAATCCAATTGTCACAGAGACCAAAAAAGTTCTGGCTCGGATTACAATGATAAAATATATAGTTCTGGCTTACATACAAACTCAACTTAAGAACAAACCTACAGACCCTATCTTGTATGTAACCCGGGGACTGCCTGTACAAATATTTTATATTATTGCTAGAAGTGCAGTCTCCGTTTTTATCCAGCAGAGGGCAGTTATACACAGCTGCTTACAGGAGAAACACGACCGATGGAATTTCTGTTGATGGCTAAAGTTCTCCTACATGCTTCTGAGAAACTATTGCCCCTACTTTGGGGTTTTCTAGAACATGGTGGTAGTTTTACAACATCGGGAGACCTCTGGTCTGGTCAATAAAAAGCTTAGAACAAAATGAAAGAGTTTCAAATAAGAATCCAGTCTGATTTCAATGTATGTATGTCTGTACAAAACATAGTGTAACAATTTTTGCGTGCATGATCTTTAGAAGAGAGAAGGATTGGACATGTGGAGTCTTGATGGCCCATCCTCAAGTCTTGCATGGAATGTTGTAGCTTTTTTCATTCACAAAATAGAGTGCTGTGACAAATCACTCTTTTATTGGACTGTGTAAATACCATATAATTTGAGGTTTGGTTAAAAGACTTTACTTCTCTTCTTACATGCCGTACTGCCAGGAGCACAATATGGAAAATGGCCAATGCAGTGGAGAATGCAAATGCACAATGGACAATGCAGGGAATGTGAAGCAGGGGATAAGACCAGCACTCGCCAGAACATATTCTCCAGGAGTAGTGTTGAGCAAACCTGAGCTCTAATGTTTGGTTCAGTGCCGAACATTGTGGGTTTGGGTCCTTGAATCTGAACTTCACCCAGAAATCTGGGTTCAGCGGCGGTGCTGCAACAATTGCTGGTGCTACCGATGGGTATTCATTTTGGTACTCCAACCAAACTTTTGTTCCAAGTAGAGCTGAACTTGGTGAACCTGAACTTGAGCAGGTCCACTCATCACTATCCAGGAGCAGACTACACTACATTTCCCAGCATTACCTTCTACAGAAGGAGTTGCAGAGGAAAGGACCTATAAGCTGAGGAGGTGATAGTGGGTGAAGGCTCAGCTAGGATACAGAGGAACCACAGGTCCAGAAGACAGAGAGACTTATACTGCATGGCAGAGAAAAGAGTCCTACACCTGGGTACACACAAGGGAAGCCTACTGGATTCTGCCATTGGGATCGAGGTACCCTAATGGTATTTATTCAAAGAATGATTTATCATATATTAAATATGCAACGTTGGGTATTGAAGTGAATTAATTGTATTTGCTTAATCTATTATTGAATTGTCCTTATTGTCTTTTACCGTTTGTAATATATCGCATGCAAGTTGTATGTTTCTGCTTTTGTGTAGATCGGTTACAACATATCCAATTAGCCAGGTGTGTGTAGGTATATTAAGAGGGTTTAATTTTTTTTTTAACACACCATGAGTAAGGCTTAGATAAACCCATAGGTTTTTCTACCTACATGTACACTGTTGTACATTTTTGAATGGATGAAGAATAAAGAAATATAGATTTTATCTGGATGTGCAATGGAACACTATTTTTCAATTGCCTTTGTATAAAGCCAGCAACACGTGTGCACTCCGTACATGCAAGCCTCCACCATTCCAGGACAAGCCAGGGTGTGTGAAACATTCTTTTTTCCATTTTTACTTTATCCCTATGCCTTGAGACTGTTTGCTCAATTCCCGTTGTTACCCCGGTTCCGTTCTTGACTCTGCTCCTATGCTGCAGGCCTTGACCTTGCTCCTTACAAGGGACTACAGGTGGATCCTGCCAAGTTGTCTGCGGTACTTTAGTGGCCTCGTCCAGTAGGACTTCGTGCTATCCAAAGATTCCTGGGCTTCACTAATTAGTCAATTTCTAATTACTAATTTCTCCTCCCTCGTGTCTCGCAGTTGGCCTTTGCCTCTGCTCCAGTACTCACCCGGCCCAATACTGAGAAACCGTTCCTGGAGCCTTTCTTACCCAGAAAGGTCTCAAAGGTCGTACCCTCACATGCGGCTTCTTCTCTAAGACCTTCTCAGCTGCAGAGAGGAACTACTCTATCGGTGATCAGGAGCTCCTGGCCATAAAACTTGGCTTGGAAGAGTGGTGTTATCTTCTGGAGGGAGCTCGTCATCCAGTCAGTATCTATACTGATCACAAGAACCTCTTGTACCTCCAGACTGCTCGACATCTCAATCCACGGCTCATTGGTCCCTCTTCTTCTCCCACTGCAATTACCTAATATATTTTCGTCCTTTGTAGAAGAATGTTAAGGCCGATGCCCTCTCTTGTGCCTCAGATGTCATTGGGGAAGATCCTGCTCCTCGACATATTGTTCCACCTGAACGTCTGGTTCTCACTGCTCCTGTGGATCTGGGACAGCTTCCTCCTGGCAAAACCTACGTCCGACCTGCTCTTCAGAAGAGGATATTGAATTGGGGACATTGCTCTCGTGTGGCTGGGCACCGTGGGTTGCACTCTCATTTCTTGTTTCTACTGGTGGCCAGATCTGGTCCAGTTTGTTTCCTGGTTCTGGCTTCCTCCATGCAGCCAACTTCAATTGAAACAGGACTTTTCCTCTCAGTACCATCCGCAGTCTAATGGACAAGTGGAGAGAGTTAATCAGACTCAGGGCTCCTGTCTACGCCATTTTTTTTCTTTGTGAATGGACAACATCCTCGTCCACGGAATAATTGGTCCAAAATCTCAGATCCATCTTGGAGCAAATGCATCAGTCTCTACTGTGGTCATCCGCCCGCACCAAAACCCAGGTCGCCAAGAAGCGCAGGCCTTCCTCAGTCTTCTCCCCAGGTATGGCTGACTTCTGGGTACATCCCTTAGAACAGTGGTGGCGAATCTATGGCACGAGTGCCAGAGGTGGCACTCAGAGCCATTTCTGTGGGCACTCAGACCATCACCCCAGGACAGAGTTCACCAAATAGGACCAAGTACACCAAATCTTTCTGCAGTCAGAGGCAACTAAAGAGATGCTGTTCTATTTTAAAGCGACACTTCATTGGCTATTTGGAACTGTGGGAAAAGTGAAAAGGTGTGGACTGGGCTGCATTATCTTTGGAGGTCATCTTGGTGGACCCACAATACTTCCTCTCCAGAATGAGACCCTGGAGAGAAGCTACAATGAGAGTCTGAATTTGCCCCTTTCAACTGTATTGGTGGCCTCAGGGGGCTGATACGATTGAAAGATGTGGAAGAACAGGGAGCAATAAGTTACTGTTTAAAATGTCGTGTTGGCACTTCACGGTAAATAAGTGGATTTTGGTTGTAGTTTGGGCACTCGGTCTTCAAAGGGTTCGCCATCACTGCCTTAGAAGATTCCCAGAGACAAACTTGGTCCGCATTTCCTTGGTCCATTTGAGGTGCTTATGCACATCAACCCGGTGGCCTATAAGCTCCAACTTCCTCCAACCATGTGCATCCCAAACTCCTTCCATGTCTCTCTTGTGAACATCCTGAACCAATTCTCCTGACAAGTGCCATCTCCTGCTCCTGAGGCTGACTCCACCAATCTCTTTGAGGTAAAGGAGGTTCTGGATATGAAGACAGTTAGGGGGAAGCGGTTCTTCCTTGTCAAGTGTAAGGGGTTCGGGCCTGAGGAGAGGTCTTGGATGACCAAGGACAACATCCTGGACTGGCTCAGCGGTGTGCCGGCTCAGTGAGATTTAAATGGCCAGCACACCGCTAATTGTTGCTGCTGGCCTCCTGCCCTAATAAATGTCCAACCTTTGCCTGCTGCTGGATCTGTGTGCCTTGTGCCTGAGAGAAAACTTTATCCCTATGCCTTGCGACTGTTTGCTGAATTCCAGTTGTGACCCTGGCTCCGCTCCTCCGCTGCCTTGACCTTTTGCCTTGCTCCTTACCCCGATCCTGTGCCACCTGTCCTGATCTCCTGCCTGTCCCGACCATGATTCTGTCTCACGATTCTGTCCACCACGGACAAAGTTGAGCCTGTTGAGCGACTTGGTGGCACCATGCCGCTGCATGTCCAACCCGCTTTGTGGCTGGCTCTAATGAAAACCAGCTGCCACTTAGACTCCACTCCCAGGTGTCAGCTTACGTCATTGTCCGCGGTGGTACAGTCGGTCCACTACCCCTGGTGCCTGACACTCTTTTTAAAGAAGCCAATCATGATAAAAAAAATAGAAAACATGTTATATCTGTAATCATACTGACCCAAACAATTAGGGGGATGCATCATTTGGACCACTAAGTGAAAGCCACAACAACAGTGCCATAAAGGGGTTATATTAATAGAGGGAAATTGAAATTTACTTCATTAAGCAACACCTTTTTGGTTGTGTCATAATTGGTTGGCGATTTAAGAGACCATTTTGGTGTCACATTCCTTCCATACCCCAGATTACAGTTGGAATTCTTAGGAGCTCTCCAGCTTGGAATGTCAGCAGGAATCCCATGACTGGAGGTCGCTGAGAGACAGATGCCAATCGCTGATGGGTTGCCAATGCTCCTT
Organism: Engystomops pustulosus; assembly: GCF_040894005.1. Taxonomy (NCBI): domain Eukaryota; kingdom Metazoa; phylum Chordata; class Amphibia; order Anura; family Leptodactylidae; genus Engystomops; species Engystomops pustulosus. Next base: position 62,367,515 of record NC_092416.1, on the reverse strand, counting down.
GTGTGATCTTTACACAAATACCTGGAATGTGTGCTTCAAATATAAATAAAAAAACATCTAAACTATAACTAAAATAGAGTGATACATTGTAACATGAAAACCTTATTGCAGGACATTGCTCAACCATCATACTGTCATTGTCATACCACTTTATACCACTTTTAGAAAATATTTCAGCATTTTCTATAAAAATCAATGTAATACGGCTCAATATCACTATATGTGCAAGGTCACATGCAGTCTTGTAAAATGTGGCCACCACATGGACCATGTTATATGGAAATATTTGTGTTAATAAACCCTAAGCTGTCTAGGCTGACTTTGCTTTGCGCTGTCATTTAGGAAGTTTTAACATACCTGCCCCTTTGTATTTGATGATAGGATGGGGAGGACTATAAGGAACGATATATATGAGGTAGTCTGATTCCCACTAGGAGCCAAATTTCCAGGAGTTATACAAAGTCTAGAGTATGGATCTTTAATTGATGATATTGCACAATGTTACATCTCACGGCTCAACAGCAAGTCAAAACTGGTGCCGCTCAGTATGGGGTATGAGGGAGCTTTAATCTACATGACTAACACTTCAGGGGTCACATCATCTCCAGCTGTCAAGGAAGATGATAAACTTCACATGGTTCTATTTACCAATGACAACCACATTCTTAAAGGGATAATGTGCCTTAGGGAAGTATCATGCTTCTGCCATATTATTCTTTTTTTGTGATGAATTAAAGAGGCAAATTAGCAAAACTGTATTGTACAAGGAAATAAATAAATAATTCCTTTACTTATATAGCGCACACAGATTACGCAGTGCTACACATAGCTTGCCAAAAATCAGTCCTTGTCCCCATAGGGCTCACAGTCTAATCACGCAAACCACGCAAACACAAAGAACATACAATCTCTTTGCAAATGTTGACCTGGATGGGACTTGAAACCAGGACTCCAGCACTGCAAGGCTGAAGTGCTAACCACTGAACCACCGTGCTCCCCCTCTGATGGTATCTGACTTATCACACTGTATGTGAGTAAGCATTACTTCTAAGGAAATTGAATCATAGGTCTATACATTTGAACAAAGGGACACTCGTAAAGTTGAGTTTTTCAATTATAAGAGATCCCCTTTAAGACGATAAAACCTTTAAGGGGTATTCTCACAAAGTTTCTTAAATGTACTCAGGATAACAAAATAACACATTCTCTAATTCACTGTAATTAACAAAAATACAGCACTTCACAGATATGATTGCAACCTGTCTCTATCAGTCCTGGTGTACACAATTTCAGTTGCCCCTGGTTCCCGACCCTTCCCGATCTTCTGACTTTAGGGTCAGCAGCCATCTTGGTTTTCTGTCTGATGGCTGTGGAGCTGAGATCTCTGTCTCTCTCTGCCTGTAGCCCCGGCCCTCTGCTGTCCAGGACAGAGCTCACACTGAGGATTGTAAAGCTACAGACAGATAAGGCAGATGTAGCAGTGTGTTGTGGAATAGCGGAGATGTTGGAGAGCTGACTCTCATTGTGTGTATTAGTCATCCCATGGATCTCATGATCTCTGATCGGTCTCATCTCTCTGTCAGATACTAGTACAATGTTCAGAAGGTAAATGAAAGTGTATATAAACCTTGTACCCTGATAATCTAACCACACCGTCAGCTCACAGCACTAGATGGATCATGCTTAGAGTCCCTGCCCACACTCTGGAGTAAAATTGTAGTAAAGGGTTAAAAATTATCTATATTGTGTAAACATCACTAAGGGATTGAAATTTGAGAATTTTCTTTCATGGGAAAACCCCTTTAAAGCAGCAAAAGTCATGTGAGAAGTTATGGAACGCCATGTACATGGACCTTAGTGATGGGTAGTCCAGCTCTTTTTAGTGAGCAGGATCATTAGGCTCCACTCACTATGGACAGCAGGCACTTCTGGCTCCTGAAGGCTCCCTATTAAATTTATAAAAGGGGAGCCAACCCTCTCCAAACCACTTTTTACCCATGTAATCTTGCTGTGGATCCTCACCACATCTGATATAAGTAGGAGACAAATGGTGATAGTATGACTACAGAATTTAACACACTTGTTTTAGTCTGTTACCATGGAAACATATAGGGCCACATGACAGCTGTTTGCAGTGCTCTATTTAGACCCACGCCACTTATGTCCACTATTGGTGTTATCAGGTTATTGCCAGCCAGCAGTATGAAGCCAGCACTTGCCCATAGTATATAGCCAGTCAGCCCCAGTGTACAGCCAGCCCCTGCCCCCAATATATAGCCAGACAGCCCTTAGTATATATCCTGCCAGTCCCCAGTAAATAGTCAGCCACTGCCCCAAGTAAATAGCCAGCCCCTGCCCCTGGTATACAGACATCTCCTGTATATAGCCAGCCCATGCCCCCAGTACATAGTCAGTCAACCCCTGTATATAGCCAGCCCTCCCCCAGCATATAGCAAGTTAGCCCCCAGTATATAGCCAGCCGGCCCCCCTTATATAGCCAGCTGGCCCCCAGTATACAGCCTTGGTCAGGTGGGGGTCCCAATTTTTGTTTGGGTGCCCCATTAGCCATCCTTTCCCTTCGTGGCCGCCCCAGGCACCATGTCCATAGTGCCTAGGCCTAAATATGCGCCTGGCTGTGTGCTCAAACAATAGTTATTTTTTATAAAAGTGATTTGAAAAACTGCTTTATTTTTATAGCATGAGCTTTACAAAAATGGCATTATATAAAAATACAAAATTAATATAACAAAAAAATGATAAATATTTTTAAAAAATTATCCACTAAAGATGGTGTAATAAAAGTAAAATGCCTCAGGCTATATCAACGGAAAGCTGCGGTCAAAATCTCTACATGTGGTTTTCCGACCACATTATTTGCTTTCAGAATCCACAACACAGATGTCATGCGTAGTGATCCTTGTGGTGCAGGTAATGCAATGACTCCTCTACATGAAGCATTTCATTTTATCCTAACTATCATGAAGCACATTGTCATCTACTGGATAAGATGGAATGTCACCCTTCACCTTCAGCAGTAAAATGGTTAATTGTTTTCTTCCCACACACTGTCCTCCTCCTCCTCCGCTCCTAACTTCTGAAACACAAATTCCATCCCAACACAACTACACTGCACAGAACAGGACACCATCATCGCTGCAGCCAAGTTAGAGGAGCTAAATGGAAGACCAGCAACTGTTCTAGAAGTTCCATCACTTCTGGAATTAACTCACAATAACTGATTCCATGGGAGCCTCTCGAAGAGCAGACCTCCCTCATATGTGCCCGAAAATCACCTTTTTGAGCAGATGTTAAAGATGACCACTCATGGGACTTATATGCCATGTTGGGGGTCGATATCAAGCAGAAAACTCCAAAATTATACCTTTAAAATGACAGAGTACAGTTTTACTACTTTTTTAGTTCAGTAGCTCCACAGTTTTGCAACATATTGGAATTTTAACCCTTTAAGCCACTTTTTCAAGACCAAGGGTTTTTTTTTGCGTTTCAGTTCTGATGTTTTCATTTGCAAAGTTATATGTTGGCATGTTATATGCAAAACACATTTTTATTTTGTAGTGGTACCATTAAATATTCTGTGGCATGTACTGAAAAGTTGGTAGAAAATGTGGTAAAATTGAACAAAAAACATACACTTCCACATTATTCTTATTTTTTCATATTTTTTAAAACTTATTATTATTACAGCCCCCCTAGGGTACTTGAACCCTGATCACTTATACAATATACTATATATATATATATATATATATATATATATATATATATATATATATATATATATATAGTATATTGTAAATAAACTACTTATATATAACAGTCTGTCTCAGACAGACTGTAATACAGAATTACAAATGACAGCTGTCACTGCACCCTCCCTCCGGCCGCGGTAGTGCATGGCAGGTATCAGCTGTGTACTTCAGCTGACACCTGCCATACTCCCCTTCATGACCAACTGACGTATATTTTTGGGCAGTTGTGAAAGGGTTAAAGTAGCATGTCTAGTCTGTAAACAATATTTATCTAACCATCAAAACCAAGCATGATAAACCATGCATACTTACTTGCACCGAGACTGTGGTAATCTTCTTATATTTTTTATCCATGGCCTCCTTCCTTCTATAAGCAACTTTTAAAATTATGCAAATATACCCAAGAGACAAATCAAGCCACTGTCTCACCATCCCCCTTAAAGGACATCCATCACCAGGATCAATGATTGTAAACCAAGCACACTGACATACTGGTGTGTGCCTCCTCTGCCAGGATCTGCTTTTTTTCTTATGCCATGCTTTTGGCTCTGGGTTCCATAGGTGTTAATGGAGCCTGGAGCCTCTCAGGCTCATATGCATAATTTCTAAAGCCTAATTTTTCTTAAAAACAGGACATAGGAAGTATAAAGAACATATCCTGCCAGAGGGGGCACATACCAGTATATCTGTGTGCTTGGTTTACAATCATTCATCATGGTGGTAGATGTCCTTTAAGCGCTTAAGAGCAGGAAGTGCTCATAAAGATGTCTTCACGTGATCCTTGAAAAAGGAGGCTGTCTTCACACTAGGCGTTTGTGTGGCATTTAACTTCTCCTGCAATCACTTACTGAAGAAAGATGGCGTTTGCAGCGGGTTTATTGACCGCAATGCAAACGCAATCTTCCTTCAGTTGGTGATTGTAGAAGAAGCATGTGCATTGCATTTTGAAACGCAAACACCACGTGCAAAGGGTCCTGATTGAATCGAGTAGAAGTGCTGGACTTATAGATGAAAAAATTGTGAAACATTTAGAATTTTTGCGCAAATTATGCCAACAGAGGATCAAACAAAACCCTGATTTCATTTTCTGCCCAATTTCTGAGAAGAGGAGATTTACTGATTACATTGATGTCAACATTTGGGCTCTATTTTCTGTTTCTGTTCACCGGCGGGAATAATATTATTTATATTTTGATAGAACTGGCATTTTGGGATATGGCAATACCTATCATGTTTATGATATTTTACTACTTATTTTTATATGTGTTCTAGGGAAAGGGGGGAGATTAAACTTTTACATTTTTTTTAACATTTTTTAAATATTTTTTTAATATTTGTACCCTCGAGGGTCTGATTTCTAATACTATATACTGCAGTACTACTGTATATACTGTACTACTGTATATAGTAATTTTACATCTGATCTCTAATAGCCTGCCATCTGCTGGCTATTAGAGATCATTAAACATGGCAAGCCTACAAGTCTCAATGAGACTGTAGGTTGCCATGGCAACCGATCACTGCCCTCTGATGACGTCACAGGGGGTGGCGATCAGCCATTCAAGATGGCGGCACCAATAGGATGGTAAGGTAGAGGCCGCGGTCGCACAGGTTAACTTATGCAATCGTTGCTAGCACTGAACGTGGCAGTAAAAGGCGGGTGTCAGCTATATTATACAGCTGACACCCTCTGTGTATGGAGAGCGCTCAGCCCATGAACTCTCTCCATACACCCCTGGCAGCACCAGGACATTAATGTCAAACATATGTGTTTTGGCCAAACCCCCTCCCACTTGCGTTTTGTATACATTTAAAGTGTGACATAAACGTCACGTGGGAATCTGGGTGTGACCGCACCCTCACTGTCCATGTCTAATGTTATGTGGATCACAAAACCACTATGATATGTGTGTTCTAACATTAGATTCTTATCCTTTATATGACATCAATGCATGTTTGTAGTTGCTATAGAACTGAAGATAGAGGAGTGTAAAGTGACACTACTCCTGCAGCCTCTAACCTTGACTCATCTCAGGTAAAAAAAATGACTCCTCTTTGCTACTTTTCACATGACGGAGCAAACCAACTCTATAAAAGACTTATTATGTGTGCAAAACTGGGTGCTTTGCTCAAAGATTTTCCACATTTTCTTGAGGCAACTGCATTGAAGAAGAGCACCATTTAAGTTCTGCAAGGTGAACATGTATAGTACGGTAGGAACACTTTAAGTATCATTTTGATCACCGTATCCTAATTCTAAGGACTCTCTTGATACTTCTCTGGGTATTCATATCTTCTGCACTCATTGCTAAACAAATAACAGTGAATATGTCTCACACGCCCGCCTGCTTCTTGGGGATTTACTTCTAGGAAGGTAAAAGTAATGACAAAACAAAAGTGAAGAACTGGGTGATTCCAGTTTGGCTGGGGACAGCTCCCTCCTCCTTCTGCCCTGCACACACCTGGGTGATGTCAGCATTATTACAATCACTGGGCTGAACCAGCAGAGGAGACTGACACAGGAAGTGGGAGCAGGGAGGAGAATGGAGACTGCAGAGCAGAGAAAAGTGCAGCCCTCAGGACAATAAGGAACAACATGGGGACCCCCAGGAGCCATCACCATTCCTTCTAACCTCTGCAGACAGGTAAGGCAGGAGAAGGTTTCTGGGTTATTCGCTGTATGCATCTCACTGTAACGCAGGGAAGTTTCTAATAAGCAGATGTCAGCTTCTCAGCTCTGCTTCCTCCAACCCTGGGAGTGATTGCATCTGCAGCTCTCACCACCCTGGGATTTTAGTTGTAATGCAGATCTTTCTACAGAGTGATGTGATCTATTGTCCCACCCTGGCTCCATGACCTTTGTAGTCTATGATGGTGTGATATGTTGTTTGACAACTTTTGTTTCTAATACTGTACTTTGTTACAATGTTATGATACATTGTTGCACAATAATTGGCTGCAGTGACACTTTGTTTTTCATCTTCAGCAGTCGTTACTAAAAAAAAATGGGTTTATAATTTATAAAACTATATGTGCCAAAAAATTGTTAAATATATAACAAATTTGGCAGATGTGCAATAAGTGTGTATGTGCTGTATTGGAAATGACCAGAAGTCAACACTTGAATGGTCCACTAGGGTGATCTTACAGACATTTATACAGTGTATACAATTAAATGGGATTTAGAGATGAGTCATCTTATTACAGTAAAAAAAAAAACGGAATGGTGGTGCCCACATAACTCGATGGTATAGATGTAGAGGGGAACCTATTACAATTGATTCGCTGTTATATGCGTGCCCTAAAGATACATGTCTCTATCTGGCAATTGAACACTCCCTAGCCTGGAGGCAGAGATCTGGAAGAGACCTGCCAATACCTTAAGGGTCACTTTTTTTTTAAGCCCCGTTTACAATTCCGTTGTTTTTTCAATGCATTTTTCTCGCAAAGACAAGGATCATAAAATGCGCATAAAAGAGATTCCTGACTGCCATAGAAAAGATCGACCACAGTCAGTAAAAAACAAGTCTATGGAGACTCACATCAAAAACACATTGCATTCGCAAGTGTCGCAAAGTGCAATTTGTTTTTGATGTGTGTCTCTGCAGACTTGTATGGGGTGCACGTCACATGCGTGACTTGCAAAAGTAGAGCATGCTGAGAGTTTAAAAAAATACTTTTTGTGTGCTTGAAAGAAAATGCAAGTCTGACAAAACCCATTGGAGGAATTTATCATTGGGTTTTTTGTCTATGTTTGGCGTTGTTTTGGCACATTTGTGGTATAAATGCTGTTTTGCGACTTTCCAGTGCGCAAAAAAAGAACATAGGACAGTGTAAAGTCACCATAAAATGTGCCAAATTCATTATTTGCATAGATTAGGTTTCCCAATACTGAACTGAATTCATGATTTGCGATTTGGCGCAAATTTTCATTTTGGCGCAGAATGACTCCAGTCAACCCTTAGGGTACAAATAGGAGAAAAACCACTACCAAATGTATCAAGACCAATTGCTCCTTGGAGGGACATGTGCACTAAGAAAAGGAACGTTTTGCGACAAACGCAAAAGAATCTAAATGATGAGTTCAGATAAAACAAAAATGGAATTGAACATTTCAAAGACATTGTAATGATAAATTCTCCCTATTGAATACAATGGGGCTCATTTCGTAAGGGTCTGAACCCCACACTTTCGTCGGATTTTCCAAATTTTTCCATTTTGCGCAGAATTTTGGCGCACACGAACGGATTTTGGTGCTTTGGCGCCGACTTTCACGCGACAGAAATGGGGGGGGGGTGTGGCTGTCGGACAACCGGACGGATTCGGAAAAACTGTGGAATTTAAAAAACGAAAAGTGTCGCAAGATCAAGCACTTACATGCACCGAGAAGAAGATGGTGTACTCCGGCGGACCTCAGCACAGCAGCGACGCCTGGTGGACATCTGGCGTACGACCTTAGTGAATCCAGGCAGAACCCGAATCCTCGTTGGAGAACACGCCGCTGGATCGCGACTGGACTGGGTAAGTAAATGAGCCCCATTGGGTCAGAGTGCAATGCGAGTTTCGCATGTCAAAAATGCACACAGAACTTGCATGTGAATGGAGACTTAGGGTGATGCCACACATGCCGTTTTGAACCCGTTTTTGGTCCCTTTTGAAGCAGTCCATCTAAAAAACGCATCAGTTTTGGACCAGTTTTAATTAAGATAATTAGTAAAACCTGTCCAACACGCATGCATTTTTTAATAACCTCGGCGTACATGCCGTATCCCACTTTTTAAGAAGCGACCCAACCATGTCTAATACCCAAAGCAGCTTCTTACTCAGAGCTATTCTCTTTATCCTCACCCACAATTACTTTTCGTTTCAGAACAAAATCTATATACAGCAGAGGGGGACGGCTATGGGCAGCAAATTCGCCCCTAGTTATGCGAACCTTTTTGTAGGCCTTTTTGAGGAGCTTAACATTTTCACCCATCCACTATTCGAGAGATGCATAGTATACAAACGATATATAGATGATATTTTCATCATTTGGAGGGGTAACAAGGAAGAGGCTCTCGACTTTATCAATAGCATTAATGATAATGATTGGGGCTTAGAATTTACCTCCAACATATCACCAAAAGAAACTGAATTTTTAGACGTCATTGTTTTCCACAACAACCAAAAAATCAACACCAGAACTTTCTTCAAAGCAGTGGACAGTAACAGTTTTCTGGATTTTTCTAGCAACCATTTTAAAAAATGGAAAACTAACATTCCATACGGTCAGTTTAAAAGAATCAGACGCAACTGTACAACTGATGAGGATTATAAGATACAAAGTAATATTCTGTGTAAACGTTTTAGAGCAAAAGGCTATCCTGCTCCCTTACTTTCTTCTGCATGCTCCAAGGCAAGCACTCTCAGCCAATCAGATTGTCTCCAGCCGAGGGCGAAAAATGACTCAGAAATACAGAACGAGATCAATTTCATCACCACTTTTTCAGACAATGGTGGGGAAATCAGGAAAGTTCTTAATAAACATTGGAACCTTTTACTACATGACCCGCACCTTAAGAACGTCCTGCCAAATAACCCCAGAATTACTTTCAGGAGATCCCGGACACTCAAAAACCTCCTCGCCCCCAGTCGCTTACGTATGCCTCAAAATAAAACCACCTCATTCTTTCCTAAAATTTTAGGTAGCTTTAAGTGTGGCCACAGTATGTGCAAATGCTGCGAAACCATCTGTCACAGAAAATCGTCCTTCACATCAAACAATTCGGGTGAATGTTTCCAGATTAGACACTTTCTTAATTGTAGCTCGAACTATGTTATTTACTTGATTGAATGTAGTTGCAGACTACAATACGTGGGTCGTACCATTCAGCCTCTGAGGGAACGGCTAAATAAGCACAGAAGTAATATCAACAACGCCTTCCCTTTACATAGCCTATCCAGACATGCAGCACAATTTCACAAAAGCAACTATAAAGAATTCAAAATTACCCCAATAGAACACATCCCCCCTTCTACTCCACAGAGATATAACTTTCTCATCAAACGTGAGATGTATTGGATTTTTAAACTCCAAACTCTCACACCAGCGGGTCTGAATGAATCTCTTGAAAACATTTTCTAACTCCCCATCACATCCAATATCTATCATTCCCCTTCAAATATTTATATTATTATTATGAATATCATTATCTAATTTATTCCCCTATCCGTGCTATTTTCCAATTACCATGTTTTTGTAATTACTCTTGCATTATTTGTTCCTTGTATTGTCAATCCATCTTTTAATCATTTTGTATTTATTCTCTGCATTCCTTTCCACTAATCAATTATTTATTCATATTTACTTCTTATATTATCTGCATTATTACTTATTATATTAATTTCCTTTGCTTTTAAATCAGTTTTCTTGATGTTTTAGTTTTAGATTTCATTTATCCATATATATTTATATAAGTATGCATCCATTATTCCTATTCAATAATTGCGTCTAGTTATGTTAATCACTCATCTTTTGGTCAACAATTATACTTCGTGTCCATTGCTGCAACTACATGTTACAGCCTAGTCTAACCACCTGTGGCTATATACGGCGCACCAATGCTTGCGCAAACGTATTATACACTCCCACTCCGTCTATTACCTCCATCATCACTGCGCACGCGCCACTTCCCTGGGGCCGCAAAATACCTAGTGCGCATGCGCACTCTCGACCGTGCATTCGCGCGCGTACCAGCGCCCGAACTGTTTATATACAGTCGGCGCGGCAGCGCGCGCCCATTCTGCAGCTCCAGCTTATCCTGCCGGGCGCTGCAATTTGTAAGTATCTTAACCCCTACAGCCCCTTTATTTATTTTATCTTTTGCTCTTTAATCTTGGACACTTATTCACTTTATATTACCAATACCCTCACCTTTTTATTCAATCACTGTCCCTAGTTTATATATATACCATCATATATTTGTGCCGTTTTAATTTAGCTGTATCACGTCCTTTTTAGCCATCCCTGTAAGGTCTCTCTACCTTGTATGTTCGCCTCCTATGCACATGTGTATATATTCATCCAGTCACATTGCATGTGAACCTATTTTTATATATTCAATTTTATTTGTTGTACATCTATTTTGTCTTTGTTATCATGTTTTGTAGTACTGGTCTGATGAAGGGACACCATCCCGAAACGCGTAACCAATACACCTTTGTTTAAAACCGAATTTTAACCATTTTTAATAAATACTTACCTTTCTTCTACACCAATTCGTGGTTTTGGTAAAAATCTTCTGGGTTACAAGCGCACCCATTTGTAGCGCCATTTTTCCTCTACTAATACTCTTGTGCTAACGGTTCCAACGGATACCGGTTTTCGGAGCTATTGGGTAGCTGCTGAAGTAACCTGAAGGAATTGTTCTCCACCGAGAAGGATAACCAAGATCCCTACTTCTATATATGCAACTAAGCCAAGTGGCTACCAGGTGAGCACCCTCTATCTCTTACCTGGAAACAAATCTTTCAAAACGTTATCACACGAGGCGCCGTCCTCTTCGGTTGTGTTTTTTTTTGTTCTTTCCTCTTCATTGTGTTTTTTAAAGGACTGCTTCAAAACAGACCAAAAAACGGGTTCAAAGCGCCATGTGTGGCATCACCCTTAGGTCGGCGCCACACGTGGCGCTTTTGTCTGCGTTTGCAAACACAAACGCAGACAAAGTCGCGCCCACCGGGGCGGGCCTCGGCCCGATCGCATCGGCGTTTCTATGGAAACGCCTGCGATCGGGAACGAGCCGCCGGTGTTTCGTGTTAATTTAACGCGAAACACCGGCGTCTCGTTCTCGATCGCAGGCGTTTCCATAGAAACGCCGATGCGATCGGGCCGAGGCCCGCCCCGGTGGGCGCGACTTTGTTTGAGTTTGCAAACGCAGACAAAAGCGCCACGTGTGGCGCCGACCTTAGTATTTGAAAGACCCGTTAACCACGCAAAAACACTGTACAAAGTTTGTGTCACAGTAGAGTGGGTAAGGGGATTTCTGCTACTGTACAGGTCACTGGGGGGTGGTGGGGGATTTTCTTCTCCATATTTGTTTTCATTGTCCTGGACGCCTTTGTTGCTTTGTTCACCTATGAATTATAAGTTTGCACAAAAAGGGTGTAGCCCTGATTTATGGACTTTAGCTCGTAATCTGAGATCCTGGTATAAGGTCCTGAGTCACATAAAGGGAAAACCAGTTATACAGCTGGACAGCAGTTCAGGGCTTATAGGAATGTGAAAATGATAGGCTCCTGAACAACTACACAGGTGACATGATAATGCAGCGCCTGTGTCCTGGAGAGCTGGGCATGCGTGGAGAAAGACAAGCACTTATTTAGGATAGTTACAGGATGTGCCTGGGGAATTATTCCAAAACCCTTTATATTTTTATAAACCCCACCTGCCTGGTGTGATTACCTACTATATTATTCTCTTCACTTAATCCTTTAATGGCCTGTGACGTAATAGCACGTCAAGGGTCAGCTGCAGGTGCATGGAGAGGGCTCATGGGCTAAGCCCTCTCCATAGACGGTAAGTGTTTGCTGCATATTGCTAGCACGAATCGCGGGTGTTATACCGTCCATCGTGCCGCCATCTTGGTGAAGATTGAAGCTCCCTGTGTAGGATTAATTATGCACTTTTATGCGACTTATTAAAAGTTATGTTTTATTAGATCACATGTGCTGCTTTGTATAATTTAAATTAATGTGACTTAGTACTGGTCAAAAATTTGATATTGTTATATTGATAACTTTAGTCTCCATACTTCACCTAACTCTGCATCATTGGTTATAGTGGTGGCATCCGGATTGACCATTTTGCTTGTATATACAAATAATAAAGTAGACCTGTCACTTGTGGCGCACAGTGAAAGCCGTAAAATCCAAGCCCAAATGTGTTTTTTCACCAATTTCACTGCATTTGGAATTTTATTTTCCTGCTTCCCAGAACACGGCATGGAAGAATAAATACCATCACTATGAAGTTCAATTTGTTATGCAGAAAACAAGCCATCACAGAACTCTTTACATGTAAATAAAATAGTTGTAGCTTTTTGATGGTGGGAAGTGAAAAATGAAAAAACAAAAAAGGGACAGGTTGATAAGGGGTTAAAGTGAGTGTATTAGTAATACACACCCACCAGATCCTTTTTTCTTCATCTTCCTTGTTGGTATTTTGTTATCCATTTATAACTATGGAGCCAGATAACCTTTTGTTTACAAGGTTTATTGCTCTTGGATCTAGTGTCTTACTTTCAGGTTCATGATGATGCATTGTGTTTTGCTTGGAGCTAATGTATGTATTATTTTTTCCTAGTCTTTAGATTGTTGACCTACATTTGTTCATTATAGGGTTACAGTTAATCGCCTGTACCAATAATATGAATCTATTTTTCAGGGACAACCTACACAATGTCGCACCGCTATTCAGATCCATCAGTGGGGGAGAAATCTTTCCTTTTGTTAGAGAAAAACAAATACTTGGACCTTAACATCAGCTCAAATTCATCAGTACAAAAAAAGTCGGTGAATGCCATGGATAATGAATCTTATGTTCCGGATCAGAATCCCTCCCCGGTGCAGGCCCACCGGATTATACTGAGCACCGAGAGTGCGGCCGCTCAAAAACTTGGTACTCAACAAATGATCCCAAAAGGCTTAGCCCTTGCCTCCAAAACAAAAGTCCCAAGACATCATAGCTTTGCTGCAACAACCTTTAGCAAAGAATTTGCTCGAAATGATCCCAAGCGGGTTTCTGCTCCTGACATTTGTTTAGACTCCCCAGAGGATGAGTTTGAAGGTGGGGGTTCTTTGAAAAGAAACTTGAGGAACCAGTCTTACCGGGCCGCTATGAAAGGTTTTAGGGATGATGACTATGAACCTCGAAAGCCAGTATCTACATTAAAGCCGGTTTCAGAAGATCCAAATGCACCACCTCCAAAGAGCCCTTCAAGACCTAAGGTGTGTATAAAATGAATGCCTCTATCATATTATGTATGTTAAGGGCAATATATACATAGAAGATTCTCAATCGCTTTAAGATATGATGTGACTTGTAGTACAAGTTTGCAGCCCCCATCCAAATGATTTCCCTGATTAAAGGGTCTCAGCATTGGGGATTAGGCAGGTGTGGCCACCTATTATACTAGTATATGTAAATGCCACTTCCCAATGTATAAAATGTGCAATCTTATATAATTTCTATGTGGAGAAGGAAGGTTGTAGTACATTGGGTAACTGTTAACCTGCATTTGATCATAAGCCCCCATCAGTTCAGTGCAGTGGTTTCTTGACTTCTATGTCCTGAGCCAAATCCTAATAGAAATATTTGGATTATGTGAAGTGCTTGGAAGTTCAGAAACACAAACTCGTAAAACCAGAGGAGTAACTGTTGCGATTAATCACCTACACTGATGAATACAAAGCCTCGTGTACACCACAGAGCCCACAGGGCAGAACACCGAGATCCAGGAGTTCCAAACTTGGCACTTCTTGTGCATTGGTACCTTTAATATGGATATTTTGTTAAATGGAACCTGGTTCACCCTAGAACCCTACAGTGGCCCAAGGCCTGCTCCATAATCGATCTGGACTTTTCTGCTTAAATGATAAAAACATTTTTAATAAACCTGTTAAATAGTTGGCCCTTCACTTATCATTTGCCTATTTGGCATCTTTAATTTTTAGCATAACTTTTTTTTTTAATTACGTTTAGCCAACCAAAGACACTGTCTAGAAATACATTGTCATCCATTTTTATGTCCGTAGCCCAGCAATGGGCTTTCTGTGAAAAATATCTCCCTGTCCATCTGGTTTTGATGAAGTATTAATCAATGTAACATTCAATATAGGTAAACAGTCGTCCACTAGATCACACATACAGTGGCTGTTTAACCATCTCCAATCCAGTGTATAAGCTTACTTACTAATCCCTTACTGATGATATACGGATATGTCATTTGTGGCTAGCATAGGGATGAAGGTAAAGCTGCTATTCTTTCTTGCCTAAACTAGAATTATAAATTATGTCTCTCTTTAGCAACGTTATGTGTTGTAAAGGAGAGCCTGTATTTGTATACAGCATGTAGTCTACACTTTGTATTTGGCTCATTGTGACTATACAAAAATATACAAATACGTTTTCTTGGATTGGATAAGAAAAACCATGCCTCTTTTTAAACACCTTTAACAGCCCCTTTAAAGGAAACCTACCACTTGGGATAGGGCTTATAAGCTGGACATGCCGTGCACCAGCTCAGGGTGAGCTGGTGCCGGCGCTTATCTCCGTTATGTTTTTAAATAGTTTTAAAGTGTTTTAACAGTTTATTAATGTTTATATCCTTACTGGCTTTCCCGCACCGGGGTCCGCGCTCGGTGCACCATGCGCGCAACCACTTCCTATTCAGATGCACACACGGTAGCGCGCATGGTGCGCCGAGCGCGGACCCCGGTGCGGGAAAGCCAGTAAGGATATAAACATTAATAAACTGTTAGAACACTTTTAAACTATTTAAAAACATAACGGAGATAAGTGCCGGCACCAGCTCACCCTGAGCTGGTGCACGGCATGTCCAGCTTATAAGCCCTATCCCAAGTGGTAGGTTTCCTTTAACATCAAGCATGACTTTCAGGAAGCCTAGTGATATGATGCGGGATTAAAACCCAACCAGTATATCTATTCTAGAAGACATTATAGACAGCGCTGTTATGATGTGACTTTCAGCAGAAGTTTCTCAGCTTTAGGACTCTTTCACATTGTTTTTCACATCCTTGGTTCAATGATTTCCAGGGATGCCTTACAAATCCATTGATTTCTATGGGTGCTTTCACATTGACTTTTACTCTGTTGTCCGTGGGAAAATGAATACATTCATTTTTTCACTGATGAGGCTGATTTTTTATTTTTTTTTCAAGAAGAAATAAATTCTAAATCTTCAGTTTATTTTATTGAGGACATGGAGAAACAGCGGATACAAACTGCAACAGATGCGCAACTGAAGCTGAGCACTAACGGCAATGTGAAAGAGCCCTTACATGTCCTCATCTTGTGACTTTCCAGCAAGTGTTTTAATAACTAATAAAAACATATAGATGTTAATTAACTCTAACCTTAATATGCTGGTAAAGATCAGAAGACTTTATATTTTAAATAGGTTGATGGATTAAAAAAATTGGAATAGCACCTTACACAGAAAAAGATTTTCTGTGTATTCTCTGTTTAGGATCCATTTCTGATTTTGGGTTCTAAAATGCTGATGCAAAACATTGATTGGGTTACTGCTGTATAAATCTGGCCTAAATTCTAGGTAACACCCCCCCCCCTTCCTCCTGCCATCCAGGTGATATGTCTTGTGCCTAAACACAAGAATTTTGCAGTATTGTTGCCCTTTGCAGACACCCTGCAGAAATAAATCACTGACAACTTTGCATTGTATTCTACAGAAAACATTTACCAAGAAGAAATTTCAAAGAAACTTTGCTGGTTCCTTTAAAGACGGTAAGTGGAAAGTTATTTCTCTATAGTAATTATGCCATTATAAAATAATTTAAGCATATTAAATCCTTAATATGACAAAAGATTGATGAGACTCAATCAGTATAGATGTGTGGAAACACAATTAAGTTATATGAGAATCTGCATAAATAATGCAGCATATCATTAACGCTGCTGAATATTTCATGCAGCGAAAGCTGAAATCTATGATCAGCGTAAAGATAATTATCCTGATGTATAGGGAACTACTACAATACTGCCCCCTAGGTACAAGAGGTGTAGCTACTTTACTATTGCCCTGTGTGTACAGTAATGTAGCTACTATACGGTGTGTTTAGCATGGCCATATTATTCCTGTGTTATATCAATGGCATGGGTGATCAAAATCTTTAGTGCTGTATCCTGCATTAGAGTGTAGTGCTAACTAGTATAATTCTACCAGTCTGTGTACAAGATTTTAACTAGATACTAGAACAATTATAATACTGCCTTCATATGTACAATTTAATAATACTACCTCCCTATGGAAAAAAACATTGTCACTTTCTTTGCTGTCACCTTAAAGGAATTCTACCAACAAAATCAAGCATGATAAACCAGGCACTGTGACTGTGGTAATCTTCTTATATTTGTTATCTATGGCCTCCTTCCTTCTAAAATCCAGAAGGGATCTGGGGGTGTTACCATAGCCCTTCACGGGCTGTTACACTGTGCAGGAGCAATTCTACCTCCCACTCTGTAGTAGAGGGAGGGAGCAGCGAATGAGGGGGGACCGTCTTACAACTTGTGGACCTGCAGCACAGAGGTAACACCCCCAGGAAATCATCAGGCTATTTAACATAATTTTAAAAATAGATTTTTAGAAGGAAGGAGACCATGGGTAACAAATATTAGAATATCACCACAGTCACAGTGCCTGGATTGATGAGTGAGTGCTTGATTTTGATAAATGATTTCCTTTAATGGGGTTGGCCCCTTAAAGCAACCTTTAACAGGGTAAGTATAAGACCCTGATAGGGTCATCCATTAACCTATTTGCAGGTCAGGTGACCTCTCGGCAGCTGGACTCAGAAACGTGTCCTGCTGGTGGATGGGGTGTGCAGTCAGTACAGTTTGCACTCCCCTCCAAACACGGATATGGGAACGGTTATGGAGGGGGCATGCAGACAGTAATAGGGGTACGGCGGTTTCTAGCAAAGTTTAACAGGGTGGGGGAGATTATCAGAAGTGTCTGAGAGCAGAACTGTTCTAGTTGGCGACCAATCAGAGCTCAGCTTTCATTTTCCCATAGCTGTTTGTAAAATTATAGCTGACCTCCATGGGCAACTACAAAAGTTTTACCTAGATTGTGATAAATGTCCCCCATTAAGTTTAACATGGGTAACCTTATTGGGGTCTTTTTATACTTGCCCACTTAAAGTAAAGGGAAGCTGTACTGCTGTGAGGTATGAATGGAAAGTCCGGTGTGAAGATGTCACACAGCAGCATGTATACTTGTAACTGTGATCATTACACATCCGACTTTGTAGAATTTTAGTATTTGTGACCTTCCCGTCTACATGCAGTTACATGTAGCTATAATATCGGCGCAGGGCATGTTTATACATGAGACCAGAGGACACAGCCTGGGTCAGGTGGAGCTAAATATCTTGCACTTCCAGAAACTTTCACAAACCGGATTATATCTGTGTTGAAACTATTCCAGCTGTAGACCGTGACAGTCATGTAACGGGGTGGGGCATTTGGCTTTTTGTATTAAAGAGTGTTGTGACCCCCCCCCAGATGTTCACAATCCTGGACTTCCCTGCACAAGGCCCCATAGACTGTTGCTCCAGATGCAGCATTGCTTACTAAAAAACAGTTAAGACTATCAGTCCTACCACTATGTCAAGCTCTGTAGCACCCGCTATCTGAGAGGAATGGCACTGTCTCCCCTGGTCCCTGTAGAGAAGTCTAGAGCTAGGGTGAAGACTGACACACCTGAGTAGTAGAAAATATATTGTACAGAATATATTTCTGATGTCCTTAGAAAGCTGAGTGTGCAGTAGCACAGTCCTTCCTATATTCTTCCCATGCCTAATAGGATGACTATTATAGAGCAGCCACGTCCTGCAGAACAAATCCCGCTCTGGAATGTATATTGGAGCGAAGTCTTGTCTCCTGCTGCCAAGTGTTGTAGTTCACAGCAAGTTATTTGTAGTCCTGCTGTGACCTTTCAGAAGAACAAAAATGCAGTTCGATTATTTTAATCCTCTTTTTTGTGTTAGATTAAGAATTTATTTTTTATCTAAACATGTAAAATTCTGTGATGATTTGTATCCTATGGCTGCAATCTTTTATCTTGGCTTACTGATATACAGCGCCCTGCATAGGGTGGAACTGTAAAATGGTTTCCTTTTTATCACCACTAGGGGGAGCTTAATGCATACAATGTGCACCCAGTATGCTAGGTGCACCAACTAACTGTGAATGTTTTCTATAGGTTTTGGCTCTCAATATGGTAAATAGGTTATCTACCATTACTTGGTTTACAGTTGGTAGCTTGTGCTACAGACCAGGACCCGCCCACATGGCAGATGATGACCTTATTACCATTTTAAGGCTAAGAGCACTGATTTGCTTTGGAGAGGTGGGGGCTAGAGGAGAAATCCCAATTGCATGGGAATTTGAGCTACCTATTAAAGTATTTGTAGAGTCTTAGGGTGGTTTCACATTGGCGTCTCTCTCTCTCTCTCTCTCTAGCTCAATTTTTTTTTCTCCCCCACATCAGTGATTTTTCACTGGTCCCATTTTGGCTTATGGACATGTACAGTTTTTGTTTTTCTCTTCCTGGCTTCAGTGATTTTCCACTGTTGCCTTACTGAACCATTCTTATCAAAGGGCTATTTGAAACTTCAATTTTTATCCACTGATCTAATGATAGTGAACACAAAATAATGTGCGGTGCTCTCCATGTAGTAGATTGCACTTTATTTTAAATAAAAATTATAAAAACTATATATGATTAAAAAGACTTGAAACATGCTGGTATTGAGATGTTGAAATTCCCAAACCAGGCTTGTCATCAATTGAGCCCAGTCCAAGGATTGAAACGCATCTCAATACCAGCATGTTTTAAGTATACTGTATTTACTAAGTCTAAGCCATGGCCCCTAATTTTAGCACCAAAAACTGAGAAAACCTCAAGTATGAGCAGAGGGTAGGAAATGTATTGGTCACAGCCTCCCAGTATACAGCCAGCTAGCCCCCTTTAGTATACAGCCAACCAGTTCCCAGTTTGCACAGCACTTAAAAAAAAAAAAACTTACATACTCGCGTGGTCCCAATGTTTGGTGCGGCTCCTCTTCTGTCTTCTCCACGATGCTTCGTGGTTCCCCGTGGTTCATCTTCTGTCTGCTGTAACAGCCAACAGAGACGCAGCCTTGCGCTCTGCTGGCCGGCGCATATTATGATGTCATCTGAGACCACATCATAGAGTGTGCCGGCCGGGCTGGGTGCATGGCCGCATCTCTGCCAACAGAAGAGGAGCTGTGGGGAGCGGAGCATCGCAGAGAAGACAGAAGAGGAGCCGCGCCGAGCTTCGGGGACAGCTGGAAGGTTAATATGTAAGTTTATTTTTTATTGACTCGTGTATAAGCAGAGATGAGGTTTTGCAGCACATTTTTGTGCTGAAAAATGGTTATGCACGAGTATATATGGTATGTCTTTTTAAATAATAGTTTTTTTTAATCATTATTTTTAAAGTGCAATCAACTCCATGTTGAGTGCCGAATGATATTTATTTTTTTTTTATTTTTTTTATTTTTTTTTTTTGTGGGATGCTTGTGACTCAATACTTTTGTAAACCTTGTAAAATATATCTACACCCTCTGGCTCTCGGGTATGCACCACGGGCTGCCCTGTCTAAACATACTGCACCATATCAGCGCTTTCCATTTCTCATTCCGATATCAGAACGGAGACCCCCACAATCCCCCACCCCCTTTATAGAAACCTGTCACCTGGAATGTGATTTTTTTTTTTTTTTTTTCGTTGATGACGGGTACCAATAGCCTATGCTATGCTGATTTAAAAAATGCCTTCGTGCACTAAAAGCTATTAGGATCTAAAGTGTAACTGTACTTTGAAACTACAGACTGCCACAGCCACTCATATTATTGGGACACCCACACTGTCTGTGTTTCACTTGCTTTCTCACAATTTGTTACTATCCGCCCAATTCTGAGTAATGTCTTGTATGGTCACATGTTTGTCCTCCAAGCCTGCAGAACAGGTTTCATTACCTGGAGTTGTGTAACTATGTCTCAACTCTTGATTGAGGTGCTTTTCTGATATATTAGTAATTTTTATTTGCGTTCATTCTTCTACAATATTTTGCATCCGGGACAATTATTTTGGCTTAAAGAGGTTCCCCCTACTGCCCCCCTACACCTCGACCATTCAGTTGTTCCAACTGCCTCTAGTCCTCAGACCCAATGGCAAGGCTGACCTGGAATCGGCAAGCTCCATCTAACTTATGATTCCAGGGAACGTCAGTCCTGGTTTTATTCAATTAAATGGGAACTGAACTGCAAGACCTACCATACCATCCTTATACAATGGATGGCGCAGAGAATAATTACAATTTACGGTTGTATATTTTGAGACTCAACATGACACCGCTAAGAAGCTCTTTGTACATGAAATCTTTTAAGAGTTCCAAGTACAGATTCATTTGTATATTGGTGTCATTCTCTTGAGTCTTAGATGTTAAATTCAACACTTGGCTACAATTTTACTTCACCAACTAAAAACATGAGCAGCTATAGTTAAGAAAGACAGTTCAAACCATGGAACAGAGCACAGCAGAAGAAAATGTGGTGCTGGGTGTTCTCCGGAGGCTTTCTCTTTCGTCTTCTTGGGCAAGAAGGGACAGTGTGACTGTTAAATTCCTCTCTTCCTTCAACAAGACTGTGGAAGAGAACTGTGAAAATATCAGAGAGTTTACAGAGAACCTCTCCATATTCCTCAACCGTCTTTTCTCTCCAGACCCCAGGTTGTATCAGGAATACAGAGAAAGAGGACTCAGCTCCAACAACCAAGAGTCAGATGATGACCTGTTAGATGATTCTCTTGCCCCGACTGAGCCCCAACCTGATGATGGCATAGTGGTAAGGAGTTATCGACCTGCTCAGCTCATCTGGAGTCAGCTTCCACAGGTAGGAGTTTTTCTCTTTATCTGTATATAAATAGTAGGTATTAAGGGGCGAAACCTTTACTACAAGCAGAAGGTGGTGCCTTCTTAACTGGGCATAACGGCTGGTAGGTTGAATGGATTGGTACATAGTACCGTATTTGATGATGGAAGACCACCCTCTGTTTATGTCCATGTCCTATGTTGATATCTGGTGTGAAAATGTTCTCTGCCTCTAGTCCAGTCTCCTCCACCTCAACTTCCTCCTTCAAAATTTCTAGCACTGGGTCCTGCTTTTTAGCAGCCAACTGTACCCTGATTTTTTTTCCATCACCTTCGTTCTTACAGATTGCGCAAGATTGTAGAAATCTAGTTGTGACCAGCAGGTGAAACTTGTAGCAGTTTCTTAGTATATAAAGGTTGTCCTCTTTCTGTGATATCATAAATCCAGGTAGCAGCGATGTCAACCCTGGCTGCTATCACCATGTGCTGTGGTGTAAACCCCTTTCTTAATTCGGAGAATAATCATTTGTTTTATGAGTCCTTTAGAACATAATGTGCAGGTGTAAGCGTGAATTGCATCTCTTCACATGTAATGGTAAAAAATTACATTCTTATTTATATGATTGATTTGCCCTCATAAATCGGTGTTTAACCATTTCTCTGTCATTCCTAGACTTACAACTGTGTGTAACCAGTTGGGGGGGGGGGGGGGGGGGTTGTCTCGACACAATAAGACACTGTCAAATCTGATTTGACCATTTCAGATTGCATAGAGACACCGCCTCTTTTTTAGAGGAAATCTACCACATGGGTGCAGTATTTACACCAAGCACACTGTTTTGTGTCTCCCTAAGACAGTTCTTCCTCCAACTTCTATTGGTCTTGTTTTGTCGAAAAGCACCATTATGCAAATTAGCCTCAGGGTCTCGTGCTATGTTACAGAAACCCCTCCTGGCACAGTCATCTGCTATTAACAAATCTTTTTTTTTTTTTTTTGCCTACAACATATATGTCAACTAAACGTAGACGGATGACACAAGATGCATCTGTTTTTGTCAATTTTTAAACGCCTACGTTTCAGTATACCAAAATTAGCAGGTGGACGGCACTTCTGGGAATATGCAGTGCTCCGGGTACGTTTCAGTATACGTTAGGCAGATGCAAAAATTAAGAGCTGTTTCCCCTCTATCAGTAATCAGACAATGTGTCACTACGCTGCTTGGGATAGGATTCAATTATTGTCAATGTATTAAGTAGGTTTAAAAGTGGATGTGTTGAGAAGAAAGATCCTTTTAAATTGCTGATTAATGAAACGTATGTCTTTTTTTTTTTTTTTGTTTTCTATATTGAATTTTTCTGGGTATCCAAGGGTAAGAAACCTCTGTTGGTTTGTACTAGAATTGGCATATGTTCTAGTCTTTATTTAGAACATGTATAGCCTAAAGGTATTTTTTCCCTTTTGGGTATTTTTTTTTTTTTTAAACCCCAGTGAAGGAAGGGGTTCATTACAACCCCCATTATAGAACCATCCCTGTTGCTCAACAGCAACTCCTGTTTTCACCACTAGAAATGTTACTACTTTGTATTTTATGTTTTGTGCTTTGTATTGTACATTTTTCGTTTGTTATTGTTTTGTATTATAATTACATGCAAAATAAACATGATATCACTTTTGACTGGCCAATTTTGCTTTTTTCTCAGGTAAACTTTGGCAATGTTTTGCTTAGTGAGATTTTTCTTTTTTCCTGATTTATTTTAGAAGTATTAACATGTATTTCTACATATAAATATTGTATGGGTGTTTTGTTTGGGCTTGTATTTTACTATATCTTTGGTACCCATTGTAATATGTTGTGCTTGTGGGATAACTCCCTGGTGGGCCAGTCTGACCCCGGACACTGCAGATGGTCAGCCGACTCATTTTACACATTGAATGTGTTTGGTATCTGTTGGCGCCTATAGGCAGGGTTTCCAAACTGAAGTTTTGTTGTGTTTTCTGCCAAAAATCCCACAAAAACGCAGTGTAAAAAGTGGCCTCATGCTAACTTACAGCTTATCTTCTGGTATCTTCTATTTACTGGAAGTATGTGGCCCGTTTCTAATGTCTCTGGCTGGATACAATCTCTGCTGACAGGCTGAAATGAATCTGTTAAACCCCTCTCTTGCCTTTGTTGTGTGGAATGTCTAAGCTATCGCTGAGTGAGCAAAGAAAACAAGTGACATCTTGTTGTGGGATATAAGAAACAAAACAGAGACTTTTAATTATAGAGTAACTTACCTGCCAGCAAACTTTACAAAAAGTTTTGTTTCTGGTCATTGTGTGGCTTCTAATCTACGGAATTTGATGGTGCTATATAAATAATAATTAATAATCTTCATTTTCTAGCAGCGTGCACCGCTGTAGTTTCTTTCTAGGTGTTTTTTCGGTATACTTTTTGCTCCTGTATTGAGTGGCTCCACCTCCCTTTTCCCAAAAGCTTTTATGTAATCTGCCCCTTATGTGTAAGTGTGCTCCTGTTTTATTGCTGGTAAGCTGGAATCCAGGGGAAAATTCATAGTGAGTAGAACAGTGGTGGCGAACCTATGGCACGGGTGCCAGAGGCGGCACTCAGAGCTCTTTCTGTGGGCACCCAGGCCATCACCCCAGCACACTAGACAAGACTCAAAGAATCTTCCTGTAGTTCCAAGAAACTTAAAAGATGCAGCTTTCAGTCATATTTTGATACTTTCTTCGCTACATGGGACTGAAGGAAGAGTACAGAGGGAAACTGAAAAGAAGCTAAAATGATGACAATTTTCCATCTTTCTACTGTGTTGCTGTCCTCAGGAGGCCAGTATGATTGAAAGTTGTTGAAGAACAGGGAGCAATAAGTTACTGCTTTAATTTTTGGTTGGCACCTCACGATAAATAAGCAGGGTTTTTTGGGTTACAGTTTGGGCACTCGTCCTCTAAAAGGTTCGCCATCACTGGAGTAGAGTATCAGAAGGGAGGGAGGATGGTAACAACCATGGTTCCAGAAAGAAGCTCAGTGCTGCGATAATGTATATGGTGTTAAGAAACTGAAATGGATCCTGAAATGGATACAATGGAGAGGATATGGGAAGAAGGCATAAAGAAGTGGGCTAGAATGGAGCAAGCTGTGAAAACAATGTATCATACCTGGATATCATTGTTTCGACCCAATTCAACATAAATAAATATGGATGAGACTGAGGAATATTTACTGTCAATATCTCACACTATTGAACTCCTTTCTTCAGCCCTGGGTTTTCTTCACCACCTTAATCCCATTAGCAAGGACTACAGCTTTTTATATCCTGTCAGTTCACTTCCTGTAGGTGTCAGTGGGTGAGATCAGAGTACTCCCAATCCTACATTGTCTATTGCCCACACTGGTAGACCTTACAGGCAGGCTACTTCTTCATGGACTATGTATTGCCTCACCTCAGAAGATGTGCATGCAACTCGGCAACATTCCTTGCTTGATTCAGAAGCTGGTACTTTTTAACTGGATTTTAGATGAAATAGAAACTGAGGAACTCATGGGTACTGCATCAGACCATTATTTTCCTGAAATCAAGTAAAGAAATATAGCTTGAAAATGGCAACAGAATGAAACTTGGCCCATTCAGTTCCATCTTGCACCAAATATATTTTAAACACTTTGCACTAGAAGGGACATGGCCTAGGGCAGGGGTGGCGAACCTATGGCACGGGTGCCAGAGGCGGCACTCTGAGCCCTTTCTGTGGGCACCCAGGCCATCACCCCAGAATGAAGTTCACCAGACAGAAATCAAAGAATCTGCCTGCAGAATCTTCCTACAATGATAGATGAATTTGCCCTCCTCCTTTTAACTGCGTTGGTGTCCTTGGGAGGCTGAACGATTGAAAGTTGTCAATGAACAAGGAGAAATACATTACTGCTTATATTGCTGCGCTGGCACTTTGCAATAAATAAGTGGCTTTTGGTTGAAGTTTGGGCACTCAGGCTCTAAAAGGTTCGCCATCACTGGCCTAGGGTCAAGCTCATATCTGCATTATCCTCTGTCACTAATATGACAATAGCTGAAGTCTGATGGATCTATTAAAACGTTTATTAACACTTACGATTTCTGTTAGTGTCGTTTTTCACTGCTTCAACTAGGCTTCCCTTATTTGAGATGGGATGGGGCAGCAGTTTCCATCTAATTGTAGGAAGCACAAATGGAAGCTGCGCAAACACTTATTAACGGAAGCCCTAATGGGCCTAAGTTTCAACAAAAATTGTGACAAAATCTGCTGTTTTGCAATCGCTTTGAATCACCTTTCATCCTTCATTCTGGATAGGAACTCTATGTAAGGGGAGGCAAAGCAGTAGCTTCGCGTACGAGTGTGCGGAGCTACGAGCCGAAGATTTCTGGTTGGAGGATCAAAGGGCTATCCTCATGTCCTATAGATCCACCTACCACCTGATCTACCTTTTTATAGCTAGATCCATGCTGATAGGTTTCCTTTAATTACAGCTGTTATTATGATCTGCAAATGAGTAGACAAAAAGTCACGGGTCTCTCCAGGCAGCCAGTAAACCACGTCTCCTTCTTTTGATTGACAGTTCCTTTTTTTTTTTTTATTTATTTATTAAATCTCAGCCTGAGCCCAGTCCACTCCCTGTGCTAGCCATAATGTTGTACCTCATTGCATGGTGAATTTAGCAGTGAGCTTTGAGGGGGAACTGGAGATCTTGTTACTATTTCATGCACCCATGATGGGTGGAGCCAACATAGACCGGCAGAAACAGTTTGGGGAGCAATTTTACTGGTGGAAGGAGGCAGATTTAAGCTGGGACCTCCTCACTGCACTTTTCAAAAAGGCACAGTGGGGGGTGTAACGTTTATTGTAAATATAGTCAAAATAAGTGTATGCTCATCCGCTGGGTTGTATCATCGGAAAATATACACCATTTGTCTGTGTACACATTTTATGTGTTTTTCTTTATACATATTGTTGTAAAATTTTAAATAAAAATATTAGCAATGTTTTTTTTTTTACTTAGCCGGTGCCGAAGGATTTTTTTTTTTCTTTTCATATAAGGTTTATTATGCCTGTTCTTGATGACGAGTTCCTTTTTAAGGCCATTAATTGTTTTCGTTAACATGACAGCTGGAAGGCTTTAGCTAGTAAAACCATTGAACAATGCATCACCTGATCTTTTGCAGGTACAAGAATCTGGAATTCTAGATAAAATCTCCCCAGAGGAACGAAAGAGACAAGAGGTACAATGTTTTTCTTGTAATGTGTACAGTAACAAAGATTTTCTCACTAATAAAGTAGATCCTGCCCCTTTGTCTACATTTCATTTTGAAATATTTTCTGCTCCGTTAGTAGCTGTCCACCAGATAAATGATTGATTTCTAGCTAGTTGGTCATGCATGCGTGCTTAAATCAGTTGAAAATGAACAAAGACCTATCATTTCTTTTTATATTTGGATGAAGTCCCTTTAAAGTCAACCTGTCACCAGGAACCTCATTTTCACTAAAGACAGATTTTAAAAGCCCATGAGACCTGCAGTACAAATCTGCCTTTTCTATGCATTTGCATTACAATATAGTTGTGTATAACTTGCTTTGCACCCTGACAAAATCCTGGGGTAGTCCCAGGGGCTGGGCTTTGGTTTGGATGCATTTCAAAAAAACATTTGCCTTGTCTGTGTTACTCACTCCTCAGAGCTTGGCCCCCACCTTTGTGCTCCACCTCCTGCTCCTTGTCAGAGGTCACAGCCTGGTGAGATGACATCAGTGGGGGAGGGACAAGCTGTACAGGAGCACAAAGATGGAGGCAGCCTGTAGCTCAGACAAGTTGCATGTTGTTTTTTGAAATGCATCCAAACCAAAGTCCAGCCCCTGTGACTACCCCAGGATTTTGTCAGGATGCAAGAGTAAGTTATAACACACAATTATATTGTAATGCAAATGCTTAGAAAAGGTAGAGAGGCATTTTTGCACTGCAGGTGTCATGGGCTTTTACAACCTGTCTTTAGTGAAAATGAGGTCCCTGATGACAGGTTCCCTTTACATTGTAGTCGTGCATACCTGCACCATGCAATACACAAACCCGGAGGGTTGGGGTGTGGTGTGTGTGCTTGGCTTTTGCACTATATTTACAGTAGTACGTTATCTCTTCAGGCCATATTTGAAATTATTACCTCAGAATATTCCTATCAGCACAGTCTCGACATCCTTGTCCGACTCTTCAAAAAGTCTGATGAGCTGAAGCAAACCATTAATGGCACAGACCACCATCATCTGTTTTCCAACATTGCAGATATCCTTGAAGTCAGCAAAAGGTAACTGGACTTTCTATATTGTAAGACTTTTATCATCTTATAGTAAATCTACCATCAAAATCCAACATGATAAACCAGGGACACTTACTCATAGATCCAGGCACTGCGACTGTGGTAATCTTATATTTGTTATACATGGCCTCCTTCCTTCTAAAATAAAAGTAGGCTAATGAGCCTGAAGGGACCTGTGAGTGTTACCAGAGCATCTTAGTCAGATATCTTCACAGGTTTACAGTGCAGGAGCACTCCCACTTCCCTTTTTCACTGTGCAAGATCAGACAGAGGGAGGGGGCGATGGGGAGACATGCTTCCCGCACAGTGTAACAGCCTGTGAAGCTACAGCACCGAGGGGCTCTAGTAACACCCCTAAGAGCCATTCTTTCTTATTAGTATAAATTTAAACGTTGATTTTGGAAGGGAGGAAACCAAGTGATTAGGCAACTCTTTGTTACCCTGTAATAGAAGAATGTCAGCTCACTCGCTAAATGAACCTGTGCCCGGATCTCCTCTCTGCATGAGGTGTTAGTTGGATGGAATCTCTCTTTGCTACATTTTAGTGGTCTTCTATTAGGATAGTATTGGTGTGTCAATGCCTAGGTCCACTAAAGGACCTTTTATTGCTTCTAACTACACCCAATCCTCTGTATTTTGGGAACTCTGGTCTATGACTATGACATAGTTTTATTTAAACTGGATATTTTTCCCACATGTGTGAAATGAGACCATGCTCTATGGGAATCATCTCCAGGTTCCTCCCTTTAATGGGATCCAGAGAGGAAACCCTTTCATTCCAGCAGTGGCCTAGGCCCAGTAAATCCATGCACCCAGGGGAGGACACGAGTGGAGACCTCAACACACAATGAAGGCATTAGACTGATAACAGGAAGTTGTGTAACCAAGCTGCAGAGGGACCATATTTACATATCACTCCCCAAAATCTTATGGACACTTAATCATTGCGGGGTCGGGGCCCAGAACTTATTCTGTATGATTTATTAGCCAATGTATCCTGCAGAGGATGATGCCTCCTACAGATTATATTGTCGTAATGAGAATGTTCAGCTATACAACGCTGTGTCCTTACTGGCTCACATATGTAGCAGAGCTGAAGGTGTCAGAATTAGTATAGCTAATTATTGGTAGCGGCAACCTATACGATTTGTTGCCTTAAAACCTTATAGGACTCTTTTACTCTCCATTCATGTCTGTCTGTTTTTATAGGACTGTTAGAGAAATGCATGATGCACAAACCTCATTTCCCGAGTGTACATTGTCCACCCATCTAACAAACCTTTCTGAGAAGTGGTGGTCTTTTATGTGGAGTGGCAGGCCGGGTAGTCTATACTGCCCCAGCCATATAATTCCCTATATGCTCATAATCACAGCTGACAGATGGAAGTGGCTTCTGCTCTCCCTGGGGACACAGGGCTTGGATAATATACATCTCTATATCTTACCACTTCCGTACACTTAGAGCGGAATTCCATATCCTACACAAAGAATGTTTCTAGCATCTAATAATAATCTGCAGATGTAGCACAGCTGAACTTGTTATGTACAATACAGAACCTTTCAGTCTTATGGCACAGCACACCGGGCATATCATACTACAGTAACAACATGAACAAAATGATACACTGCTCTGCTACATCTATAAGGTGTTATATGAGGATGTGTGAACTCTGATGATAAATACTTGCTATGTGCTTTCTGTAGTGCGGGACAGATTGGGTGGACTATGACAGGGGGATATGCTGAACATCAATGCGTTTTATTAACCACATCAAGAATAATATTTCATTTCTGTGTGATGTGATTGTGTTTTTGTATGTGGTTTTTTTATACTAGATTTTTTGAAGATCTGGAGAAAAGGCACAAGGATAATCCCTTCATCCATGACATCAGTGACATTGTAGAGAATCACGCCTCTAACCATTTCCAGCCATATGTCATCTACTGCTCCAATGAAGTGTACCAGCAGCGGACTCTGCAGAGGCTGCTGTAAGTTCAGGACACGCCTGAGGATGTGGGTTAAAGAGTAACTGATCTCAGCAGCCAATCGGAAAACTTCGATTTTTTTTTTTTTTGGATTGGTTAAAAATGGATCCATGTGGTTTATATACCTATGTGACTAGTAATATGGGTCCGTTTTGCCTTACATTAACCTGGTATATGCTGTGATACTGATATGTTGAAGTCTTGTTAACATTCAAACTATTGAGCAACTTCTATGATATCTAGTGCAGAGGCTGGAAGGGTTCGGTATACCAACAGGCAGGTATTTTTTACTTTAAAGAAATAGCATATTTTCCTCCTATAATGAAACCTTTAATGGAAGGATCATACTATCCAGTCATTCCCCCAGTGGCTCATTACAATGTGCTTCAAGTCTTACTTGTGAAGACATATTCACAGTGTCGGCTACAGGTTTCAGTTGGCCCCTGGGTGACGGCTCTTCAGTGGGCCCCTTTGCATTAAACTTGACTAGGTATGCCGAGTGCATGCGCCGGCCCTGCATGAGCACTATGCGTCTCCTGATCTTTACTACTGTGTGAAACTGGAGAATGTTGTAAGTTGCTAAAGATTTATGTTTTGGCTTTGCAGGTTATTATATACCAGCAGTACACACAGTAGCCAGACCTGCTCTCCTCTCTATGTTAAATTGATGGTGATCCATACTCCTTGTGGAGTCTACAGCCATCTACTGGATAAAAGTGAAATGCAAATTGAAAAACGGCTTTGAGTACAGTGACATTTGCCTCAATTGTCATTGGACAATAATTCTTAGCATGGCATTTTCTCTTTATGTAAAACTGTATGATCATCCCCGACCGCCCCCCCCCCCGCCTCAGCAGCTGGGTATGTGTGTACATGGGGTTGGATGGTTCCTATAGATTGTGCACTGGGGCCCTGCTGCTTTAAGCTATGTTTTGGACATATTGTATATATTTACAGTAAATATTACAGAATGAGTACCCAAATTTCCTCTTTTAATTTCAGAATTTCAAATGTGACATTCAAAGAAACACTGAAGCAGATTGAGATTAGTCCAGAATGTGGAGGTCTCCCCATGTTCTCCTTCCTGATCCTTCCAATGCAGAGAGTTACTAGACTACCCCTACTGATGGATGTGAGTACTACACATGAGTATCTTAAAAAAAAAAAAAAAAAAAAAGTAAAAAAAAAATAATTATAATTTTTTTATTTGTTTGTTTAGACAATTTGTCAAAAAACAGATCCTTATTCTCCTGAATATGAAGCTTGTACTAGAGCATTGAAAGCCATCAGTAAGGTGGGTACAGTATGCCTGTACTACAAGGTTTGTCCTTGGGCTGTCTGCGGTATGGTGGCCCTATGGAAATCATTTTAGTTGGACTGCAATACCTGTCACAACCAGCAGACTAGGAGGGGTCCTGTCTTTTTTGCTTAAAAAACAGGATGTTTTTCTAGATTTTTATAAACCCCTTTAACCTCTCGACGGCGTCTGTGACGTCGGCTAAGGCACCGCGTTCAGCGTCCGATATATCGGGAAACACGGGGTTATAACTAATAGCCAACACCCCAGTGTAACAACCGCGGTCGGAGTGGGCTCCAGTCGTGGTGTTTAACCCGTTAAATGCCGTGGTCAGCGCAACCGTTTTCAGGGGGCATCTGCTATCATTGCAGAGAGAGGCACTGCCAGTAAGATGGCGTCTGTGAGTGTCAGCCCATGCATGTGCATGTACATCAGTATTGCAGAGTATTATCAGATGATTGCTTGTTCATGTCCCATGGTGGAAGTAGAAAAAAAAAGTAAAAAAAAGTTTTTCAATAAAAAATAAAGTAATAAATCACTAAAAATGCCCATAAGCCCCATAACATATAAAGAGACATATAACTCTTAAAAAAGTCTAAATCATAACACAAACCCCACATGTATAGTATCATCGCGTCTGTAACAACCCGTAGAATAAAGCTAAATAATTATTGAACCTGCCCGATGAACGCCATTAAAAACTGTTAGAAACCTGCCAAAATTTATGATTTTTACCTATTGAATCCCACAAAAAAATGCAATAAAAAGTGATCAAAAAACATATGTACTCCAGAATGATACTGGTGCAAAGTACAACATGTCTCGCAAAAAAACAAGCCATTAACCGGCTCTGTAGCCAAAAAAGTTAAAATGTTATGCCACTCGGAAGAAGTCAATACAAAAATGATAGATTTTTCCCACATTAGGGTTTTATTTGGCAAATTTAGTAAAACGAAAGAAAAAATATTCAAGTGTGGAATCGCCGTAATCGTACTGACCCATAGAATAAAGATAACATGATTATTAGGCTATATGGTGAACACGGGGGGGGGGAGGGGGGGGGGTTTGACGGGGAAAAAAATCCAGTACAGAATTGATTATTTTCTACTACTGCCCTCAAAAAAAAAAAAAAACCTCTAAATTTTCAACAATAGGGGATACCATTCCCAAAATGGTAACCCTGGAAAAAGCAAACTAAAATCCTGGCAGCTGCAGGGCGCTCCTTCCCTTCTGCGCCTCGCTGTGCGCCCATAAAACAAGTAACGGACACATGTGGGGGGTCTCTGTACTCAGGAGAAATTATAGAACAAATTGCATGTTGGTTTTCTCTTTTCATCATTTCGAAATGTGTAAATTTTAGGGCTAAATGAACATATAACCGGCACAATTTGACCATTCTAAATTTCACCTCCATTTCATTACTTAAGGGGTTAACAATCTTCCTAAAAGCTGTTTCTTATGGCTTGAAGGGTGCAGATTTGAAAATGGGAAAATGGGGCTATTCGATTTGTAAGCCGCGTGACATCAAAATAAATTATCCAGACATTTCAAAAATGATGAAAATGTAAAGTAGACAAATGGGAAATGTTATTCAGCAACTTACTTAGGTGGTAAATCTATCTGCCTGAAAACGCAATGAGTTTGAATTTCTACAATGGCTAATTTTTCAAAAAATTCATGAGTTTTGCGTTTTATTTAAAAAAAAAAAAAAAAAAAAGAAAATTATCAACCAACATTTACCACTAAAATGAAGTACAACATGTGTGGGAAAAAAACAGTCTCAGAATCGTTTTGATAAGTAACCGTGTTAAAAAGTTATAACCATATAAAGCGACGCAAGTCAGAATCCAAAAAATCGGGCTGAGCCTTAAGCTTTAAACTGGCTACGTCCATAAGCAGTTAATGTTAAAGTGACATGCTGGTTCTATCTAGGGTTTTATTGACACTGCAACAACAGACACAACTTATGGGCAGGTGTGGTGAAATTCCTGAAACATTGTTAAACCCCTTTTAACTCCAAATATTGGTTAGTTGGCCCATTTAATAATGGCACTTTTATATGACATGTTTAGCTTTGGTGATTTGAGAATTAATTTTTTTTTTCCCTCTTGTTTATACATTTGTAGTTGGTCAAACAGTGCAATGAGGGTGCCCGAAAGATGGAGAGGACGGAACAGATGTACACCTTACAAACACAACTAGAATTTGGGAAAATCAAGGTAAATGAGCATTTAACAGGAAACTACTTGTTTGTCTTGAAAAAGGCAATTTTTGAAAATTTGGTATGGAGGTATCATTCCCAGGACCACATGAGCATCCAGATTATACTACATTATTGGCTCCTAATAGCTTTGGGTATAAGGAAATGGTCACAGAAAACCTGCGGATCTATGAACTGCCAAAGTTGGGAGGCCATAGGAAAGAACAACATATACGCACTTGCTGACTTTATTCCTGGTACCTTTATTGAATCCACAGCATCACCAATATCCAGGTCTAATCCCTTTTTCAGATCCACATATATAGGTATATCCAGTCTCCTCTAAACTAAGGGCTGCTTCCTGAAGCAGGTGATACTTTATTGAACCCAAAGCTTGCCATACAAAAAACAAGTGCATGTATAGTCCTGCATTTATTCTTTGGTCTTTCTAGGGTTTCCCCTAAGTGCTTTGAATAGATCCAGCTCTATACCGTCCCCTGATGTTGTTTGACCATCCAGAATAGTTGCAGCATCCATTGGCTGGTCATTGGTGCTCCCCATCTCCACTGCTTTTAGCCTATTGTTACACCTCTTAAATTGGTCTTCTGTGTAGTCCATCATCTCCTCTCTATTCCACAGCCCTTCCCTCTGATTTCTGCATCCCGATGGCTCTTAAAGAGAGGAGAACTTGTACTGGTGGAAGAGGCTGGAATTTTCCGGAAAGGCTTTGGAAAAACTTTCTGTTATCTCTTCCTTTTTAATGATGTTCTTATAATTACTAAAAAGAAAAGGTAAGTGGGAGACCATGATAGGAGTAATCAATGTAATGAAGGGACTACCAAACCCATCGTGGTTACTGTAATTGGGGATAACATAGGGTTGTTCAAGGATCAGAGACCCCCAATCAGTCTTCTGTGTTGGCCCAAATGTAGAGTGTAGATAAGGTAACCCCTTTAATTCTATATCATTCTTTGATACATGGTTACATGTTGAGTCCTATATTACTGGGGTCCAGAAACTTATTTTTTCTTTGGCAACCAAACTAATACATTTCAATAATATATTTGTATCGATTTGTAGCTATTGTATTTTATATAATGACATTTTACTCCCCAGTGAGGACAGTTACATAGTTACAGACTATGTGAAGACCGATCAATATGAAGTAGATCTAACGGACGATGTAGACAACCAGATCTCTATGTCCTCAAAGACTGGGACCCTCGGCACTCGAAGTCCAACCGGACAGTTTCTATTCCAGATTACAATGAGGAAGAACAGTGAAGGGCGACGGGAGCAAATTGTCCTAGCAGCAGACACCCTGTAAGTGCCCTGTAGGCGATAGGGGGCAGAACGCTTCCCTGCCTTGTGGATGTTCCTGGCTTTAAGCTCTTATATATTTTCTGCTTTGGTAGAAGTGACCGAGCCAGATGGATCACAGCGCTTGAAGTAAAGGAAGAAAACAAGAGATACAGCAGGTCTAAGACAGCCGGTAAGCATTAGGAAAAGAAAAAGCTCCAATACTATTGTATGTAATACAAGTCTACAGGAAACCCAAGACACTAGAGAATTGTGGCTGCTTGCAATTGCCGGTAGGGGGATCTTATAAAGTTTACAAATGTTTTAAAGGCAATGAATACACTTTTATCTGGCTGTAGACAACAGAAAATGTATTACCCTGTATGTCTATTAGAAGAGAAGGTATTTGAAGTAGTCCAACATCTCTAGTGTGAGCACTTATGGCTTTATTCACATGGCTGTGAGCTAGGCACAAAAACGGCAGCTAGCTCACGGCCATCACAGAGGTGCATTCTGCATAGGCACGGTTTGTTTTGTTTAGCCTTGTTGTACTTTGCTCTTTTCCTTCTTACACAATCCTCCCAAGTTAATAAGTTACCATCAGCTGTGAAGTAAATAATTTCTTCCATTCATTGCATTTTTCTCAAAGTATCTTCAAAGGGACTTCACAATCAGAAATATTTTGAAAAATAAACAAGTCTATCCATCTTCAGCCAGAAACGGTCAGGAAGCAGGCTGATGGC
Organism: Engystomops pustulosus; assembly: GCF_040894005.1. Classification (NCBI taxonomy): domain Eukaryota; kingdom Metazoa; phylum Chordata; class Amphibia; order Anura; family Leptodactylidae; genus Engystomops; species Engystomops pustulosus. The sequence continues at coordinate 62,332,188 of NC_092416.1, read as the reverse complement.
AGCTGGTAACATACAGGTGCTTCTCCAATAAATTAAAATATCAGCAAAAAAGTTCTTCAAAAAGTAATTGAAAAAGTGGAACTCCTATTCTGTAGACGTATTAAAAACTTTTTCAAGTGTTAATGTTGATTTATGGCTTATAGCCAAGGAAACCCCAAAAGATCATCATCTCATATAATAGTCTAATTTTCTAAGACCAACTATAAAGCAATTTTTGACACACATGTTGGCAAAATAAAGTATGTATAGTAAATGCACTCAATATTTGGTCAGGCTCCATGTGTCCTCTAATAACTTCATCATTGCAGCCTTGAGGTGATCAGCTGGTGGCACTGCAGAGCTGTTATGGAAGCCCAGGTTGCTTTGATTGCAGCTTTCAGCTCCTCTGCATTGTTGGCTCTGGTGTCTCTCATCTTCCTCTTGACAATACCCCATAGATTCTCTGAGGTTAAAGTCAGGTGAGTTTGCTGGCCTAACAATCACAGTTGGGTGACTTATTGTTGAGGGGGTGGCTTCCAGTGTCTAAGCTTGTTTAACGTCTACTTTGTGTTTTGTGTTTCTGAGTCTTTAGTTCTCTTTCAGGGTTACGTCAAGTGGAAATCACAAAGGCATACATGGCAAAGCAGCCAGATGAGGTCTCGCTCCAGCAAGCTGATGTGGTTCTAGTTCTTCAGGAAGAAGATGGTAATACATATATTCTTACAAATACAGATGGCTTCCTTCACATAGTGTATCAGTCAACCCATTAACACCCTGCATCTGATATATCAGCCTTTGAGCGCTGGGCTTTAACGTTCAGCGTCCTATATGTAGGACGCTGAGCTGATGCCAATTCAGCTCGTAGTCAGAACTGAGCTGGCATCATAAAACATGTGTTGTCAGCTGTAACTTGGTTACAGCTGACACCCAGTGTCACACCCGCAGTCGGAGTGAGACTGTGGCATTTAACTTGCCTGCTGGGGGGCTCTCCCCCACAATCGATCAGATGATTGTTTTGTTCATGTCCCATAATGGAAGTAATAAAAAAAAGTTTTTTAAAAAAAAAGTTATTGAATAAAAAATTAATAAATTAATAAAAATGGCCAAAATCCCCATTAACACACAAAATGACGAATAATGTGAAAAAGATCAAAATCATAACACAATCCCCACACATCTAGTGTCACTGCCTCTGTAATCACTCTGTAATCACCCGCAGAATAAAAATAAATCATTATTGAACAAGCATGATAAACTCTGCAAAAAAAAAAACAGGTAAAAATCATAATTTTTGGTGGGTTTTTAACAATTTCATCATACAAAAATGCAATAAAAAGTGATAAAAAAACAAATCTACTCCAGAATGATACTGGTGCAAAGAACTACATGTATATATTTACAAATGTTGCTGTAAACCAGCAAAAAAGAGATCCTTTTGACGTGTATTAGCTTTTATTTAATTACTATTTAAAAAAGATGAAAAGGATCTATAACATATATGTGTGAGCCCTAAGAGCAAGAGACTCCTTTAAAAAAAAAAAAAAAAAAACTTGTGGTGAGTGTGGGAGTACATATAATTTATCCAGTAGGTAATAATAGGCGAGCCAGTAGGACGGTGTGATTTTGAGGAATACAATGAGGTGCTATCATACAAAGGAGGGGGGTACTATGTCCCGTAAATGGTCATAGATTGACACAGAGGTACTATACGGCGGTAGATTATCTCTCAGACTATGGTTGATAATTTGTGAAAGAGTTCACATATAGCGGTTTTTGGGTGCGTCTGTGTCCCTGAATTAAGACTACCAGGGATCTATTTGCATCCGTATATTGGGCGATTCCCTCCGTGGTACCTAATCATTAGTTATCAACCAGCTATCCACCTCTGTAGTTTTGGTTGTAATTCACATGCCACAGTCAGCAGCATACATTGATTTTAAGCTAAATCACATCATTCATACGTAGCAATCTCGCACTAGTTCTATTGGTCTGCAGGCTTATGGATCCAGCAGACACTGCAGTTCGATCCTAGATCATAGATGAACCCTACACCTTAACACCATTCATTAAAAATTAGAGAAGCTCAGACAGCATGGCCTCCTCAGGGGGTATAGGGGCTGATACCACCATATATCACCAGTCACACCGTACAGGCTCGCCTATTATTACTTACTGGATAAATTATATGTACTCACACACCCACCACAAGGTGTTTTTTAAAGGTTTCTTTTGCTCTTAGGGCTCACACATATGTTATAGATCCTTTTAATCTTTTTTAAGTATTAAATAAAAGCTAATTCTTTATAGGTCAAAAGGATCTCTTTTTTTTTTGCTGGTTTGCAGCAACATTTGTAAATATATTCATGGATACTATAGGTCCTACCGATAGGTGGTCCCAGGATTACCTAACAATTCTAATTTGTAAGTACTACATGTCCCACAAAAATCAAGCTATCCACCAGCTCAATAGACCAAAAAATAAGTCATCATACTGACCCATAAAATAAAAATAAGACGCTTATTAGGCTAAATGGTGAATACTAAAAAAATAGTCAGTAGTTGAAGCTTTTTTACTATTCCACCCCCAAAAAAAGTTTATGTATTTTCAACAATGGGGTATAGCAACAACAAAATGATATTACTGGAAAATACATCTCATCCCACAAAGAAAATAGCCCACACATTGCACCACTAGCGGAAAAACTAAAATGCCTACAAAAGGGGCCAGTAAGGAAACTAATTTCTATTAAGTTCTATAGGACAAAACTGGCAGCTGCAGGTCGCTCCTACATTCTGCATTTACCATTTTAAGATGGGTTTCCTCTTTCTAACTTTTGGAAATGTGTACATTTTAGGGCTAAATGAAGGTCCAACTGACAAAATTAAACCATTCTAAAGTTCACCTCCATTTTGATGTAATAACTATGAAGGGGGGGCTATATAAATAAAGGAATTATTATTATTGTTGTAACCCCCTTATAATTATAATCTTTCTAAAAGCTGTTTCTGATAGGTTGAGGGGTGCAGATTTGAAAATGGGTTGATATATAGGGGGTTTCTAATATTATATATTTAAAATTTCATTAAAAAGCATAATGATCCGCAAAAAAGTCAATTTTGCAATCTTCTTGAAAATACAGAAAACCAATGTTCAATTTGTAAGCGGCATGACAAAATAAAATTAATTATCCTGATATTTCAAAAATTATCAAAAGGTAAAGCAGACTTATGGGAAATGTCATTCTTGACTGACAGCCTATATAAATATGTGACCCTCCTGGTTCTGGCGCCCCCTGCGGTCTGTGAGTGTATTCAACTGCTCCAGGATGGAGCCATGTTGCAGAACATGTCAGATATTTGTGTAGCGGAAGTCTGTGTCTTTCACATGTAAATAGGAGAACAGAATACGTCAGGTACATGTGTAGCTGATGTCTGTGTCAGCAGGTAAAGCACAGACACTAGCAATGCTTTACTATACATTACACACAGCCATGAGGAAGAGAGGGGAGGGGTAACATATGACCCGCCTCATTTACATAATAAAGAAAAGGTGCTTTTAGAATGAATAATGTATGAATTGACTAGATAAAGGCTGGGGTGAAATCCATGTGAGCTGCTCCAACAGGTAGTGGTGACAGAAATAGTGACAGAGACCTGATGACAGGTGTCCTTTTAAGGGTGTAAAGAATTATTGGAGCCCCCACTAGTTAAAATATGTGTACTCGAAAACTAACCCATAACTGCTAATCTTTTTCTTTTAAGGTTGGTATCACGGGGAGAGGTTGCGGGATGGAGAAAGAGGATGGTTTCCTCAAAGCTATGCCAGGGAGATCACTAACCAGGTGGCAGTGGAACGTAATGTTAAACGAATGGAGAGACTTCGACTCGAAACGGATGTATAGGTGTCCTTGGGAGAAGCTGTAAATTGGCTTATCAACACTTCCCAGAGTAGAACTGAGGCAATGATTGGGTGTTTCTGAGCATGTTCACTGGATCTGAGCAAAGTTTTTACATATAATTGATACATGAAGAATTTCACAACTTTTCTCTTCGGGACTGGACATGGGGCACCACCCAGACTTTTTTGAATTGCGTTTTTCTTCAATACTAATATACATTTTTTTGGGATTCAGTTTTTGTACTTTACATTTTTTTTTAATCATTGATGCGTATACAGAATATGTGACTTTTTTTCATGTTGTCCTATATCAATGTGTAAATCCATTATTACAAAATTCTGTTAACCATTTTTATGGAGATATTCAAGTCATGTTGTATGCATTTGCATGAGGGCTATCTTTTGTATATTAATTTACACAGGTTTAATAGAACCACTATGATTTGTAAACCTATTATGTGTAGATATTAGTTAATGGTAACTGTCTGTTCCTTATTACATAACCTTCTCTACTCTATTAGCAGAGATGTCCTGATGTAAAAGTAGTATTTCTCTGGTTAATCCTTCTTCCCCCACCCTGCTACTTAGAATTTAGCCATTCTGGAGAATTCCATCTCTCTCAATTTTTAGAAACTACAATTCCACCATTTCTGGTACATCTCCTTGTTTAAGGCCTAAAGATCTGTTTGAATGAAAATCTATGAGCAGGATTGTTAGAGACCAACAATTTTAACAATTTCACGACCCGTGACGTAATAGCACATCATGGGTCGGCCGCAGGTGAATGGAGAGGGCTCACGAGCTGAGCCCTCTCCATAGCCGGTAAGTCTTTGCTGCATATCACAGCAAAGACTTACCGGTAACACCCACACTTTTCTGCCAGTGGCTTGCCGAGGATCGTCGCATCCCGTGACGTCATTGGGGAGTGGCAATCCGTCACCATGACAGCCTGTCTCATTTTTACCCTTTCATTACAATGTGCTGTTCCTCTTCAGGGAATCCTGGAGCGAAGCTACAATCTAAATTTCTCCATCATCTTTCTATTGTATTGGTGAAATCAGGGCGCCAATACAATTAAACCTGTGATACAGCAGGGATCAATAAGTTATTTCTTAAATTGTCATGTTGGCACTTTGTGACATATAAGTGGGTTTTGGTAGTAGCTGGCACTCTGTTTCCGAAAGGTTCGCCATCACTGAACTAGGGGATATTTTAGGGAACAGGAGGTTGGTTGGTTTGTCTTAGTTTCAGAATTTGTAATGCCGACATGTGAGTTCACTGCAAAGGGGCACAATGTGGCTCTGTCGCCCAGGGGCCTACTGAAACTGGGAGCTGACCCTGCTTCTGCGACATGACTTTACATGCGACTTGTGTGCCTCATGTATATATTATGCATAATTGCAGCTACTTAAAAGTAACAGGATGATACATGATGATACACGGTACACCTAGCCTAGAATAGAGATGAGGGTTGGCTTACACAATGTACACAAATTCAACATGTGGGTCAAAAAAGATGCTTCATTACTTTATTTGTCATATTTCAGGTTCTCAAGACCTCCTTTTCAAGTGGATATGACTTTTATTTGGCTTGACCTATGAATAGCCTAAGGACCCCTAGGATAGAGAATGACTTTCTACATGTATTAGCTGATCTTTTAGATACTAAACAATCCATGTCTGTGGTACCTTTGTTTTGGCCACATAATTTTTTCATTAATCCTCGGTGAGACACTTCTTTGATGGAAGAGGTGTTTTCACAGCTGCTTACACTTCCAGCAATGAAAAATAACGCTTTCAAATCAGTGAAATGCATGATGATGTGTAAAACGCATCCCCAAATGCCACGTCTTGTATACAAATTTCTTACTGGTAATCCAGGCATCTAGGTTACCTGCTAAGGGTCTTTACATCTCTGCACCATGATGGCACAGGATCTCTTGTACAGTGGTGCAGAGGCTGCAGACTCCCCATCACTCTCCAGTTACCATAGGTCAGCAGAAGCTCACAACATGCAGAGAGATATGAGCACATCCCTCACAGCTCTGCAGAGAGAAATACAGATACAGTGCTGATCATGGAGCCCTGGCAGTCACTGTATGACGTCTCATAACCATTGTTGTTTCACTACTTGCAATGACTTGATCGCCCCTCCACCTGCTCACTGTACCTTTTTTACCTCCTCACCTCAGCCCTGGGACTTCCCCATCATCTTCACATCAGCAATCCACCATGGATCTTCACCAGTGCAGGAAGGGCTTTACCACGTGCAGGATGTTTAGTTTAAGTGTTGAAGACACAGGCTTTAGTCTGCCTCTCCACTAATCAGAGCAGTGATTGCATGATACAGCAGAGGCGCTTAGCTCTGCCCTCCCTCCCTGCTGCCCACGCAGCATTGGGCGGGGATGCTGAGGACATGAAGCAACAATCTAAACAGCTGTGGCTGCAGATCATATTCCCCATACACTGTACTTCAGCTCTGCATCATATTATCTGGACCAGGAGGCGGCAGCCTGTCGCATGGTCCGGCACAATGCGGGGCACATTGGGACAGTCTATGAACAGTAGAGCTACATTCCTGCATAGACCTAGAAAGGAATATAATAAGTGTCTACCTTCAGCCATCACATAGAGATGTATCATGCTTTCTGGCCACAACTAATTGCAACACCCCTGTAGATGTAAAGGGTTAGGTAGGTGTCCATGTTAGAACTCTCCATGTTAGAAGCTGTAACATGTGCTGTAGTAATTGCAGCTTGCATGTTCTGCCTGGAAAGGCAACTGTTATCAAGGTGTAAGTAATTATCCAATGATGTGGCTAAACTGTTAAAACTGCATCGCAATCAGCTTTGTGGTGGTTTTAGGTGCAGTTTTGTCAATTGAACAGGTGAAAGACATGAACTGAACGGGTGAATTTGATTTTAAAGGGGAAACCTGCTCCACAAATGTCATTCACCCATTCAGTTCATGTCTTTCACCTGTGAAATTGACAAAACCGCACCTAAAACCACCTCCAAACTAATTGCAATGCAGTTTTAACTGCAACGCGTGACTGCACCCTCAGCGAGAGCTGTTAGAGATTTTTATCTAGGACTCAAAATAGTCCTTACTTCAGTTGTACAGGTGACTTTCAAATCAACTCTTTCATGGCTGCCCCGGTACCCGGATGACAGAAGATGAGGAGATAAGAATACTGTAATGCTATTGGCCATAATGAATTTACCAGCTCATTCTTGGAAAAGGTTAATAGGCCTTGTTCACAGACATGTTTATATTAATTTCCCTGAGAAGAAGGAGATAAGCTGGAGCTAGAGCAGAAATATATAACAATGGTGAAGGACAGACTGGCTTCTCATTAAATGTCAATGGAATTAGCTGGCAGGAGAGCAAACAGGTTACAGAAAAATGAAGCATGAATCATGACCTTAGCTGGACAGTGCTTGACTCCCAGCATGACTCCCGACAGGACTTAAAATGGCCACTTTTTGGTTCTCTTGCTGCAAGATGGCTGCCGTAGAGGAATATATCATCAACAGAGCACAAGGTCTGTCCCGGTGCAGTCAGAGTGAAGAGAGAGACAGTGTGAAAACAAACACCTTCAGTGCTGACACTGATACTAATCCCAGGAACTAAGTCAGGAAACTTAAGCACAGAGCTGCAGCTTCCACAATTTGAACACAGCACCAACTCAACTATTCCAACCTGCATCTACTATGAGACTGGTGCACCATTCCTGCGGACCACTTTCTATGACCACTCTAGTAATCCAAAATCTGCTGTTACCCGTTTTGCCTGCTGTTCAATAAAGAACTAAGTTGATTTGCACAACATTGCCTTCATCTGATCCCTGGATATGGCTACTTGCCACCATGAGCTTCCCCATCCATCACCGAGGGACTCATCCTACAGGCACTCAGGGGTTGCTCCAGGGAGAAACCACTATCTCAGCCTCTCCCTCCATATTTCTTGCACACACCACCTGCTGGAGACCTGCCAGGCTGTAGGTCAGCCTTCCGGTCCCCATACCATGCATGGTGGCAACAACGTATGCTAGGCCGCACTAGCCAGCAACTCTGGAATTTTGGGCCCTGGCTGCCTCGGTAGGGTATGTTGCATAATGATGGTCCAGCCTCCAGTCTTCATTATTACACTGCTTGGCTGGTTTTAGCTGATGACAATGAGTGTAAGGTCCTGGATTTCATAACTTGAGCTGTCATTCCCTATTTTATGTAGAATTGTAATTCAATTTATGTGTGTAATATTCTAATAAATAAAAATGTATATGGAATTATATATACACATACATTGACTGAAATCCTGGGTGAGGTGGCTCCACCCTAAAGGCTCATTTCCAATACATGATAAAAGTGCATATGTATACAAAATAGAGAACTATAAGGGTATAAAACTGTATGAAATAATGCATCATAATACATTTACCCTTTATAGTAAAGCGAGGGGTCCAAACAGCAACTTTGAGACACTTTCTGTCGGACTTTGCACATATGTCTAGTAAAGTTGTCTGTGTCCGGAGGCACTATACCCAACGCGACACAAATTTCTACACATAAAGGGGGGTTTATGCACATTCAGTGCAACGCATTTATCATTTAATCCAAAAAAATTATTTCAATAAACAAAATATCTTAAGTCACTCGATTGTTATTTTCCCAAGACTGCACCAAAAAAACAAAACCACTAGATGGCTGTAGAGTTCTAGACCAACAAAGTTTTTTTATTATCAGAAACATATACGGTATTTTTTTACATACAAAATTGAAAAAGATAAGAAAATTCTTTAAGAGGGTTATGTATACATTATGAAAGAGAAAAGAGAGGGTTTAGCACAAGAAAAGATAAAATTAAAGCAAACTGGGATGCCAGGGTCAGGTATTAATAAATTTAGCTTTAAACATTTTCATTGTACTGTACCTACTTTTTACAAAAGAATAATTATATTGCACCTATTACTGCCATGCCACCATCACAGGCAGAGTTACAGAATTACAATTGTATTTCTACTTAGTCAGATAGCACATAGAGATGAATGGGCTTGGCAGTGAGGGCCCAGGGAACACCATCAATGCGCGTTTCGCCTATGGCTTCATCAGGTGTCCGCGCCACATGTATAGTAAACAACTCATCTGTATCCTGCAGCACTATACCCAAAGCAACACAAATTTCTGCACATAAAGGGGCGTTCCTGTGCGCATTCAGTGCAACACATTTATCTTGCAGAGTCTGACAAAAGTGTGTTGCAAGCCCAATGTTAAAAGTGCACAAAAAAATGTGGTCCACTCTGTTGTAGATGTGCAGGGGGCGCCAGATTCATGAATATGCGCCACAAATCCTGAATCTAGCGCCCTCTGCACATTTCACAGGCAACTGCACCTAGTAAAGACTGCACTGTTTTTAGCACATGTGCCTTTATATGTTTATGTAAGCCACTTATCTAAAACTGCAGAATCATTAACTCCTCATGTAGCTCTCTGTAATTTTGGAGTATGAAAAACCGTAGTTTCTAAATATTAAGGGTGGCAGCAGAATTCAACTTTTTTTTTTACTTTAAATACATTTTCTATTCACATATACTATTATTGTGGGTACATATTGTAATTGGTCTTATGTTGTATTTAGGTTTAACATGACAGCAGGAGGGGTTACCCCAAAGGGTGAGAGGTAACAAATTACCAGTAATGTTGCTGCTACATGCACAGAGGACAGCAGCATCACAACTCTGGGGGTCATTTACTAAGGGCCCGATTCGCGTTTTCACTTGAGCTTCACTCAGCCCGGCTCGGTGTATTCCAGTGCGTTCCGGGGAACTTCAGCGCAGCAGCGCCACCTGTTGGACGTCGGAGGAACTGCCTTAATAAATCCCGGCCGGATCCGATTCCAGCTCAGAGAACGCGCCGCTGGATCGCGAATGGACCGGGTAAGTAAATCTGCCCCATTGGGTGGAAAACACTAGGTCACTAGTGGGTGACTATATACCCAAACTGACCTCATGACTTCCTAGACTTTTGCTTATAGTGTAATTCAGGTAGTAAGATGGGAATTGCTCATTAAGTGCGGACAGGGTAAGGACTGATTTGGCCAGAATATCAGTGATATACCCTTAGTATAGGATTAAACATCACCATCCCCCCCCCCCCCCCGCTTCCTTTATCTATTATTAAAAGAGAGGTTATGGCAAAAATTGAGATGGAATAAGAAACATGGGTTCATTGCGCATAGACAGGTGAAGTTCTTAGAGCGCATCTCACGTGGGAAGATGTAGGAGCAAAGGCAATGAAGACAGTAGGTGAGAAAAACATACAGATAAACCAGACAACCCCATTCTTGTGGGGTACTTATCATTAGACCGGTGCCATGAATTTGGCCCTTTAATGAAACTGTCAGTAGTATCTTCGATATTTAAAAATAAAAATTGCCAAAAAATTCTAGAATGAATTAAAAATCTCAGCACATACACAAGTGGAGTAGAGAGATTATATGCAATTAACTTTTTATGTAATTTCATTTTTTTCTACCTCACAAGTCATAAATCTGTGTCATTTTGTCAGCTACTAAAGTATTCTGAGGTTCTTGGCGCACAATTTGATTACGTTGTGCGAGCCCATCTGCCACGTCAAGGCGACCTCATTCAGATGGGTCCCTACACTAAGACTATTTTCTTTTGTATAACAGGATCGCTTTACACTAAATAGTAATATAGAAGTAACAAATTACATGAAATATTCTGTTATACATAGTAGTGTTAGTGTAGGGACCCACCAGTACGAGGAGGGAAGTGCGTCAGATAGGTGCATAACAGAGGGTAATATAAGAAATCAGAACTTCATTTGTGTAATTGTATAACCAAACTGGGTACAATTGGTAAGTGTTTGTATAGTCAGTCTCTGTAGAGGAAAGACTGCATTTAGTGTATTAGTTTTAAAATGTCAGTAAAATTGAATATTTAAGGAGTAGATTATGTTTAACTTCTTAAAAGTGTCTGTCAAGGCCTTAGATACTTATGATCTTTCCATGGGACAGCTCTGACACCATTATGCACATTTTGTAGTAGTGGAATCAGGTTACTATAGGTAAGATCCAGCTGAGCAGTAGTTTAGAGTGAACCTGTCACCAGGAATGCCAATTTTAGCTGGTGACAGGTTGCAATAACTTATACTATGCTGATTTTAAAAACCTTTGTCACTATTCTAAATCATTTCAATAGTTTATATGAGTCTAATTCACATTACTTGTCTCCCTGCCAGCAGCATGTGGTAAATCCTGGGGAAAGGGGCAGCTGCAGCCTGTGTGTGCCTGTGTCAGTCTCCTCTCCTGCACACTCATGTACTTCCCTCCCTCTCCCCACTTCCTGTCATGTACATTGAGCAGGCAGGGAGGGGGATGATGTGGGGGAGAGGTAGAATGCATGAGGAGACACAGGCACACACAGGCTGTAGCTGCCCCCTTCCCAGGATTCTATACACACTACAGGCTCAGAGCCAGGTAAAGTAAAATAATCTATTATATTCTGCTGAAATTATTCAGAATGATGACAAATAAATATATTGCAAATCAGCATAGCATAGGATATTGGAACCTGCAACCAACTGAAAATCACATCCCCACTGATAGGTTTGCTTTAAAGTCCAAATATATAATATGAACAAATACAAATGTGTTTATATTATAGTAATTTATACCATTATTATCATGTTATTATATTGAAGAAAATATAATAAGCTCACAATCTATTTCTATTAAGATAATTAAAGGTAAAAAACATTAATACAAAATATTGTTGCTAAAGAGAGAGGGTTGCGGGTAGGGGGACGTAGTTGGGAAAGAAAGAGGGTTGCAGATATGGAGTGGAGATAGAGAAGAGGGTCGGGGTAGGGAGTGGAAATAGATAGAGGGGTGGGGGTAGGTGGTGGGGATAGAGAGAGTGGTGGGGTTAGGGAGTGGGGAAAGAGGGAGGGGTTGGGGTAGGGAGTGGGGAAAGAGAGAGAGGTGGGGATAGGGAGTGGGGATAGAAAGAAGGATGGGGGTATAAAGTGGGGATAGAGAGAAGGATGAGGGTATAGAGTGGGGATAGAGATAGGGATGGGGGTAGAGAGTGGGGATAGAGAAAGGGGTGGGGGTAGGGAGTGGGGATAGAGAAAGGGGTGGGGTGAAGGAGTGGGGATAGAAGGGTGAGGCTGAGAAGTGGGAATAGAAAGGAGTGAGGGTAGGGAGTGGGGATAGAAAGAGGAGTAGGGGTTGAGAGTGGGGATAGAGAGAGGGGTGGGGGTGGGAATAGAGAGAGGGGTAGGGAGTGGGGATAGAGAAGAATGGGGGTAGGGGGTAGGAAGTGAGGATAGAGAGAGGATTGGGGGTAGGGAATGAGGATAGAGAGAGGGATGGGGTTGGAATAAAGAGAGTGGTGGGGGTAGGGAATTGGGATAGGGAGAGGTGTGGGAGTAGGGAGTGGGGATAAGAGAGAGTGGTGGAGGTAAGGAGTGAGGATAGAGAGAGGGGTAGGGGGTAGGGAGTGAGGATAGAGAGAGGGGTGGGGTAGGGATAGAGAGAGGTGTAGGGGGTAGGAATAAAGAGAGAGTGGTGGGGGTAGGAAATAGGGATAGAGAGAGGGGTAGGAGTAGGGAGTAGGGATATAGAGAGGGGTGGGGGTAGGGAGTGGGGTTAGAGAGAGGAATGGGGGTAGGGAGTGAGGATAAAGAGAGGGGAAGGGGTAGGGATAAAGAGAGAGTAGTGGGGGTAGAGAGTAGGGATAAAGAGAGGGTTGGGATTAGGGAGGGGGATTAGAAAGAGGGGTAGGAAGTGGGGATAGAGAGAGGAATGGGGTTAGAGAGTGAGGATAGAGAGAGGGGTGAAGGTAGGGATAAAGGGATAGGTTGGGTGAAGTGAGTGGGCATAGAGGGAGGGATGGGAGTAGGGGGTGGGGATAGAGAGAGTGGTGAGGGTAGGGGTGGGGGTAGGGATTGATGGAGGGGAGGGAGTAGGAAGTGGGGATATAGAGAGGGGTGGGGGTAGGGAGTGGGGTTAGAGAGAGGAATGGGGGTAGGGAGTGAGGATAAAGAGAGGGGAAGGGGTAGGGATAAAGAGAGAGTAGTGGGGGTAGAGAGTAGGGATAAAGAGAGGGTTGGGAGTAGGGAGGGGGATTAGAAAGAGGGGTAGGAAGTGGGGATAGAGAGAGGAATGGGGTTAGAGAGTGGGGATAGAGAGAGGGGTGAAGGTAGGGATAGAGGGATAGGTTGGGTGAAGTGAGTGGGCATAGAGGGAGGGAGGGGAGTAGGGGGTGGGGATAGAGAGAGGGGTGAGGGTAGGGGTGGGGGTAGGGATTGATGGAGGGGAGGGAGTAGGAAGTGGGGATAGAGAGAGGAATTGGGGTTAGGGAGTGGGGATAGAGAGAGGGGTGCAAATAGGGATTGAGAATAGAGAGAGAGTTGGGGTTAGGGAGTGGGGAGTGGGGATAGAGACAGGCGTGGGGGTAGGGAGTGGGGTTAGAAAAAAGAATGGAGGTATGGAGTGAGGATAGAGAGAAGGGATAAAGAGAGTGTAATGGGGTTAGTGAGTGGGAATAGAGAGAGTGTGGGAAAGGTGGCAGGAAGAGGTGGGGGTAGGGATAGAGAGAGGGGTAGGGGGTAGGAATAAAGTGAGAGTGGTGGGGATAGAGGGAGGGGTGGGAGTAGGGAGTGGGGATAAAGAGAGGGGTGGGGGTAGGGAGTGGGGTTAGAGAGAGAAATGAGAATATGGAGTATGGATAGAGAGGGGGGTGTGGTTAGTGAGTGGGGATAGAGAGCGAGGTAGGAGTAAGGAGTGGGGATAGAGAGACGGTTGTGGGAATGTGGTAGGAAGTGTGGATAGAGATAGGGGTAGGGGATAGGGAGAGGGGGTAGGATTTGGGGGATAGATGGAGGGGTAGAAGGTGGGAATAGAGAGAGGGCGGGGGTAGGGAGTGAGGATAGAGAGAGGTGCGGGGATAGGGATAGAGAGAAAAGTGGGGGCAGGGGCAGGGGATAGAGAAAGGGGGTGGGGGTAGAGAGAGGGGTGTGGGTAGGGTTTTGTGAATAGAGCTAGGGGTAGGGGGTGGGGATATAGAGGGGTGGTGATAGAGAGCGGGGTGGGGTTAAAGTGTGGGGATAGAGAGGGTTGCGGGTATAGAGAGAGGGGTGGTGGTAGGGTTTTGTGGATAGAGATAGGGGTGGGGATAGGGAGTAGGATTTTGGGGATAGATGGAGGGGTAGAAGGTGGGGATAGAGAGAGGGGTGGGAGTAAGGATGGGGATAGAGAGAGGGGTTGAGATAGGGATAAAGAGAGGGGTGGGCGTAGGGTTTGGGAATAGAGAGAGGGGTATAGGGTGGGGAAAGAAATACCGGTGAGGGTAGGGTTTGTGGATAAAGATAGGGGTAGAGTGGGGATAGAGAGAGGGGGTAAAATTTTGGGGACAGATAGGGGGTATGAGGTGGGGATAGAGAGAGGGTGGGGGTAGGGGTGCAGATAGAGAGGGGTGGGGGTAGGGATAGAGAGAGGGGTGGGGGTAGGGATAGAGAAAGGGGTAGGGGTAGGGATAGAGAGATGGGTGGGGTTAGGGGGTGGGGATAGAAAGAGGGGTTGAGGTAGGTATAGAGAGAGGAGTGGGGGTAAGGGCCGGGGATAAAGAGGGGGGTAGGGGGTGAGGGTAGAGAGAGGGGTGGGGGTAGGGAGTGGGGATAGAGAGAGGTGCGGGGGTAGGGGCCGGGGATAGAGAGAGGAGTGGGGGTAGGGGCCGGGGATAGAGAGAGGGGTAGAAGGTGGGGATAGAGATAGGGGTTGGGGTTAGGGACAGAGAGAGGAGTGGGGGTAGGGGCTGTGGATAGAGAGAGGAGCAGGGGGTGGGGCTAGAGATAGGGGTGGTGGTAGTATTTTGTGGATAGTGATCGGGGTAGGGGATGGGGAAAGGGAGAGTGTGTAGGATTTTGGGGAAAGATGGAGGGGTAGGACGTGGGAATAGAGAGAGGGTGGGTGTAGGGGGTGGGGATAGAGAGAGGTGCGGTTGTAGGGAGTGGGGATAGAGAAAGGTGCAGGGGTAGTGAGTGGGGATAGAGCGAGGGGTTGGGGTAGGGATAGAGAGAGGAGTGGGGGTAGGGACCGGGGATAGAGAGATGGGTAAGGGGTGGGGATAGAGATAGGGGTAGGGTTTTGTGGGGTAGAGAGAGTCGGGGGTAGGGGGTGGGGATAGAGAGAGGGGTGGGGGTAGGATTTGGGGATATAGAAAGGGGTATAGGGTGGGGAAAGAGATACGGGTGAGGGTAGGGTTTGTGGATAAAGATAGGGGTAGGGGGTGGGGATAGAGAGAGGGGTGGGGTAGGATTTGGGGATATAGAAAGGGGTATAGGGTGGGGAAAGACATACGGGTGAGGGTAGGGTTTGTGGATAAAGATAGGGGTAGGGGGTGGGGATAGAGAGAGGGGGTAGGATTTGGGGAGTAGATAGAGGGGTAGAAGGTGTGGAGGTTGAGGTAGGGATCGAGAGAAAAGTGGGGGTGGGGGCCGGGGATAGAGAGAGGGATAGGGGGTATTGGGTAAGGGATGGGGTAAAGAGAGAGGGTTGGGAGAACGAAAGGGGTGGGGGTGGTGGGTAAGGTGCAGGGGGTGGGAAAAGGGAGAGTGTGTAGGATTTTGGGGATAGATGGAGGGGTAGGACGTGGGGATAGAGAGAGGTGCGGTTGTAGGGAGTGGGGATAGAGAAAGGTACGGGGATAGTGGGTGGGGATAGAGCGAGGGGTTGGCGTAGGGATAGAGAGAGGAGTGGGGGTAGGGACAGGGATAGAGAGATGGGTAAGGGGTGGGGATAGAGATAGGGGTAGGGTTTTGTGGGGTAGAGAGAGTCGGGAGTAGGGGGTGGGGATAGAGAGTGGGGTGAGGGTAGGGGGTGGGGATACAGAGAGGGGTGGGGGTAGGATTTTGGGATATAGAAAGGGGTATAGGGTGGGGAAAGAGATACGGGTGAGGGTAGGGTTTGTGGATAAAGATAGGGGTAGGGGGTGGGGATAGAGAGAGGGGGTAGGATTTGTGGGGGTAGATAGAGGGGTAGAAGATGTGGAGGTTGAGGTAGGGATCGAGAGAAAAGTGGGGGTGGGGGCCGGGGATAGAGAGAGGGGTAGGGGGTATTGGGTAAGGGATGGGGTAAAGAGAGAGGGTTGGGAGAACGAAAGGGGTGGGGGTGGTGGGTAAGGGGCAGGGATGGTGGGTAAGGGGTAGGGGGTAGAGAGAGGGGTGAGAGGTAAGGGATGGGCGTAGAGAGCGGGGTGGGGGTAGAGAGAGGGTAGGGCGTGGTGGGTAAGGGATGGGGTAAAGAGAGAGGCATAGGGGGTGGGTAAGGGGTAGGGGGTAGATCAAGGGTTAGGGGTGGTGTGTAAGAGATGGGATAGAAAGTGAGGGATGGGGGAGGTGGGTAAGGGATGGGGTAAAGAGCGAGGGGTGGGGGTAAGGTGTGAGGATAGATAAAGGGATGGGGATAGAGAGAGGGGTGGTGGGTAAGGGGTAGGGGGAGGAGGAAGGTTTAGGGGTGGTGATTAAGGGGTGGGGGTAGAGAGAGTGGTGAAGGTGGTGGGTAAGGGGTGGGGATAAAGAGAAGTTTGGGGGTGGTGGGTAAGGGATGGGGTAGAGAGAGGGGTAGGGTTGGTGGGTAATGGATGGGGTAGAGAGAGAGGGATGGGGGTATGGGGTGGGGATAGAGGGAGGGGATAGGCATAGAGAGAGGGGTGGCGGTAAGGAGTAGGAAGTGGGGATAGAGAGAGAGAGGGGTGGGGGTAGGTTGTGGAGATAGAGAGAGGATAAGGGGTTGGGATAGAGAGAGGGATGGGGGTAGGGGATGGAGACAGCTGTGGGGGAAGGGTAGGAAGTGGGGATAGAGAGAGGGGTGGGGGTAGGGAGTTGGAATAGAGAGAGGGATGGGGGGTTGGGATAGAGAGGGGTTGGGTTAAGGGGTGGGGATAGGGAGAGGGGTGGGGGTAGAGAGTAGCGAGTAGGGATAGAGAGAGAGGTCGGGGTAGGGATTGGGGACAAAGAGAGGGGTGGGGGTAGGGGTGGGGATAGAGAGAGGGATGGGGGTGTTGGGTAAGGGATGGGGCTAGAGAGAGGGGTGGGTGTGTTGGGTAAGGGATGGTATATAGAGAGAGAGGAGTGGGGGTGGTGGATAAGGGCTAGGAGTAGAGAGAGGGGTTGGGGTGCTGGGAAAGGGATGGGGGTAGAGAGAGGAGTGGTGGTAGGGGATACTATTAATTTAGGGGTATAGCTTAAAAATTTCACTTGGTTGTATAGGACTGGTAGAGACAGCTAAGTGGGATAAATGTATTTCATGGCACAATCCTCCTAGAGCCTAGAATATACAGTACCCCAGCAATGAATATAATAAGGGTGATGTCACACATGGCGTTTTTAGACCATTTTTAGGCTATTTTTAGTTTTCATATCGTAAAAAACGCATGCGTTTAAAAAAAACGCATCCTTTTTTAAAATGCATGCATTTTTGTCCGGTTTTCCGAATCTGCGCAATTAGAAACGGACAAAAACGCATAAAACGCATGTTTTTAGAAAAACTGATGCATTTTTTAACGCATGCGTTTCTTACGATCTAAAAACAGCCCAAAAACGGCCCAAAACGCCATGTCTGACATCATCCTTATAAACATAGAAATGAATTGCAATAACTAGAAGTATTGGATATAAACTACTGTACTTACCTCTTTGGGCTTCTGAAGGAGATATATTAAGTTGATGTAAGGACCAAAAAGAAGATGTTCTTTAACATAGAGACATAGGAACATATTCATCAGGACCTCTGTGCCACGTCAGTGGGGCAGATGCTCTAAAATAATTGCAAATGGCAGCTTATAGCTAACACTTGTGATTATTTTTCCCTTTCCGCCACCTCCACACCAGGAAGGGGGGCCTGAATGGATGCCCGGCTTCCCTGTCCCGGCACAGGCGCACCAGCTGCAGCCAGTGACTTTTCATATATGGAAAGTCACCAGCTGCTCCTATTTCTACGCCATATTTTACAAATTAATGCAGCGCAGGGTCCCACGGTATCCGGCTGCGTCTTATGGGCGACGGATTTATATATACCAGTGAAAGAGGGCACTTTATGCCATTTCTTAAAAAAAACTTTTTTTCTTAAAACCAAGGATATAGGAAACTTAAATAAGAGAAGATCCTGTCAGAGGGGGCAGTGTACTTGGTCAGTGTACTTGGTTTGCAGTCCTTCATCCTGGTGGTAGATGTCCTTTAATACTCCTAGGTAGTAAATAAGGATATAAAGATGCTTAGTCTATTACTAGAGGAGGGCATTGTTGAAATTTGGGTAAATGTATGACACTGTAGAAAATCAAAACTGTCTATGTTGTTATAGCAACTACTCGCAGCTGAGGTCTCACATCCTGAAATGTTGGCAGCATGGAAACCTGTGGCTCTCAGTAGTAAATGCTGGCTGTGTACTGTCCCTACTTACATGGCTTCCCCTCTTACTCTCTTGGTATGGAGCACGCAGGTAGCCATCGTCTTGCAGCATCTCCAGTGTCCTACAGGCCAGTGTCACAGTGTCCTGTGATGTCATGTGTTGTCAGGGACACCAATTCCACATGTCAATAAAGTTTACTTTATTGAAAACAACATCACCCATCTTGCTGGTGTCGCTGTCATTCTTATTATTGCACTTGTAAATGGTTAATGGCTGCTGGCCGGCAGTAATCCAACCTTCCTGGTCTGTACAGAGAGAATCCATCTCTCCAGCCTGTAACAGACCTGCCTGCTGTGGTCATATGTGTTGGTTATATGATGAAAAAGAATTTCCCATTTGGTTTAATTCCCAGGAGATGCCGCCTTTCCTCTGCATTATCATTACATACTTTCCCCTTAGCAGTCATACGGTATTTCTACATTCACAGGTAGCAGAGTTATATGGGAGAGAAAATGAATTCCCCACAAAGTATCATTCCCAGGAGCACTGACCTTCCCTTTGCCATAGGGATATGCAACATCCCCCACCGGGGCCTAGCCCTTGAGGTGAGGCCTGGAGACAGCCGGGGCCCGCGGTACCGGAGTGGCTGGCGGTTGCGGCCTAAGCACGCTATTGTCACGGTGCTTGGTACGGGGGAACCGGAGGGCTGTCCTACAGCCTGGCAGGTCTCCAGCAGGGTGGTGTTGGCAAGAAAAGATGAGGGAGCGGCTGCTATAGCGGATCTCCCTGGGGCAACCCCTTAATGTCCCGAGTGTGAGTCTCTGGGTGATGGACAGGGTGCCGGTGATGAGGGTAGTTGTAGTAGCAGGGACCAGACGGAGACAGAAGTTGAAGAAAACAACTTACAGTTCGTTTATTGCAACCGGCAGGAACTGCAGAAAACGTGTCTTTAACAGGTGGAGTACTGGAGAGGTATTTGGAGGGAGCCACAGGATGTATTTCACCAGCCTGGATGTAAGAGCAGGCTGGGAGGCAGCTGTGTCCTTAGAGGAGGCTTCAGCTCGGTCCTGGATCTCTTCAGGTATCACCCTTGAAGGTAGGAATGATACCCCTTTTCCTCACTACACTAGCTCTAGTCTTATCTTCCACTTCAGGCAGGGGCTAGGCTCTTCCTGCACTGGTCTGGTATGCTAGAGACTCTGAGCTGCTGCTCAGCTAACTACTCTCTGCTTATGTCCTACAGACCCAGAGGGCCTGACTAGGACCGGTCTCTCTCCTGAGAGAGATTCCTCTCTTTCTCCTCTGGGGAGAGTCTCCTCTAGAACATTCTGGCTAGCGGGTTTTATTACCTCCCTTTGGTCAGGTGGTGGCTGCTCCTCCAATTACCTCTCAGTGCACAATCACAGGATGTAACACAGACATTGGTCAATAGCATCTTGCATTATACAAAATACTTAACCTCTGCCTTGCCAGGCAGGATTAACCACTGCAATTTCCCCTTGATCCTATAAGGACCATGTAGTGTAATGTGGTGTTACCTACAGGTGGGACGTATTCGCAAGCACTACCTCGCCATTGCATCGGCGAGGGTGTTGCATACCCCGGGGGCAATTGAAAGAGCCGCCCTCGGCTCGACTACAGATGTTTTGGGGCACAGAGGGGGCTAAGGGCACTTCTAGGAAGTGCAGGCTGTGTGAGGTGTAGGGACAAACCGCCCATGGTCCTGGAGACAGGCACCTGGGTTGGTGTCGGACTAAGACAAAAATATAGCTGTATGACAGTTGGTCGCTGACGCCATTAAACCGAACTGTACAGTAGGAAAGGTGTGGTGTCATGTCCTGTAATCCACTCCTTGCACCAAGGCCTGTATATTTGTTTGATCAACGCTTCTTCCCTGGCGGCAATTATATGGTGTCTATCTGCATTGCGTTAGCATATGCGACACAAGTACCTCCTGACTGGCATCCTTACCCATGTATGAGTGGCATCCAGGTGCTATCTGTGTAACACCCCCGGTCCCCTTAAGACCCGCAGTTTACGGCGTACCCCCATGTGCAAACCTCAGTTTGAGGGATCAGGTAGCGGTCAGTGTTTTACATAAAAAGACGGTCCGACACAGCCACACTACAACCTGAAAAGCCTATGAAAGGGTTAATGCAGACTACTGGCAGATATGACAGTGTGCAACAAGTTAGCAAAATCACATTGGCTTAGCAGCCCAATGGGTACACATCTTATAACATAACGTTACAGATAGATAGGCTACTCAGAGTAGCACGGTAGCAAATGTCTCTTTTCCTGCAAAGAAAAGGCATAAAAAGTGCATGCAGAATGTCCGTACCTAAAAGGAAGGCATTAAGTGCAAAATAGTAGTCAATGGCCACTTTTCCCTTGTAGTATCTGGCAAAAGTCTCTCAGAAGGTCTCTAATGACAAAGTCCATCTTCTGGGTACAGCCCTTGATGTGGGGGAAAAGTGCAATAAAGAAAACAAAGGGTCTCCTCTTTGTGTAGAGGGACAGAGTCCTTTGAAGAATTCTCTGCTGTGGCAGAGGAAGGGTGCTATCATAGCACATGACAGTGTGTAATCTCTTGACTGAGATAAATAAGGGTAAGAGTCTCAGGAAAGTCTCTGGCTCTTTGGGGTTAAGAGGACATAAATATACACAATATGTACAGTACCTGAAGTGGGCTACAGCCCTTCAGGGGTTAATCTTGCTGCTCAAGAGCAATGGCTGCAGGCATGGGAGCAGGAACTGCAGCAGGGACATCATCAGCCTGGGTGAAGAAAGCAGTGTTGAGATCTGTCACCTGAAGACATCTGGTGGTAGACACTGGAACTGCTGACCTGGAACACCCAGAAGCTGGAACAGCAGGGAGGTCATCTGCGGCGGCAGGCATCTCAGCAAAGGAAGGAGACAGGCACTTCTCTGGCTGACCTTCTGTAGCTGGGGGCGCTGTGGAGCGCATGATGATGACCGCAGGAGCTGTAACTTCTTCATTGCTGACAGCTGAAGGATTGTTGTTCCTGGACTGACCTGTAGCTCTTGGGGGCGCTGTTGCGCTGGCGGTGGTAAACTCTGTAGCTGGCAGGGCGTTCTCACCGGACAGCCTGGGCCTCTTAGCAGGTGGTCCTGGATACTCCGCAGGACGGTCAGCAGCATTAGATAAGGGGTCAGGCCCCTTTAAGAGAGTCCCTTTTGTAGCCGGGCCTCCTATGGGGAGATGTTGACCCTCTGCAGGGAGGCCGGACTGTACCCCAGCCGGGGCTAAGGGAGATATAGTCACAGTCACTGTGATATAGGCCCTGGGGGCCATGGTACTCACATCCGCGGTGGTCCTCAGGAGGTCCGGAATCGGAGGAGGCAGCCGCTGTGGAGAATCCGCCATTGGAGACTGCGTATGGGAGACAGCAGTAAGCGGTGCAGCAGAGGAAGGTGCCCGAGGCTTGTGGGCAAGCCATGCGACACTTGGTTCTTCATCTCGAAGGCTGTGCGGCATGTCGGCAGGACAGGAGACAGCACGTGGAGAAATCCAAGATGGCCGATTAACCTCTCTGATGCTGGATGGCGGCTGCGCTGACTCTGAGGTACCTCGTGGGCTCTCACTGGCATTGCAGCGCGGGAGAGTTTCGCGCCAGAGGGCGGAGCTTGAGTCTTTCCCGCCAGGAGTTGTGGCGGGCTGAATTTTCTGCTGCGCCACAGCGCGCTGAGGCAGGATTCGCGCCATACGCGCAGGGGGCGGAGCTTAGCGATGTCTCTGGGTTTCCCGCCAGTGAAAGTTTTGGCGGGCTGGAATTACTTGCTGCGCCACAGTTTCTGAGGTAAAAATCTTCAGGCGCGGCAGCGCCGGATGTAGAAGAGCTGGTACAGTTCTTGCAGGGATTAACCTCTTGAGTGCTGGAGCGGTGCTCGACAGCACGTGGCAGCGGTATAACACAGTTCAATTCCAGAAACACACAATTACTTGGGCCTAAACCCGGATGGCAGCAGGGTTAGGCAGCACAGTCTTTTTCAATAAAGGAAAGTCTTTAGTGCCAGGATAAGGCACAGAAGTAAATATCCTGTTCGTGACGCCACTTGCAACATCCCCCACCGGGGCCTAGCCCTTGAGGTGAGGCCTGGAGACAGCCGGGGCCCGCGGTACCGGAGTGGCTGGCGGTTGCGGCCTAAGCACGCTATTGTCACGGTGCTTGGTACGGGGGAACCGGAGGGCTGTCCTACAGCCTGGCAGGTCTCCAGCAGGGTGGTGTTGGCAAGAAAAGATGAGGGAGCGGCTGCTATAGCGGATCTCCCTGGGGCAACCCCTTAATGTCCCGAGTGTGAGTCTCTGGGTGATGGACAGGGTGCCGGTGATGAGGGTAGTTGTAGTAGCAGGGACCAGACGGAGACAGAAGTTGAAGAAAACAACTTACAGTTCGTTTATTGCAACCGGCAGGAACTGCAGAAAACGTGTCTTTAACAGGTGGAGTACTGGAGAGGTATTTGGAGGGAGCCACAGGATGTATTTCACCAGCCTGGATGTAAGAGCAGGCTGGGAGGCAGCTGTGTCCTTAGAGGAGGCTTCAGCTCGGTCCTGGATCTCTTCAGGTATCACCCTTGAAGGTAGGAATGATACCCCTTTTCCTCACTACACTAGCTCTAGTCTTATCTTCCACTTCAGGCAGGGGCTAGGCTCTTCCTGCACTGGTCTGGTATGCTAGAGACTCTGAGCTGCTGCTCAGCTAACTACTCTCTGCTTATGTCCTGCAGACCCAGAGGGCCTGACTAGGACCGGTCTCTCTCCTGAGAGAGATTCCTCTCTTTCTCCTCTGGGGAGAGTCTCCTCTAGAACATTCTGGCTAGCGGGTTTTATTACCTCCCTTTGGTCAGGTGGTGGCTGCTCCTCCAATTACCTCTCAGTGCACAATCACAGGATGTAACACAGACATTGGTCAATAGCATCTTGCATTATACAAAATACTTAACCTCTGCCTTGCCAGGCAGGATTAACCACTGCAATTTCCCCTTGATCCTATAAGGACCATGTAGTGTAATGTGGTGTTACCTACAGGTGGGACGTATTCGCAAGCACTACCTCGCCATTGCATCGGCGAGGGTGTTGCAGATACATATTGATGGCCTCAGTGTCCCTGATCTATTTGTAGCTTTCATTTCCAAATCCTTCTCCCATATATCTCTGCCAGAACACTTTTATTCTTTATTTTTATATCTTTTTCTGATCTGTCACCTAGACTTCACCTGTATGACACCCCTGTCACCAGATACGGCAATACATATATATATATATATATATATATATATATATATATATACACATATATATATATATATAGGTGCCTATACATATTTTGTGTTAATTCACATTTTACTGTCACTAAACAGTTATAGAGGCCCGAGCTCTAGATCCTGCAGAGACTTAGGGCTCTTTCATTTTTTCACGTGTGGTTCAGTGATTTCCTTGGATGCCTCACAAAGTCATTGGGGCTTATTTACTAAGGGCCACGCGGCCGCATTTCCCCCGATTTCTCCGACATTTTAGGATCGTGCAGCTGGGACAGGTATTTAGTAGGTGTTTGTGTCACATTCAATCAGATTTAATCGTAATCACGACGGCTTTCATGCAACACAAATTGGCGGGGTGGGGGAGGTATGTGAATGTGGCCTTACTTATAGATCTAGGCACCGAGACAGTGGTAATCTTCTTATATTTGTTATCCATGGCCTTATTCCTTCTAAAATTAATGTTTAAAAGTATGCTAATGATCCAGAAGTGCTCCTGGGGGTGTTACCCAAGCCTTCCTGTGCTGCAGCTTCACAGGCTGTTACACTGTCGCACCCTCCCCCTCTGCTCAAGCACTTCCTTCTCCCTCTGTCTGATGTAATCTCACTGCATCTCACTTTCAGCACACAGTAGTAGCCTTTGAATCTGCACAGAGAGGCTCTGGTGACACCCTCAGGAGTCCTTCTGGCTCATTAGCATTCTTAAAAGAGGATTTTAGAAGGAAGGAGGCCATGGATAAAAAATTAAGAAGATACCAGGGTCACAGTGCCTGCATCTGAGTAATGTCCCTAGTTTATCATGATGGATTTTATTATCTTTATTTATATAGCGCCATCATATTCTGCAGCGCTTTACATATCACAGGGGACATATACAAATAAAATACTACATTGCAGAGCACAAACAGTCATATGGAGCAATAGGAGTGAGGGCCCTGATCACAAGAGCTTACAGTCTATGAGGCTGAGGGAGGACACAAGAGCTTACATTCTATGGGGATAAGGGGGGTGACGCAGGAGCTTACAGTCTATGAGGGTGAGGGGGTGACACAAGAGCTTACAGTCTATGAGCATGAGGGGGTGACCGGCGTCAGCACCCGGCTAACCCGGGCAAGTGCCGGGGCTGCGGGGTACAGGAGGTGCCCACTCGGGCCCCCCGAGCAATTTTACCAGGGGCGTCACTAGGTCAAAAGATCCAGGGCTTTTGGCCGGTGCCCTGGATCTCCCCAGATCATCAGGATATCACATTTACTTATCCGGTCCAGTCGCGATCCAGCGGCGGGTTCTCCGACGCTGATTCGAGTCCGGCCGGGATTCACTAAAGTCCGTGCGCCAATATCCACTGGGTGTCGCTGCTGCGCCGAGGTCCGCTGGAGTTCACCTTCTTTTTCTTGGTGCAAGTAAGTGCGTGTCAAGCAACACTTTTTTATTTTTAAATAACGCAGTTTTTCCGAATCCGTCGGGTTTTCCGATGGCCACGCCCCCTGATTTCCGTCGCATGCAACCCTGGTTATTGCACCAAAATCCAATCGCGTGTGCCAAAATCCTGGCGAATTCGCTGCAAATTGGAAATCGTTGAGATACCCGACAGATTTGCACGATTCTGACCCTTAGTAAATGAGCCCCACTGCTTTCCCCGGAGGCTGAAGGACCTTTGATGATGTAATGGTCACATGACCTGCCGGGGAAAGCAGTTATCACACGGAGAGAGCTGCACCTCAATGAGGTGAGAGAGGAGAACATGACAAGGGCCAGGGAAGGGGGAGAACATGGGGGGCTGTGTGGGCACATTACTTACTGGGGGGGCTGTGTGGGCACATTACTTACTGGGGGGCTGTGTGGGGCACATTACTTACTTGGGGGGCTGTGTGGGCACATTACTTACTTGGGGGCTGTGTGGGCACATTTCTTACTGGGGGGGCTGTGCAACATCCCCTGCCGGGGCCTAGCCCTTGAGGTGAGGCCTGGAGACAGCCGGGGCCCGCGGTACCGGAGTGGCTGGCGGTTGCGGCCTAAGCACGCTATTGTCACGGTGCTTGGTACGGGGGAACCGGAGGGCTGTCCTACAGCCTGGCAGGTCTCCAGCAGGGTGGTGTTGGCAAGAAATGAGGAGGGAGAGGCTGCTATAGCGAATCTCCCTGGGGCAACCCCTTAATGTCCCGAGTGTGAGTCTCTGTGTGGTGGACAGGGTGCCGGTGATGAAGGCAGCCGTATTAGCAGGGACCAGACGGAGACAGAAGTTGAAGAAAACAACTTACAGTTCTTTATTTGAACCGGCAGGAACCGCAGCAACGTGGCTTTAACAGGTAAATGGAGTGCTGGAGAGGTATTTGGAGGGAGCCACAGGATGTAGATCACCAGCCTGGATGCAATGGCAGGCTGGGAGGCAGCTGTGTCCTAATAGGATGCTTCAGCTCGATCCTGGATATCTTCAGGTATCACCCTTGAAGGTAGGATGATACCCCTTTCCTCACTATACTAACTATTAGCTCCACTTCAGGCAGGGGCTAGGCTCTTCCTGCTCTGGTCTGGTGTGCTAGCTGTACAGACTCCGAAGAGTCTGTACTGGAGAGACTCCAGTCTGCTTCTGAGCTACTGCTCAGCTAACTGCTCTCTAGAATATTCTTGGCCAGGGGTTTTATAATCTCCCCTTGGTCAGGTGGTGGCTGCTCCTCCAATTACCTCTCAGCTCACAGAGACAGGATGTAACACAGATCATGGGATATTAGACTCTTACATAATACACAGATTAACTTCTGCCTTGCCAGGCAGGATTAACCACTGCAATGTCCCCTGTGTGATGTGGTGACATGCTATGGGGCTTATTCGCAAGCACTCCCTCACCATTGCATCTGCGAGGGTGTTGCAGCTGTGTGGGCACATTACTTACTTGGGGGCTGTGTGGGCACATTACTTACTGGGGGGGCTGTGTGGGGCACATTACTTACTGGGGGGGGGGGCTGTGTGGGCACATTACTTACTTAGGGGCTGTGTGGGCACATTACTTACTGGGGGGCTGTGTGGGGCACATTACTTACTGGGGGCTGTGTGAGAACATTACTTACTGGGGGCTGTGTGAGGACATTACTTACTGGGGGGTGAAGGTGTGGGTGCTACCTGTCTACTGCATGACACGTGTGGGGGATACCTGTATACTGCTGGGCATTTGTGGGGGCTACCTGTATACTGCTGGGCACGTGTGATGACTACCTGTATACTGCTGGGCACTTGTGTGGGCTACCTGTATACTGCTGGGCACGTGTGGAGGCTACCTGTATACTGCTGGGGCTTGTGTGGGGGCTACCTGTATACTGCTGGGCACGTGTGATGGCTACCTGTATACTGCTGGGCACGTGTGGGGGCTACCTTTATACAGCTGGGCACGTGTGATGGCTACCTGTATACTGCTGGGCACGTTTGATGGCTACCTGTATACTGCTGGGGCTTGTGTGGGGGCTACCTGTATACTGCTGGGCACGTGTGATGGCTACCTGTATACTGCTGGGCACGTGTGGGGGCTACCTTTATACGGCTGGGCACGTGTGATGGCTACCTGTATACTGCTGGCCATGTGTGGGGGCTACCTGTATACTGCTGGGGCTTGTGTGGGGGCTACCTGTATACTGCTGGGAGCTTGTGTGTGCTACCTGTATACTGAAGGGGATCTGTATATATATGCAGGCGGTCCCCTACTTAATAAAACCCGACTTACAGACGACTCCTAGTAACAAACGGCCCTATGAATGTTGGTAATTTACTGTACTTTACTGTAGCATATACCCCTGAAGAAGTCGTCTTGTACGACGATGAGCGCGGGGAGCCCACCACTGATGTCCTCCTTCCTCCTCCCACCTGTATGCCAGCCTACTAACATTTATAATTGATGTCTACCTATAGCTTGTACCTCCTTTGGTAATATGGTGATGTTCACTCGGTCATAGCTAATTATTTATCATTTTGTATTGTTTTGGCACATGAACTTTGGTATATTCTTACTTTGTTAGTATATATTTGCCATTTCTGTTTTTGGGCTTAGTGCAATTAGGTGTACCAGTAGTTGGACTAAGGCAGTTCCTCCAGGTCCACCAGGTGGCGCTGCTGCGCAGAAGAGCATCGGAGCGCACTCAAGTTCACCGGCCTATTCCTAGTGAAGGTAAGTGCAAGGTTCAGGGCCCCCTTTTTTTTTTAAATGTGGCGGGTTTTCGTTCGGCCACGCCCCCCAATTTCCGTTGCGTGCATGTCAGCACCGATGCGCCACAATCCAATCGCGTGCGCCAAAATCCCGGGGCAATTCGGGGGAAATCAGCGCAAATCGGAAATATTCGGGTAACACGTCGGGAAAATGCGAATCGGGCGCTTAGTAAATGACCCCCGTTATTTTTTATTTCACCAATTTAAAAGACAAAAACACACTTTCAAATAATCTTTACAAAAGTTTAAAAACTGATCCCAAGTATAGATGGAGCAAGACAACCACCAACAGCAGTCTGGTATTGCACTTTATCAAGCAATAATAATAGTCTTATATTCCTGTTCTTAATTCATACTGACATCTCTGTCATGTTTGTCCACTATTAGGTCCTTATCTTAGATTAATATTAAACAGATTGTTACCGTACTGCTGTGGCTGCCGGCTGGCCCTCGTGTCCGTACTTACCTCTCCCGGCTCCTGATGGCTCCGCCGCTGTTCCGTCCAGGCTGTGGGCCTGCTTCCTGGCTTGGCCGTGCGCTCCCGCTGCTAGGCGGGTCTCCAGGAACTCAAAGGGCGCCCTCCTCATTGGCGCTGATTGGCGCATCCCCTGCCAGATCTTCAAGTCATTCTACTGAGATGAAAGCCTTCTGAGTGTTTCCAAACGCCTCAGTGTTTCCTGTGCATTTCCAGACGCCTCAGTGTTTCCCGTGGTCCTGTGACAGTCCTGTGTTCCTGTGGCGGTCCTGTGTTCCTGTGGCGGTCCTGTGGTCCTGTACTCCGGTAGCGGTCATGTGCTCCTGTGGCGGGCCTGTGCACCTGTGGCGGCCCTGTGTTCCTGTGGCGGTCTCGTATCCCGGTGGTGGTCCTGTGTTCCTGTGGCGGTCCTGTACTTCTGTGGCGGTCCTGTACTCCTGTGGCGGTCCTGTACTCCTGTGGCGGTCCTGTACTCCTGTGGCAGTTCTGTGCTCCTGAGGCGGTCCTGTATCTCGCTGGCCATCCAGAGGGTCTGCCAACCCGAGGTCCTGCCTTCCCAAGGTCCTGCCTACCCAAGGTCCTGCCTTCCCGAGGTCCTGCCTACCCGAGGTCCTGCCTTCCCGAGGTCCTGCCTTCCCGAGGTCCTGACTTCCCTAGGTCTTGCCTTCCCGAGGTCCTGCCTTCCCGGTGTCCCTACCTTGGCTGCCACCACGGGCCTAGTCGCACCAGTGGAATGATCTGGTGGCTCCCCGCTGCAACAAGACCATCCCGCTTTGTGGCGGGCTCTGCGAAGACCAGGGGCCACTTAGATTCCGGTCCCTGGTTGCGTCTAGTACCATCATCTCCCGCGGTGGTCCAGGGAGTCCACAGACTCTTGCCCCAAGAGACTCTCCCACACCCCCGTGTGTGACAAGTAGTATAGATTATAATATATTAAGGGGTCTCAGTGTATTATTTGTATATGCAGGAGGCACTCAGGGGACATTAGATTGACTGTGATTTTTTTAGGGACGGAGTGTGGAGATGTTCTCCAGAAGCCACAATCACCAGGGTGACAAATTCTGCAGAGATAAGTCATGGCTGAGAGAAGTTTCCATGACGTTCTCTAATTGGTGGCGAAGAATTGGCAAAAATGAGAAGACTACAGGAAGAACAGGCCCAGGCCAACTCAAACGTCTGATTTCTAAATGTTATACTCATCATACATTTAGTCTTAGTTTTTCAATTGGTTGCTAACAATTTTTTATTTGTTTATTTTATATGTTCATTTGTTTTAATAGGCTTACAGTTTCAACAGCAATTTTCCAAATTTTTAAAGGAGTTCTCCGGTCACTATAAGTACTTATTTTTTTTAAAAAAACTGACCACTTCTTTTGCATTTATTAGAGTTACACACCCTTACCTTACCACCCTGGGCTGTATACTTTGGTTTCCTGCACTTGTCACCTCACATCTCACTGCTGCAGCTGCATCACTCCAACATGGCTGCCCTCATTCTGCTAAAAGATTTTTATCTCCCACAATCCCCCTGGGGAACAAGGAGCTCACTGCATATGCCCCGACCGGAGAGAATATTCCATGTCTACTTTATTCTTTGGGTCGGTACGATTACGGGGATAGCAAATTTGTATAAGTTTTATAATGTTTTCATACATTTACAAAAATTAAAACCTCCTGTACAAATTTTTTTTTTTTAGACTTTGTCATCTTCAGGCACTAATAACCTTTTCTTACTTTAGTGTACAGAGCTGTGGGTGGTGTAATTTTTTTGCGGGTTTTGATGACGTTTCCATTGCTACCATTTTTGGGACTGTACAGCCTTTTGATCACTTTTATAGAATTTTTTATAATTTTTTAAATGGCCAAAAAGTGCCATCTTCAACTTTGGGCACTATTTTCCGTTACAGGGTTAAACGCAGTGGAGAAACGTTATTATATTTTGATAGATTAGGCATTTTCGGATGTGGCGATACCTAATGTGTTTTATTGATTTAGGAAAAGGGGTGTGATTAGAATTTTTAGGTTTTTTTAGTATATTTTTTTTCTTTAATATTTTTTACTATTTTTACTATTTTTCAAACTCCCTAGGGTACTTTAAGCCTGGGTTGTCTGATTGATCCTACCATATACTGCCATACTGCAATATGGCAGAATATGGGGATTTTCCTCCTCATTCATTACAATGTGCTGACAGCAATACTCACAATCAATGCTAGCACCGACCGCGGGTGTTCCCGGTAAGCCTTTGCTGCAATATGCAGCAAAGACTTACCGGCTATGGAGAGGGCTCAGCCCGTGAGCCCTCTCCATGCACCCGCACCCGGCATGTGACGTAATATTACATCACATGTCAGTAAGGACATCTGCCACCAGGACAAAGGAGCTATCACCGATCCCCTTATCTCGGCAGCTGTCGCCGGGGAGTATAGCATTTACAGGAGGGTCCGAGCTGCGAATCTGACTGCTGCGGCTCGGACTCTGCTGTAAAAGCTATACATGCATCCAGGCCCGCCCCGCCTTACATGCGGCCAGGCCCGGCCCACTCTGCCCGACATGCGGCCCGCCCTATCCGACCGGCCCATCCTGTGAGTGGGTGAAACCAATGGTATCCCCCCAAAGAAAATGGAAGGAAAAGAGGAACGACTAATTTATAGCAATAGTATAAAAAGTTGAAATTTTATTTATACCACAAGAATGACATAAAATATGACAAACACATACAAAAGATACATAACACACAGTGCGGTGGGTCACAGAAAAACTGCAGTCAAGAACCGGGACAGTACAGGAACATAGTAGTATAAAATGTTACACAGGACTGGGTCAATGTGTATACCGAAGGAACCTCTTAAATAAATGCTGGTGATGAATACTGTGCCTGGGGGGACAAAGGCTCATTTGGAGCCAAAACGCGCGTCGGGGCTGGCAGCCATCCCGGGCAGTGGAACACTCAACCTTTTTCTATTTGGTAAGGACTGGCTCTTTATTTCAGTAGACCCCTATACCAGTGATGGCGAACCTTTTAGAGACCGAGTGCCCAAACTACAACAAAGACCCTCTTATTTATCGCAAAGTGCCAACACAGAAATTTAATTTGTGATTTATACTCCCTTCTCTGTCACAGTTTTCATTGATACCAGCACCTGAGGACACCAATAAAGCAGAAAATAGTCCCAGGTAGAGCTGTCACTTTAAAATAGCTCTGTGCACAGCAAGTCCTGGGCTGTCTGGGACTGCAGGAAGATACCTGGAGTCCTCTCTGGTGATGGCCTGAGTGCCCACAGAAATGGCTCTGAGTGCCACCTCTGGCACCAGTGCCATAGGTTAGCCATCACTGCCCTATACTATCTATTTATTATTAAGGCACAGTATTCATCATCATTCATTAATTGTCTGAGGCACTAGACTTTATGCGTATACCATATGAGGGGTGCCACTTGGGCATTGAGTGGGGGATCCAGTATTATATACTTGTACAGGCGGTCCCCTACTTAAGAACACTCGACTTACATACGACCCCTAGTTACAAACGGTAATTTATTTTGCTTTAGTCCTAGGCTACAATGATCAGCTGTAACAGTTATCACAGGTGTCTGTAATGAAGCTTTAGTATAAATCCTGGTTCTTATGACAAGCCAACATTTTTAAAATCCAATTGTCACAGAGACCAAAAAAGTTCTGGCTGGGATCACAATGATAAAATATAGAGTTCCGACTTACATACAAATTCAACTTAAGGCTACATTCACACGAACGTATGGGGGACGTATATACGGCCGACGTATATACGGCCGATATACGTCCCCCATACACTCCTATGGGCGCACGGCACCCTACGGGAGCGGTACGGTGCCGCACACGTGCGGCACCGTACCGTTCCGTACCCGGGAGAAAGATAGGACCTGTCCTATCTTTCCCCGTAATACGGCACCGTGCGCCATAGGTTGCTATGGAGAGGGGCGGGGGTGAGCTGCGCTCACCTCCTCCTCCTCTCCCCGTACACTGCCGTTGCCCGCTACGGTACGGTACGGGCGGGCAACGGCAGTGTGAATATAGCCTAAGAACAAACCTACACACCCTATCTAGGTAGGGACCTAGTCCACATTGAAGCACTTTAACACTTCAACAGTGATATAGGTAGGGATAAAAAAAGCACTTTTACAAAAATATAGGTAGAAATGAATGAAGCACTTTATCTAATGCACTTTAATATTCGCTTAGTATCACGATGGGTAGACGTAAAGGAATTTAGTTTTATAATGTAGCACTAGACATTAACCCCTTAAGGACGGAGGGTTTTTCGGCTAATTTCTCGCTCTCCAACTTCAAAAATCCATAACTTTTTCATTTTTACGTGTACAGACCTGTGTGAGGGCTTATTTTGTGCGTAACCAATTTTACTTTCCCGTGATGTTATTTATTTTAACATGCCGTGTACTGCGAAGCTGAAAAAAAATTCCAAATGTGGAAAAATTGAAAAAAAAACGCACGTGCGTCACGTTCTTGTGGGCTCAGTTTTTACGACTTTCACTCTTCGCTCCAAATAACACGCCTACTTTATTCTTTGGTTCGGTGCGATCGCGGTGATACCAAATTTATATAGGTTTTATTGTGTTTTAATACATTTTCAAAAATTAAACGAATGTGTACAAAAAAGAAAAAAAATTTTTGCCATCTTCTGACGCTAATAACTTTTTCATACTTTGGCGCACGGAGCTCTGTGAGGTGTCATTTTTTGCGAAATGAGGCGACGTTTTCATTGCTACCATTTTGAGGTCTGTGCGACATTTTGATCATTTTTTATTTCATTTTTTATGTTATGTAAAAAGGTGTAAAAGTCGCATTTCGGACATTTGGGCGCCATTTCCCGCCTCGGAGGTCACCGCCGGCCGTAACCGTTTTTATATTTTGATAGATCGGGCATTTTGGGACGCGGCGATACCTAATATGTCTGTGATTTTTACTGTTTGTTATGTTTTATATCCGTTCTAGGGAAAGGGGGGTGATTTGAACTTTTAATATTTTATTAATTTTTTTTATTTTTTAAACTTTTTTTTTTCACTATTTTTTAGACCATCTAGGGTACATTAACCCTAGATGATCAGATCGCTCCTACCATATACTGCAATACTACAGTATTGCAATATATGGCGTTTTTGCAGGTCTTACATTACAATGAGCCAGTGGCTCATTGTAACGAACCTGCATAAACCATGTAGCCTCGTGTCAAGAGAAGACCCGAGGCTACCATGGTAACCGATCGCCGCCCCCCGATGACGTTCGGGGGCGTGGCGATCGAAAAAAAGATGGCGGCGCCCGCGCGCCGCCGTCTTTTAAACGCCGCCCGCGACTTTGCGGGCGGCGTTTAGAGGGTTAATGCAAGCACCGACCGCGGTTATTAGCGGTGGGGGTTTTGTGCAAAATGCAAAAACCCCCACCTCTGTATGAAGAGGACTCAGCCCGTGAGCCCTCTTCATACATCCCTTATACCTCTGCGCCGTAGAGCTACGGCGCAGAGCGTTAAGGGGTTAAGGATGTCTGTGATCACAGGTTGTAAAAATAGGAATATGTGCAAATTGTATTTGTAGTAATCTTTGTATTAAGAAAATATGTATATAAAAGTAAAAAATGTTTTTTCTGTTATTAATACGCTAGAGTTTATACAACATCTCTAGCTCAACATCTCCCAGACACAATGAAAACAAAAGAAGGTTTTGTTTTTCTCCAACTCCCTATGTAATGAGTGAAGCACATTTTTGGGTTAATTGGGTAATACCCACGTGACTTTGAATGACAGGTTGAGGGGCTTGGCTCAGCACTCCCTGTGATTGGAGGATAGTTTGAAAACAGAGGTTGCCCTCCAGGTGGTTTGGAGAAACTAGCAAACATGGATTTTTTAGCCTGATGTGTATGTATGCTTAAAGTGTTTTCCTTATTTAGATACCTTGTTCAAATCAGATGTATTCTGTGTTCCTTGTTTTTTAAATGTATGTGATTTATGTATGAAACTGAAAATGTATTTTATGGAGAAACAGTTTTGTATAAATAAAGCTAGAGGACGGACGCTAATCATGCCCCAGAAGAAGCACAGAGGCGAAACCCTGGGTCGGGCAAGGATTGGCGTCCTCGTGGAGTTATTTTGTGATATGCGCATTTTTTATCTACATATGTGAGTAGAACTGGAAATAAAAGCTTTAAAAGTTTGAAATTGTCTACACTATGTCTGGATATGTCTCTTATATGCAGTGAGTGGAGGAGACTAGGACAGGAGTGAAAATATTGACGGTTTCTGGTCTGAATGGTGACTTATCCCTGAAAGTGATCCCTTGTGTTTGGTGCACAAATAAGGAGGAAACCTGCATGGATCGTCTTTTTCGTTTTTGAGCTCCGGTCACAAAAGAGTTTCTTCTACTGGATATCTTGTATGTAACCCGGGGACTTCCTGTAATTCGTTGTCTTTGCCCCTTTCCCCTCCCCTTGATCTGCTCCTTTCTGTTTGGTTCTGTGAGTGGGTGAGTATAATCAATACTTGTAAGTAAATGTATATGTGTTTGTGTATGTAATTGTATAAATATATATGCTGTATATATTGTATATACTGGTTGCATGTGTATATATGCTGTATATGTGTGTGTATGCTACATATATGCTTTATATGTGTGTGTGTATATACTGTATGTGTGTATACTGTTTTTGTCTGTATTTATGCTGTATATTTGGTATATACTATATGTGTGTGTATATGCTGTATATGTGTGTATATACTGTATGTATGTGTATATATATGCTGAATATGTATGTGTATGCTGTATATACTGGATGCATGTGTACATATGCTGAATATGTGTGTGTATGGCTGTGTATATATGCTGTATATGTGTGTCTATGCTGTGTATGTGTGTATGCTGTATATACTGGATGCATGAGTATATACGATGTGTATATATGCAGTATATGTGTGTATGTTGTATATACTGGATGTGCGTGTATATATGCTGTATATCTGTGTGTGTGCTGTAAATTTTATGTATATAAACGTATGAATGTGTAGACATGTGTATGAGTGTAAAAATGATTGCGATTGTATAAATGTGTATATATTTTTAAGGGGAAGGGGGCTTCATTCAAAGGTCTGTTATGGGGCCCAGCCTCAGCTGGTTATGCCCCTGTGTGTTATGCATCTGTAGTGTATGTGTGCTTATGTCTGTGAAATGTATATATGAAATATGTGTATACTGAAGAATTACATGCGGTATGGAGCCGGCAGCGAGGGTTTAGGTGTATGGGGGCCGCGTTTCTAAGGTCGCACCAGGGCCCACTGGGGCCTTGTTACGCCACTGTCAGGGAGGCAATGGACGAGGATGCCGAGGACACCAAGTGACAATCTGAACAGCTGCGGCTGCGGATCCCATTCCCCATACACTGTACTTCAGCTCTGCATCATATTGTCTGGACCAGAAGGTGGCAGCCTGTTGCTTGGTCCAGGACAATGCCAGACACACTGGGGGTCATTTACTAAGGGCCCGATTCGCGGTTTCCCAACATTTTACCTGAATATTTCCGATTTGCGCCGATTTTCCCTGTATTGCCCTGGGATTTAGTGAATCCCGGCCGGACCCGAATCCACCGCAGAGAACGCGCCGCAGAGAACGCAGAGCAGCGCAGAGGGCACCAGTTTCATGAAGAAATCCTGAATATGGTGCCCCCTGCCCACTCCACGGCAAACTGCACATGCTGTGCTTTTAGTAAATGCGCCCCAACAAGTTTATGTAAGGCAGTGAAGGCCACTTATCTACAACTAAAGGTTAAGGGTGGCAGCAGAATTCAACTTTTTTTTTTTAATCCAGTAGAATAAAAGTTCTTCTTATGACCGGAGCTCAAAACCCAAATGACGATCCATGCACGATTCCTCCTTATTAATGTGTCAAACACAAGGGATCACTTTCAGGGATAAGTCACCGTTCAGACCAGAAACCGCAAATGTTTTCACTCCTGTCATAGTCTCTAGTTTGGCGTCCTCGTGGAGTTACTTTTGATATGCACTTTTTTAATTTATATATGTGAGTAGAACTTGAATAAAAAGTTTTAAAATTGTGAAACTGTCTACACTATGTCTGGATATGTCTCTCATATACTAGGACAGGAGTGAAAACATTTGCGGTTTCTAGTCTGAATGGTGACTTATCCCTGAAAGTGATCCCTTGTGTTTGGCACATTAATAAGGAGGAATCGTGCATGGATCGTCATTTGGGTTTTGAGCTCCGGTCATAAGAAGAACTTTTATTCTACTGGATTACTTAATAGTGGATGTTTGCTGGATCCATCTAGGACCGTTGTGGATAGCTCATAGGAGAAAAGGTGCAGCACAACGCAATATTATTGTTTTTTTGTTTTTTTTTTACTTGAAATACATTTTCCATTCACATATACTATTACCGTATTTTTAGGCCTATAAGGCGCACCGGACTATAAGCACACCTCTAATAAATGCCTGCTAAGACATCTAGGTTCATATATAAGGCGCACTGGAGTATAAGGCGCAGGATCAAATGCAGTACCTAAAAATGACCAGCTGGTGGCAGACCTGTGCACAGTTCTAGCCAGCTACACTTCCCAGGAAACTTGTCTTCAGCGTGTCAGAGAGCTCCGATCTCAGAGGTATGGGCTGCTGGGGGTTAATGCAGGGTGATGCAGCACCCTGCCCCTTCTCCTTCCTTCCTCAGCCAGGGTGTTATTCCTGTGGGGTTCCCTGTGGCAGGGCTGTCAGGTATGGGGGATTGTTTACTGATGATGATGATTGCCTCGTGGTCGTATGGCAGCTCCGGTCTCTCCGTGCTAGGGGAGGGCAGGATGGGCACAATGTTAGTTGTGGTGCCAGGGCACTTCAGGAGCTAGGGACCCTGCATACTGTGTGGGAAGGTGCAGGAAATTTCTGGGGATGGAGCTATTAAACACTGGTAAATGTACAGTACATCTTGTCTGTAGTACATTTCTGTATAAGTTCATATATAAGGCGCACCTTTGATTTCTGAGAAAATTAAAGGATTTTTGGTGCGCCTAATAGGCCGAAAAATACGGTATTGTGGGTACATATTGTAATTGGTCTTATGTTGTATTTAGGTATAACATGGCAGCAGGAGGGGTTACCCCAAAGGTTGAGAGGTAACAAATTACCAGTAATGTACATGTACTACATGCACAGAGCACAGCAGCATCACAACATGTGTGGAAATCACACCAGGTCACTAGTGGGTGAGTATATACCTATTTTGACCTCATGACTTACTAGACTTTTGCTAATAGTGTAATTCAGGTAGTAAGATGGGAACTGCTCATTAAGTGCAGACAGGGTAAGGACTGATTTGCCAAGAATATCAGTGATATGTAAGACACAATGCAGACCCCCAGTATAGGATTAAACACTTCCTCCTCCTCCCCGCTTCCTTTTTCTATTATTAAAAGAGATGTTATGGCAAAAATTGAGATGGAATGAGAAATATGGGCTCATTCCACATAAACAGGTGAAGTTCTTAGGGCGCATCTCACGTGGGAAGATGTAGGAGCAAAGGCAATGAAGACAGTAGGTGAGAAAAACATACAGATAAACCAGACAACCCCATTCATTGTGGGATACTTATCATTAGGACGGCTCCTTGGCCCAGTTCCATGACTTTGGCCCTTTAATAATCAGTAGTATCAGCTAAATTAAAAAATAAAAACTTCTAAAAAAATTGTAGAATGATTTAAAAAAAAAATCACAATTCCAGAAGTGAGGTTGAGTGACAATGGGGCATATTTACTTATCTGTCCCATCGGGATCCCCGAGGTTTCAGAGCTGCTGCGATTCACTAATATTGTGTGCTCAATTTCCTGCATGTGTCGCGTTGTCGCTCAGGTCCGCCGGAGTTCATGATCTACTTCCCGGTGCATGTAAGTGCATGACTTGCAACACAATTTTGATTGTTAAATCCGGTGCTTAGTCGGAATCAGTCGGGTTGTCCGACGGCCACGGCCCCTGATTTTGTCGCATTAAAGTTGGAGCGATTGCGCCAAAATCCGATTGTGTGTGCCAAAAACCCCAGTTAAATGCAGTGTAAAACGGATAAAGTCGGGAAACCTGGGGAAAATGCGGTCTGTGGACCCTCAGTAAATGTGCCCCTGTGTGACTTTTTTTTTTTGTCATAAATCTGGGTTTACAGGGTGTTGCACAAAATGCGCTGCCAAAACATCAAGAAAATCCTATGATCAATGTTCCCCATTTAGTCAGCTACTCCTAAAGTATTCTGAGGTTCTTGGCGCACAATTGGATTACGTTGTGCGAGCCCATCTGCCACGTCAAGGCGACCTCATTCAGATGGGTCCCTACACTAAGACTATTTTCTTTTGTATAACAGGATCGCTTTACACTAAATAGTAATATAGAAGTAACAAATTACATGAAATATTCTGTTATACATAGTAGTGTTAGTGTAGGGACCCACCAGTAGGAGGAGGGAAGTGCGTCAGATAGGTGCATAACAGAGGGTAATATAAGAAATCAGAACTTCATTTGTGTAATTGTATAACCAAACTGGGTACAATTGGTAAGTGATTGTATAGTCAGTCTCTGTAGAGGAAAGACTGCATTTAGTGTATTTGTTTTAAAACATCATTAAAATTGAATATTTAGAGAGTAGATTAACTTCTTAAAAATGTCTGACAAGGCCTTAGATACTTATGAACTTTCCATGGGATAGCTCTGACACCATTATGCACATTTTGTAGTAGTGGAATCAGGTTACTATAGGTAAGATCCAGCTGAGCAGTAGTTTAGAGTGAACCTGTCACCAGGAATGCCAATTTTACCTGGTGACAGGTTGCAATAACTTATACTATGCTGATTTTAAAAACCTTTGTCACTATTCTAAATCATTTCAATAGTTTATATGAGTCATTTCAATAGTTTATATGAGTCTAATTCACATTGCTTGGCTCCCTGCCAGCAGCATGTGCTAAATCCTGGGGAAGGGGGCAGCTGCAGCCAGTCTGTGCCTGTGTCAGTCTCCTCTCCTGGACACTCATGTACTTCCCTCCCCCTCCCCACTCCCTGTCATGTGCATTGAGCAGGCAGGGAGGGGGATGATGTGGGGGAGAGGTAGAATGCATGAGGAGACACAGGCACACACAGGCTGTAGCTGCCCCCTTCCCAGGATTCTATACACACTCCAGGCTCAGAGCCAGGTAAAGTAAAATAATCTATTATATTCTGCTGAAATGATTCAGAAGATGACAAATGGATATTTCAAATCAGCATAGCATAGGGTATTAGAACTTGTCACCAGCTAAAATTCACATCCCCACTGATAGGTTTAAAGTCCAAATATGAACACATCCAAATGTGTTTATATTAAAGTTATTTATACCATTATTATCATTTGATTAGATTGAAGAAAAAACAATAAGCTCACAATCTATTTCTATTAAGTAAATTATTGATTGAAAACATTTATACAAAATATTGGGTGGGGGTAGGGAGTGGGGATAGAGAGAAGGGTGGGGGGATGGGGATAGAGAGTGGGGTGGGGGTAGAGAATGGGGGTAGAGAGAGGGGTGTGGGAAGGGGGCGGACATAGAGAGAAGGGTGAGGATAGGGAGTGGGAATAGAGAGAGGGGGGAAGGGGTGGGAATAGAGAGAAGGGTGGGGATAGGGAGTGGCACAATAGAGTGAGGGGTGGGACTAGGGGTTGGGGATAGAGAGAGGGGTGGGGGTATTGGGCAGGAAGTGAGGATAGAGACAGGGGTGGGGGTAGGGAGTGGGGAAAGATAGAAGGGTTTGGGAAGGGAGTGGAGATAGAGAGAGGGGTAGGGAGTGGGGTTCGAGAGATGGTTGGATGTAGGGAGTGGGGTTAGAGAGAGGGGTGGGGGTAGGGAGTGGGGATAGCGAGAAAGGTGGGGGTAGGGATAAAGAGAGGGGTGGGGAAGAGGGTAGGGATACAGAGAGTGGTAGGGTAGGGGGTGGGGATAGAGAGAAGGATGAAGTTAGGGAATGGGGATAGAGAGAGAGGGGAGTGGGGATGCAGCGAGGGGTTGGCGTAGGTAGTAGGGTGGGGATAGAGAGAGGGGTTGGGGAAAGTAATGGGGATAGAGAGAGGGGAAGGGGTGGGGATAGAGAGAGGGGCAGGGGTAAGGAGTGGGGATATAGATGGGTGGGGGTAGGGATAGAGAGATGGGTGGGAGTAGGGCGTGGGGACAGAGAGAGGGGTGGGGGTAGGGGATGGGGATAGAGAGAGGGGCTGGGGTAGGGAGAGGGGATAGAAAGAGGGGTGGGGATAGAGAGAGGCTATATTAGGGGCTGGGGATAAAAACAGGGGTGGAGGTAGGGAATGAGGATAGAGAGATGGTGGGGATAGAGAAAGGGGTGGGGGTAAAGAGTAGGGATATAGAAGAGGTGGGGGTAGGGATAGAATATAGTGAAATGGGTGGGGGTAGGGAGTGGGAATAGAGAAAGGGGTGAAGGTAGGGAGTTGAAAATGCAGACAGGGAGAGGGGTGGGGGTAAGGAGTGGGGATGGAGAGGCGGTTGGGATAGGGAGTGGGGATAGAGAGAGGGGTTGGAGTAGGAAGCAGGAAGTGAGGATAGAGAGAGTGATGGGGTAGGGAATGGGGATAGATGGAGGGGTGGGGGTAGGAAGTGGGGAAAGATATTAGGGTGGGGGAAGGGGGTGGGGAGTGAGAGAGGGTGGGGGAAGGAAGTGGGGTTTGAGAGAGGGTGGATGTAAAGAGTGGGGTTGGAGAAAGGGGTGGGGGGTTGCTATAGAGAGAAGGGTGGGTGTAGGGGTGGGAATAGAGAGAGAAGTTGCGGGAGACAGAGGGATAAATTTAAGGACTGAGGATAGAGAGAGGGGTGGGGGTAGGGGGTGGGGATGGAGCGAGGGGTTTGGAGTGGGGATAGAGAAATGGTGGGGGTAGAGGGTGGGAATAGAGAGAGGGGTCGGGGAAGAGAGTGGGAATAGAGAGATGGGTCGGGAGAGGTAGTGGGGATAGAGATAGGGGAAGGGCATAAGGAGTGGGGATAGAGAGGGGGTGGCGGTAGGGATAAGGGATAGAGACATGGGTGGGAGTGGTGATAGAGAGAGGGGTGGAGGTAGGGAGTGGAAAAGAGAGAGGGTGGGGATAGAGAGTTGGGTGGGGGCTAGGAAGTGGGGGTAGGGAGTGGGGAAAGAGAGAGGGGTGGGGGTAGGTAGTGGGGTTAGAGAGATGGGTGTGGGTAGGGAGTGGGGATAGAGAGAGGAGTTGGGAATGCAGATAGGGAGAGGGGTGGGAGTAAGGAGTGGGGATGGAGAAGGGGTGAAGTAGGGGGTGGGGATAGAGAGAGGTGTTGGGGTAGGGGGTGGGGATAGAGAGATGTTGGGGTAGGGGGTGGGGATAGAGAGGTGTTGGGGTAGGGGGTGGGGATAGAGTGAGGGGTTGGGGTAGAGAGCGGGGATAGAGGGTTAAGATAGAGAGAGAGAGAGCTGGGGATATGGGTGGGGATAGAGAGAGGTGATGGGATTGGGGATAGAGAGAGGGGTGGGGGTAGGGGGTGGGGGTAGAGATGGGTGGTGAAGGGAGAGGGGGTAGAGAGAGGGGTGAGAGTAGAAATCAGGGAGTGAGGATAGAGAAAAGGGTGGGGGTAGGGAGTGGGGATAGATGGAGGGGTTTGAGAGAGGGTTGGATGTAGGGAGTGGGGTTGGAGAGTGGGGTGGGGGGTTGGGATATAGAGAGGGGTGGGGGTAGGCGGTGGGGATAGAGAGAGTTGTTGCGGTAGGAGTTGGGGACAGAGACAGCGGTGGGTATAGGGGGAGGGGATAGAGATAGGTGGGGTATGGAGTGGGGATAGAGAGAGGGGTGGGAGTAGTGGGCAGGAAGTGAGGATAGAGACAGGGGTGAGGGTAGGGAGTGGGGATAAAGAGAGGGGTGGGGGAAAAGGGTAGGGATACAGAGAGTGTAAGAGTAGGGGGTGGGGATAGAGAGAGGGATGAAGTTAGGGAGGGGTGGGTAAGGAGAGGGGGTGGGGTAGGGGGCTGGGGTAGAGAGAGGTGTTGGGGTAGGGAATGGGGAAAGAGTGAGGGGTAGGGTGTTGGGATAGGGGGTGGGGATAGAGAGAGGTGATGGGGTTGGGGATAGAGAGAGGTTTGGGGGTAGGGGTTGGGGATAGAGATGGGTGGGGTAGGGAGTGGGGATAGAGAGAGGGGACAGTGAAGGGAGTGGGGGTAGAGAGAAAGGTGGGAGTAGGAAGCAGGGAGTGAGGATAGAGAGAGGGATAGGGGTAGGGAGTGGGGATAAATGGAGGGGTGGGATTAAGGAGTGGGGAAATATATGAGGGTGGGAGAATGGGGTAGAGAGTGGGGATAGAGAGAAGGGTGAGGGTAGGGAGTAGGGTTCTAAAGAGGGTTGGATGTAGGAAGTGGAGTAAAAGAGTTGGGTGGGGGTAGGGGATTGGGATAGAGAGAGAGGTGGGGTTTGGGGGTGGGGATAGAGAGAGGTGTTGGGGTAGGAGTTGGGGATAGAGAGAGGGGTGGAATGGGGGACTGGGGATAGAGAGAGGGGTGGGACGGGGGGCTGGGGATAGAGATGGGTTTGATAGGGAGTGGGGATAGAGAGAGGGGTGGGAGTAGGGGGCAGGGAGTGAGGATAGAGAGAGGGGTGGGGGTAGGGAGTGGGGATAGATAGAGGGGTGGGGGTAGGGAGTGGGGTTCGAGAGAGGGTTGGATGTAGGGAGTGGGGTTAGAGAGGGGTAGGGGGTAGGGAGTGGGGATAAAGAGAGGGGTGAGGGAAGAGGATAGGGATACAGAGAGTGGTAGGGTAGGGGGTAGGGAGTGGGGATAGAGAGAGGGGTCGGGGAAAAAAGTGGGGATAGAGAGAGGGGAGGTTGTAGGGGTGGGGATAGGGAGTGAGGGTTAGGGGTAGGTAGCGGGAATAGCAAGAAAGGTGAAGTTAGGGAGTTGGGATAGAGAGAGGGGTGGGGGCAGGAGGTGGGGATAGAGAGAGGGGTTGGGGTAGGGAGTGGCGATAGAGAGAGGGGTGAAGTTAGGGAGTGGGGATGGAGAGAGGTGTGGGGATGGAGAGAGGTGTGGGGGTAGGAGGTGGGGATAGAGAGAGGGGTTTGGGATAGAGAGAGGGGTTGGGGTAGGGAGTGGGGATAGAAAGAGGGGTAGGGTAAAGAGTTGGGATAGAGAGGGGGTGGGGTTAGGGATAGGGGATAGAGAGATGGGTGGATGTAGGGAGTGGGGATAGAGAGGGGTGTGGGTAGAGAGTTAGGAATGCGGATAGGGAGAGGGGGGGAAGGGATAGAGAGGTGTTGGGGTAGGGGGTGGGGATAGAGAGAGAGAGGGTTGGGGATAGGGGGTGGGGATAGAGAGAGGTGTTGGGGTATGGGTTGGGAATAGAGAGGAGTTGGGTAGGGGTGGGGATAGAGATGGGTGGGGTAGGGAGTGGGTTGGGAGTTGGATGCAGGGAGTGAGGATAGAGAGAGGGATAGGGGTAGGGAGTGGGGAAAGATATGAGGGTGGGGGAAGGGGGTACGTAGTGGGGTTCGAGAGAGGGTTGGATGTAGGGGGTGGGGATAGAGACAGGGAAGAAGTTAGGGAGTGGTGGGGTAAGGATTGGGGATGGAGAGAGGGGTAGGGGATGGGGTTAGAGAGAGGTGTTGGGGTAGGGAATGGGGAAAGAGTGAGGGGTTGGGAAAGGGGGTGGGGATAGAGGGGTGATGGGGTTGGGGATAGAGAGAGGTGTGGGGGTAGGTGGTGGGGATAGAGATGGGTGGGGTAGCGAGTGGGGATAGAGAGAGGGGTGAGGGTAGGGAGTGGGGTTCCAGAGAGGGTTGGATGTAGGAAGTGGAGATAGAGAGTGGGGTTGGGGTAGGGGGTTGGGATAGAGAGATAGAGGTGGGGCTGGGGATAGAGATGGGTTTGGTAGGGATTGGGGATAGAGATAGAGGTGGGAGTAGGGGGCAGGGAGTGAGAATAGAGAGAGGGGTGGGGGTAGGGAGTGGGGATAAAGAGAGGGGTGGTGGAAGAGCATAGGGATGCAGTGATATGGTAGGGGGTAGGCAGTGGGGATAGAGGGGCGAAGTTAGGGAGTGGGGATAGAGAGAGGGGTGGGGGTAAGGAGTGGGGATAGAGAGAGGGGTGGGGATAGAGAGATGGGTGGGAGTAGGGAATGGGGATAGAGAGAGGGGTGGGAGTAGGTAGCGGGGATAGCGAGAAAGGTGGGGGTAGAGAGTGGGGATAAGGAGAGGGGTGGGGGAAGAGGGTAGGGATACA
Organism: Engystomops pustulosus; assembly: GCF_040894005.1. Classification (NCBI taxonomy): domain Eukaryota; kingdom Metazoa; phylum Chordata; class Amphibia; order Anura; family Leptodactylidae; genus Engystomops; species Engystomops pustulosus. Next base: position 62,287,650 of record NC_092416.1, on the reverse strand, counting down.
GAGAGTGGTGGGGCACGGAGTGGCGATAGAGAGAGGGGTGAAGTTAGGAAGTTGGGATAGAGAGAGGGGTGGGGGCAAAAGGTGGGGATAGAGAGAGTGGTTGGGGTAGGGAGTGGCGATAGAGAGAGGGGTTGGGGGAAAAAAGGGGGATAGAGAGAGGAAAGGGGGTAAGGAGTGGGGATAGAGAGATGGGTGGGGATAGAGAGGGGTTGGGAGTGGGGATAGGGGTATAGAGAGATGGGTGGGAGTAGGGAATGGGGATAGAGAGAGGGGTGGGGGTAGGTAGCGGGGATAGCGAGAAAGGTGGGGGTTAAGGAGTGGGGATAAGGAGAGGGGTGGGGAAGAGGGTAGGGATACAGAGAGTGGTGGGGTAGGGAGTGGCGATAGAGAGAGGGGTGAAGTTAGGGAGTGGGGATGGAGAGACGGGTGGGGGTAAGTGGTGGGAATAGAGAGAGGGGTTGGGGTAGGGGATGGGGATAGAGAGAGGGGTTGGGTTAGGGGGTGGGGATAGAGAGAGGGGTTGGGGTAGGGAGTGGGGATAGAAAGAGGGGTGGGGAAAAGAGTTGGGATAGAGAGGGGGTGGGGGTATGGATAGGGGATAGAGAGGGTTGGGGGTAGAGAGTTGGCATAGCGGATAGGGAGAAGGGGGATGGGATAGAGAGAGGTGTTGGGGTAGGGGGTGGGGATAGAGATATGGGTGGGGGTAGGGATAGAGAGAGGGTTGGGGATGGGGGTGGGGATAGAGAGAGGTGTTGGGGTATGGGTTAGGGATAGAGAGAAGGGTGGGGTAGGGAGTGGGGGTAGAGAGTGGGTTGGGAGTTGGAAGCAGGCAGTGAGAATAGAGAGGGATAGGGGTAGGGAGTGGGGATAGATGGAGGGGTGGGGGTAGGAATTGCGGTTTGAGAGATGGTTGGATGTAGGGACTGGGGTTAGAGAGAGGGGTGGGGGTAGGGAGTGGGGCTAAAGAGAGGGGTGGGGGAAGAGGGTAAGGATGTAGAGAGTGGTGGGGTAGGGAGTAGGGATAGAGAGAGGGGTGAAGTTAGGGAGTGGGGATTGAGAGAGGGGTAGGGGGTGGGGATGGAGCGAGGGGTTGGGTTAGGGAGCCGGTTAGGGAGTGGGGTGGGGGTAGGAATTGGGGATAGACAGAGGGGTGGGGATAGAGGTGGGTGTGGTATGGATTGGGGATAGAGAGAAAGGTGGGGAAAGGAGTGGTGATAAAGAGAGGGGTGGGGGAAGTGGGAGGGATACAGAGAGTGTTAGGGTAGGGGGTAGGGAGTGGGGATAGAGATAGGGGTGAATTTAGGAAGTGGGAATAGAGAGAGCGGTGGGGTTAGGGGGTGGGGATAAAGAGAGGGGTCGGGGAAAAGAGTGGGGATAGAGAGAGGGGAGGGTGTACGGGGTTGGGATAGAAAAAGGAGTGGGGATAGGGAGTGAGGAGTAGGGATAGAGAGAGGGGTGGGGTAAGGAGTCGGGATAGAGAGGGGTTGGGGGTAGGGATAGGGGATAGAGAGATGGGTGGGAGTAAGGAGTGGGGATAGAGAGAGGGATGGGGGCAAAGAGTGGGGAGAGAGAGAGGGGTTTGGGTAGGGAGTGGGAATTAAGAGAAGGTTGGGGATGGAGAAAGTGGTGGGGAAGGATGTGGGGATAGAGAGAGGGTTGGGGGCAGGGATTGGGGTTCGAGAGAGGCTTGGATGTAGGGAGTGGGGTTTGAGAGAGGTGTGGGGGTAGGGAGTGGGGATTGCGAGAAAGGTGGGGGTAAGGAGTGGGGATAAAGAGAGGGTTGGGAGAAGTGGGTAGGGATACTGAGAGTGGTAGGCTAGGGGGTAGGGAGTGGGGATAGAGATAGGGTTGAATTTAGGAAGTGGGAATAGAGAGAGCGGTGGGGTTAGGGGGTGGGGATAAAGAGAGGGGTCGGGGAAAAGAGTGGGGATATTGAGAAGGGAGGGGGTAGGGGGTTGGGATAGAAAGAGGGGTGGGGATAGGGAGTGAAGAGTAGGGATAGGGAGAGGGGTGGGGTAAGGAGTCGGGATAGAGAGGGGTTGGGGGTAGGAATAGGGGATAGAGAGATGGGTGGGAGTAGGGAGTGGGGATAGAGAGAGGGGTGGGGGCAGAGAGTGGGGATAGAGAGAGGGTTGTGGGTAGGGAGTGGGAATTGAGAGAAGGTTGGGGATGGAGAAAGTGGTGGGGAAGGGGGTGGGGATAGAGAGAGGGGTGGGTGTAGGAAATGGGGATAGAGATAGGGTTGGGCGTAGGGAATGGGGACAGAAAGAGGGTCGGGGGCAAGGAGTTGGGATAGAGAGAGGGGTGGGGGTAGGGAGTGGGGATAAAAAGAGGTGTGGGGGAAGGGAGTGGGGATAGAAAGAGGGGTGGGGATAGGGAGTGAAGCATGGGGATAGAGAGAGGGGTGGGGTAAGGAGTGGGGATAGAGAGGGGTTGGGTGTAGGGATAGGTGATAGAGAGATGGGTGGGAGTAGGGAGTGGGGATAAAGAGAGGGGTGGGGGTAGGGAGTGGGGATAGAGAGAGGGGTGGGGGCAGAGAGTGTGGATAGAGAGGGGTGTGGGTAGGGATAGAGAGACTAGAGGGGTAGGGGGTGGGGATGGAGAGAGGGGTAGGGGGTGGGGATGGAGAGAGGGGTGGGGATAGAGAGATGGGTGTGGTTTGGGATAGAGAGTTTGCATAGGGAATAGGGAGAAGGGGGATGGGATAGAGAGAGGTGTTGGGGTAGGGTGTGGGGATAGAGATAGGGGTGGGGGTAGGGATAGTGAGAGGGTTGGGGATAGGGGGTGGGGATAGAGAGAGGTGTTGGGGTATGGGTTGGGGATAGACAGGGGTGGGGTAGGGAGTGGGGGTAGAGAGTGGGTTGGGAGTTGGAAGCAGGGAGTGATGATAGAGAGGGATAGGGGTAGGGATTGGGGTTCGAGAGATGGTTGGATGTAGAGAGTGGGGTTAGAGAGAGGGGTGGGGATAAAGAGAGGGGTGGGGGAAGAGGGTAAGGATGTAGAGAGTGGTAGGGAGTAGGGATAGAGAGAGGGGTGAAGTTAGGAAGTGGGGATTGAGAGAGGGGTGGGGTTAGGTGGTGGGGATGGAGCGAGGGGTTGGGGTAGGGAGCCGGGATAGAGAGAGGGGTGGGAGAAGTGGGCAGGAAGTGAGGATAGAGACAGGGGTGGGGGTATGGATAGATGGAGGGGTGGGGGTAGGGAGTGGGGAAAGATAGAAGGGAGGGGAAAGGTGGTATGGAGTGGGGATAGAGAGAGGGGTTTGGAGTGGGGCTCCAAAGGGGGTTGGATGTAGGTAGTGGATTTAGAGAGAGGGGTGGGGGTAGGAAGAGCGGATAGCGAGGAATGTGGGGGTAGGAAGTGGGGATAAAGAGAGGGGTGGGGAAGAGGGTAGGGATGCAGAGTGGTAGGATAGGGGGTAGGGAGTGGGGATAGAGAGAGGGGTGAAGTTAGGGAGTTTGGATAGAGAGAGGGGTGGGGGTAGGGGGTGGGGATGGAGCGAGGGGTTGGGGTAGGGAGTGGGGATAGAGAGAGGGGTGGGGGTAGGGAGTTGGGATAGAGAGAGGGTTGGGGATAGGGGGTGCGGATAAAGAGAGATGTGGGGTTCGGGTTTGGGATAGAGATGGGTGGGGTAGGGTGTGGGGATAGAGTGTGGTGTGGGAGTAGGAAGCAGGAAGTGAGGATAGAGAGAGGGGTAGGGAGTGCTGAAAGACATGAGGATGGGGGAAGGGGGTAGGGAGTGGGGATAGAGAGAGGGTGGTGGTAGGGAGTGAGGTTTGAGAGAGGGTTGGATGTAGGGAGTGGGGTTAGAGAGTGGGGTGGGGGTAGGAATTGGGGATAGAGAGAGGGGTGGGGATAGAGGTGGGTGTGGTAAGGATTGGGGATAGAGAGAGGGGTGTGAGTAGTGGGCAGGAAGTGAGGATAGAGACAGGGGTGGGGGTAGGGATTGGGGATAGATGGAGGGGTGGTGGTAGGGAGTGGGGAAAGATAGAAGGGTGGGGGTAGGGGGTGGGGATAGAAAGAGGGGTGGGGATAGGGAGTGAAGAGTGGGGATAGAGAGAGGGGTGGGGTAAGGAGTCAGGATAGAGAGGGGTTGGGGATAGGGGATAGAGAGATGGGTGAGAGTAGGGAGTGGGGATAGAGAGAGGTATGGGGGCAGGGAGTGGGGATAGAGAGAGGGGTGTGGGTAGGGAATGGGGATTGAGAGAAGGATGGGGATGGAGAAAGTGGTGGGGAAGGGGTGGGGATAGAGAGAGGGGTGAGAGTAGGAAGTGGGGATAGAGATAGGGTTGGGCGTAGAGAATGGGGACAGAAAGAGGGTCGGGGGTAAGGAGTTGGGATAGAGAGAGGGGTGGGCGTAGGGAGTGGGGATAAAAAGAGGTGTGGGGGAAGGGAGTGGGAAAGAGAGAAGGGTGGGGGTAGGGAGTGGGGTTCGAGAGAGGGTTGGATGTAGGGAGTGGGGTTAGAGAGAGCGGTCGGGGTAGGAAGTGGGGATAACGAGAAAGGTGGGGGTAGGGAGTGGGGATAAAGAGAGGGATGGGGGAAGAAGGTTGGGATACAGAGACTCGTAGGGTAGGGGTGGGGATAGAGAGAGGGGTGAAAAGTAGGGAGAGGGAATAGAGAGGGGTGGGGTTAGGGGTGGCGATAGAGAGAGGGGTCGGGGAAAAGAGTGGGGATAGAGAGGGGGGAGGGGGGAGGTGTGGGAATAGGGAGTGAAGAGTGGGGATAGAGAGAGGGGTGGGGTAAGGAGTGGGGATAGAGATGGGTTGGGTGTAGGGATAGGTGATAGAGAGATGGGTGGGAGTACGGAGTGGGGATAAAGAGAGGGGTGAGGGTAGGGAGTGGGGATAGAGAGAGGGGTGGGGGCAGAGAGTGTGGATAGAGAGAGGGGTGTGGGTAGGGAGTGGGGATTGAGAGAAGGGTGGGGATGGGGGAAGGGGGTGGCGATAGCGAGAGGGTTGGGCGTAGGGAATTGGGATAGAAAGAGGGTTGGGCGTAGGGAATGGGGATAGAAAGAGGGTTGGGGGTAAGAAGTGGGGATAGAGAGAGGAGTGGGGTTAAAAAGAGGTGTGGGGGAAGGGATTGGGGAAATAGAGAGTGGTGGGGGCAGAGGGTGGGATAGAGAGATGATTGGGGGTAGGGGGTGGGGATAGAGAGAGGGGTGAGTGTAGGGGGTGGGTATATAGAGAGGGTTGGAGGTGGGGATAGAGAGAGGGGTGGGGGTTGGGGTTGGCATAAAGAGAGGGTTAAGGGTAGGGGGTGGGGATAGAGAAAGTGGTGGGGGCAGAAGGTAGGGGGTGGTGATAGGGAGAGGGATAGGGTGTCGGGATAGAGAGACTAGAGGGGTAGGGGGTGGGGATGGAGAGAGGGGTAGAGGCTGGGGATTTTATGAGGGGTGGGGATGGAGAGAGGGGTTGGGATAGAGAGATGGGTCTGGTTTGGCATAGACAGAGGGCTGGGGGTAGGGGATGGAGATAGAGTGGTGGTAGGTTTAGAGAGAGAGAGGAGTGGGGGTAGGGAGTATGGATAAAGAGAGGGGGGTAGAGAGTGTGGATAGAGAGATGGGTGGGGGTAGGGAGTAGATAGAGAGAGGGGTGGGGGTAGGGAGTATGGATAAAGAGAGAGGGGTGGGGGTAGGGAGTATGGATAAAGAGAGAGGGGGTGGGGTAGGGATTGGGGATAGAGAGAGACTGGGGATAGGGAGAAGGGATAGAAAGAGTGGTGGGGTAGGAAGTGGGTATAGAAAGAGGGGTGGGGTTAGAGGGTAGGGAGTGGGGATAGAGAGAGGAGTGGGGGTAGGGGATGGAGATAGAGGGGTGTGGGTGGTGGGTAAGGGGCGGGATGGTGGATAAGGAATGGGGGTAGAGAGAGGGGTGGGGATAGAGAGAGGGGTGGGATGGTGGTTAAGGTATGGGGGTAGAGAGAAGGGTTGGGGTGTTGGATAAGGGATGGGGTAACGAGAGAAGGGTGGGGGTGTTGGATAAGGGATGGGGTAAAGAGAGAGGGATAGGTGTAGAGAAAGGGGTGTGGGTGGTGGGTAAGGGATGGGGTAACGAGAGAGGAGTGGGGGTAGGGGATACCATTTGAAGTCACAAACACTTAGATATCTGGAGCATTAGGTTTAAATAACGAGGAGCAACTAACAGGCATCGCTCCCAAATGCAGCCAAACACAGTATACAGATCAAACAATTGTGTTAGTGCTCAACTAATAGTACAGTACTAGTCAGATGTTGAGAGTACCATATGAGACTGTACTAGTCAGATGTGGTGAGAGTACCATATGAGACTGTACTAGTCAGATGCGGTGAGAGGACCATATGAGACTGTACTAGTCAGATGCGGTGAGAGTACCATATGAGACTGTACTAGTCAGATGCGGTGAGAGGACCATATGAGACTGTACTATTCGGATGTGGTGAGAGTACCATATGAGACTGTACTATTCGGATGTGGTGAGAGTACCATATGAGACTGTACTATTCGGATGTGGTGAGAGGACCATATGAGACTGTACTATTCAGATGTGGTGAGAGGACCATATGAGACTGTACTATTCAGATGCGGTGAGAGTACCATATGAGACTGTACTATTCGGATGTGGTGAGAGGACCATATGAGACTGTACTATTCGGATGTGGTGAGAGTACCATATGAGACTGTACTAGTCAGATGTGGTGAGAGGACCATACAGGACTGTACTATTCGGGTGTGGTAAGAGGACCATACAGGACTGTACTATTCGGGTGTGGTAAGAGGACCATACAGGACTGTACTATTGGGACATCTTCAGAGGGGATACTATTTATTTAGGGGCGTAGCATTAAAATTTCACTTGGTTGTATAGGACTGGTAGAGACAGCTAAGTGGGATAAATGTATTTCATGGCACAATCCTCCTAAAACCTAGAATATACAGTACCTCACATAATAATAAACATATAAATGAATTGCAATAACTAGAAGTATTGGATATAAACTACTGTACTTACCTCTTTGGGCTTCTGAAGGAGATATATTAAGTTGATGTAAGGACCAAAAAGAAGATGTTCTTTAACATAGAGACATAGGAGCATAATCATCAGGACCTCTGTGCCACGTCAGTGGGGTAGAAGCTATGAAATAATTGCAAATGGCAGCTTATAGCTAACACTTGCGATTATTCCCTTTCCGCCACCTCCACACCAGGGGGGGGGGGGGCGGTGGAGGATGGGGATAGCTTAGCTAAATGGGAACAGGGCCGGCAGGGGACTGGGTCGGTGCGTGGCGTCCCAGTCCCGGCACAGGCGCACCAGCTGCAGCCGCAGACTTTTTATATATAGAAAATCACCAGCTGCTCCTATTTCTATGCCATATTTTACAGATTAATGCAGAGCAGGGTCCCACGGTATCCGGCTGCACCTTATGGGCAACGTGGATATCATATACCAGTGCAAGAGGGCACTTTATGCCATTTCTTAAAAAAAAACTTTTTTTCTTAAAAACAAGGATATAGGAAACTTAAATAAGAGCAGATCCTGTCAGAGGGCGTACACCAGTATGTCAGAGTGCTTGGTTCACAGTCCATCATCCTGGTGGTAGATGTCCTTTAATATTCCTAGGATGTTAATAAGGATATAAAGATGCTCAGTCTATTACTAGAGGAGGGCATTGTGGAAATTGGGGTAAATGTATGACACTGTAGAAAATCAAAACTGTCTATGATGTTATAGCAATTACACCAGTATGTCAGAGCGCTTGGTTTACAGTCCTTCATCCTGGTGGTAGATGTTCTTTAATATTCCTAGGATTTTAATAAGGATATAAAGATGCTTAGTCTATTACTAGAGGAGGGCATTGTGGAAATTGGGGTAAATGTATGACACTGTACAAATTCAAAACTGTCTATGATGTTATAGAAATTAACCCTTTGTGTGCTAACTAAACATAAACATTTTAAACTTAGAAATAAAAAGTTGTCAGAGGACAATAGCGTTTTGACTCAGTGTTTTTGTTTTAAAATATATCAAGGAGGAGGGACCAAGCCACTTGAATTTTAATCTCTTTATCTCCTTAAGAGACTATTTCCTATGCATAGGTGCAATGTTTGTCCAGCCCTTCACTCTGATTCTCAGACAGACAAGGGAAGACAACAAGGGAGGGGGAAATTTCAGGATTGGGGTAGGGTAGAGAGGTAGGAGTACACAGGTCTGTGTATCGCTATTAGCTCAGTATTCAGTCATTTATAGTGTTCACTTAGACCCTATTCAGAGCATCTAGATAGATTGCTATTTCTCTCTTTGGTCTACAACTAATTATTAACCCCTATTCTCCCATATATAACACATAGCATCCACCGTATTCGACAATCTGGGTATAGATCACTCACTCTCTACCGTCCTGCAGTCTCTGGTGCTCGCTGACTATTCCTTGTCCTCCCTCCAAGCAGCCTGCTTAGTATTAAACCCCTGTTCTGGTGGCTATCTCAGTTGGCTGAATATTGTAGCCGTTTCTTGTTCCTTGTTTTAAAACCTAAGATTCCCCCCCCCCCCCCGACATGTTTCGCCACCTTACGTGGCATCATCAGGGGTTTGAGGCAATTGGGGCAGAGCTATTGCTCTGAATGGGTCTGAGTGAACACTATAAATGACTAAATACTTAGCTAATAGTGTCTGTGTGAGAATCAGATTGAAGGGCTGGACAAACATTGCACCTATGCATAGGAATTAGTCTCTTAAGGAGATAAAGAGATTAAAATTCAAGTGGCTTGGTCCCTCCTCCTTGATATATTTTAAAACAAAAACACTGAGTCAAAACACTATTGTCCTCTGACAAACATTTTAAACTTAGAAATAAAAAGTTAATTTTAGTTAGCACAAAAAGGGTTAAACTGGCCTTTTGGCATTTCTGTTGTGTATTTAAATGGAGTAAACCCAGCTAAAAATAAGTTCAATTATTTGTTTAGTTATAGCAACTACTCGCAGTTGAGGTGTCACATCCTGAAGTGTTGGCAGCATGGAAACCTGTGGCTCTCAGTAGTAAATGCTGGCTGTGTACTGTCCCTACTTACATGGCTTCCCCTCTTACTCTCTTGGTATGGAGCATGCAGGTAGCCATCGTCTTGCAGCATCTCCAGTGTCCTACAGGCCAGTGTCTCTCCGGAATGTTCTATACTGTACTGTGATGTCATGTGTTGTCAGGGACACCAATTCCACATGTCAATAAAGTTTACTGTATTGAAAAAAAACATCACCCATCTTGCTGTCATTCTTATTATTGCACTTGTAAATGGTTAATGGCTGCTGGCCGGCAGTAATCCAACCTTCCTGGTCTGTACAGAGAGAATCCATCTCTCCAGCCTGTAACAGACCTGCCTGCTGTGGTCATATGTGTTGGTTATATGATGAAAAAGAATTTCCCATTTGGTTTAATTCCCAGGAGATGCCGCCTTTCCTCTGCATTATCATTACATACTTTCCCCTTAGCAGTCATACGGTATTTCTACATTGACAGGTAGCAGAGTTATATGGGAGAGAAAATGAATTCTCCACAAAGTATCATTCCCAGGAGCACTGACCTTCCCTTTGCCATAGGGATACATATTGATGGCCTCAGTGTCCCTGATCTATTTGTAGCTTTCATTTCCAAATCCTTCTCCCATATATCTCTGCCAGAACACTTTTATTCTATATTTTTATATCTTTTTCTGATCTGTCACCTAGACTTCACCTGTATGACACCCCCGTCACCAGATACGGCAATACACATAGGTGCCTATACATATTTGGTGTTTATTCACCTGTTACTGTCACTAAACAGTGATAGAGGCCCAAGCTCTAGATCCTGCAGAGACTTAGGGCTCTTTCATTTTGGCAATTTTCACGTGTGGTTCAGTGATTTCCTTGGATGCCTCACAAAGTCATTGGGGCTTATTTACTGAGGGTCCCGCGGTCGAATTTCCCTCAGGTTTTACGACGTTTTCGGGGATCGCGCCACTGGGACAGGGTTTTAGTAGGCGTTTGTGTGGCACGCGATCAGATTTAATCGCAATCACACTGGCTTTCATGCGACACAAATCGGGGGGCGGGCCATCGGACGACCCGACGGATTCAGACAAGCCACAGGATTTAACTTAAAAATTGTGTTGCAAGCCATGCACTTACATACACCAGGAGGAAGATGGTGAACTCCGGGGGACCTTTCACATCAGTAGTTTTTTCAGTTTTGTAGATGCGGATGCAAAATGCAACAGATGTGCCACATAAGTGCAGCACCAACACCATTGTGAGACTAAACCCCTTGTCTTTCAACATTAACCCCTTCCCGCTGCAGCCCCTTTTCTATTTAGTGTTTTCATCTTTCTCTGCCCACCTTCAAAAATCTATAGCTTTTTTGTTTTTCGATGTACAGAGCTGTGTGATGGCTTGTTTTCTGCATAACAAATTGCACTTCAAAATGATATTTAATATTCCATGCCATGTACTGGGAAGTGGGAAAAAAATTCCAAAAGCAGTGATATTGATGGAAAAACGCCATGATTTGTGCCATTTTCTTGTGGGCTTGGATTTTACAGATTTAACTGTACGTCCCAAATGACACGTCTAAATTATTCTTTGGGTCGGTACGATTTTGGGGAAACCAAATTTGTATAGGTTTTATAATTTTCTGATACAATTACAAAAATAAAACCTGTACAAATTATTGTTTTATTATTTTGCCATGGTCTGGTGCTAATAACTTTTTCATACTCCAGTGTACGGAGCTTTGGGTGGTGTAATTCTTTGCGACTTTTAATGCTACCATTTTTAGGACTGTATGACCTTTTGATCAATTTTTATAGAATTTTTTATATTTTTCAAAATGGCTAAAAAGTGCCATTTTCTACTTTGGGCGCAATTTTCCATTACGGGGTTAAACGCAGTGAAAAAACATTTATTATATTTTGATAGATGTGTTTATGATTTTTACTGTTTATTTATATTTATATCATAAATATACTATTTTTCAGACTCCCGAGGGTACTTTAACCCTAGGTTGTCTGATCGATCCTACCATATACAGGCAGTCCCTGGTTTACATACAAGATAGGTTCGGTAGGTTTGTTGTTGAGTTTGTATTCAAGTTGGAACCGTATACTTTATTATTGTAACCACAGTCAAAATTTATTTGGTCTCTGTGACAATAGGACAATAAATCTTAAAGGGAACCTACCGCCACAAATCTACCTATAAAGGTAGATCGGGTGGTAGGTGGATCAATAGGACGTGAGGATAGCCCTTTTAAGGGCTAATACTCACATCCCCGCACTTTTTTGGTAACTTTTATTAAACTAGTATGCAAATTTTATTATGCGGCTACTGGGGCATGGAGTAGCCGCATCTGAGGTTACATGAGGTGGCTACTCCACGCCCCGGTAGCCTCTTTTCTCCTCCTACTCACTATCTTCGGCGCGCAGCTCCTCGTAGCTGCGCGCCCTCGTCTGACGATCCTGCCGTCTGCGCAGAACAGCAGGCCTGCGCGGTTACTTCCCCGAAGCCGAAGCTGCACAGGAGAGTGCCTGCTGTTCTGCGCAGGATCGTCGGACGAGGGCGCGCAACTACGAGGAGCTGCGCACCGAAGATTTTCGGTAGGAGGAGAAAAGAGGCTACCGGGGCGTGGAGTAGCAGTGCCGTGTAACCTCAGATGCAGCTACTCCACGCCCCAGTAGCCGCATAAGAAAATTTGCATATAGGGATAATAAAACTTAAAAGGGCTATCCTCACGTCCTATTGATCCACCTACCACCCGATCCACCTTTATAGGTAGATTTGTGATGGTAGGTTCCCTTTAATTACAGGCACCATTAATAACTGTTAAAGCTGTTTATTGTAGCCTAGGACTAAAGTATAGTAAATTACCAAACTCCAGAAGTCTGTTTGTAACTAGGGATCGTATGTAAGTCAGGTGTTCCTAATTAGGGGGCCACCTATACTGCCATAGGTGTATCCGGCCCACAGCATACCAGGCAATGGTTATACGTGTCGCCTAGTAGTGAGCACCGCGTCTCATGATGACATGTTGATAAAGCTTGCGTTCCAAATGACACTAAGTGGCGCCGACTGATGGCGCAACAACGAATGGTGTCCCCACAAAATCCTAGATTGGGAGCGAATGCCACCAAAGTTCCCCACGCTCATGTATAAATGGTGGACTTACAAAAGGACAAAAGAAACTTCATGTCGGTGGATAGGGTATGTATATAAAGGGTATAGGTTTTGAGGTCCACGGGGCCACACCAAGGCCGACACCGCATGCAAAAGAAGGCGAGTAGAAAGGTAATGTATATTATGAATATAATAAGTGTGCTGCTGATATAGCATGCAAAGGTTCTGCTCATTGTATTGGTCATAGAACAAAAAAAATAAGGAAACTTCAATTTTTAAAAAGTTATAGTTGATCCTTTCAAGCATAATAACTCACAGTATGGTTTGCAAAACTGCTGAGGAGACGGCAGTGGAAGAAGCTTGTGGACTTAGAGATACAATTAGGAATGTACATGAAAAATACATAAATATGCGTTTATAGAGCATCTTGGGAATAAAGGCAGAAGACAAACATTCAACCTTCAAGACGGTAGATCAGCCAATATGGATTCAGAAGAGATCAGTATAAAACACTGGAAACCGATGACCGAGGAATCTTGTAGCTGCGGAGCCGACGAGAATCATCAGGACTGCAGAGGGTGTGATGAGTTAATGTACTGTACATAGGGAAGAACACATTGCAGGGTCTCATTCTAAGTCAGTGATGGGCAATCTTTTGAGCTTGGTGTGTCAAAATTCGCCAAAAAACCGAGCATAACTCGGGTGGTGTGTCACCTTGGCAAAAAAAAACATAATTTTGTAGTTTAAATAACAAATATGTATAATTATTTAACTTCTAGGGTACTTTAATCCTAAATTGTGTGATTGATCCTACCATGTACTACAGTATGGCAGTATATGGGGATTTTCCAAATCATCTATTTATTACAATGTGCTGGACAATCTCTCAGCCTCCCGGCTACTGCATCTGGCCGTGTAGCAGCCGAGGATGAAACTTAACTCTCTGGTGGCCGCGTGTCACTGAAAATGGCTATGCGTGTCAGCACTGACACGTGTGTCATAGGTTGGCCATCACTGTTCTAAGTGAAGAAATACATTAAGAAAATTTTTTTTAGAATGTTACAATAATAATGTATTAGAGATGAGAATATGTGCCATAGTGAGTTGTGAGGATGTGCCATGAAAAAAAAAAAAAGAAGTAAGGTAGGAAGCCTGAAGCTTGGGAGTGAGGGTGTGTGAAAGAGGGGGAAAAAAATGAAGAGAATGTGAGCATGTGTAAAAACTAGGAGGGTCCGATAAAAAGCAGGCCGAGGGGGTCCAGAGTGTGAAGGAGTAAAGGTGGGTGGCAGAAGATATGAAATGCCGTATATAGCTCTGAAAGAAGGGGTGTGCAATAGATACTTTATGATTTTTTATAAAAACCTGTAAACAATAAGGCCCTTAGGAGATACACAGTCAAGAGTGTAAATCCATTTGGATTCCCTCTGCAATAACAATGAGGTGATGTTCCCACCCCTTGAGTTAGATAGAATCTTTTCCAGACCGATAACTCCCAATTTCTCTCCATGACAGTGGAAGAAATGCGCAGCTACCGATGTTAGGGGTTTACCTTTTTGTAGATCCGATGCGGCGTTGTTGACGTTAGACAAATGCTGTTGGAACCTTTTTCTCATTTCTTGGGTGGTTTGACCTACATAGATGAGAGGACAAGGACACAAAAGAACATAGATGACACCTTTAGATTTGCAATTAATATATTGCTTTATTCGGTGAGAAACCCGACTGTTGGGGTCCTCAAGTTGTTTCATACAGATTATCAGTGGGCACACAGTGCACTCACCACAAGGGTATGAGCCCTGTAGACGGGTGCCTCTTCCGAGTGTGGTGCCAGGTTGTTTGAAGTGGCTGGAGGTCAAGAAGTCACGAAGGTTCCTTGCACGTCTAGCCATTAATTGTGGTTTGTTCGAAATTATATGGGATAGACGTGAATCGCTCATCAGAATTGCCCAGTTTTTTGTGAGAATCTGGTAAATATCAGACCATTGATTATTGAATGTGGTCACTAACCATGGTTTTGTGTCCTTCTCCCGAACCCTCGTAGTGAGGAGATCACTGCAGTTGCTGTCATGTGCCCGTGTAAAGGCTTTGGAAATTACCTTTTTGGGATAACCACAGTTCTTGAGTCTGTCAAATCCAGCACATGTGCTCTAAATTCCGAATCTGAGCTACAATTGCGTTTCACTCTTAAAAATTGGCCAGTTGGTATGCCCGTTTTAAGGTGTTGAGGGTGAAAACTAGAAAAATGAAGTAAATTGTTAGTAGCCGTCTCTTTCCGGAACAGTGTGGTAGTTAAGGCTGGGTATGTGTGGTGGATGGTAACATCAAAAAATCAACAGCAGAGGTGGAGAAATAGGATGTGAGATGTATATGCCAGTGATTTTCAACCAGTGTGCCGTGGCACACTAGTGTGCCGCAACACATTGTCGGGTGTGCCGCAGGGAAGTTCCCCAAACTATGGTGCCCCCTGTGTTTTGTTTCACGGCAATGCGCAGTCACGGCTTCTTACAATGTAGGAAACGTGTACAATAACACATGCGCAAGCTTTGAACCTGGCGCGACAAAATGATGTCACCGAGGTCAGCGCATCATCCTGAGAGCGGAGAGACTCTCGCATTTGCCCACCGCCAAGGTAAGGCCCATCAATAATGCTGATTATATTTTGCCTGAGTATATGAACTGTTGGCAGAATACTCAGCATATGAGCTGGTACTTTTAGTACTCCAGCAGTATACTGCATATAACAATGAGAAATTTAAAATGAGAAATACTATAGTTATGAGGCTGGAGTACTACAAGTACCAGCTCATATGCTGAGTATATGAGCCTCATGGCCATAGTACTTCTCATTGTACCCCTTTATTTTGCAGTATATGAGCCACATAATAATCAGCACCATATACTAAAAACAGGGAGAAACTGAGAACTGTTGAAGAAGAGCTTTTTTTCTTTCCACCATTCCTGCCAGGATATCCCTTTTGTGTTTATCGCCTTTTGTGTTTATTGCCTGTCCACAATAGGAGAACATAATCTATGTAGCGGTACCAGCCCGCTACATAGAGATTGAACATGTCTGATACATAGACAACCCTTTCCTCCCACCATCCTAGAAACAGGTTCGCGTAGGAGGGGACGCAACGTGCCCCCATGGCCGTACCCGAAACCTGCCTATAGAATGTATGGTCAAACACAAAGTAGTTTTGGTGTAGGATGTTGTGGAGTAAATCCAAGATAAAAGAATTGTGTCTTCTGTTGCATGAACACTGTCTATCTAGGAAGAAAGCCACCGCTTCCAAGCCTACCTTATGTTCGATTATTGTGTAGAGTGCTTCGACGTCTAGCGTCACCAAGGGGAGGTTCTCTGAAGTTCGAACATCCTGTAGTCTCTGAATTATATGCGTGGTGTCCCGAACAAAGGATAGCAATCTGAAAACAAGAAGTTGGAGATAAAAATCGATGTAGGTGCATAATTTTTCATTGAGGCTGCCTATGCCAGGGACTATGGGGCGGCCCGGTGGTGTAGTAAGTGATTTATGCACCTTAGGGAGCATGTAAAAGGTGGGAATTATCGGATGCTGTTAGAAATGTAAGTTCACTCTAGTTTATGATGCCCACTTGTGCCGCAGATGCAAGTAGACGATCAATCTTTTTTTTGAAGATGGCCGTAGGATCAGAGGGGAGAACAGTGTAAAAGTCGCGATTGCCCAGTTGTCTCAGGGCTTCCTTTTTATACATTTCAATAGGCCAAATAACGATGTTCCCCCCTTTGTCCGCTTCCTTTACGAGGAAATTTTTGTTGTTATTCAGATTATATAGTACTCTACGTTCAGGATAAATTCTGTGATCTGTTGTTATCAGTTGGTAGACTTTTGATATCCTGCATGGTACAATCGAAAAAAAATTGTAACAAGGGGAATAATTTTAAATTAGGTGTGCTTTGGGAAGGTGTTTTGTACGGAAATTTCTTTTTACCTGTGTCGTTGTTTTCTTCAAGAAGCTCTAATAGATCCAAAAACGTCTGTCTGTCCTCTTGCGGAAGTGTGTCCACCAGATTCGGTTGTGATACAATAATTTGAAGGCTACTTGCCTGCAAAAAAGGTATAAATCTTTAGTCAATTTGAATTTGTTTATTCGATTCATGGGTGAAAAGGACAGGCCCTTCTTTAGAACTTCTATCTCAGTGGTAGACAGATGGACAGAAGAAAGATTAATAATTTGTAAATTGTCAGACTCACCCGAGTCGTTTTTCTGGTCTAGGGGACAAGTCACGATGCCTTGGGCCTCTCTTTCTGCCATTAGACCCTTGTGGTTGTGTGGGGATGTCAGTCCAGAAATTGCCGGAGTCACTATAATCGGATGATTGTGAGTCCTGAGAGGCAGTAAAGTTGCCAGATGTAAAATGTCTGGGCCTCGGTTTAAATCTTTGTTTATTGCCCGTATGTGTCCGCATATAGATTTTACCTCGTCTTAGTCATCCTTATCCAGGGCAAATTTATCCTATTTCCCTTTGATGATGTCCTTTTCAAAGGAATCGATAATGTCCTTAAGTTTTGTACGAAATGGTCCAACTAAGCTAGAAGTAGTAGTCTAGTTTCTAGGTTTATTGATTTGTTCCCTCTGATGGTGTAGCAAATTACGATCATGGTCTAGTACAGTGGTGGCGAACCTATGGCACGGGTGCCAGAAGTGGCACTCTGACCCATTTCTGTGGGCACTCAGACCATTGCCCCAGTTCACAAAATTTGACCAAATCCACCAAATCTTCCTGCAGTCCCAGGCAACTTAAGAGCTGCTGCCTTCATTGCCATTTTAAAGTGACACTTCATTGTCTGTTTGGAACTGCAGGAAAAGTGGAAGGTGTTGACAGAACTGCATTATCTTTGGAGGTTCTCCTGCTGAACCCCCCATTCTTCCTCTACAGAGAGACCCTGGAGAGAAGCTACAATGAGAGTCTGAATTTGCCCTCCTTCTTTCAATTGTATCGGTGGCCTCAGGGGGCTGACACGATTGAAAGATGTGGAAGAACAGGTAGCAATAAGTTACTGCTTAAAAAGCCATGTAGGCACTTTAAGGTAAATAAGTGGATTTAGCTTGTAGTTTGGACACTCGGTCTCTAAAAGGTTCACCATCGCTGGTCTAGTAACATGTACATGTAACAAGCTTTATGTAGATTGATCAACTCGTTGGAGAGTCTATTGAAGTCCGTATTGGAGCTAAGGGAAGAAGTTTCTTGAAAAATGTCTCCAGTCAAGCTACTCCAAAGTGCCTGCCTGGCCTGCAAATCCATGGTGTGAATAAGCAAGTGCAATCTCCCCTACAGTCTGCTTGAAAGGATCAACTATAACTTTTTAAAAATTGAAGTTTCATTATTTTTTGTGTTCTATGACCAATACAATGAGCAGAACCTTTGCATGCTAAATCAGCAGCACACTTATTATATTCATAATATACATTACCTTTCTACTCGTCTTCTTTTGCGTGCGGTGTCAGCCTTGGTGTGGCTCCGTGGACCTCAAAACCTATACCAGTGATGGCTAACCTATGGCACTGGTGCCAGAGGTGGCACTCGGAGCCCTTTCTATATATATGGTTTAGTCGCCGTAATTTATGTGGCTGCATTCGCTGTGCCAACATCAATGTCGCCGACCACACTTGTATTGTTTTGCTAATTTGCACAAGAATATTGCCAAAGGGGAAGGAAAAAAAAAAATATTTTTTTTTTAAGGGGATTTTTTTAATTAAATTTTTGAAAGCACATATGATTGATTGTTATTCTCAATTACACTATTAGTACCTTCCACTTTCTTGCGCCACCAGTTGGCACCACTTGGTGTCATTTGGAACGCAAGCTTTATCAACACGTCATCATGAGACGCGGCACTCACTACTAGGCGACACGTATAACCATTGCCTGGTATGATGTGGGCCGGATACACCTCCCCATTTCAGATTTCACTTCCGGGTCGCCGGCTCATCGGGTCATCACATGTCATACACAGCTGTTTCTTGATTGGTCCGCAGCTCCACATCATGGCTGCCGCACGCATTTAAGGTGAGTACATTTACTCTGTTGGATACCCCTGATGAAGCCAACGAGTTAGGCGATTCATGTGGGACGTTTTTCTCTGTGCTGGACAATCACTGGTAACATCTTTTATGTACTGAGCTTTATAGCAAAGTTTTATTGCCTATGTGTTGTAAGGCAGAGGTGCTACTCACTCAGCCACCATGCCACTCTTTCTTATATGTACTGCTCAACTTAGAAGGCTCATAATGCGGCGTACCATATGGAGTATTGACTATACAGTATATATCTGGAATTCGTCCAGGTATGAGCAGCATAAATATAAATAATAACTATCTTGAGGCTTCACATTCTCTTCCTCTTATTATAATTCGGCGTTTTATATATATCGATACCAGCAGGAGATATATATACTCAGCGCTAGCGCATAATGATAGAAGCCTTTAGATCGACTTTATTTTGAAACACCTCACTTGTATTTCTTTTTATTTACGGCATAATCGGGATTCCCGAATATATGACAGAAGGATTACGACTATATCTCATTAAACCGGATCTCCGATCATGTGACCTGTCATGTGACCTGTCATATGATCTGCCATGTGACCTGTCATGTGACATGCGTGGTAGTTACCACCCACACACCGTCCCCTTTGGAAGCATATCGACGTTCCAGGTAACTTGTTGCATCCAATCATGGACCTTACTTTCTAGAGGCGTGGCCTCCCGGAGGGGTATTTAAACAGGACCATCACACTATACACACACTTACCCCTGAGGAAGTCACCAGTTCAGGTGATGATACGTGTGTGGTCTGCCTTACTCCCTCCTCCCCCTTTTGGCTGCCCCTGCAACAGGTTTGCATTAACCTGTCACTCTCCTACTCTGGGACCACCCTTGGTATTGTATGACCAGGTTCAGGGACAACTTCATTCATGCACCTTATCTGCACAGGCCAATTTATGTACCTTGTTTACTGATTGTTTATACATGAATTACTATTGAGTATTGTACCTGTGTGCGGATATTAGATTGACCAACTTGGGATAGGGAGTATTTGGGCATCACTTGCCCTTGGTAGCTGTATACATCCGTTGGATGTATTTTTTAAGTGTTTTTAATCTTTTGATTGTCCTGTATGTAGTTACTTTATGAATTAATAAATTTTGTTATTGTTATATCCTGTATACGCATCCAGCTTTGTCTTTTGTTGTGGTTACATTATGTAGGACTGTATGTATTTATTAAGGGGGGGATGCAATAATAGGAATGTGTATATAGTTATTATGGAGGGTAAATAGCAATAATAGCAATGTTTATATAGTTATTATGGGGGGGGGGTGTATATAGCAATAATAGGAATGTGTATATAGTTATTATGGGGGGGGTGTATATAGCAATAATAGGAATGTGTATATATTTATTATGGGGGGGTGTATATAGCAATAATAGGAATGTGTGTATATAGTTATTATGATGGGGGTGTATATAGCAATAATAGGAATGTGTATATAGTTATTATGATGGGGGTGTATATAGCAATAATAGGAATGTGTATATAGTTATTATGATGGGGGTGTATATAGCAATAATAGGAATGTGTATATAGTTATTATGATGGGGGTGTATATAGCAATAATAGGAATGTGTATATAGTTATTATGATGGGGGTGTATATAGCAATAATAGGAATGTGTATATAGTTATTATGATGGGGGTGTATATAGCAATAATAGGAATGTGTATATAGTTATTATGATGGGGGTGTATATAGCAATAATAGGAATGTGTATATAGTTATTATGATGGGGGTGTATATAGCAATAATAGGAATGTGTATATAGTTAGTATGATGGGGGTGTATATAGCAATAATAGGAATGTGTATATAGTTAGTATGATGGGGGTGTATATAGCAATAATAGGAATGTGTATATAGTTAGTATGATGGGGGTGTATATAGCAATAATAGGAATGTGTATATAGTTAGTATGATGGGGGTGTATATAGCAATAATAGGAATGTGTATATAGTTAGTATGATGGGGGTGTATATAGCAATAATAGGAATGTGTATATAGTTATTATGATGGGGGTGTATATAGCAATAATAGGAATGTGTATATAGTTATTATGATGGGGGTGTATATAGCAATAATAGGAATGTGTATATAGTTATTATGATGGGGGTGTATATAGCAATAATAGGAATGTGTATATAGTTATTATGATGGGGGTGTATATAGCAATAATAGGAATGTGTATATAGTTATTATGATGGGGGTGTATATAGCAATAATAGGAATGTGTATATAGTTATTATGATGGGGGTGTATATAGCAATAATAGGAATGTGTATATAGTTATTATGATGGGGGTGTATATAGCAATAATAGGAATGTGTATATAGTTATTATGATGGGGGTGTATATAGCAATAATAGGAATGTGTATATAGTTATTATGATGGGGGTGTATATAGCAATAATAGGAATGTGTATATAGTTATTATGATGGGGGTGTATATAGCAATAATAGGAATGTGTATATAGTTATTATGATGGGGGTGTATATAGCAATAATAGGAATGTGTATATAGTTATTATGATGGGGGTGTATATAGCAATAATAGGAATGTGTATATAGTTATTATGATGGGGGTGTATATAGCAATAATAGGAATGTGTATATAGTTATTATGATGGGGGTGTATATAGCAATAATAGGAATGTGTATATAGTTATTATGATGGGGGTGTATATAGCAATAATAGGAATGTGTATATAGTTATTATGATGGGGGTGTATATAGCAATAATAGGAATGTGTATATAGTTATTATGATGGGGGTGTATATAGCAATAATAGGAATGTGTATATAGTTATTATGATGGGGGTGTATATAGCAATAATAGGAATGTGTATATAGTTATTATGATGGGGGTGTATATAGCAATAATAGGAATGTGTATATAGTTATTATGGGATGGGGGTGTATATAGCAATAATAGGAATGTGTATATAGTTATTATGGGGGGGGGGTGTATATAGCAATAATAGGAATGTGTATATAGTTATTATGGGGGGGGTGTATATAGCAATAATAGGAATGTGTATATAGTTATTATGATGGGGGTGTATATAGCAATAATAGGAATGTGTATATAGTTATTATGATGGGGGTGTATATAGCAATAATAGGAATGTGTATATAGTTATTATGATGGGGGTGTATATAGCAATAATAGGAATGTGTATATAGTTATTATGGGATGGGGGTGTATATAGCAATAATAGGAATGTGTATATAGTTATTATGGGGGGGGGTGTATATAGCAATAATAGGAATGTGTATATAGTTATTATGGGATGGGGGTGTATATAGCAATAATAGGAATGTGTATATATTTATTATGGGGGGGGGTGTATATAGCAATAATAGGAATGTGTATATAGTTATTATGATGGGGGTGTATATAGCAATAATAGGAATGTGTATATAGTTATTATGGGATGGGGGTGTATATAGCAATAATAGGAATGTGTATATAGTTATTATGGGATGGGGGTGTATATAGCAATAATAGGAATGTGTATATAGTTATTATGGGGGGGGGGTGTATATAGCAATAATAGGAATGTGTATATAGTTATTATGATGGGGGTGTATATAGCAATAATAGGAATGTGTATATAGTTATTATGGGATGGGGGTGTATATAGCAATAATAGGAATGTGTATATAGTTATTATGGGATGGGGGTGTATATAGCAATAATAGGAATGTGTATATAGTTATTATGGGATGGGGGTGTATATAGCAATAATAGGAATGTGTATATAGTTATTATGGGGGGGGTGTATATAGCAATAATAGGAATGTGTATATAGTTATTATGGGATGGGGGTGTATATAGCAATAATAGGAATGTGTATATAGTTATTATGGGGGGGGGTGTATATAGCAATAATAGGAATGTGTATATAGTTATTATGGGGGGGTGTATATAGCAATAATAGGAATGTGTATATAGTTATTATTAGGGGATTGTACATATTTATTATGGGGGTGTATATAGTTATTATGGGGGAGTCTATATAGCAATAATATGAATCTGTATAAAGTTATTATAGGGGTGTGTATATAGTTATAGGGGAACTGTATATAGTTATTATGGGGGGTGTATATAGTTATGTATATGGGTCTGTATACAGGCAGTCCCCGGGTTACATACAAGATAGGGTCTGTAGGTTTGTTCTTAAGTTGAATTTGTATGTAAGTCGGAACTGTATATTTTATCATTGTAATCCCAGCCAGAACTTTTTTGGTCTCTGTGACAATTGGATTTTAAAAATGTTGGGTTGTCATAAGAATCAGGATTAACACTAAAGCTTCATTACAGACACCTGTGATAACTGTTTCAGCTGATCATTGTAGCCTAGGACTAAAGCACAATAAATTACCAATATATCCAGAGGTCCGTTTGTAACTATGGGTCGTATGTAAGTCGAGTGTTCTTAAGTAAAGGACCGCCTGTATAGTGATTGCTGGTGGAGATTTGTATGTAGTGATTGCTGGGGGAGCTGTATACCGTGATTGCTGGGGGAGCTGTATATAGTGACCATTTTATTTTATTGTACGGGTTGTTACGAATGTTGTGGTTTTTTTTTTTTTGGTGATTTTCACTTTTTTCATGTTTTATTTGATTACTGCATTGGATGGGACTTAATGGGACTTTTATTCTTTTTTAATAATTTTTTTTTTTAGTTGCACTTTTTTTTTAAACTTTTTTTTTTACTGTTTTATTTTGTCCCAGGGTGGCACATGAACAAGTGATCATTTGATTACATAGTCAGCCTATGCATTCTGACAGACAGCTACTATAGGCAGCCCTGGGGTCCTGATCGGTACTCAGGGATGCCATGGTAACGAAAGGCACCTCCTGCCCTGCACCATAGACGCTGCGATCACTATGACCACGGCGTCTATAGAGTTAAACAGTCAGGATAGCAATAGTCGCGATCCCGGCTATTACTGCGGGATCCCAGCTACC
This sequence comes from Engystomops pustulosus, assembly GCF_040894005.1. Lineage (NCBI taxonomy): Eukaryota > Metazoa > Chordata > Amphibia > Anura > Leptodactylidae > Engystomops > Engystomops pustulosus. Next base: position 62,264,461 of record NC_092416.1, on the reverse strand, counting down.
ACGTACTGCCGGGATCCTGCGGCGATCGCCCTGGCTCAGCTCCTGAGCCCGGGCGATCGCCATGACGTGATTCTACGCCAAGGTGCGGGAACGACCTATGACATAGAATCACGTCAAAGTGCGGAAAGGGGTTAAATTGCCAAAATAATAAATAAATAAATATTGTATAGTCTATGAACCCCTTCCTGACTCGAGCTGTAATAGAACGGTGTGGCGGGAAGCAACTCGCCAACACGGTGCAGACACAGTGATCGGGGCAAAATGGCTGCTGTTCCTGACGGCCATCCATCCTGCCCCATGGACCAAAGGGGTTTGGTCGCCCCCAGCACCCCTCCCCGCCCAGTTCAGGATCAGACCATTCTATAGCATCGACTTTACTGTAGACACGGTGATCGGGCAAGGTGGCGGCTGTTCCTGACAGGGGTTTCGCTGCCCCCCTCTGTTCATGTTCGCCGCTATTGGCTGGTCGATCTGGACCAGCCAATAGCAGCAATATATGTCACAATGGGCATCGCTGGGGTGAATAAGAGCAACACTCGCCGATAATTGTTTCTGTCTAGAACAGCACCAATCATCATTGGTAGGGGCCATGTCTGCCATCTACAAGAGAACTGCGATTGACCGATCTGTGCATCCACTGCTGGAGAAGGGTTACCACTTGTATGTGGATTACTTTTATCCCAGCGTTTCTGTTCCCGACACCGTATATGGTACAAAAGCGTTGGCCGTGTAGATGATGCCATGTATCCCTATGGAGAGGCGCTCACCTCCTCCTCCTCTCCCTGTGCACTGCCGTTGCCCGCTACGGTACGGTTCAGGCAGGCAAAGGCAGTGTGAATGTAGCCTTACACATTTTTGGGGTTTATCATATTTTTTTATTCCCTGTGGCTATAAAAAATTATGGGTAAAAATGACCTTTATAGGAAAATGTTAACCTTTTTCCTTTTTAGGGACTAATTAAATCAAACACCCTTATGGGCAAATACACATATTACATCTTTCTAAATTGTCCAAGGGGTGTACTTTCCTAAATGGTGTCACTTGTTGGGGTTCTCCTCAGTTTTGTACCACTAGGGCTCTCCAAATGCATGTAAAGGAAGTGTGTCAAATTTGGCTTCCAAAACGCGAGCGTCCCTCCTGAGCCCTACTGTGTACCCTTACAATATTTTATATGCACCTATGGGGAATTTTATACTCGGGAGAAATAGTAGTACGGACTTGTGGGGGGTTGTTTCATCTTTAATCCCCTATAGCAGTGATGGTGAACCTTTTAGACCGAGTGCCCAAACTACAACCAAAATCCACTTATTTACCGTGAAGTGCCAACCTAGCATTTTAAAGGAAACCTACCATTTTAAATGGTAGGTTTAAGCTGTAAACACCGAGCACCAGCTCAGGGTGAGCTGGTGCCGGTGCTTAGTTTCGTTAGTGTTAAAACCGCGGTATCGCGGTTTTAACACTTTTTAAACTTTATAGCAGAAGCCGCTTCTGCTATAAAGTTTAAAAAGTGTTAAAACCGCGATACCGCGGTTTTAACACTAACAAAACTAAGCACCGGCACCAGCTCACCCTGAGCTGGTGCTCGGTGTTTGCAGCTTAAACCTACCATTTGAAATGGTAGGTTTCCTTTAAGTAGTAACTTATTGCTACCTGTTCTTTCACATCTTTCAATTGTATCAACCGTCTGAGGCCACCAATACAGTTGAAAAAAGGAGGGCAAATGCAGAATATCATTGTCACTTCTCTCCTGGGTCTCTCTGTGCAGGAAGAATGGTGGGTCCAGTAGGATTACCTCCAAAGATAATGCTCTTCTTTCAACACCACCTCCCTTTACAAATAGTTCCAAACTGGTAATGAAGTGTCGCTATAAAATAGCGCTGAGAGCAACATGTAGGCAAGTTGCCTACGACTGCAGGAAGATTTGATGGATTTGGTCCTGTTTGGAGAACTCTGTCCTGGGGTGAAGGCCTGAGTGCCCACAGAAAGGGCTCTGAGTGCCAGCACTGGCACCCGTGCCATAGGTTCGCCACCACTGCCCTATAGCTTACAAAAATAAGGACTAAAATTTACTTTTTTGGGAAAATTTTAATCTTTTTCCTTTTTAGGGCATAATTGAATGAAACACGTGTCGGGGCAAATACACATATTACACCTTGCTAAATTCTCAGACGGGTGGACTTTCCAAAATGGTGTCACTTGTTGGGACTTTGCTCTGTTTTGGTACCACTAGGGCTCTCCAAATGTATCCTGACACTTTTTCAGCTATATTTGTCCTCCAAAAACAAAACAACGCTCTTTCCCTACCAAGTGCCCCCCTGTGCCCGTACAGAAGGGTACAGTGAAAAAATGGGTATTGGCATACACAGGAGGAATTGCACTAAACATGTGAAAAGCTGCCAGCTGCGATTTGTTTCTATGCCAGTCCTTGCCTGCTGTAGAGTAAACACTGTGCAGCCGCCTGCACGATACATCAAGAGGCGGAAGCCCCCTATGGACAAGAATATAACTACTTTAATACTGCCCCCTATGTACAAGAATATAACTACTTTAATACTGCCCCCTATGTACAAGAATATAACTACTTTAATACTGCCCCCTATGTACAAGAATACAACTACTATAATACTGACCTCTATGTACAAGAATACAACTACTATAATACTGTCCTCTATGTACAAGAATATAACTACTACCATACAGCTCCCTATGTACAAGAATATAACTACTATAATACTGCCCCCTATGTACAAGAATATAACTACTATAATACTGCCTCCTATATACAGGAATATAACTACTATAATACTGTCCTCTATGTACAAGAATATAACTACTATAATACTGCCCCCTATGTACAAGAATATAACTACTATAATACTGTCCTCTATGTACAAGAATATAACTACTATAATGGAAAAATTAGAAAAACAAACAAAAGCACCAGCAGCAGGCAAAAGTAGAAAAAAGTAAAAAACGAGATTTATTGAAGAATCATTGAAAATATGCGATCACATAGTAAAAAAAAAACACACTTTTCCTGTTTTTTACTGTGATCGCATATTTTTAATGATTCTTCAATAAATTTTGTTTTTTACTTTTTTCTACTTTTGCCTGCTGCTTGTTTTTCAAATTTTTCCATTACTTGCACCTTCCGGGACCGGACCGGTCTTTCCATCCTGGCACGGCACCTACTGGAGCTGCACACTAAGTTGAGCTGACACATTCTTTTTTGCTTTATTTCCATAACTTCTATAATACTGTCCTCTATGTACAAGAATATAACTACTATAATACTGCCCTCTATGGATAAGAATATAACTACTATAATACTGCCCTCTATGTACAAGAATATAACTACTATAATACTGTCCCGTATGTACAGGAATATAACTACTATAATAGTTCTATTCCCCCCTACCCTCCTGTCCAGTTCTAGTTTCCCCTTCTGCCCCAGTTCTAGTTCCTTTCCTCCCTAGTTCTCCCCCCTTGCAGCCCCCAGTTCTAGTTCCCTCTGCTGCCCACTGTTCTAGTTGACCCCTCCCCCCAGTCCCCCCCCCTGCCCCCATGTACTAGTTCACCTCTCCCCCCTGCTGCCCCCTGTTCTAGTTCCTCTCCTCCCCCTCTGCTGCCCCCTGTTCTAGTTCCCCTCTCCTCCCTAGTCCCCCCCCCACGCTGCCCCCCTGTTCTAGTTCCCTTCTTCTCCCCCCTGCTGCCCCGTTCTAGTTCCCCCTCTCCCCCCTAGTTCTTCCCTTCCCCTCTTCTAGTTCCCCTCCCCTGCTGCCCCCCTGTTCTAATTCTCCACCCCCCCTAGTTCTCCCTTCCTCTGTTCTAGTTCCCCTCTTCTCCCCCCTAGTTCTCCCCTCCCCCTGTTCTAGTTCCCCTCTCCTCACTAGTTCTCCCCTCCCCTGATCTATTTCCCCTCTTCTCCCCCCTGCTGCCCCCGTTCTATTTCCCCTCTTCTCCCCCTTGCTGCTTCCGTTCTAGTTCCCCTCTCCCCCGTAGTTCTAGTTCTCCTCTCCTCCTCTTGGCTGCCCCCCTTTTCTAGTTCCCCCACCACCTGCTGCCCCCCTGTTCTAGTACCCCTCTTCTCCCCTTTGCTGCCCCCTGTTCTAGTTCTCTTCTCCCCTTTGCTGTCCCCTGTTCTAGTTCCCCTCTCCCCCCTTGTTGCCCCACTGTTCTAGTTCCCCTCTCCCCCCTGCTGCCCCCCTGTTCTAGTTCCCCCCCTGCTGCCCCACTGTTCTAGTCCCCCTCCCCCCTGCTGCCCCCTGTTCTGTGTTACTGAGGTAGCTGTGTTACTGTGGATGAGGTGGCTGTATGTAGTTGTGTTACTGGGGATGAGGCGGCTGTATTTAGATGTGTTATTTGGGGCAAGGTGGCTGTATGTAGATGTGTTACTAGAGACGAGGCGGCTGTATGTATCTGTTCTAGATCCCATCTCCACATTGCTGCCCCCCTGTTCTAGTTCCCCTTTTCTGCCCCCCCGTCCTAGTTCTCCTCTCCCACCCCTTGTTGCCCCCCTGTTCTAATTCCCATCTCCCCCTGTTCTAGTTTCCCCCTAATGCCCCTCTGTTCTAGTTCCCCTCCCCCCTAGTTCTCCCTTCCTCTGTCCTAGTTCCCCTCTCCCCTCCCCCTGTTCTAGTTCTCCCCTCCTCCCCTTGGCTGCTCACCTGTTCTAATTCCCCTCTTCTCCCCTTTGCTGCCCCACTGTTCTAGTTCTCCTCTCGCCCCCCTGCTGCCCCCTGTTCTAGTTCCCCTCTTCTCCCCTTTGCTACCCCCCTGTTCTAGTTCCCCTCTTCTTCCCTTTGCTGCCCCCCTGTCCTAGTTCTCCTCTCCCACCCCTGCAGCCCCCCCGTTCATGTTCCCCCCCTGCTGCCCCACTGTTCTGGTTCCCCCCCTGCCCTAGTTCCCATCTCCCCCTGTTCTAGTCCCCCCCCCAATGCCCTCCTGTTCTAGTTCCCCCCCTGCTGCCCCCTGTTCTAGTTCCCCTTCCCCCTGCTGCCTCCTGTTCTAGTTCCCCTCTCCTCCCCCTTGCTGCCCTGTTCTAGTTCCCGTCCCCCCTTGCAGCCCCCCTGTTCTAGTTCCCCTCTCCCCCTAGTTCCCCCACCACCTGCTGCCCCCTGTTCTAATTCCCCTCTTCTCCCTTTCGCTGCCCCACTGTTCTAGTTCTCCTCTCCCACCCTGCTGCCCCCATGTTCTAGTTCCCCTCTCCCACCTTGTTGCCCCCCTGTTCTAGTTCCCCTCTCTCCCCTGCAGCCCCCCTGTTCTAGTTCCCCCCCCCCCTGCTGCCCCACTGCTCTAGTTCCCCTCCCCTCTTGCTGCCCCCCTGTTCTAGTTCCTCCCTACTGCCTCCCTGTTCTAGTTCCCATCTCCCTCTTTCTACCCCCCTGTCCTAGTTCTCCTCTCCCACCCCTGCTGCCCCCGTTCTAGTTCCCCTCTCCCCCCTTGTTCTCCCCTCCCTCTGTTCTAGTTCCCCTCTTCTCCCCTTTGCTGCCCCACTGTTCTAGTTCTCCTCTCCCACCCCTCCTGCCCCACTGTTCTAGTTCTCCTCTCCCACCACTGCTGCCCCACTGTTCTAGTCCCCCCCCCCTGCTGCCCCACTGTTCTAGTCCCCCCCCCTGCTGCCCCACTGTTCTAGTCCCCCCCCCTGCTGCCCCACTGTTCTAGTTCCCCCCCCTGCTGCCCCACTGTTCTAGTTCCCATCTCCCTCTTGCTACCCCCCTGTTCTAGTTCCCCTCTTCTCCACTTTGCTGCCCCCTGTCCTAGTTCTCCTCTCTCACCCCTGCTGCCCCCGTTCTAGTCCCCCCCCTGCTGCCCCCATGTTCTAGTTCCCCTCTCCCCCCAAGTTCTCCCCTCCCCCTGTTCTAGTTCTCCTTTCCTCCCCTTGGCTGCCCCCTGTTCTAGTTCTCCTCTTCTTCCCTTGGCTGCCCCACTGTTCTAGTTCCACTCTTCTTCCCTTGGCTGCCCCACTGTTCTAGTTCCACTCTTCTTCCCTTTGCTGCCCCACTGTTCTAGTTCCTCCACCTGCTGCCCCACTGTTCTAGTTCCTCCCCCTGCTACACAACTGTTCTAGTTCCTCCCCCTGCTGCCCCACTGTTCTAGTTCCTCCCCCTGCTGTCCCACTGTTCTAGTTCCCCTCCCCTTGCTGTCCCCTTGTCCTAGTTCTCCTCTCCCACCCCTGCTGCCCCCTGTTCTAGTTTCCCTCTCCCCCCTGCTGCCCCACTGTTCTAGTTCCTCCCCCTGCTGCCCCACTGTTCTAATTCCTCCCCCTGCTGCCCCACTGTTCTAGTTCCCCTCCCCTTGCTGTCTCCCTGTCCTAGTTCTCCTCTCCCACCCCTGCTGCCCCCCTGTTCTAGTTTCCCTCTCCCCCCTGCTGCCCCACTGTTCTAGTTCCTCCCCCTGCTGCCCCACTGTTCTAATTCCTCCCCCTGCTGCCCCACTGTTCTAGTTCCCCTCCCCTTGCTGTCTCCCTGTCCTAGTTCTCCTCTCCCACCCCTGCTGCCCCCCTGTTCTAGTTTCCCTCTCCCCCCTGCTGCCCCACTGTTCTAGTTCCTCCCCCTGCTGCCCCACTGTTCTAGTTCCTCCCCCTGCTGCCCCACTGTTCTAGTTCCTCCCCCTGCTGTCCCACTGTTCTAGTTCCCCTCCCCTTGCTGTCCCCCTGTCCTAGTTCTCCTCTCCCACCCCTGCTGCCCCCCTGTTCTAGTTTCCCTCTCCCCCCTGCTGCCCCACTGTTCTAGTTCCTCCCCCTGCTGCCCCACTGTTCTAGTTCCCCTCCCCTTGCTGTCCCCCTGTCCTAGTTCTCCTCTCCCACCCCTGCTGCCCCCTGTTCTAGTTTCCCTCTCCCTCCTGCTGCCCCACTGTTCTAGTTCCTCCCCCTGCTGCCCCACTGTTCTAGTTCCTCCCCCTGCTGCCCCACTGTTCTAGTTCCTCCCCCTGCTGCCCCACTGTTCTAGTTCCTCCCCCTGCTGCCCCACTGTTCTAGTTCCTCCCCCTGCTGCTCCACTGTTCTAGTTCCTCCCCCTGCTGCCCCACTGTTCTAGTTCCTCCCCCCTGCTGCCCCACTGTTCTAGTTCCTCCCCCCTGCTGCCCCACTGTTCTAGTTCCTCCCCCCTGCTGCCCCACTGTTCTAGTTCCTCCCCCCTGCTGCCCCACTGTTCTAGTTCCTCCCCCTGCTGTCCCACTGTTCTAGTTCCCCTCCCCTTGCTGTCCCCCTGTCCTAGTTCTCCTCTCCCACCCCTGCTGCCCCCCTGTTCTAGTTTCCCTCTCCCCCCTGCTGCCCCACTGTTCTAGTTCCTCCCCCTGCTGCCCCACTGTTCTAGTTCCCCTCCCCTTGCTGTCCCCCTGTCCTAGTTCTCCTCTCCCACCCCTGCTGCCCCCTGTTCTAGTTTCCCTCTCCCTCCTGCTGCCCCACTGTTCTAGTTCCTCCCCCTGCTGCCCCACTGTTCTAGTTCCTCCCCCTGCTGCCCCACTGTTCTAGTTCCTCCCCCTGCTGCCCCACTGTTCTAGTTCCTCCCCCTGCTGCCCCACTGTTCTAGTTCCTCCCCCTGCTGCCCCACTGTTCTAGTTCCTCCCCCTGCTGCCCCACTGTTCTAGTTCCTGCCCCTGCTGCCCCACTGTTCTAGTTCCTCCCCCTGCTGCCCCACTGTTCTAGTTCCTCCCCCTGCTGCCCCACTGTTCTAGTTCCTCCCCCTGCTGCCCCACTGTTCTAGTTCCTCCCCCTGCTGCCCCACTGTTCTAGTTCCTCCCCCTGCTGCCCCACTGTTCTAGTTCCTCCCCCTGCTGCCCCACTGTTCTAGTTCCTCCCCCCTGCTGCCCCACTGTTCTAGTTCCTCCCCCCTGCTGCCCCACTGTTCTAGTTCCTCCCCCCTGCTGCCCCACTGTTCTAGTTCCTCCCCCCTGCTGCCCCACTGTTCTAGTTCCTCCCCCTGCTGCCCCACTGTTCTAGTTCCCCTCCCCTTGCTGTCCCCCTGTCCTAGTTCTCCTCTCCCCCCCCTGCTGCCCCACTGTTCTAGTCCCCCCCCTGCTGCCCCACTGTTCTAGTCCCCCCCCCTGCTGCCCCACTGCTCTAGTCCCCCCCCTGCTGCCCCACTGTTCTAGTCCCCCCCCCTGCTGCCCCACTGCTCTAGTTCCCCTCTTGTCCCCTTTGCTGCCCCCCCTGTCCTAATTCTCCTCTCCCACCCCTGCTGCTCCCCTGTTCTAGTTCCCCTCTCCCCCTGCAGCCCCCCTGTTCTGGGTCCCCCCCCCCTGCTGACCCCCTTTCCCCCCTGATCTAGTTTCCCTCACCTGTGTCCTGTTGGAGTCTGTATAGAGGAGAAGCAGAGGGTCATGTGATGATGACATCATCACAGGTCCTCCAGCTTCCCCTGTATACAGCAGGAAGGTCCTGCACACCTTACTTAATACATCTTTTATTCCATTTTTGCCTCAAATCGCAAGGGGGGCAGGATGCGTGACCGCCTGATGTCATCATTTAGCAGCCGCGCATCCTGGGTCAAAGTGTGACACGCATTGGGAAAGTGTCTCCCTCCTGCTGCCCCACTGTTCTAGTTCCTCCCCCTGCTGCCCCACTGTTCTAGTTCCTCCCCCTGCTGCCCCACTGTTCTAGTTCCTCCCCCTGCTGCCCCACTGTTCTAGTTCCTCCCCCTGCTGCCCCACTGTTCTAGTTCCTCCCCCTGCTGCCCCACTGTTCTAGTTCCTCCCCCTGCTGCCCCACTGTTCTAGTTCCTGCCCCTGCTGCCCCACTGTTCTAGTTCCTCCCCCTGCTGCCCCACTGTTCTAGTTCCTCCCCCTGCTGCCCCACTGTTCTAGTTCCTCCCCCTGCTGCCCCACTGTTCTAGTTCCTCCCCCTGCTGCCCCACTGTTCTAGTTCCTCCCCCTGCTGCCCCACTGTTCTAGTTCCTCCCCCCTGCTGCCCCACTGTTCTAGTTCCTCCCCCTGCTGCCCCACTGTTCTAGTTCCTCCCCCCTGCTGCCCCACTGTTCTAGTTCCTCCCCCTGCTGCCCCACTGTTCTAGTTCCCCTCCCCTTGCTGTCCCCCTGTCCTAGTTCCTCCCCCTGCTGCCCCACTGTTCTAGTTCCCCTCCCCTTGCTGTCCCCCTGTCCTAGTTCTCCTCTCCCCCCCCTGCTGCCCCACTGTTCTAGTCCCCCCCCTGCTGCCCCACTGTTCTAGTCCCCCCCCCTGCTGCCCCACTGCTCTAGTCCCCCCCCTGCTGCCCCACTGTTCTAGTCCCCCCCCCCTGCTGCCCCACTGCTCTAGTTCCCCTCTTGTCCCCTTTGCTGCCCCCCCTGTCCTAATTCTCCTCTCCCACCCCTGCTGCTCCCCTGTTCTAGTTCCCCTCTCCCCCTGCAGCCCCCCTGTTCTGGGTCCCCCCCCCTGCTGACCCCCTTTCCCCCCTGATCTAGTTTCCCTCACCTGTGTCCTGTTGGAGTCTGTATAGAGGAGAAGCAGAGGGTCATGTGATGATGACATCATCACAGGTCCTCCAGCTTCCCCTGTATACAGCAGGAAGGTCCTGCACACCTTACTTAATACATCTTTTATTCCATTTTTGCCTCAAATCGCAAGGGGGGCAGGATGCGTGACCGCCTGATGTCATCATTTAGCAGCCGCGCATCCTGGGTCAAAGTGTGACACGCATTGGGAAAGTGTCCCGGCCACATCGCACTGACTTTCAATGGCATTGGCATCTCACAGATGCCGATGCCATTGATCAAGTTCCGTCCGGGCGGTTATGGTGCACGAGTGGTCGATGGCGGAGGCATTGTGGCAGATTTACTTAACCGGTCCATTCGCGATCCAGCGGCGCGTTCTCTGTGCTGGATTCGGGTCCGACCGGGATTTATTAAGGTAGTTCCTCCGCCATCCACCAGGTGGCGCTGCTGCGCTGAAAAGCATCGGAACGCACTGGAGTTCACCGGCTCGGGCTGAGTGAAGGTAAGTGCAAGCTCCGCGACAGATTTCTTGTTTTAAATGTGATGGTTTTTCCGAATCCGTCTGGTTTTCGTTCGGCCACGCCCCCCCCATTTCTGTCGCGTGGATGCCAGCGCCGATGCGCCACAATCCGATCGCATGCGCCAAAATCCCAGGGCAATTCAGGGGAAATCGGTGCAAATCGGAAATATTCGGGTAACACGTCGGGAAAACGTGAATCAGGCCCTTAGTAAATGACCCCCATTGTGTTCTTTTACTAGAACTGGCAAGGGCCTCCTATCAGGACAGAGGGCCCTGCCATAGAGCCAGGTGCCAGAGCCCACCGAAGGAATCTGATAATCTTACCACATTGTCACCCCACAGAACTAGAGGGATCATAATGGGGCACATTTCCTTACCCGGCCCCCGAGTTCACCGAAAATGCATTGTTTAACAAGAATGCACTGTGCCGTGATTCACTAAGGTCGTGCGTCCGAGATCCTGCATGTGTCGCTTCCCCTCTCAGTTCCGCCAGAGTTCACCTTCTTCTTCCTGTTGCATGTAAGATTCTTGCGTCACAATTTGAATCTTAAATCCCGTGCTCAGTTGGATCGTCCGAATGCGCATCCCTCATTTCTGTCACATGAAAGCCATCGCAGCTGCGCCAAAAACAGCTCATGTGCGACACGATCCCAGTGCAAACCCCTGTTAAACACCTGTCAAAGCTGCGCAAATCCTGAAAACGGCGAACAGTCCGACGAAAGTGCGATCCACGACCCTTAGTAAATAAGCCCCAATGCGTCTTCTTGGAAAAGCCCCGCCTACACCCTGGGATTTTTTTACACTGAGCACCATAGAGTGTGATAGGAGCTAAAACAGCAATAAATTGTAAAGTAAAGGGTTATAATGATCTTTATTGTGTTAACATCACTAGGGGATTGAAATGTGAGAATGTTCTTTCAGAGGAAGACCCCTTTAACCCCTTAAGGACAGCGCCCTTTTTAGTATTTGCATTTTCATTTTTCACTCCCCACCTTCAAAAATCTATAACTTCTTTTTTATTTTTCCATGTAAAGTGCTCTGTTTGTTTGGGCTTGTTTTCTGCATAACAAATTGCACTTCTTATTGATGATTTTTATTATTCCATGCCGTGTACTGGGAAGTGGGAAAAAAATTCTGAATGCAATGAAAATGATGAAAAAATTAATTTGCGCCATATTCTTGTGGGCTTGAATTTTACAGCTTTCACTGAGCGCCCCAAATGACATGTCTACTTTATCCGGTGGGGGGGGGGGGGGGCGGTATGATCACGAGGATACCAAATTTGTATAGGTTTTATAACGTTTTCCGAAATTTACAAAAGTTAACCTTCTATACAAAAAAAAAAATCTTCATTTTGCCGTCTTCTGGCGCTCATAACTTTTTCATATTTCAGTGCACGGAGCTGTGGGTGGAGTCATTTTTTGCGACTTTTGATGACATTTTTAATGCTATCATTTTGACCACTGTACGGCCTTTTGATCACTTTTATAGAATTTTTTATATTTTTCAAAATGGCAAAAAAGTGGCACTTTCGACTTTGGGCACTAATTTCCGTTACTGGGTTAAACATTTGGAAAATTATATTTTGATATATCGGACATTTTGGGACGCGATGATACCAAACATGTTTATAATTCTTACTGTTTATTTGCTTTTATATGAGATCTAGGGAAAGCGGGGTGATTTAAACTTTTACTTTTTTTTACTATTTTTTCATATTTTTTTTTTTTTTGTTTTTCACATTTTTTCAGATCCTCCAGGGTAATTTATCCCTGCAGGGTCTGATTGGTAATACTATATACTGCAATACTACTATATTGCAGTACATAGCAGTTCTACTATGATTTCTAATAGCCTGCCATCTGCTGGCTATTACAGATCATTCCACATGGCAAGCCTAGGTGTCTCAATGAGACTGTATGCTGCCATTCCAACCGATGACGTCACAGGTGGGCAGCGGTTGGCCATCCAAGATGGCGGCGCCCAGGTAAAGTTAAGTTAGGTGCCCCGGTTGGGTTCGACCGTGGCATTTCACAGGTTAACTGCCACGATCGGTGCCAGCACCGACCACGGCAGTAACAGGTGGGCGTCAGCCATCACTCGCTGTGTATGGAGAGAGCTCAGCTCGTAAGCTCTCTCCATACACCCTTCGCAGCATGAGGACGATATAGTTTGTCATCGGTCATGAAGGTGTTAAAACAAAAAAGAGGTTCTATTTGGAATTTTTACATTTTGACAATAAAATGATTGTTTAGTCCTAAAATTTACACATTCATGCAGGATAAAATGATGCAATGGTGCAATTTTTCTTGTCTGTCTAGAGCACCAAAATGCCTCGTCCCAGCCCTTCTGGGCCACTAAGTAAAACTATTGACCTTTTATAAAAGCATCCCAGGATGTGAGCCTTCAGCGCTTCTAGCAGGTGGCAGGTCCTGAAGCAGAAGATAACTGTGTGCGCTGGAAGGTCCAGGTTAGCAGGAGACACAGATGATGGTGCAAGACAATGGGGCAAATTTACTTACCCGGTCCATTCGCGTTCCAGCGGCGGCTTCTCCGCTCTGGATTCGGGTCCGGCCGGGATTTAATAAGGTAGTTCTTCCGCCGTCCACCAGGTGGCGCTGCTGCGCTGAAAGTAAACTCATCGCGCCGGAATGCACCGAGCTGGACCAGGTGAAGGTAAGCGGTCCTTATGCGACACATTTTCGGTTTTTAAATGCGGCGGTTTTTCCGAATACGTCGGGTTTTCGTTCGGCCACGCCCCCCGATTTCCGTCGCGCGCATGCCAGCGCCGATGCGCCACAATCCGATCGCGTGCGCCAAAATCCCGGGGCAATTTAAGTACAAGCGGCGCAAAACGGAAATATTCGGGTAACACGTCGGGAAAACGCGAATCGGGCCCTTAATAAATGACCCCCAATGACGCAGTGAAAAAGGCAGAGTGCACAGCACACACACAGGGGCAAATTTACTTACCCGGTCCATTCGCGTTCCAGCGGCGGCTTCTCCGCTCTGGATTCGGGTCCGGCCGGGATTTAATAAGGTAGTTCTTCCGCCGTCCACCAGGTGGCGCTGCTGCGCTGAAAGTAAACTCATCGCGCCGGAATGCACCGAGCTGGACCAGGTGAAGGTAAGCGGTCCTTATGCGACACATTTTCGGTTTTTAAATGCGGCGGTTTTTCCGAATACGTCGGGTTTTCGTTCGGCCACGCCCCCCGATTTCCGTCGCGCGCATGCCAGCGCCGATGCGCCACAATCCGATCGCGTGCGCCAAAATCCCGGGGCAATTTAAGTACAAGCGGCGCAAAACGGAAATATTCGGGTAACACGTCGGGAAAACGCGAATCGGGCCCTTAATAAATGACCCCCACAGTTCTTCTGCTTCAGCCAAGGACCTGCCGACTGCTAGCGGCACTCAAACAGTAGTGTGTTCCTTTGCAGATAAAAACCTTTGGTTGGGGGCCCAGTCAGATGTGTTCGCCCCCCACCGTGTGCTGAAACCGTGAGTACACCACTGATTTTGTCCAATGCATTTCAATATACAACGAAACCATTTTGTGATTGCAGCTTGACTGGATGACGTTACATTATCGCACCATTGCATTTTTATCGGCTCTTTGCTTTTTCTCTGTATATAAATCAGAGGATGCCGGCAGAGTTGATGTCCCGGTGTATGGTGTATTGGTTGAAATCCAGGGTGAAATGGATCCACTTGTCTGCATAAGGCTGACGGCACACGTGGTGCTTTGAACCCGTTTTTGGGCTGTTTTTAAGCAATCCGTCAAAAAACCAGCATTGCGTTTTTGACCGTTTTTGCCAATTATCTTAATTAAAACGGGTCAAAAATAGATGCGTTTTTTTAAACGCATGTGCCGCCGGCCTATGGCCCCTTTTATTCTTGCGTTGCAATTTGTTACATCAGTTTGTAGCACATGAAAAACGGATGTTTTTGCCTGCGATTTTTCATCAGTTTTTTTTAGCAGATTCATTTGCATTTTGAGCAGAGGATACATGGTGGATCTCTTGTACAGGGGTGCAGAGGCTGCAGACTCCCCTCCCCATCTCCAGTTACCATAGGTCTGTAGTAGTGATGGAAAGTCCGACTCTTCTTAGTGAGCTGGATGTTTAGCCTCCACTCAATAATTAGAGCCGGCTCTTATGGCTTCTGAACGGTTCCCTATTAAATATATAATGGGGGGCCTCAAGCCAGCCAGTTCCCCACTCCATATCGGAGTGGGTTAAAGAGGGGCATGGTGGGTCGTTTTTGGGGTGGGGTTTAGTGAGCCCCGTTTTTGGCCCAATTTTTAGCAGTCCGTCAAAAAACACATGCATTTAAAAATGCATGCATTTTTTTTAAAACGCATGCGTTTTTGACTAGTTTTTCCAATTTATCTCAATTAAAGCGGGTCAAAAACAGATACGTTTTTTAACTGACTGCTTAAAAACAGCCCAAAACGGGTTCAAAACGCCACGTGTGCCGCCGGCCTTGGAGCACAAGGTCTTGGAATCTTGCTCTCTTACAGAACACACCTCTTTACCACCAGCTCTCCCTAGAGAGCACAGGTCTGTCATCAGAGACAGAGTGACCAGAGACAGCGTCTGTGCACCTCCAGTACAGACACTTAACCAACCCAGGGCAAAGCTGCAGCTTCCAGTATTGGACAGCTACATCCCAGCCTGTATCTAGTACCAGGCTGGTGAATCTATTCCTGATGACCATTCCAGTAATCCGGAATATCCAACAATCCGGCACTGCTTGGCTGGTTTTAGCTGATGACAATGAGTGTAAGGTCCTGGATTTCATAACTTGAGCTGTCATTCCCTTTTTTATGTAGAATTGTAATTCAATTTATGTGTGTAATATTTAATAAATATACACATATATATACATATACATTGACTGAAATCCTGGGTGAAGTGGCTCTGCCTTTAATGCTCATTGCCAAAACATGATAAAAGTGCATATGTATACAAAATAGAGAACTATAAGGGTATAAAACTGTGTGAAAAAATGCATCATAATACATTTACCCTATACAGTATAGAGAGGGGTCCAAGCCACTGTAACACTATGGAGAACATTTATTAAGGACCTTACACCAGTTTTCTGTCAGTCTTCGACACATTCTTTTACATACAAACTGCTTGCACATGTATTTAAGAAGTGTCAGCGCAACTCATCTGTGTTCGGCTGCACTACACCCGATGCAACACAAATTTCTGCACATAAAGGGGGGTTCCGGTGCACAGTCGGAGCGTGCGGCACATTTATCATTCAGAGTATGACAGAAGGTTATCGCACGCCCCGGGTTAAAAGTGCACCAAAAAAATGTTGTGTACTCTGTCAGAGCAGCGCAGAGGGCACCAGTTTCATAAAGAAATCCTGAATATGGTGCCCCCTGCCCACTCCACAGGCAAACTGCACATGCTGTGTACATGTTTATGTAAGGCAGTGTAGGCCACTTATCTAAAACCGCAAAATCATTCACTCCTCCTGTATCTGCCTTGTTATTTTCGAACATTTGATTAAATGTACCTGGTACCAATGAACAACTGTAGTTTCTAAAAGTTAAGGGTGGCAGCAGAGTAATTTTTTTTTTTACTTGAAATGCATCATACCTCCCAACTTTTGTGGAGGAGAAAGAGGGACAAAATGGCGGCGCGCGAAGCGCGCCGCGGCGATTTTTTTACCCACAGAAGCCACACCCTAGCCACGCCCCCTAACCACACCCCCTGGCCACGCCACTGCTCATACCTTCAACGCATCCACTGGCACCAATGTATATTTATGTATATAATTGGGGGGCATATTCCACTCCCCCTAGACAACGAGCATGCCCCCCCCAGACAACGAGCATGCCCTCCTAGACAACGAGCATGTCCTCCCCTAGACAACGAGCATGCCCCCCCAGACAACGAGCATGTCCTCCCCTAGACAACGAGCATGTCCCCCCCTAGACAACGAGCATGTCCCCCCCAGACAACGGGCATGTCCGCCCCCAGACAACGAGCATGCCCCCCCCTAGACAACGAGCATGTCCCCCCCAGACAACGAGCATGCCCCCCCTAGACAACAAGCATGTCCTCCCCTAGACAACGAGCATGTCCTCCCCTAGACAACGAGCATGCCCCCCCAGACAACGGGCATGTCCTCCCCTAGACAACGAGCATGTCCCCCCCTAGACAACGAGCATGTCCCCCCCAGACAACGGGCATGTCCGCCCCCAGACAACGAGCATGCCCCCCCCTAGACAACGAGCATGTCCCCCCCAGACAACGAGCATGCCCCCCCTAGACAACAAGCATGCCCCCCCTAGACAACAAGCATGCCCCCCCTAGACAACGAGCATGTCCCCTAG
This sequence comes from Engystomops pustulosus, assembly GCF_040894005.1. Lineage (NCBI taxonomy): Eukaryota > Metazoa > Chordata > Amphibia > Anura > Leptodactylidae > Engystomops > Engystomops pustulosus. The sequence continues at coordinate 62,248,157 of NC_092416.1, read as the reverse complement.
ACAACGAGCATGCCCCCCCCTAGACAACGAGCATGTACCCCCCCTAGACAACGAGCATGTACCCCCACCTAGACAACGAGAATGTACCCCCACCTAGACAACGACCATGTCCCCCCCTAGACAACGAGCATGTCCCCCCCCCTAGACAACGAGCATGTCCCCCACCTAGACAACAAGCCTGTCCCCCCCTGCGTGCCCTTTTTTGTGTGTTTGTGTTATTTTTGTCTTCCAGGACCGTGCCTGCTGTGGACTGCTTCGGATTCGAAGGATTACATCGATGACCGACAGTTCTAACAAATAAAATGGTCAACGAGGGTGTGTCTGCGTTTTTTGTTCAATAAAATTTTCTGAAAACGGTGTGATTATTTATTTTTTTGCGACACTCTTCATAGTTTGCCGTAGTGGTGGTGCCGGCTAGATGACGGTGCTCATTACTAAGGGCTGGCCTTAGTGTTTGCCTTAATTTTTTTGGCAAATTCACACTAACGCCCATACCATTACCCCGGTACCCACCGCCACCAGGGGTGCCGGGAAGAGCCGGGTACAAACCAGTACCTGACCGTCTATAGATGGTCAGGTGCTGGGGCGGCTGCAGGCTGTTATTGTTGCGCTGGAATAGCCCCCTAACAGTGGCCTATCCCAGCTCAGTAATGGCAGGCTGCTGCTGCTTTTTTGTATCAGGCTGATTTGAAAAATAGGGGGCACCCCATGCCGTTTTTTCTTCAAATTTTTGACAAAAATATGCGTGGGGTCCCCCCTTTAAAGGGGGCTCCCAGGCTGTTTCCCCCATTTTTACAAAAAAATGGGGGGGAAAAACGGCATGGGGTGCCCCTATTGTTCAAATCAGCCTGATACAAAAAAGCAGCAGCAGCCTGCCATTACTGAGCTGGGATAGGCCACTGTTAGGGGGCTATCCCAGCGCAACAATAACAGCCTGCAGCCGCCCCAACACCTGACCATCTATAGACGGTCAGGTACTGGTTTGTACCCGGCTCCTCCCGGCACCCCTGGTGGCGGTGGGTACCAGGGTAATGGTATGGGCGTTAGTGTAAATTTGCCAAAAAAATTAAGGCAAACACTAAGGCCAGCCCTTAGTAATGAGCACCGTCACCTAGCCGGCACCACTACTACGGCAAACTATGAAGAGTGTCGCAAAAAAATAAATAATCACACCGTTTTCAGAAAATTTTATTGAACAAAAGACGCAGACACACCCTCGTTGACCATTTTATTTGTTAGAAATGTCGGTCATAGACGTAATCCTTCGAATCCGAAGCAGTCCACAGCAGGCACGGTCCTGGAAGACAAAAATAACACAAACACACAAAAAAGGGCACGCAGCCACAGGGGAGGACATGCTCGTTGTCTAGGGGTCAGGGGTAGACATGCTCGTTGTCTAGGGGGGGGGGGAAATGCTAGTTGTCTAGGGGGGGGACATGCTCGTTGTCTAGGAGTCGGGGGGAGACATGCTCGTTGTCTAGGGGGGGGGGGAATGCTCGTTGTCTGGGGGGGGGGACATGCTCGTTGTCTAGGGGGGGGCATGCTCGTTGTCTTGGGGGGGGACATGCTCGTTGTCTAGGGGTCAGGGGGAGACATGCTCGTTGTCTAGCAGGGGGAAATGCTCGTTGTCTAGGGGGGGAAATCCTCGTTGTCTAGGGGGGGGACATGCTTGTTGTCTAGGGGGGGGAGACATGCTCGTTGTCGCAGTAAAGGGTAGGGGTCCTATGGAGCGCAGTAAAGGGGAGGGGTCCTATGGAGCGCAGTAAAGGGGAGGGGTCCTATGGAGCGCAGTAAAGGGGAGGGGTCCTATGGAGCGCAGTAAAGGGGAGGGGTCCTATGGAGCGCAGTAAAGGGGAGGGGTCCTATGGAGCGCAGTAAAGGGGAGGAGTCCTATTGAGCGCGCAGTGAAAGCCATAAAAAACACATTTGATATTTTCCTTCCCGCTTCCCAGTACAGGGCCTGGAATATTTAATACTGTCACTAGGAAGTATAATTTGTTACGCAGAAACAGGCCGCACACAGCTCTGTACATGGAAAAATAAAAAAGTTATTGATTTTTGAAAGTGGGGAGTGAAATATGGAAACGCAAAAATCGTTCCGTCAGAGTAATGGAGCAGGCGGCCGTGTATGACCATTCTGCTCCATTACTGTCATAGAGCGATGACATGGACCTTATGTGGACCCCAACAGACCCCTCGTTTTCATGATCTATGGGGGTCACATCACTGAAACCCCCACACATCAGCAGGTTAAGCCCTGTCCTATGGATAGAGCCTAACTTGTATTTGTGGGAAAACCCCTTTAACCCCTTAACGCTCTGCGCCGTAGCTCTACGACGCAGAGAGTATAAGGAGTATAGCTCACGGGCTGAGTCCTCTTCATACAAGGTGGGGGGTTTTGCATGTTGCAGAAAACCCCCACCGCTAATAACCGCAGTCGGTCATTGTCGCCGGCAAAGTCTTTTTTACGATCGCTGTGCCCCCGAACGTCATCGGGGGCGGCGATCGTTTGCCGTGGTAGCCTCGGGTCTTCTTTTGACACGAGGCTACATGGCTTCTGCAGGTTCGTTACAATGAGCCAGAAGTATTGCAGTATATGGTAGGAGCGATCTGACCATCTAGGGTTAATGTACCGTAGATGGTCTAAGAAATAGTGGAAAAAAAAGAAAAAACAGGTTTTAAAAATAAAAAAAATTTATAAAATATTAAAAATTCTAATCACCTCCCTTTCCCTAGAACGGATATAAAACATAATGAACAGTAAAAATCACAAACACATTAGGTATCGCCGCGTCCCAAAATGCCCGATCTATCAAAATATAAAAACGGTTACGGGCGGCGGTGACCTCCGAGGCGGGAAATGGCGCCCAAATGTCCGAAATGCGACTTTTACACCTTTTTACATCACATAAAAAATGAAATTAAAAATGATCAAAATGTTGCACAGACCTCAAAATGGTAGCAATGAAAACGTCGGCTCATTTCGCCAAAAATGACCCCACCCCCAGCTCCGTGCACCGAAATATGAAAAAGTTATTAGCGTCAGAAGATGGCAAAATTTTTTTATTTTTTTTTTTGCACACATTCGTTTAATTTTTGAAAATGTATTAAAACACAATAAAACCTATAAATCCGGTATCACCGCGATCGCACCAAACCAAAGAATAAAGATGAGGTGTTATTTTGAGTGCACAGTCAAAGTCGAAAAAACTGAGCCCACAAGAACGTGACACGTGCGGTTTTTTAAAAAAAAATTTCCACATTTGGAATTTTTTGCAGCTTCGCAGTACACGGCATGTTAAAATAAATAACATTACGGGAAAGTAAAATTTGTTACGCACAAAATAAGCCCTCACACAGGTCTGTACACGGAAACATGAAAAAGTTATGGATTTTTGAAGTTGGAGAGCGAGAAATGAGAGGAAAAACCCTGTGTCCTTAAGGGGTTAAGGGATTAAGTATATGGTACAATAAAAGCAGAATAGAAGGGCACTGGGGGGGTTAGGGATGGGGGCAGGGGGTCTATGGAGGAAAGTGAAGTGTTTAACCCTTTAGCTGCTGCCTGCAGTCACTGTAGAGTACCTGTTATCACACTGCAGCAGCTGCACACACTCGGCTCTGCTTCATCAGAGGAACTTCAGTGAGGAGCAGGAGGAGGAGGTGGGGGCAGGGAGCCATTGATGTAGCAGAGCTGGAGAGTTCCTGCCTGCACGGAGGATGATCCCCTGGGGCTGCTGTGCAGCGGCAGTGCAGAGAACATGACACTCTGCACTGCTCCATCCATCCATCCATCCATGTGCCTGCAAGTGGCAGCCTGAGGACAGGGAGGGCTCTGCCTCCCAGGGGAGGGGATGGGGGAGGTGCCGGCTCTGCAGCAGACAGCCGGGAGCTGGAGAGGAGGAGGACGCTGCACCCCGCCCCCTGGCTTCTCTGTATCCTGAGCAGGACGGGGGCGGGACTCGGGGGCGGGACTCGGGGGGGCGGGACTCGGGGGCGGGACAAAACGGAAAAATCCGTGAAACCGCAAAAAAACCGGGACTTTCACTTAACAGTCCGTGCAGGCGGGACAAGGGTTAAAAAACGGGACTGTCCCGCCCAAAACGGGACGGTTGGGAGGTATGATGCATTTTCCATTCACATATACTATTATTGTGGGTACACATTGTAAATGGTCTTATGTTGTATTTAGGTATAACATGGCAGCAGGAGGGGTTACCCCAAAGGGTGAGAGGTAACAAATCACCATTAATGTCGCTGCTACATGCACAGAGGACAGCAGCATCACAACATGTGTGGAAATCACACCAGGTCACTAGTAGGTGACTATATACCTGCACTGACCTCATGACTTACTAGACTTCTGCTAATAGTGTAATTCAGGTAGTAAGATGGGAACTGCTCATTAAGTGCAGACAGGGTAAGGACGGTTTTGCCCAGAATATCAGGGAGATGTAAGACACAATGCAGACCCCCAGTATAGGATTAAACAACCCCCCCCAAACCCCCCCCCCTTCCTTTATCTATTATTAAAAGAGAGGTTCATTCCGCGTAGACAGGTGAAGTTCTTAGGGCGCATCTCACGTGGGAAGATGTAGGAGCAAAGGCAATGAAGACAGTAGGTGAGAAAAACATACAGATAAACCTGACAACCCCATTCATTGTGGGATACTTATCATTAGGACGGCTCCTTGGCCCAGTTCCATGACTTTGGCCCTTTAATAATCAATAGTATCAGCCACATTTAAAAATAAAAACTGCTAAAAAATTGTAGAATGATTTTTAAAATATCCCAATTCCAGAAGTGAAGTTGAGTGACAATGGGGCATATTTACTTATCCGTCCCATCGGGAACCCCGAGGATTCAGAGCTGCTGCGATTCACTAATATTGTGTGCTCAATTTCCTGCATGTGTCGCGTCCTCGCTCAGGTCCGCCGGAGTACATGATCTACTTCCCGGTGCATGTCAGTGCATGACTTGCAACACAATTTTGATTGTTAAATCCGGTGCTTAGTCCGAATCAGTCAGGTTGTCCGGCCCCTGATTTTGTCGCATTAAAGTTGGCGCGATTGCGACAAAATCCGATTGTGTGTGCCAAAAACCCCAGTTAAATGCAGTGTTAAACGGATAAAGTCGGGAAACCTGGCGATAATGCGGTCTGCGGACCCTCAGTAAATGTGCCCCTGTGTGACTTTTTTTTTTTTTTTCAGTCATAAATCTGGGTTTACAGGGTGTTGCACAAAATGCGTTGCCAAAAAGTCAAGAAAATCCTATGATCAATGTTCCCCATTTAGTCAGCTACTCCTAAAGTATTCTGAGGTTCTTGGCGCACAATTTGATTACGTTGTGCGAGCCCATCTGCCACGTCAAGGCGACCTCATTCAGATGGGTCCCTACACTAAGACTATTTTCTTTTGTATAACAGGATCGCTTTACACTAAATAGTAATATAGAAGTAACAAATTACATGAAATATTCTGTTATACATAGTAGTGTTAGTGTAGGGACCCACCAGTACGAGGAGGGAAGTGCGTCAGATAGGTGCATAACAGAGGGTAATATAAGAAATCAGAACTTCATTTGTGTAATTGTATAACCAAACTGGGTACAATTGGTAAGTGATTGTCATAGTCAGTCTCTGTAGAGGAAAGACTGCATTTAGTGTATTTGTTTTAAAACATCATTAAAATTGAATATTTAAGGAGTAGATTAACTTCTTAAAAGTGTCTGTCAAGGCCTTAGATACTTATGAACTTTCCATGGGATAGCTCTGACACCATTATGCACATTTTGTAGTAGTGGAATCAGGTTACTATAGGTAAGATCCAGCTGAGCAGTAGTTTAGAGTGAACCTGTCACCAGGAATGCCAATTTTACCTGGTGACAGGTTGCAATAACTTATACTATGCTGATTTTAAAAACCTTTGTCACTATTGTAAATCATTTCAATAGTTTATATGAGTCATTTCAATAGTTTATATGAGTCTAATTCACATTGCTTGGCTCCCTGCCAGCAGCATGTGGTAAATCCTGGGGAAGGGGGCAGCTGCAGCCAGTCTGTGCCTGTGTCAGTCTCCTCTCCTGGACACTCATGTACTTCCCTCCCCCTCCCCACTTCCTGTCATGTACATTGAGCAGGCAGGGAGGGGGATAATGTGGGGGAGAGGTTGAAATGCATGAGGAGACACAGGCACACACAGGCTGTAGCTGCCCCCTTCCCAGGATTCTATACACACTATACACACTACAGGCTCAGAGCCAGGTAAAGTAAAATAATCTATTAAATTCTGCTGAAATGATTCAGAAGATGACAAATGGATATTTCAAATCAGCATAGCATAGGATATTAGAACTTGTCACCAGCTAAAATTCACATCCCCACTGATAGGTTTGCTTTAAAGTCCAAATATGAACACATCCAAATGTGTTTATATTAAAGTTATTTATACCATTATTATCATTTGATTAGATTGAAGAAAAAACAATAAGCTCACAATCTATTTCTATTAAGTAAATTATTGATTGAAAACATTTATACAAAATATTGGGTGGGGGTAGGGAGTGGGGATAGAGAGAAGGGTGGGGGGATGGGGATAGAGAGTGGGGTGGGGGTAGAGAATGTGGGTAGAGAGAGGGGTGTGGGAAGGGGGCGGACATAGAGAGAAGGTTGAGGATAGGGAGTGGGAATAGAGAGAGGGGGGAAGGGGTGGGAATAGAGAGAAGGGTGGGGATAGGGAGTGGCACAATAGAGTGAGGGGTGGGACTAGGGGTTGGGGATAGAGAGAGGGGTGGGGGAAGTGGGCAGGAAGTGAGGATAGAGACAGGGGTGGGGGTAGGGAGTGGGGAAAGATAGAAGGGTTTGGGAAGGGAGTGGAGATAAAGAGAGGGGTAGGGAGTGGGGTTCGAGAGATGGTTGGATGTAGGGAGTGGGGTTAGAGAGAGGGGTGGGGGTAGGGAGTGGGGATAGCGAGAAAGGTGGGGGTAGGGATAAAGAGAGGGGTGGGGAAGAGGGTAGGGATACAGAGAGTGGTAGGGTATGGGGTGGGGATAGAGAGAAGGATGAAGTTAGGGAATGGGGATAGAGAGAGAGGGGAGTAGGGGGTGGGGATGCAGCGAGGGGTTGGCGTAGGTAGTAGGGTGGGGATAGAGAGAGGGGTCAGGGAAGGGAGTGGGAATAGAGAGGGATTGGGGAAAGTAATGGGGATAGAGAGAGGGGAAGGGGTGGGGATATAGATGGGTGGGGGTAGGGATAGAGAGATGGGTGGGAGTAGGGAGTGGGGACAGAGAGAGGGGTGGGGGTAGGGGATGGGGATAGAGAGAGGGGCTGGGGTAGGGAGAGGGGATAGAAAGATGGGTGGGGATAGAGAGAGGCTATATTAGGGGCTGGGGATAAAAACAGGGGTGGAGGTAGGGAATGAGGATAGAGAGATGGGTGGGGATAGAGAAAGGGGTGGGGGTAAAGAGTAGGGATATAGAAGAGGTGGGGGTAGGGATAGGGGAATAGAGAAAGGGGTGAAGGTAGGGAGTTGAAAATGCGGACAGGGAGAGGGGTGGGGGTAAGGAGTGGGGATGGAGAGGCGGTTGGGATAGGGAGTGGGGATAGAGGGGTTGGAGTAGGAAGCAGGAAGTGAGGATAGAGAGAGTGATGGGGTAGGGAATGGGGATAGATGGAGGGGTGGGGGTAGGAAGTGGGGAAAGATATTAGGGTGGGGGAAGGGGGTGGGGAGTGAGAGAGGGTGGGGGAAGGAAGTGGGGTTTGAGAGAGGGTGGATGTAAAGAGTGGGGTTGGAGAAAGTGGTAGGGGGTTGCTATAGAGAGAAGGGTGGGTGTAGGGGTGGGAATAGAGAGAGATGTTGCGGTTGGAGAGACAGAGGGATAAAGTTAGGGACTGAGGATAGAGAGAGGGGTGGGGGTAGGGGGTGGGGATGGAGCGAGGGTTTGGGTATGGCGTGGGGATAGAGAAATGGTGGGGGTAGAGGGTGGGAATAGAGAGAGGGGTCGGGGAAGAGAGTGGGAATAGAGAGACGGGTCGGGAGAGGTAGTGGGGATAGAGAGAGGGGAAGGGCATAAGGAGTGGGGATAGAGAGGGGGTGGCGGTAGGGATAAGGGATAGAGACATGGGTGGGAGTAGGGAGTGGGGATAGAGAGAGGGGTGGAGGTAGGGAGTGGAAAAGAGAGAAGGTGGGGGTAGAGAGTGGGGATAGAGAGTTGGGTGGGGGCTAGGAAATGGGGGTAGGGAGTGGGGAAAGAGAGAGGGGTGGGGGTAGGTAGTGGGGTTAGAGAGATGGGTGTGGGTAGGGAGTGGGGATAGAGAGAGGAGTTGGGAATGCAGATAGAGAGAGGGGTGGGAGTAAGGAGTGGGATGGAGAAGGGGTGAAGTAGGGGGTGGGGATAGAGAGAGGTGTTGGGGTAGGGGGTGGGGATAGAGTGAGGGGTTGGGGTAGAGAGCGGGGATAGAGGGTTAAGATAGAGAGAGAGAGGTGATGGGATTGGGGATAGAGAGAGGGGTGGGGGTAGGGGGTGGGGATAGAGATGGGTGGTGAAGGGAGAGGGGGTAGAGAGAGGGGTGAGAGTAGAAATCAGGGAGTGAGGATAGAGAAAAGGGTGGGGGTAGGGAGTGGGGATAGATGGAGGGGTTTGAGAGAGGGTTGGATGTAGGGAGTGGGGTTGGAGAGTGGGGTGGTGGGTTGGGATATAGAGAGGGGTGGGGGTAGGCGGTGGGGATAGAGAGAGTTGTTGCGGTAGGAGTTGGGGACAGAGACAGCGGTGGGTATAGGGGGAGGGGATAGAGATAGGTGGGGTATGGAGTGGGGATAGAGAGAGGGGTGGGAGTAGTGGGCAGGAAGTGAGGATAGAGACAGGGGTGAGGGTAGGGAGTGGGGATAAAGAGAGGGGTGGGGGAAGAGGGTAGGGATACAGAGAGTGTAAGAGTGGGGGTGGGGATAGAGAGAGGGATGAAGTTAGGGAGGGGTGGGGTAAGGAGAGGGGGTGGGGTAGGGGGCTGGGGTAGAGAGAGGTGTTGGTGTAGGGAATGGGGAAAGAGTGAGGGGTAGGGTGTTGGGATAGGGGGTGGGGATAGAGAGAGGTGATGGGGTTGGGGATAGAGAGAGGTTTGGGGGTAGGGGTTGGGGATAGAGATGGGTGGGGTAGGGAGTGGGGATAGAGAGAGGGGACAGTGAAGGGAGTGGGGGTAGAGAGAAAGGTGGGAGTAGGAAGCAGGGAGTGAGGATAGAGAGAGGGATAGGGGTAGGGAGTGGGAGTGGGGATAAATGGAGGGGTGAGATTAAGGAGTGGGGAAATATATGAGGGTGGGAGAATGGGGTAGAGAGTGGGGATAAAGAGAAGGGTGAGGGTAGGGAGTAGGGTTCTAAAGAGGGTTGGATGTAGGAAGTGGAGTAAAAGAGTTGGGTGGGGGTAGGGGATTGGGATAGAGAGAGAGGTGGGGTTTGGGGGTGGGGATAGAGAGAGGTGTTGGGGTAGGAGTTGGGGATAGAGAGAGGGGTGGAATGGGGGACTGGGGAAAGAGAGGGGTGGGATGGGGGGCTGGGGATGGAGATGGGTTTGATAGGGAGTGGGGATAGAGAGAGGGGTGGGAGTAGGGGGCAGGGAGTGAGGATAGAGAGAGGGGTGGGGATAGGGAGTGGAGATAGATAGAGGGGTGGGGGTAGGGAGTGGGGTTCGAGAGAGGGTTGGATGTAGGGAGTGGGGTTAGAGAGGGGTAGGGGGTAGGGAGTGGGGATAAAGAGAGGGGTGAGGGAAGAGGATAGGGATACAGAGAGTGGTAGGGTATGGGGTAGGGAGTGGGGATAGAGGGGTGAAATTAGGGAGTGGGGATAGAGGGGTGGGGGAAGGGAGTGGGGATAGAGAGGGGTTTGGGGAAAAAAGTGGGGATAGAGAGAGGGGAGGTTGTAGGGGTGGGGATAGGGAGTGAGGGTTAGGGGTAGGTAGCGGGAATAGCAAGAAAGGTGAAGTTAGGGAGTTGGGATAGAGAAAGGGGTGGGGGCAGGAGGTGGGGATAGAGAGAGGGGTTGGGGTAGGGAGTGGCGATAGAGAGAGGGGTGAAGTTAGGGAGTGGGGATGGAGAGAGGTGTGGGGATGGAGAGAGGTGTGGAGGTAGGAGGTGGGGATAGAGAGAGGGGTTTGGGATAGAGAGAGGGGTTGGGGTAGGGAGTGGGGATAGAAAGAGGGGTAGGGTAAAGAGTTGGGATAGAGAGGGGGTGGGGTTAGGGATAGGGGATAGAGAGATGGGTGGATGTAGGGAGTGGGGATAGAGAGGGGTGTGGGTAGAGAGTTAGGAATGCGGATAGGGAGAGGGGGGGAGGGATAGAGAGGTGTTGGGGTAGGGGTGGGGATAGAGATAGGGGTGGGGGTAGGGGGTTGAGATAGAGAGAGGGTTGGGGATAGGGGGTGGGGATAGAGAGAGGTGTTGGGGTATGGGTTGGGAATAGAGAGGAGTTGGGTAGGGGTGGGGATAGAGATAGGTGGGGTAGGGAGTGGGTTGGGAGTTGGATGCAGGGAGTGAGGATAGAGAGGGATAGGGTGGGAGTGGGGAAAGATATGAGGGTGGGGGAAGGGGGTACATAGTGGGGTTCGAGAGAGGGTTGGATGTAGGGGGTGAGGATAGAGACAGGGAAGAAGTTAGGGAGTGGTGGGGTAAGGATTGGGGATGGAGAGAGGGGTAGGGGATGGGTTAGAGAGAGGTGTTGGGGTAGGGGAATGGGGAAAGAGTGAGGGGTTGGGAAAGGGGGTGGGGATAGAGGGATGATGGGGTTGGGGATAGAGAGAGGTGTTGGGGTAGGTGGTGGGGATAGAGATGGGTGGGGTAGCGAGTGGGGATAGAGAGAGGGGTGAGGGTAGGAGTGGGGTTCCAGAGAGGGTTGGATGTAGGAAGTGGAGATAGAGAGTGGGGTTGGGGTAGGGGGTTGGGATAGAGAGATAGAGGTGGGGCTAGGGGCTGGATAGAGATGGGTTTGGTAGGGATTGGGGATAGAGATAGGGGTGGGAGTAGGGGGCAGGGAGTGAGAATAGAGAGAGGGGTGGGGGTAGGAGTGGGGATAAAGAGAGGGGTGGTGGAAGAGCATAGGGATGCAGTGATATGGTAGGGGGTAGGCAGTGGGGAGTGGGGATTGAGAGAGGGGTAGGGGGTGGGGATGGAGCGAGGGGTTGGGTTAGGGAGCCGGTTAGGGAGTGGGGTGGGGGTAGGAATTGGGGATAGACAGAGGGGTGGGGATAGAGGTGGGTGTGGTATGGATTGGGGTTAGAGAGAAAGGTGGGGAAAGGAGTGGTGATAAAGAGAGGGGTGGGGGAAGTGGGAGGGATACAGAGAGTGTTAGGGTAGGGGGTAGGGAGTGGGGGATAGAGATAGGGGTGAATTTAGGAAGTGGGAATAGAGAGAGCGGTGGGGTTAGGGGGTGGGGATAAAGAGAGGGGTCGGGGAAAAGAGTGGGGATAGAGAGGGGGGAGGGTGTACGGGGTTGGGATAGAAAGAGGAGTGGGGATAGGGAGTGAAGAGTAGGGATAGAGAGAGGGGTGGGGTAAGGAGTCGGGATAGAGAGGGGTTGGGGGTAGGGATAGGGGATAGAGAGATGGGTGGGAGTAAGGAGTGGGGATAGAGAGAGGGATGGGGGCAAAGAGTGGGGAGAGAGAGAGGGGTTTGGGTAGGGAGTGGGAATTAAGAGAAGGTTGGGGATGGAGAAAGTGGTGGGGAAGGATGTGGGGATAGAGAGAGGGTTGGGGGCAGGGATGGGGTTCGAGAGAGGCTTGGATGTAGGGAGTGGGGTTTGAGAGAGGTGTGGGGGTAGGGAGTGGGGATAGCGAGAAAGGTGGGGGTAAGGAGTGGGGATAAAGAGAGGGTTGGGGGAAGTGGGTAGGGATACTGAGAGTGGTAGGCTAGGGAGTAGGGAGTGGGGATAGAGAGAGGGTTGAATTTAGGAAGTGGGAATAGAGAGAGCGGTGGGGTTAGGGGGTGGGGATAAAGAGAGGGGTCGGGGAAAAGAGTGGGGATATTGAGAGGGGAGGGGGTAGGGGGTTGGGATAGAAAGAGGGGTGGGGATAGGGAGTGAAGAGTAGGGATAGGGAGAGGGGTGGGGTAAGGAGTCGGGATAGAGAGGGGTTGGGGGTAGGAATAGGGGATAGAGAGATGGGTGGGAGTAGGGAGTGGGGATAGAGAGAGGGGTGGGGATAGAGAGAGGGGTGTGGGTAGGGAGTGGGAATTGAGAGAAGGTTGGGGATGGAGAAAGTGGTGGGGAAGGGGGTGGGGATAGAGAGAGGGGTGGGTGTAGGAAATGGGGATAGAGATAGGGTTGGGCATAGGGAATGGGGATAGAAAGAGGGTCGGGGGTAAGGAGTTGGGATAGAGAGAGGGGTGGGGGTAGGGAGTGGGGATAAAAAGAGGTGTGGGGGAAGGGAGTGGGGATAGAAAGAGGGGTGGGGATAGGGAGTGAAGCATGGGGATAGAGAGGGGTTGGGTGTAGGGATAGGTGATAGAGAGATGGGTGGGAGTAGGGAGTGGGGATAAAGAGAGGGGTGGGGGTAGGGAGTGGGGATATAGAGAGGGGTGGGGGCAGAGAGTGGGGATAGAGAGATGGGTTTGGTTTGGGATAGAGAGTTTGCATAGGGAATAGGGAGAAGGGGGATGGGTTAGAGAGAGGTGTTGGGGTAGGGTGTGGGGATAGAGATAGGGGTGGGGGTAGGGATAGTGAGAGGGTTGGGGATAGGGGGTGGGGATAGAGAGAGGTGTTGGGGTATGGGTTGGGGATAGACAGGGGTGGGGTAGGGAGTGGGGGTAGAGAGTGGGTTGGGAGTTGGAAGCAGGGAGTGATGATAGAGAGGGATAGGGGTAGGGATTGGGGTTCGAGAGATGGTTGGATGTAGAGAGTGGGGTTAGAGAGAGGGGTGGGGGTAGGGAGTGGGGATAAAGAGAGGGGTGGGGGAAGAGGGTAAGGATGTAGAGAGTGGTAGGGAGTGGGGATAGAGAGAGGGGTGAAGTTAGGGAGTGGGGATTGAGAGAGGGGTGGGGTTAGGGGGTGGGGATGGAGCGAGGGGTTGGGGTAGGGAGCCGGGATAGAGAGAGTAGAGTAGAGTAGTGGGCAGGAAGTGAGGATAGAGACAGGGGTGGGGGTAGGGAGTGGGGATAGATGGAGGGGTGGGGGTAGGGAGTGGGGAAAGATAGAAGGGAGGGGGAAGGTGGTATGGAGTGGGGATAGAGAGAGGGGTTGGAAGTGGGACTCCAAAGGGGGTTGGATGTAGGTAGTTGATTTAGAGAGAGGGGTGGGGGTAGGGAGTGCGGATAGCGAGGAATGTGGGGGTAGGGAGTGGGGATAAAGAGAAGGGTGGGGGAAGAGGGTAGGGATGCAGAGAGTGGTAGGATAGGGGGTAGGGAGTGGGGATAGAGAGAGGGGTGAAGTTAGGGAGTTTGGATAGAGAGAGGGGTGGGGGTAGGGGGTGGGGATGGAGCGAGGGGTTGGGGTAGGGAGTGGGGATAGAGAGAGGGGTGGGGGTAGGGAGTTGGGATAGAGAGAGGGTTGGGGATAGGGGGTGCGGATAGAGAGAGATGTGGGGTTCGGGTTTGGGATAGAGATGGGTGGGGTAGGGTGTGGGGATAGAGTGTGGTGTGGGAGTAGGAAGCAGGAAGTGAAGATAGAGAGAGGGGTAGGGAGTGCTGAAAGACATGAGGATGTGGGAAGGGGGTAGGGAGTGGGGATAGAGAGAGGGTGGTGGTAGGGAGTGAGGTTTGAGAGAGGGGTGGGGTTAGGGGGTGGGGATGGAGCGAGGGGTTGGGGTAGGGAGCCGGGATAGAGAGAGGGGTGGGAGTAGTGGGCAGGAAGTGAGGATAGAGACAGGGGTGGGGGTATGGATAGATGGAGGGGTGGGGGTAGGGAGTGGGGAAAGATAGAAGGGAGGGGAAAGGTGGTATGGAGTGGGGATATAGAGAGGGGTTGGGAGTGGGGCTCCAAAGGGGGTTGGATGTAGGTAGTGGATTTGGAGAGAGGGGTGGGGGTAGGAAGAGCGGATAGCGAGGAATGTGGGGGTAGGAAGTGGGGATAAAGAGAGGGGTGGGGAAGAGGGTAGGGATGCAGAGTGGTAGGATAGGGGGTAGGGAGTGGGGATAGAGAGAGGGGTGAAGTTAGGGAGTTTGGATAGAGAGAGGGGTGGGGATAGAGAGAGGGGTGGGGGTAGGGGGTGGGGATAGAGAGAGGGGTGGGGGTAGGGGGTGGGAATAGAGAGAGCGGTGGGGTTAGGAGGTGGGGATAAAGTGAGGGGTCGGGGAAAAGAGTGGGGATAGAGAGAGGGGGGGGGAGGGGGGGGGATAGAAAGAGGGGTGGGGATAGGGAGTGAAGAGTGGGGATAGAGAGAGGGGTGGGGTAAGGAATCAGGATAGAGAGGGGTTGGGGGTAGGGGATAGAGAGATGGGTGAGAGTAGGGAGTGGGGATAGAGAGAGGGATGGGGGCAGGGAGTGGGGATAGAGAGAGGGGTGTGGGTAGGGAGTGGGGATTGAGAGAAGGGTGGGGATGGAGAAAGTGGTGGGGAAGGGGGTGGGGATAGAGAGAGGGGTGAGAGTAGGAAGTGGGGATAGAGATAGGGTTGGGCGTAGGGAATGGGGACAGAAAGAGGGTCGGGAGTAAGGAGTTGGGATAGAGAGAGGGGTGGGGGTAGGGAGTGGGGATAAAAAGAGGTGTGGGGGAAGGGAGTGGGAAAGAGAGAGGGGTGGGGGTAGGGAGTGGGGTTCGAGAGAGGGTTGGATGTAGGGAGTGGGGTTAGAGAGAGAGGTCGGGGTAGGAAGTGGGGATAACGAGAAAGGTGGGGGTAGGGAGTGGGGATAAAGAGAGGGATGGGGGAAGAAGGTTGGGATACAGAGACTCGTAGGGTAGGGGTGGGGATAGAGAGAGGGGTGAAAAGTAGGGAGAGGGAATATAGAGGGAATAGAGTGGGGATAAAGAGAGGGATGGGGGAAGAAGGTTGGGATACAGAGACTCGTAGGGTAGGGGTGGGGATAGAGAGAGGGGTGAAAAGTAGGGAGAGGGAATAGAGAGGGGTGGGGTTAGGGGTGGCGATAGAGAGAGGGGTCGGGGAAAAGAGTGGGGATAGAGAGGGGGGAGGGGGTAGGTGTGGGGATAGGGAGTGAAGAGTGGGTATAGAGAGAGGGGTGGGGTAAGGAGTGGGGATAGAGAGGGGTTGGGTGTATGGATAGGTGATAGAGAGATGGGTGGGAGTAGGGAGTGGGGATAAAGAGAGGGGTGAGGGTAGGGAGTGGGGATAGAGAGAGGGGTGGGGGCAGAGAGTGTGGATAGAGAGAGGGGTGTGGGTAGGGAGTGGGGATAAAAAGAGGTGTGGGGGAAGGGATTGGGGAAATAGAGAGTGGTGGGGGCAGAGGGTGGGATAGAGAGATGATTAGGGGTAGGGGGTGGGGATAGAGAGAGGGGTGAGTGTAGGGGGTGGGTATATAGAGAGGGTTGGAGGTGGGGATAGAGAGAGGGGTGGGGTTGGCATAAAGAGAGGGTTAAGGGTAGGGGGTGGGGATAGAGAAAGTGGTGGGGGCAGAAGGTAGGGGGTGGTGATAGGGAGAGGGATAGGGTGTCGGGATAGAGAGACTAGAGGGGTAGGGGGTGGGGATGGAGAGAGGGGTAGAGGCTGGGGATTTTATGAGGGGTGGGGATGGAGAGAGGGGTTGGGATAGAGAGATGGGTCTGGTTTGGCATAGACAGAGGGCTGGGGGTAGGGGATGGAGATAGAGTGGTGGTAGGTTTAGAGAGAGAGAGGAGTGGGGGTAGGGAGTATGGATAAAGAGATGGGGGTAGAGAGTGTGGATAGAGAGATGGGTGGGGGTAGGGAGTAGATAGAGAGAGGGGTGGGGGTAGGGAGTAGAAAGAGAGAGGGGGTGGGGTAGGGATTGGGGATAGAGAGAGACTGGGGATAGGGAGAAGGGATAGAAAGAGGGGTGGGGTTAGAGGTTAAGGTGTTGGGGTAGGGGATGGAGATAGAGAGAGGGGTGTGGGTGGTGGGTAAGGGGCGGGATGGTGGATAAGGAATGGGGGTAGAGAGAGGGGTGGGGATAGAGAGAGGGGTGGGATGGTGGTTAAGGTATGGGGGTAGAGAGAAGGGTTGGGGTGTTGGATAAGGGATGGGGTAACGAGAGAAGGGTGGGGGTGTTGGATAAGGGATGGGGTAAAGAGTGAGGGATAGGTGTAGAGAAAGGGGTGTGGGTGGTGGGTAAGGGATGGGGGTAGAGAGAGGAGTGGGGGTAGGGGATACCATTTGAAGTCACAAACACTTAGATATCTGGAGCATTAGGTTTAAATAACGAGGAGCAACTAACAGGCATCGCTCCCAAATGCAGCCAAACACAGTATACAAATCAAACAATTGTGTTAGTGCTCAACTAATAGTACAGTCTCATATGGTACTCTCACCACGTCCATACAAATAGTGCGGATCACCGGGATAAAGGGTAAAAGAATTTATTTTCTCATATTCACGGGTGATTTCAATTCATGTTTGTGAGTATGAGAAAATAAATTATTTTACCCTTTATCCCGGTGATCCGCACTATTTGTATGTCCGCTCCTAGTACAGGTTTTCCAGTGACACTTCAAAACTGATTGAGGTACACAGTGGAAGCCTGATAAGGAACGCATACAGAGGGACGGGAGGAATCACTGAGAAACTCTTATTTTCAACCTGATGTGGACGTGGTGAGAGTACCATATGAGACTGTACTAGTCAGATGCGGTGAGAGTACCATATGAGACTGTACTAGTCAGATGCGGCGAGAGTACCATATGAGACTGTACTAGTCAGATGCGGCGAGAGTACCATATGAGACTGTACTAGTCAGATGCGGCGAGAGTACCATATGAGACTGTACTATTCGGATGCGGTGAGAGGACCATATGAGACTGTACTAGTCAGATGCGGTGAGAGGACCATATGAGACTGTACTAGTCAGATGCGGTGAGAGGACCATATGAGACTGTACTATTCAGATGCGGTGAGAGGACCATATGAGACTGTACTATTCAGATGCGGTGAGAGGACCATATGAGACTGTACTATTCAGATGCGGTGAGAGGACCATATGAGACTGTACTATTCAGATGCGGTGAGAGGACCATATGAGACTGTACTAGTCAGATGTGGTGAGAGGACCATATGAGACTGTACTATTCGGATGTGGTGAGAGTACCATATGAGACTGTACTATGCGGATGCGGTGAGAGTACCATATGAGACTGTACTAGTCAGATGTGGTGAGAGTACCATATGAGACTGTACTATTCGGATGTGGTGAGAGTACCATATGAGACTGTACTATTCGGATGTGGTGAGAGGACCATATGAGACTGTACTATTCGGATGCGGTGAGAGTACCATATGAGACTGTACTAGTCAGATGCGGTGAGAGTACCATATGAGACTGTACTATTCGGATGTGGTGAGAGTACCATATGAGACTGTACTATTCGGATGTGGTGAGAGGACCATACAGGACTGTACTATTGGGACATCTTTAGAGGGGATACTATTTATTTAGGGGCGTAGCATTAAAATTTCACTTGGTTGTATAGGACTGGTAGAGACAGCTAAGTGGGATAAATGTATTTCATGGCACAATCCTCCTAAAACCTAGAATATACAGTACCTCACATAATAATAAACATATAAATGAATTGCAATAACTAGAAGTATTGGTTATAAACTACTGTACTTACCTCTTTGGGTTACTGAAGGAGATATATTAAGTTGATGTAAGGACCAAAAAGAAGATGTTCTTTAACATAGAGACATAGGAGCATAATCATCAGGACCTCTGTGCCACGTCAGTGGGGTAGAAGCTCTGAAATAATTGCAAATGGCAGCTTATAGCTAACACTTGCGATTATTCCCTTTCTGCCACCTTCACACCAGGGGTGGGGGGTGGGTGGGGGCTGAATGGGGACAGGGCCGGCAGGGGACTGGGTCGGTGCCTGGCGTCCCTGTCCCGGCACAGGCTCACCAGCTGCAGCCGGAGACTTTTCATATATAGAAAGTCACCAGCTGCTCCTATTTCTATGCCATATTTTACAAATTAATGCAGAGCAGGGTCCCACGGTATCCGGCTGCGCCTTATGGGCGACGGGGATATCATATACCAGTGCAAGAGGGCACTTTATACCATTTCTTTAAAAAAAAAACTTTTTTTCTTAAAAACAAGGATATAGGAAACTTAAATAAGAGCAGATCCTGTCAGAGGGCGTACACCAGTATGTCAGAGTGCTTGGTTTACAGTCCTTCATCCTGGTGGTAGATGTCCTTTAATATTCCTAGGATGTTAATAAGGATATAAAGATGCTCAGTCTATTACTAGAGGAGGGCATTGTGGAAATTGGGGTAAATGTATGACACTGTAGAAAATCAAAACTGTCTATGATGTTATAGCAATTACACCAGTATGTCAGAGTGCTTGGTTTACAGTCCTTCATCCTGGTGGTAGATGTTCTTTAATATTCCTAGGATGTTAATAAGGATATAAAGATGCTTAGTCTATTACTAGAGGAGGGCATTGTGGAAATTGGGGTAAATGTATGACAGTGTACAAATTCAAAACTGTCTATGATGTTATAGAAATTAACCCTTTTTGTGCTAACTAAACATAAACATTTTAAACTTCGAAATAAAAAGTTGTCAGAGGACAATAGCGTTTTGACTCAGTGTTTTTGTTTTAAAATATATCAAGGAGGAGGGACCAAGCCACTTGAATTTTAATCTCTTTATCTCCTTAAGAGACTATTTCCTATGCATAGGTGCAATGTTTGTCCAGCCCTTCACTCTGATTCTCAGACAGACAAGGGAAGACAACAAGGGAGGGGGAAATTTCAGGATTGGGGTAGGGTAGAGAGGTAGGAGTACACGGGTCTGTGTATCGCTATTAGCTCAGTATTTAGTCATTTATAGTGTTCACTCAGACCCTATTCAGAGCATCTAGATAGATTGCTATTTCTCTCTTTGGTCTACAACTAATTATTAACCCCTATTCTCCCATATATAACACATAGCATCCACCGTATTCGACAATCTGGGTATAGATCACTCACTCTCTACCGTCCTGCAGTCTCTGGTGCTCGCTGACTATTCCTTGTCCTCCCTCCAAGCAGCCTGCTTCGTATTAAACCCCTGTTCTGGTGGCTATCTCAGTTGGCTAAATATTGTAGCCGTTTCTTGTTCCTTGTTTTAAAACCTAAGATTCCCCCCCCCCCCCCCCCCCCCCGACATGTTTCGCCACCTTACGTGGCATCATCAGGGGTTTGAGGCAATTGGGGAAGAGCTATTGCTCTGAATGGGTCTGAGCGAACACTATAAATGACTGAATACTGAGCTAACAGCGATACACAGACCCGTGTGCTCCTACCTCTCTACCCTACCCCAATCCTAAAATTTCCCCCTCCCTTGTTGTCTTCCCTTGTCTGTCTGAGAATCAGAGTGAAGGGCTGGACAAACATTGCACCTATGCATAGGAAATAGTCTCTTAAGGAGATAAAGAGATTAAAATTCAAGTGGCTTGGTCCCTCCTCCTTGATATATTTTAAAACAAAAACACTGAGTCAAAACACTATTGTCCTCTGACAAACATTTTAAACTTAGAAATAAAAAGTTAATTTTAGTTAGCACAAAAAGGGTTAAACTGGCCTTTTGGCATTTCTGTTGTGTATTTAAATGGAGTAAACCCAGCTAAAAATAAGTTCAATTATTTGTTTAGTTATAGCAACTACTCGCAGTTGAGGTGTCACATCCTGAAATGTTGGCAGCATGGAAACCTGTGGCTCTCAGTAGTAAATGCTGGCTGTGTACTGTCCCTACTTACATGGCTTCCCCTCTTACTCTCTTGGTATGGAGCACGCAGGTCGCCATCGTCTTGCAGCATCTCCAGTGTCCTACAGGCCAGTGTCTCTCCGGAATGTTCTATACTGTCCTGTGATGTCATGTGTTGTCAGGGACACCAATTCCACATGTCAATAAAGTTTACTATATTGAAAAAAAACATCACCCATCTTGCTGGTGGCACTGTCATTCTTATTATTGCACTTGTAAATGGTTAATGGCTGCTGGCCGGCAGTAATCCAACCTTCCTGGTCTGTACAGAGAGAATCCATCTCTCCAGCCTGTAACAGACCTGCCTGCTGTGGTCATATGTGTTGGTTATATGATGAAAAAGAATTTCCCATTTGGTTTAATTCCCAGGAGATGCCGCCTTTCCTCTGAATTATCATTACATCTTTCCCTTTAGCAGTGATACGGTATTTCTACATTGACAGGTAGCAGAGTTATATGGGAGAGAAAATGAATTCCCCACAAAGTATCATTCCCAGGAGCACTGACCTTTCCTTTGCCATAGGGATACATATTGATGGCCTCAGTGTCCCTGATCTATTTGTAGCTGTCATTTCCAAATCCTTCTCCCATATATCTCTGCCAGAACACTTTTATTCTATATTTTTATATCTTTTTCTGATCTGTCACCTAGACTTCACCTGTATGACACCCCCGTCACCAGATACGGCAATACACATAGGTGCCTATACATATTTGGTGTTAATGCACCTGTTACTGTCACTAAACAGTGATAGAGGCCCGAGCTCTAGATCCTGCAGAGACTTAGGGCTCTTTCATATTAGCAATTTTCACGTGTGGTTCAGTGATTTCCTTGGATGCCTCACAAAGTCATTGGGGCTTATTTACTGAGGGTCCCGCGGTCGAATTTCCCTCAGGTTTTACGACGTTTTCGGGGATCGCGCCACTGGGACAGGGTTTTAGTAGGCGTTTGTGTGGCACACGATCAGATTTAGTCGCAATCACACTGGCTTTCATGCGACACAAATCGGGGGGCGGGCCATCGGATGACCCGACGGATTCAGACAAACCACAGGATTTAACTTAAAAATTGTGTTGCAAGCCATGCACTTACATACACCGGGAGGAAGATGGTGAACTCCGGCGGACCTTTCACATCAGTAGTGATGTTTTCTAAAGTTTTTTCAGTTTTGTGGATGCGGATGCAAAATGCAACAGATGTGCCACATAAGTGCAGCACCAACACCATTGTGAGACTAAACCCCTTGTCTTTCAACATTAACCCCTTCCCGCTGCAGCCCCTTTTCTATTTAGTGTTTTCATCTTTCTCTGCCCACCTTCAAAAATCTATAGCTTTTTTGTTTTTCGATGTACAGAGCTGTGTGTTGGCTTCTTTTCTGCAAACATATTGCACTTCAAAATGATATTTAATATTCCATGCCATGTACTGGGAAGCGGGAAAAAAATTCCAAAAGCAGTGATATTGATGGAAAAACGCCATGATTTGTGCCATTTTCTTGTGGGCTTGGATTTTACAGATTTAACTGTACGTCCCAAATGACACGTCTAAATTATTCTTTGGGTCGGTACGATTTTGGGGAAACCAAATTTGTATAGGTTTTATAATTTTCTGATACAATTACAAAAATAAAACCTGTACAAATTATTGTTTTATTATTTTGCCATGGTCTGGTGCTAATAACTTTTTCATACTCCAGTGTACGGAGCTTTGGGTGGTGTAATTCTTTGCGACTTTTAATGCTACCATTTTTAGGACTGTATGACCTTTTGATCAATTTTTATAGAATTTTTTATATTTTTCAAAATGGCTAAAAAGTGCCATTTTCTACTTTGGGCGCAATTTTCCATTACGGGGTTAAACGCAGTGAAAAAACATTTATTATATTTTGATAGATGTGTTTATGATTTTTACTGTTTATTTATATTTATATCATAAATATACTATTTTTCAGACTCCCGAGGGTACTTTAACCCTAGGTTGTCTGATCGATCCTACCATATACAGGCAGTCCCTGGTTTACATACAAGATAGGTTCGGTAGGTTTGTTGTTAAGTTGAGTTTGTATTCAAGTTGGAACCGTATACTTTATTATTGTAACCACAGTCAAAATTTATTTGGTCTCTGTGACAATAGGACAATAAATCTTAAAGGGAACCTACCGCCACAAATCTACCTATAGAGGTAGATCGGGTGGTAGGTGGATCAATAGGACGTGAGGATAGCCCTTTTAAGGGCTAATACTCACATCCCCGCACTTTTTTGGTAACTTTTATTAAACTAGTATGCAAATTTTATTATGCGGCTACTGGGGCATGGAGTAGCCGCATCTGAGGTTACATGAGGTGGCTACTCCACGCCCCGGTAGCCTCTTTTCTCCTCCTACTCACTATCTTCGGCGCGCAGCTCCTCGTAGCTGCGCGCCCTCGTCTGACGATCCTGCCGTCTGCGCAGAACAGCAGGCCTGCGCGGTTACTTCCCCGAAGCCGAAGCTGCACAGGAGAGTGCCTGCTGTTCTGCGCAAGATCGTCGGACGAGGGCGCGCAACTACGAGGAGCTGCGCACCGAAGATTTTCGGTAGGAGGAGAAAAGAGGCTACCGGGGCGTGGAGTAGCAGTGCCGTGTAACCTCAGATGCAGCTACTCCACGCCCCAGTAGCCGCATAAGAAAATTTGCATATAGGGATAATAAAACTTAAAAGGGCTATCCTCACGTCCTATTGATCCACCTACCACCCGATCCACCTTTATAGGTAGATTTGTGATGGTAGGTTCCCTTTAATTACAGGCACCATTAATAACTGTTAAAGCTGTTTATTGTAGCCTAGGACTAAAGTATAGTAAATTACCAAACTCCAGAAGTCTGTTTGTAACTAGGGATCGTATGTAAGTCAGGTGTTCCTAATTAGGGGGCCACCTATACTGCCATAGGTGTATCCGGCCCACAGCATACCAGGCAATGGTTATACGTGTCGCCTAGTAGTGAGCACCGCGTCTCATGATGACATGTTGATAAAGCTTGCGTTCCAAATGACACTAAGTGTCGCCGACTGATGGCGCAACAACGAATGGTGTCCCCACAAAATCCTAGATTGGGAGCGAATGCCACCAAAGTTCCCCACGCTCATGTATAAATGGTGGACTTACAAAAGGACAAAAGAAACTTCATGTCGGTGGATAGGGTATGTATATAAAGGGTATAGGTTTTGAGGTCCACGGGGCCACACCAAGGCCGACACCGCATGCAAAAGAAGGCGAGTAGAAAGGTAATGTATATTATGAATATAATAAGTGTGCTGCTGATATAGCATGCAAAGGTTCTGCTCATTGTATTGGTCATAGAACAAAAAAAAATAAGGAAACTTCAATTTTTAAAAAGTTATAGTTGATCCTTTCAAGCATAATAACTCACAGTATGGTTTGCAAAACTGCTGAGGAGACGGCAGTGGAAGAAGCTTGTGGACTTAGAGATACAATACAATGTACATGAAAAATACATAAATATGCGTTTATAGAGCATCTTGGGAATAAAGGCAGAAGACAAACATTCAACCTTCAAGACGGTAGATCAGCCAATATGGATTCAGAAGAGATCAGTATAAAACACTGGAAACCGATGACCGAGGAATCTTGTAGCTGCGGAGCTGACGAGAATCATCAGGACTGCAGAGGGTGTGATGAGTTAATGTACTGTACATAGGGAAGAACACATTGCAGGGTCTCATTCTAAGTCAGTGATGGGCAATCTTTTGAGCTTGGTGTGTCAAAATTCGCCAAAAAACCGAGCATAACTCGGGTGGTGTGTCACCTTGGCAAAAAAAAACATAATTTTGTAGTTTAAATAACAAATATGTATAATTATTTAACTTCTAGGGTACTTTAATCCTAAATTGTGTGATTGATCCTACCATGTACTACAGTATGGCAGTATATGGGGATTTTCCAAATCATCTATTTATTACAATGTGCTGGACAATCTCTCAGCCTCCCGGCTACTGCACCTGGCCGTGTAGCAGCCGAGGATGAAACTTAACTCTCTGGTGGCCGCGTGTCACTGAAAATGGCTATGCGTGTCAGCACTGACACGTGTGTCATAGGTTGGCCATCACTGTTCTAAGTGAAGAAATACATTAAGAAAATTTTTTTTAGAATGTTACAATAATAATGTATTAGAGATGAGAATATGTGCCATAGTGAGTTGTGAGGATGTGCCATGAAAAAAAAAAAAAGAAGTAAGGTAGGAAGCCTGAAGCTTGGGAGTGAGGGTGTGTGAAAGAGGGGGAAAAAAATTAAGAGAATGTGAGCATGTGTAAAAACTAGGAGGGTCCGATAAAAAGCAAGCCGAGGGGGTCCAGAGTGTGAAGGAGTAAAGGTGGGTGGCTGAAGATATGAAATGCCGTATATAGCTCTGAAAGAAGGGGTGTGCAATAGATACTTTATGATTTTTTATAAAAACCTGTAAACAATAAGGCCCTTAGGAGATACACAGTCAAGAGTGTAAATCCATTTGGATTCCCTCTGCAATAACAATGAGGTGATGTTCCCACCCCTTGAGTTAGATAGAATCTTTTCCAGACCGATAACTCTCCCAATTTCTCTCCATGACAGTGGAAGAAATGCGCAGCTACCGATGTTAGGGGTTTACCTTTTTGTAGATCCGATGCGGCGTTGTTGACGTTAGACAAATGCTGTTGGAACCTTTTTCTCATTTCTTGGGTGGTTTGACCTACATAGATGAGAGGACAAGGACACAAAAGAACATAGATGACACCTTTAGATTTGCAATTAATATATTGCTTTATTCGGTGAGAAACCCGACTGTTGGGGTCCTCAAGTTGTTTCATACAGATTATCAGTGGGCACACAGTGCACTCACCACAAGGGTATGAGCCCTGTAGACGGGTGCCTCTTCCGAGTGTGGTGCCAGGTTGTTTGAAGTGGCTGGAGGTCAAGAAGTCACGAAGGTTCCTTGCACGTCTAGCCATTAATTGTGGTTTGTTCGAAATTATATGGGATAGACGTGAATCGCTCATCAGAATTGCCCAGTTTTTTGTGAGAATCTGGTAAATATCAGACCATTGATTATTGAATGTGGTCACTAACCATGGTTTTGTGTCCTTCTCCCGAACCCTCGTAGTGAGGAGATCACTGCAGTTGCTGTCATGTGCCCGTGTAAAGGCTTTGGAAATTACCTTTTTGGGATAACCACAGTTCTTGAGTCTGTCAAATCCAGCACATGTGCTCTAAATTCCGAATCTGAGCTACAATTGCGTTTCACTCTTAAAAATTGGCCAGTTGGTATGCCCGTTTTAAGGTGTTGAGGGTGAAAACTAGAAAAATGAAGTAAATTGTTAGTAGCCGTCTCTTTCCGGAACAGTGTGGTAGTTAAGGCTGGGTATGTGTGGTGGATGGTAACATCAAAAAATCAACAGCAGAGGTGGAGAAATAGGATGTGAGATGTATATGCCAGTGATTTTCAACCAGTGTGCCGTGGCACACTAGTGTGCCGCAACACATTGTCGGGTGTGCCGCAGGGAAGTTCTCCAAACTATGGTGCCCCCTGTGTTTTGTTTCACGGCAATGCGCAGTCACGGCTTCTTACAATGTAGGAAACGTGTACAATAACACATGCGCAAGCTTTGAACCTGGCGCGACAAAATGACGTCACCGAGGTCAGCGCATCATCCTGAGAGCGGAGAGACTCTCGCATTTGCCCACCGCCAAGGTAATGCCCATCAATAATGCTGATTATATTTTGCCTGAGTATATGAACTGTTGGCAGAATACTCAGCATATGAGCTGGTACTTTTAGTACTCCAGCAGTATACTGCATATAACAATGAGAAATTTAAAATGAGAAATACTATAGTTATGAGGCTGGAGTACTACAAGTACCAGCTCATATGCTGAGTATATGAGCCTCATGGCCATAGTACTTCTCATTGTACCCCTTTATTTTGCAGTATATGAGCCACATAATAATCAGCACCATATACTAAAAACAGGGAGAAACTGAGAACTGTTGAGGAAGAGCTTTTTTTCTTTCCACCATTCCTGCCAGGATATCCCTTTTGTGTTTATCGCCTTTTGTGTTTATTGCCTGTCCACAATAGGAGAACATAATCTATGTAGCGGTACCAGCCCGCTACATAGAGATTGAACATGTCTGATACATAGACAACCCTTTCCTCCCACCATCCTAGAAACAGGTTCGCGTAGGAGGGGACGCAACGTGCCCCCATGGCCGTACCCGAAACCTGCCTATAGAATGTATGGTCAAACACAAAGTAGTTTTGGTGTAGGATGTTGTGGAGTAAATCCAAGATAAAAGAATTGTGTCTTCTGTTGCATGAACACTGTCTATCTAGGAAGAAAGCCACCGCTTCCAAGCCTACCTTATGTTCGATTATTGTGTAGAGTGCTTCGACGTCTAGCGTCACCAAGAGGAGGTTCTCTGAAGTTCGAACATCCTGTAGTCTCTGAATTATATGCGTGGTGTCCCAAACAAAGGATGGCAATCTGAAAACAAGAAGTTGGAGATAAAAATCGATGTAGGTGCATAATTTTTCATTGAGGCTGCCTATGCCAGGGACTATGGGGCGGCCCGGTGGTGTAGTAAGTGATTTATGCACCTTAGGGAGCATGTAAAAAGTGGGAATTATCGGATGCTGTTAGAAATGTAAGTTCACTCTAGTTTATGATGCCCACTTGTGCCGCAGATGCAAGTAGACGATCAATCTTTTTTTTGAAGATGGCCGTAGGATCAGAGGGGAGAACAGTGTAAAAGTCGCGATTGCCCAGTTGTCTCAGGGCTTCCTTTTTATACATTTCAATAGGCCAAATAACGATGTTCCCCCCTTTGTCCGCTTCCTTTACGAGGAAATTTTTGTTGTTATTCAGATTATATAGTACTCTACGTTCAGGATAAATTCTGTGATCTGTTGTTATCAGTTGGTAGACTTTTGATATCCTGCATGGTACAATCGAAAAAAATTTGTAACAAGGGGAATAATTTTAAATTAGGTGTGCTTTGGGAAGGTGTTTTGTACGGAAATTTCTTTTTACCTGTGTCGTTGTTTTCTTCAAGAAGCTCTAATAGATCCAAAAACGTCTGTCTGTCCTCTTGCGGAAGTGTGTCCACCAGATTCGGTTGTGATACAATAATTTGAAGGCTACTTGCCTGCAAAAAAGGTATAAATCTTTAGTCAATTTGAATTTGTTTATTCGATTCATGGGTGAAAAGGACAGGCCCTTCTTTAGAACTTCTATCTCAGTGGTAGACAGATGGACAGAAGAAAGATTAATAATTTGTAAATTGTCAGACTCACCCGAGTCGTTTTTCTGGTCTAGGGGACAAGTCACGATGCCTTGGGCCTCTCTTTCTGCCATTAGACCCTTGTGGTTGTGTGGGGATGTCAGTCCAGGAATTGCCGGAGTCACTATAATCGGATGATTGTGAGTCCTGAGAGGCAGTAAAGTTGCCAGATGTAAAATGTCTGGGCCTCGGTTTAAATCTTTGTTTATTGCCCGTATGTGTCCGCATATAGATTTTACCTCGTCTTAGTCATCCTTATCCAGGGCAAATTTATCCTATTTCCCTTTGATGATGTCCTTTTCAAAGGAATCGATAATGTCCTTAAGTTTTGTACGAAATGGTCCAACTAAGCTAGAAGTAGTAGTCTAGTTTCTAGGTTTATTGATTTGTTCCCTCTGATGGTGTAGCAAATTACGATCATGGTCTAGTACAGTGGTGGCGAACCTATGGCACGGGTGCCAGAAGTGGCACTCTGACCCATTTCTGTGGGCACTCAGACCATTGCCCCAGTTCACAAAATTTGACCAAATCCACCAAATCTTCCTGCAGTCCCAGGCAACTTAAGAGCTGCTGCCTTCATTGCCATTTTAAAGTGACACTTCATTGTCTGTTTGGAACTGCAGGAAAAGTGGAAGGTGTTGACAGAACTGCAATATCTTTGGAGGTTCTCCTGCTGAACCCCCCATTCTTCCTCTACAGAGAGACCCTGGAGAGAAGCTACAATGAGAGTCTGAATTTGCCCTCCTTCTTTCAATTGTATCGGTGGCCTCAGGGGGCTGACACGATTGAAAGATGTGGAAGAACAGGTAGCAATAAGTTACTGCTTAAAAAGCCATGTAGGCACTTTAAGGTAAATAAGTGGATTTAGCTTGTAGTTTGGACACTCGGTCTCTAAAAGGTTCACCATCGCTGGTCTAGTAACATGTACATGTAACAAGCTTTATGTAGATTGATCAACTCGTTGGAGAGTCTATTGAAGTCCGTATTGGAGCTAAGGGAAGAAGTTTCTTGAAAAATGTCTCCAGTCAAGCTACTCCAAAGTGCCTGCCTGGCCTGCAAATCCATGGTGTGAATAAGCAAGTGCAATCTCCCCTACAGTCTGCTTGAAAGGATCAACTATAACTTTTTAAAAATTGAAGTTTCATTATTTTTTGTGTTCTATGACCAATACAATGAGCAGAACCTTTGCATGCTAAATCAGCAGCACACTTATTATATTCATAATATACATTACCTTTCTACTCGTCTTCTTTTGCGTGCGGTGTCAGCCTTGGTGTGGCTCCGTGCACCTCAAAACCTATACCAGTGATGGCTAACCTATGGCACTGGTGCCAGAGGTGGCACTCGGAGCCCTTTCTATATATATGGTTTAGTCGCCGTAATTTATGTGGCTGCATTCGCTGTGCCAACATCAATGTCGCCGACCACACTTGTATTGTTTTGCTAATTTGCACAAGAATATTGCCAAAGGGGAAGGAAAAAAAAAATATTTTTTTTTTAAGGGGATTTTTTTAATTAAATTTTTGAAAGCACATATGATTGATTGTTATTCTCAATTACACTATTAGTACCTTCCACTTTCTTGCGCCACCAGTTGGCACCACTTGGTGTCATTTGGAATGCAAGCTTTATCAACACGTCATCATGAGACGCGGCACTCACTACTAGGCGACACGTATAACCATTGCCTGGTATGATGTGGGCCGGATACACCCCCCCATTTCAGATTTCACTTCCGGGTCGCCGGCTCATCGGGTCATCACATGTCATACACAGCTGTTTCTTGATTGGTCCGCAGCTCCACATCATGGCTGCCGCACGCATTTAAGGTGAGTACATTTACTCTGTTGGATACCCCTGATGAAGCCAACGAGTTAGGCGATTCATGTGGGACGTTTTTCTCTGTGCTGGACAATCACTGGTAACATCTTTTATGTACTGAGCTTTATAGCAAAGTTTTATTGCCTATGTGTTGTAAGGCAGAGGTGCTACTCACTCAGCCACCATGCCACTCTTTCTTATATGTACTGCTCAACTTAGAAGGCTCATAATGCGGCGTACCATATGGAGTATTGACTATACAGTATATATCTGGAATTCGTCCAGGTATGAGCAGCATAAATATAAATAATAACTATCTTGAGGCTTCACATTCTCTTCCTCTTATTATAATTCGGCGTTTTATATATATCGATACCAGCAGGAGATATATATACTCAGCGCTAGCGCATAATGATAGAAGCCTTTAGATCGACTTTATTTTGAAACACCTCACTTGTATTTCTTTTTATTTACGGCATAATCGGGATTCCCGAATATATGACAGAAGGATTACGACTATATCTCATTAAACCGGATCTCCGATCATGTGACCTGTCATGTGACCTGTCATATGATCTGCCATGTGACCTGTCATGTGACATGCGTGGTAGTTACCACCCACACACCGTCCCCTTTGGAAGCATATCGACGTTCCAGGTAACTTGTTGCATCCAATCATGGACCTTACTTTCTAGAGGCGTGGCCTCCCGGAGGGGTATTTAAACAGGACCATCACACTATACACACACTTACCCCTGAGGAAGTCACCAGTTCAGGTGATGATACGTGTGTGGTCTGCCTTACTCCCTCCTCCCCCTTTTGGCTGCCCCTGCAACAGGTTTGCATTAACCTGTCACTCTCCTACTCTGGGACCACCCTTGGTATTGTATGACCAGGTTCAGGGACAACTTCATTCATGCACCTTATCTGCACAGGCCAATTTATGTACCTTGTTTACTGATTGTTTATACATGAATTACTATTGAGTATTGTACCTGTGTGCGGATATTAGATTGACCAACTTGGGATAGGGAGTATTTGGGCATCACTTGCCCTTGGTAGCTGTATACATCCGTTGGATGTATTTTTTAAGTGTTTTTAATCTTTTGATTGTCCTGTATGTAGTTACTTTATGAATTAATAAATTTTGTTATTGTTATATCCTGTATACGCATCCAGCTTTGTCTTTTGTTGTGGTTACATTATGTAGGACTGTATGTATTTATTAAGGGGGGGATGCAATAATAGGAATGTGTATATAGTTATTATGGAGGGTAAATAGCAATAATAGCAATGTTTATATAGTTATTATGGGGGGGGGGTGTATATAGCAATAATAGGAATGTGTATATAGTTATTATGGGGGGGGTGTATATAGCAATAATAGGAATGTGTATATATTTATTATGGGGGGGTGTATATAGCAATAATAGGAATGTGTATATAGTTATTATGATGGGGGTGTATATAGCAATAATAGGAATGTGTATATAGTTATTATGGGGGGGTGTATATAGCAATAATAGGAATGTGTATATAGTTATTATGGGGGGGTGTATATAGCAATAATAGGAATGTGTATATAGTTATTATGGGGGAGTGTATATAGCAATAATAGGAATGTGTATATAGTTATTATTAGGGGATTGTACATATTTATTATGGGGGTGTATATAGTTATTATGGGGGTGTCTATATAGCAATAATATGAATCTGTATAAAGTTATTATAGGGGTGTGTATATAGTTATAGGGGAACTGTATATAGTTATTATGGGGGGTGTATATAGTTGTTATAGGGGACTGTATCTAGTTATTATAGGGGGTTTGTATAGAGTTGTTATAGGGGGACTGTATATAGTTATTATAGGGGTGTATACAGGCAGTCCCCGGGTTACATACAAGATAGGGTCTGTAGGTTTGTTCTTAAGTTGAGTTTGTATGTAAGTCGGAACTGTATATTTTATCATTGTAATCCCAGCCAGAACTTTTTTGGTCTCTGTGACAATTGGATTTTAAAAATGTTGGCTTGTCATAAGAATCAATATTATCACTAAATCTTCATTGCAGACACCTGTGATAACTGTTTCAGCTGATCATTGTAGTCTAGGACTAAAGTACAATAAATAACCAATATATCCAGAGGTCCGTTTGTAACTATGGGTCGTATGTAAGTCAAGTGTTCTTAAGTAGGGGACCGCCTGTATAGTGATTGCTGGTGGAGCTGTATATGTAGTGATTGCTGGGGGAGCTGTATACCGTGATTGCTGGGGGAGCTGTATACCGTGATTGCTGGGGGAGCTGTATACCGTGATTGCTGGGGGAGCTGTATATAGTGACCATTTTATTTTATTGTACGGGTTGTTACGAATGTTGTGTTTTGTTTTTTTTTTGGTGATTTTCACTTTTTTCATGTTTTATTTGATTACTGCATGGGATGGGACTTAAGGGGACTTTTATTCTTTTTTAATAATTTTTTTTTTAAACTTTTTTTTTTACTGTTTTATTTTGGCACATGAACAAGTGATCATTTGATTACATAGTCAGCCTATGCATTCTGACAGACAGCAACTATAGGCAGCCCTGGGGTCCTGATCGGTACTCAGGGATGCCATGGTAACGAAAGGCACCTCCTGCCCTGCACCATAGACGCTGCGATCACTATGACCACGGCGTCTATAGAGTTAAACAGTCAGGATAGCAATAGTCGCGATCCCGGCTATTACTGCGGGATCCCGGCTACCACGTACTGCCGGGATCCTGAGCCCGGGCGATCGCCATGACGTGATTCTATGTCAAGGTGTGGGAACGACCCGCATCCTATGACATAGAATCACGTCAAAGTGCGGAAAGGGGTTAAATTGCCAAAATAATAAATAAATAAATATTGTATAGTCTATGAACCCCTTCCTGACTCGAGCTGTAATAGAACGGTGTGGCGGGAAGCAACTCGCCAACACGGTGCAGACACAGTGATCGGGGCAAAATGGCTGCTGTTCCTGACGGCCATCCATCCTGCCCCATGGACCAAAGGGGTTTGGTCGCCCCCAGCACCCCTCCCCGCCCAGTTCAGGATCAGACCAGTCTATAGCATCGACTTTACTGTAGACACGGTGATCGGGCAAGGTGGCGGCTGTTCCTGACAGGGGTTTCGCTGCCCCCCTCTGTTCATGTTCGCCGCTATTGGCTGGTCGATCTGGACCAGCCAATAGCAGCAATATACGTCACAATGGGCATCGCTGGGGTGAATAAGAGCAACACTCGCAGATAATTGTTTCTGTCTAGAACAGCACCAATCATCATTGGTAGGGGCCATGTCTGCCATCTACAAGAGAACTCCAATTGACCAATCTGTGCATCCACTGCTGGAGAAGGGTTACCACTTGTATGTGGATTACTTTTATCCCAGCGTTCCTGTTCCCGACACCGTACAACACCCTATGGAAAATGAAGATATGGTACAAAAGCGTTGGCCGTGTAGATGATGCCATGTATCCCTATTGAGAGGCGCTCACCTCCTCCTCCTCTCCCTGTGCACTGCCGTTGCCCGCTACGGTACGGTTCAGGCAGGCAAAGGCAGTGTGAATGTAGCCTTACACATTTTTGGGGGTTATCATATTTTTTTATTCCCTGTGGCTATAAAAAATTATGGGTAAAAATGACCTTTATAGGAAAATGTTAACCTTTTTCCTTTTTAGGGACTAATTAAATCAAACACCCTTATGGGCAAATACACATATTACATCTTTCTAAATTCTCCAAGGGGTGTACTTTCCTAAATGGTGTCACTTGTTGGGGTTCTCCTCTGTTTTGTACCACTAGGGCTCTCCAAATGCATGTAAAGGAAGTGTGTCAAATTTGGCTTCCAAAACGCGAGCGTCCCTCCTGAGCCCTACTGTGTACCCTTACAATATTTTATATGCACCTATGGGGAATTTTATACTCGGGAGAAATAGTAGTACGGACTTGTGGGGGGTTGTTTCATCTTTAATCCCCTATAGCAGTAATGGTGAACCTTTTAGACCGAGTGCCCAAACTACAACCAAAATCCACTTATTTACCGTGAAGTGCCAACCTAGCATTTTAAGTAGTAACTTATTGCTACCTGTTCTTTCACATCTTTCAATTGTATCAACCGTCTGAGGCCACCAATACAGTTGAAAAAAGGAGGGCAAATGCAGAATATCATTGTCACTTCTCTCCTGGGTCTCTCTGTGCAGGAAGAATGGTGGGTCCAGTAGGATTACCTCCAAAGATAATGCTCTTCTTTCAACACCACCTCCCTTTACAAATAGTTCCAAACTGGTAATGAAGTGTCGCTATAAAATAGCGCTGAGAGCAACATGTAGGCAAGTTGCCTACGACTGCAGGAAGATTTGATGGATTTGGTCCTGTTTGGAGAACTCTGTCCTGGGGTGAAGGCCTGAGTGCCCACAGAAAGGGCTCTGAGTGCCAGCACTGGCACCCGTGCCATAGGTTCGCCACCACTGCCCTATAGCTTACAAAAATAAGGACTAAAATTAACTTTTTTGGGAAAATTTTCATCTTTTTCCTTTTTAGGGCATAATTGAATGAAACACGTGCCGGGGCAAATACACATATTACACCTTGCTAAATTCTCAGACGGGTGGACTTTCCAAAATGGTGTCACTTGTTGGGACTTTGCTCTGTTTTGGTACCACTAGGGCTCTCCAAATGTATCCTGACACTTTTTCAGCTATATTTGTCCTCCAAAAACAAAACAACGCTCTTTCCCTACCAAGTGCCCCCCTGTGCCCGTACAGAAGGGTACAGTGAAAAAATGGGTATTGGCATACACAGGAGGAATTGCACTAAACATGTGAAAAGCTGCCAGCTGCGATTTGTTTCTATGCCAGTCCTTGCCTGCCGTAGAATAAACACTGTGCAGCCGCCTGCCACGATACATCAAGAGGCGGAAGCCCCCTATGGACAAGAATATAACTACTATAATACTGCCCTCTATGTACAAGAATATAACTACTATAATACTGCCCCCTATGTACAAGAATACAACTACTATAATACTGTCCTCTATGTACAAGAATATAACTACTACCATACAGCTCCCTATGTACAAGAATATAACTACTATAATACTGCCCCCTATGTACAAGAATATAACTACTATAATCCTGCCTCCTATGTACAGGAATATAACTACTATAATACTGCCCCCTATGTATAAGAATATAACTACTATAATACTGTCCTCTATGTACAAGAATATAACTACTATAATGGAAAAATTAGAAAAACAAACAAAAGCACCAGCAGCAGGCAAAAGTAGAAAAAAGTAAAAAACGAGATTTATTGAAGAATCATTGAAAATATGCGATCACATAGTAAAAAAAAAAAAAAACACTTTTCCTGTTTTTTACTGTGATCGCATATTTTTAATGATTCTTCAATGAATTTAGTTTTTTACTTTTTTCTACTTTTGCCTGCTGTTTGTTTTTCAAATTTTTCCATTACTTGCACCTTCCGGGACCGGACCAGTCTTTCCATCCTGGCACGGCACCTACTGGAACTGCACACTAAGTTGAGCTGACACATTCTTTTTTGCTTTATTTCCATAACTTCTATAATACTGTCCTCTATGTACAAGAATATAACTACTATAATACTGCCCTCTATGGATAAGAATATAACTACTATAATACTGCCCTCTATGTACAAGAATATAACTACTATAATACTGTCCCGTATGTACAGGAATATAACTACTATAATAGTTCTATTCCCCCCTACCCTCCTGTCCAGTTCTAGTTTCCCCTTCTGCCCCAGTTCTAGTTCCTTTCCTCCCTAGTTCTCCCCCCTTGCAGCCCCCAGTTCTAGTTCCCTCTGCTGCCCACTGTTCTAGTTGACCCCTCCCCCCAGTCCCCCCCCTGCTGCCCCCATGTACTAATTCACCTCTCCCCCCCGCTGCCCCCTGTTCCAGTTCCTCTCCTCCCCCTCTGCTGCCCCCTGTTCTAGTTCCCCTCTCCTCCCTAGTCCCCCCCCCACGCTGCCCCCTGTTCTAGTTCCCTTCTTCTCCCCCCTGCTGCCCCCGTTCTAGTTCCCCCTCTAGTTCTTCCCTTCCCCTCTTCTAGTTCCCCTCCCCTGCTGCCCCCTGTTCTAATTCTCCACCCCCCCCTAGTTCTCCCTTCCTCTGTCCTAGTTCCCCTCTCCCCCTGTTCTAGTTCCCCTCTTCTCCCCCCTAGTTCTCCCCTCCCCCTGTTCTAGTTCCCCTCTCCTCACTAGTTCTCCCCTCCCCTGATCTATTTCCCCTCTTCTCCCCCCTGCTGCCCCCGTTCTATTTCCCCTCTTCTCCCCCTTGCTGCTTCCGTTCTAGTTCCCCTCTCCCCCGTAGTTCTTTCCTCCCCCTGTTCTAGTTCCCCTCTCCTCCCCTTGACTGCCCCCCTTTTCTAGTTCCCCTACCACCTGCTGCCCCCCTGTTCTAGTACCCTTCTTCTCCCCTTTGCTGCCCCCTGTTCTAGTTCTCTTCTCCCCTTTGCTGCCCCCTGTTCTAGTTCCCCTCTCCCCCCTTGTTGCCCCACTGTTCTAGTTCCCCTCCCCCCTGCTGCCCCCTGTTCTGTGTTACTGAGGTAGCTGTGTTACTGTGGATGAGGTGGCTGTATGTAGTTGTGTTACTGGGGATGAGGCGGCTGTATTTATATGTGTTATTTGGGGCAAGGTGGCTGTATGTAGATGTGTTACTAGAGGCGAGGCGGCTGTATGTATCTGTTCTAGATCCCATCTCCACCTTGCTGCCCCCCTGTTCTAGTTCCCCTTTTCTGCCCCCCGTCCTAGTTCTCCTCTCCCACCCCTTGTTGCCCCCCTGTTCTAATTCCCCTATCCCCCCTTGTTGCCCCCCTGTTCTAGTTCCCATCTCCCCCTGTTCTAGTTCCCCCCCTAATGCCCCTCTGTTCTAGTTCCCATCCTGCCCCTGCTGCACCCCTGTTCTAATTCTCCAACCCCCCTAGTTCTCCCTTCCTCTGTCCTAGTTCCCCTCTCCCCCTGCTATCCCCCTGTTCTAGTTCCCCTCTTCTCCCCCCTAGTTCTCCCCTCCCCCTGTTCTAACTCTCCCTTCCTCCCCTTGGCTGCCCCCCTGTTCTAGTTCCCCTCTCCTCCCCCGCTGCTGCCCTCTGTTCTAGTTCCCCTCTCCTCCCTAGTTCTCCCCTCCCCTGATCTATTTCCCCTCTTCTCCCCCCTGCTGCCCCTGTTCTATTTCCCCTCTTCTCCCCCTTGCTGCTTCCGTTCTAGTTCCCCTCTCCCCCGTAGTTCTTTCCTCCCCCTGTTCTAGTTCTCCTCTCCTCCTCTTGGCTGCCCCCCTTTTCTAGTTCCCCTCTCCCCCTAGTTCCCCCACCACCTGCTGCCCCCCTGTTCTAGTACCCCTCTTCTCCCCTTTGCTGCCCCCTGTTCTAGTACCCCTCTTCTCCCCTTTGCTGCCCCCTGTTCTAGTTCTCTTCTCCCCTTTGCTGCCCCCTGTTCTAGTTCTCTTCTCCCCTTTGCTGCCCCCTGTTCTAGTTCTCTTCTCCCCTTTGCTGCCCCCTGTTCTAGTTCCCTTCTCCCCTTTGCTGCCCCCTGTTCTAGTTCCCCTCTCCCCCCTTGTTGCCCCACTGTTCTAGTTCCCCTCTCCCCCCTGCAGCCCCCCTGTTCTAGTTCCCCCCCTGCTGCCCCACTGTTCTAGTTCCCCTCCCCCCTGCTGCCCCCTTTTCTGTGTTACTGTGGATGAGGTGGCTGTATGTAGTTGTGTTACTGGGGATGAGGCGGCTGTATTTAGATGTGTTATTTGGGGCAAGGTGGCTGTATGTAGATGTGTTACTAGAGGCGAGGCGGCTGTATGTATCTGTTCTAGATCCCATCTCCACCTTGCTGCCCCCCTGTTCTAGTTCCCCTTTTCTGCCCCCCGTCCTAGTTCTCCTCTCCCACCCCTTGTTGCCCCCCTGTTCTAGTTCCCATCTCCCCCTGTTCTAGTTTCCCCCTAATGCCCCTCTGTTCTAGTTCCCCTCCCCCCTAGTTCTCCCTTCCTCTGTCCTAGTTCCCCTCTCCCCCTGCTGTCCCCCTGTTCTAGTTCCCCTCTTCTCCCCCCTAGTTCTCCCCTCCCCCTGTTCTAGTTCTCCCCTCCTCCCCTTGGTTGCTCACCTGTTCTAATTCCCCTCTTCTCCCCTTTGCTGCCCCACTGTTCTAGTTCTCCTCTCCCACCCCTGCTGCCCCCTGTTCTAGTTCCCCTCTCCCCCCTTGTTGCCCCACTGCTCTAGTTCCCATCTCCCTCTTGCTACCCCCCTGTTCTAGTTCCCCTCTTCTCCCCTTTGCTACCCCCCTGTTCTAGTTCCCCTCTTCTCCCCTTTGCTACCCCCTGTTCTAGTTCCCCTCTTCTTCCCTTTGCTGCCCCCCTGTCCTAGTTCTCCTCTCCCACCCCTGCAGCCCCCCCGTTCATGTTCCCCCCTGCTGCCCCACTGTTCTGGTTCCCCCCCGCCCTAGTTCCCATCTCCCCCTGTTCTAGTTCCCCCCCTGCTGCCCCCTGTTCTAGTTCCCCTTCCCCATGCTGCCTCCTGTTCTAGTTCCCCTCTCCTCCCCCTTGCTGCCCTGTTCTAGTTCCCGTCCCCCCTTGCAGGCCCCCTGTTCTAGTTCCCCTCTCCCCCCTTGTTGCCCCCCTGTTCTAGTTCCCCTCTCTCCCCTGCAGCCCCCCTGTTCTAGTTCCCCTCTCTCCCCTGCAGCCCCCCTGTTCTAGTTCCCCCTCTTGCTGCCCCCCTGTTCTAGTTCCCCCCTACTGCCTCCCTGTTCTAGTTCCCATCTCCCTCTTTCTACCCCCCTGTCCTAGTTCTCCTATCCCACCCCTGCTGCCCCCGTTCTAGTTCCCCTCTCCCCCCTTGCTGCCCCACTGTTCTAGTTCCCTTCTCCCCCCTTGTTCTCCCCTCCCCCTGTTCTAGTTCCCCTCTTCTCCCCTTTGCTGCCCCACTGTTCTAGTTCTCCTCTCCCACCCCTGCTGCCCCACTGTTCTAGTTCCCCCCCCTGCTGCCCCACTGTTCTAGCCCCCCCCCTGCTGCCCCACTGTTCTAGTTCCCATCTCCCTCTTGCTACCCCCCTGTTCTAGTTCCCCTCTTCTCCACTTTGCTGCCCCTGTCCTAGTTCTCCTCTCTCACCCCTGCTGCCCCCCTGTTCTAGTTCCCCTCTCCCTCCTAGTTCTCCCCTCCCCCTGTTCTAGTTCTCCTTTCCTCCCCTTGGCTGCCCCCTGTTCTAGTTCTCCTCTTCTCCCCTTGGCTGCCCCACTGTTCTAGTTCCCCTCTTCTTCCCTTTGCTGCCCCACTGTTCTAGTTCCCCTCTTCTTCCCTTTGCTGCCCCACTGTTCTAGTTCCTCCCCCTGCTGCCCCACTGTTCTAGTTCCTCCCCCTGCTGCCCCACTGTTCTAGTTCCTCCCCCTGCTGCCCCACTGTTCTAGTTCCTCCCCCTGCTGCCCCACTGTTCTAGTTCCTCCCCCTGCTGCCCCACTGTTCTAGTTCCTCCCCCTGCTGCCCCACTGTTCTAGTTCCTCCCCCTGCTGCCCCACTGTTCTAGTTCCTCCCCCTGCTGCCCCACTGTTCTAGTTCCCCTCCCCTTGCTGTCCCACTGTCCTAGTTCTCCTCTCCCACCCC
This sequence comes from Engystomops pustulosus, assembly GCF_040894005.1. NCBI lineage: Eukaryota > Metazoa > Chordata > Amphibia > Anura > Leptodactylidae > Engystomops > Engystomops pustulosus. Next base: position 62,209,546 of record NC_092416.1, on the reverse strand, counting down.
TGCTGCCCCCCTGTTCTAGTTTCCATCTGCCCCCTGCTGCCCCACTGTTCTAGTCCCCCCCCCCCTGCTGCCCCACTGTTCTAGTCCCCCCCCCTGCTGCCCCACTGTTCTAGTCCCCCCCCCCTGCTGCCCCACTGTTCTAGTTCCCCTCCCCTTGCTGTCCCCTTGTCCTAGTTCTCCTCTCCCACCCCTGCTGCCCCACTGTTCTAGTTCCTCCCCCCTGCTGCCCCACTGTTCTAGTTCCTCCCCCTGCTGCCCCACTGTTCTAGTTCCTCCCCCTGCTGCCCCACTGTTCTAGTTCCTCCCCCTGCTGCCCCACTGTTCTAGTTCCTCCCCCTGCTGCCCCACTGTTCTAGTTCCTCCCCCTGCTGCCCCACTGTTCTAGTTCCTCCCCCTGCTGCCCCACTGTTCTAGTTCCTCCCCCTGCTGCCCCACTGTTCTAGTTCCTCCCCCTGCTGCCCCACTGTTCTAGTTCCTCCCCCTGCTGCTCCACTGTTCTAGTTCCTCCCCCTGCTGCTCCACTGTTCTAGTTCCTCCCCCTGCTGCTCCACTGTTCTAGTTCCTCCCCCTGCTGCCCCACTGTTCTAGTTCCTCCCCCTGCTGCCCCACTGTTCTAGTTCCCCTCCCCTTGCTGTCCCCCTGTCCTAGTTCTCCTCTCCCACCCCTGCTGCCCCCTGTTCTAGTTTCCCTCTCCCCCCTGCTGCCCCACTGTTCTAGTTCCCCCCCCCCCCCCTGCTGCCCCACTGTTCTAGTTCCCCCCCCCCCCCCCTGCTGCTCCCCTGTTCTGGTTCGCCCCCCCCCCTGCTGACCCCCTTTCCCCCCTGATCTAGTTTCCCTCATCTGTGTCCTGTTGGAGTCTGTATAGAGGAGAAGCAGAGGGTCATGTGATGATGACATCATCACAGGTCCTCCAGCTTCCCCTGTATACAGCAGGAAGGTCCTGCACACCTTACTTAACACATCTTTTATTCCATTTTTGCCTCAAATCGCAAGGGGGGCAGGATGCGTGACCGCCTGATGTCATCATTTAGCAGCCGCGCATCCTGGGTCAAAGTGTGACGCGCATTGGGAAAGTGTCCCGGCCACATTGCACTGTGACTTTCAATGGCATTGGCATCTCACAGATGCCGATGCCATTGATCAAGTTCCATCCGGGTGGTCATGGTGCACGAGTGGTCGATGGCGGAGGCATTGTGGCAGATTTACTTAACCGGTCCATTCGCGATCCAGCGGCGCGTTCTCTGTGCTGGATTCGGGTCCGACCGGGATTTATTAAGGTAGTTCCTCCGCCATCCACCAGGTGGCGCTGCTGCGCTGAAAAGCATCGGAACGCACTGGAGTTCACCGGCTCGGGCTGAGTGAAGGTAAGTGCAAGCTCCGCGACAGATTTCTTGTTTTAAATGTGACAGTTTTTCCGAATCCGTCTGGTTTTCGTGCGGCCACGTCCCCCGATTTCTGTCGCGTGGATGCCAGCGCCGATGCGCCACAATCCGATCGCGTGCGCCAAAATCCCAGGGCAATTCAGGGGAAATCGGTGCAAATCGGAAATATTCGGGTAACACGTTGGGAAAACGCGAATCGGGCCCTTAGTAAATGACCCCCATTGTGTTCTTTTACTAGAACTGGCAAGGGCCTCCTATCAGGACAGAGGGCCCTGCCATAGAGCCAGGTGCCAGAGCCCACCGAAGGAATCTGATAATCTTACCACATTGTCACCCCACAGAACTAGAGGGATCATAATGGGGCACATTTCCTTACCCGGCCCCCGAGTTCACCGAAAATGCATTGTTTAACAAGAATGCACTGTGCCGTGATTCACTAAGGTCGTGCGTCCGAGATCCTGCATGTGTCGCTTCCCCTCTCAGTTCCGCCAGAGTTCACCTTCTTTTTCCTGTTGCATGTAAGATTCTTGCGTCACAATTTGAATCTTAAATCCCGAGCTCAGTTGGATCGTCCGAATGCGCATCCCTCATTTCTGTCACATGAAAGCCATCGCAGCTGCGCCAAAAACGGCTCATGTGCGACACGATCCCAGTGCAAACCCCTGTTAAACACCTGTCAAAGCTGCGCAAATCCTGAAAACGGCGAACAGTCCGACGAAAGTGCGATCCACGACCCTTAGTAAATAAGCCCCAATGCGTCTTCTTGGAAAAGCCCCGCCTACACCCTGGGATTTTTTTACACTGAGCACCATAGAGTGTGATAGGAGCTAAAACAGCAATAAATTGTAAAGTAAAGGGTTATAATGATCTTTATTGTGTTAACATCACTAGGGGATTGAAATGTGAGAATGTTCTTTCAGAGGAAGACCCCTTTAACCCCTTAAGGACAGGGCCCTTTTTAGTATTTGCATTTTCATTTTTCACTCCCCACCTTCAAAAATCTATAACTTCTTTTTTATTTTTCCATGTAAAGTGCTCTGTTTGTTTGGGCTTGTTTTCTGCATAACAAATTGCACTTCTTATTGGTGATTTTTATTATTCCATGCCGTGTACTGGGAAGTGGGAAAAAAATTCTGAATGCAATGAAAATGATGAAAAAATTAATTTGCGCCATATTCTTGTGGGCTTGGATTTTACAGCTTTCACTGAGCGCCCCAAATGACATGTCTACTTTATCCGGTGGGGGGGCGGTATGATCACGAGGATACCAAATTTGTATAGGTTTTATAACGTTTTCATAAATTTACAAAAGTTAACCTTCTATACAAAAAAAAAAAAATCTTCATTTTGCCGTCTTCTGGCGCTCATAACTTTTTCATATTTCAGTGCATGGAGCTGTGGGTGGAGTCATTTTTTGCAACTTTTGATGACATTTTTAATGCTATCATTTTGACCACTGTACGGCCTTTTGATCACTTTTATAGAATTTTTTATATTTTTCAAAATGGCAAAAAAGTGGCACTTTCGACTTTGGGCACTAATTTCCGTTACTGGGTTAACCATTTGCAAAAATTATATTTTGATATATCGGACATTTTGGGACGCGATGATACCAAACATGTTTATGATTCTTACTGTTTATTTGCTTTTATATGAGATCTAGGGAAAGCGGGGTGATTTAAACTTTTACTTTTTTTTACTATTTTTTCATTTTTTTTTTAAATGTTTTTCACATTATTTCAGATCCTCCAGGGTAATGTATCCCTGCAGGGTCTGATTGGTAATACTATATACTGCAATACTACTATATTGCAGTATATAGCAGTTCTACTATGATTTCTAATAGCCTGCCATCTGCTGGCTATTACAGATCATTCCACATGGCAAGCCTAGGAGTCTCAATGAGACTGTATGCTGCCATTCCAACCGATGACGTCACAGGTGGGCAGCGGTTGGCCATCCAAGATGGCGGCGCCCAGGTAAAGTTAAGTTAGGTGCCCCGGTCGGGTTCGACCGTGGCATTTAACAGGTTAACTGCCACGATCGGTGCCAGCACCGACCACGGCAGTAACAGGTGGGCGTCAGCCATCACTCGCTGTGTATGGAGAGAGCTCAGCTCGTAAGCTCTCTCCATACACACTTCGCAGCATGAGGACGATATCGTTTGTCATCGGTCATGAAGGTGTTAAAACAAAAAAGAGGTTCTATTTGGAATTTTTACATTTTGACAATAAAATGATTGTTTAGTCCTAAAATTTACACATTCATGCAGGATAAAATGATGCAATGGTGCAATTTTTCTTGTCTGTCTAGAGCACCAAAATGCCTCGTCCCAGCCCTTCTGGGCCACTAAGTAAAACTATTGACCTTTTATAAAAGCATCCCAGGATGTGAGCCTTCAGCGCTTCTAGCAGGTGGCAGGTCCTGAAGCAGAAGATAACTGTGTGCGCTGGAAGGTCCAGGTTAGCAGGAGACACAGATGATGGTGCAAGACAATGACGCAGTGAAAAAGGCAGAGTGCACAGCACACACACAGTTCTTCTGCTTCAGCCAAGGACCTGCCGACTGCTAGCGGCACTCAAACAGTAGTGTGTTCCTTTGCAGATAAAAACCTTTGGTTGGGGGCCCAGTCAGATGTGTTCGCCCCCCACCGTGTGCTGAAACCGTGAGTACACCACTGATTTTGTCCAATGCATTTCAATATACAACGAAACCATTTTGTGATTGCAGCTTGACTGGATGACGTTACATTATCGCACCATTGCATTTTTATCGGCTCTTTGCTTTTTCTCTGTATATAAATCAGAGGATGCCGGCAGAGTTGATGTCCCGGTGTATGGTGTATTGGTTGAAATCCAGGGTGAAATGGATCCACTTGTCTGCATAAGGCTGACGGCACACGTGGTGCTTTGAATCCGTTTTTGGGCTGTTTTTAAGCAATCCGTCAAAAAACGCACCATTGCGGGTGCAATTAAAACGGGTCAAAAATGGATGCGTTTTTTTAAACGCATGTGCCGCCGGCCTATGGCCCCTTTTATTCTTGCGTTGCAGTTTGTTACATCAGTTTGTAGCACATGAAAAACGGATGTTTTTGCCTGCGATTTTTCATCAGTTTTTTAGCAGATTCATTTGCATTTTGAGCAGAGGATAGATGGTGGATCTCTTGTACAGGGGTGCAGAGGCTGCAGACTCCCCTCCCCATCTCCAGTTACCATAGGTCTGTAGTAGTGATGGAAAGTCCGACTCTTCTTAGTGAGCTGGATGTTTAGCCTCCACTCAATAATTAGAGCCGGCTCTTATGGCTTCTGAACGGCTCCCTATTAAATATATAATGGGGGGCCTCAAGCCAGCCAGTTCCCCACTCCATATCGGAGTGGGTTAAAGAGGGGCATGGTGGGTCGTTTTTGGGGTGGGGTTTAGTGAGCCCAGTTTTTGGCCCATTTTTCAGCAGTCCGTCAAAAAAACACATGCATTTAAAAATGCATACATTTTTTTCAAAACGCATGCGTTTTTGACTAGTTTTTCCAATTTATCTCAATTAAAGCGGGTCAAAAACAGATACGTTTTTTAACTGACTGCTTAAAAACAGCCCAAAACGGGTTCAAAACACCACGTGTGCCGCCGGCCTTGGAGCACAAGGTCTTGGAATCTTGCTCTCTTACAGAACACACCTCTTTACCACCAGCTCTCTCTAGAGAGCACAGGTCTATCATCAGAGACGGAGTGACCAGAGACAGCGTCTGTGCACCTCCAGTACAGACACTTAACCAACCCAGGGCAAAGCTGCAGCTTCCAGTATTGGACAGCTACATCCCAGCCTGTATCTAGTACCAGGCTGGTGAATCTATTCCTGAGGATCACTCTCCATGACCATTCCAGTAATCCGGAATATCCAACAATCCGGCACTGCTTGGCTGGTTTTAGCTGATGACAATGAGTCTAAGGACATGGATTTCATAACTTGAGCGGCCATCCCTTTTTATGTAGAATTGTAATTCAATTTATGTGTGTAATATTCTAATAAACAAAAATGTATATGGAATTATATATACACATACATTGACTGAAATCCTGGGTGAAGTGGCTCTGCCTTTAATGCTCATTGCCAAAACATGATAAAAGTGCATATGTATACAAAATAGGGAACTATAAGGGTATAAAACTGTGTGAAAAAATGCATCATAATACATTTACCCTATACAGTATAGAGAGGGGTCCAAGCCACTGTAACACTATGGAGAACATTTATTAAGGACCTTGCACCAGTTTTCTGTCAGTCTTCGACACATTCTTTTACATACAAACTGCTTGCACATGTATTTAAGAAGTGTCAGCGCAACTCATCTGTGTCCGGCTGCACTACACCCGATGCAACACAAATTTCTGTACATAAAGGGGGGTTCCGGTGCACAGTTGGAGCGTGCGCCACATTTATCATTCAGAGTACGACAGAAGGTTATCGCACGCCCCGTGTTAAAAGTGCACCAAAAAAATGTGGTGTACTCTGTCAGAGCAGCGCAGAGGGCACTAGTTTCATAAAGAAATCCTGAATATGGTGCCCCCTGCCCACTCCACAGGCAAACTGCACATGCTGTGTACATGTTTATGTAAGGCAGTGTAGGCCACTTATCTAAAACCGCAAAATCATTCACTCCTCCTGTATCTGCCTTGTTATTTTCGAACATTTGATTAAATGTACCTGGTACCAACGAACAACTGTAGTTTCTAAAAGTTAAAGGAAACCTACCATTTCAAATGGTAGGTTTAAGCTGTAAACACCGAGCACCAGCTCAGGGTGAGCTGGTGCCGGTGCTTAGTTTCGTTAGTGTTAAAACCGCGGTATCGCGGTTTTAACACTTTTTAAACTTTATAGCAGAAACTGCTTCGGCGCTGCGTGCGCACGATCGTGCGCACGCCTACATAGGAAATGCCGCAGGCGTTGCGCGCGCACGGTCGCGCGCAGCGCCGAAGCGGCTTCTGCTATAAAGTTTAAAAAGTGTTAAAACCGCGATACCGCGGTTTTAACACTAACGAAACTAAGCACCGGCACCAGCTCACCCTGAGCTGGTGCTCGGTGTTTACAGCTTAAACCTACCATTTGAAATGGTAGGTTTCCTTTAAGGGTGGCAGCAGAATTAATTTTTTTTTTTTTTTACTTGAAATGCATTTTCCATTCACATATACTATTATTGTGGGTACACATTGTAAATTGTCTTATGTTGTATTTAGGTTTAAAATGACAGCAGGAGCAGTTACCCCAAAGGGTGAGAGGTAACAAATCACCATTAATGTCGCTGGTACATGCACAGAGCACAGCAGCATCACAACATTGGGGGGGAAATCACACCAGGTCACTAGTGGGTGACTATATACCTGCACTGACCTCATGACTTAATAGACTTCTGCTAATAGTGTAATTCAGGTAGTAAGATGGGAACTGCTCATTAAGTGCAGACAGGGTAAGGACGGTTTTGCCCAGAATATCAGGGAGATGTAAGACACAATGCAGACCCCCAGTATAGGATTAAACAACCCCCCCCCCAACCCTCCCCCCCCCTTCCTTTATCTATTATTAAAAGAGAGGTTCATTCCACATAGACAGGTGAGGTTCTTAGGGCGCATCTCACGTGGGAAGATGTAGGAGCAAAGGCAATGAAGACAGTAGGTGAGAAAAACATACAGATAAACCAGACAACCCCATTCATTGTGGGATAATTATCATTAGGACGGCTCCTTGGCCCAGTTCCATGACTTTGGCCCTTTAATAATCAATAGTATCAGCCACATTTAAAAATAAAAACTGCTAAAAAATTGTAGAATGATTTTTAAAATATCACAATTCTAGAAGTGAAGTTGAGTGACAATGGGGCATATTTACTTACCTGTCCCGTCGTAATCCCCGAGGTGCATTGTCTGATGAGGATTCGGAGCTGTTGCGATTTACTAAGATCGTGCGTCCATTTTCCAGCATGTATCCCTTCCCGGCGCAAGTGCGCTGGAGTTCACCATCTTCTTCCCGATGCATGTAAGTGCATGGTTGCAACACAATTTTGATTGTTAAATCCCGCGCTTAATCCGAATCAGGCGGGCTGTCCGACGGCCACGCCCCCTGATTTGTGTCGCATGAAAGTCGGTACGATTGCACCAAAATCCAATTGTGTGCACCAAAAACCCCAGTTAAATGCAGCGGAAAATGGAAAAAGTCGGGAAACCTGACGAAAATGCCGTCTGCGGACCCTCAGTAAATGTGCCCCTGTGTGACTTTTTTTTTTCCAGTCATAAATCTGGGTTTACAGGGTGTTGCACAAAATGCGCTGCCAAAAAATCAAGAAAATCCTATGATCAATGTTCCCCATTTTGTCAGCTACTCCTAAAGTATTCTGAGGTTCTTGGCGCACAATTTGATTACGTTGTGCGAGCCCATCTGCCACGTCAAGGCGACCTCATTCAGATGGGTCCCTACACTAAGACTATTTTCTTTTGTATAACAGGATCGCTTTACACTAAATAGTAATATAGAAGTAACAAATTACATGAAATAACTTCTGTTATACATAGTAGTGTTAGTGTAGGGACCCACCAGTAGGAGGAGGGAAGTGCGTCAGATAGGTGCATAACAGAGGGTAATATAAGAAATCAGAACTTCATTTGTGTAATTGTATAACCAAACTGGGTACAATTGGTAAGTGATTGTATAGTCAGTCTCTGTAGAGGAAAGACTGTATTTAGTGTATTAGTTTTAAAATGTCAGTAAAATTGAATATCTAAGGAGTAGATTATGTTTAACTTCTTAAAAGTGTCTGTCAAGGCCTTAGATACTTATGATCTTTCCATGGGACAGCTCTGACACCATTATGCACATTTTGTAGTAGTGGAATCAGGTTACTATAGGTAAGATCCAGCTGAGCAGTAGTTTAGAGTGAACCTGTCACCAGGAATGCCAATTTTACCTGGTGACAGGTTGCAATAACTTATACTATGCTGATCTTAAAAACCTTTGTCACTATTGTAAATCATTTCAATAGTTTATATGAGTCTAATTCACATTACTTGGCTCCCTGCCAGCAGAATGTGGTAAATCCTGGGGAAGGGGGCAGCTGCAGCCTGTGTGTGCCTGTGTCAGTCTCCTCTCCTGGACACTCATGTATTTCCCTCCCCCTCCCCACTCCCTGTCATGTACATTGAGAGGGCAGGGAGGGGGATGATGTGGGGGAGAGGTAGAATGCATGAGGAGACACGGGAACACACAGGCTGTAGCTGCCCCCTTCCCAGGATTCTATACACACTCCAGGCTCAGAGCCAGGTAAAGTAAAATAATCTTATATTCTGCTGAAATGATTCAGAAGATGACAAATGGATATTTCAAATCAACATAGCATAGGGTATTAGAACCTGTCAACAGTTAAAATTCACATCCCCGCTGATAGGTTTGCTTTAAAGTCCAAATATGAACACATCCAGATGTGTTTATATTATAGTTATTTATACCATTATTATAGTTTAGGGAATGCGGGTTAGAGAGACGCGTAAAGGGTAGGGCGTGGGAATAGAGAGTGCGATGGAGGTATGGGGTAGGGATAGAGAGAGGGGTAGTGGGTAGGGAGGGTGGATAGAGAGAATGGTGGGGGTAGGGAGTGGGGATAGAGAGAATGGTGGGAGTAGTGGTTGGGAGTGGGTATATTTGGGGTGCGGAGTGGGGAAAGATAGAAAGGTGGGGGTAGGGAGAGGGGAAAGAGGGGTGGGGGTAGGGAGTGGGGTTCGAAAGAGGGGAGGATGTACAGAGTGGGGTTAGAGAGATGGGTAGGGAGTGGGGATAGCGAGAAAGGTGGGGGTAAGAAGTGAGGATAAAGAGAGGGGTGGGGGAAGAGGGTAGGGATACAGAAAGTGGTAGGGTAAGGGGTGGGGATAGAGAGAAGGCTGAAGTTAGGGAGTGGGAATAGAGAGAGGGGTCAGGGAAGGGAGTGGGAAAACAGAGAGTGGTTGGGGAAGGTAGTGGGTATAGTGAGATGGGAAGGGGTAGGGGGTGGGGATAGAAATAGGGGTGGGGAAAGGGAGTGAAGAGTGGGGAAATAGAGAAAGGCAGGGGTAAGGAGTGGGGATAGAGAGGTGGTGGGGGTAGGGATAAGGGATAGAAGAGATGGGTGGGAGTAGGGAGTGGGGATAGAGAGAGGGATTGGGGTAGGGAGTGAGAATAGAGAGAGGGGTGGGGATAGAGAGAGGGGGTGGAGTAGGGAGTTGAGAGTGGGGATAGAGAGAGGGGTAGGGGTAAAGAGTGGGGATATAGAGGAGGTGGGGGCAGGGATAGGGGATAGTGAAATGGGTGGGGGTAGGCAGTGGGTATAGAGAGAGGGGTGGGAGTTGGGAATGCGGATGGTGAGAGGGGTGGGGGTAAGGAGTGGGGATAGAAAGAGGGGTGGGGGTAGGGAGTGAGAATAGAGAGAGGGGTGGGGATAGAGAGAGGGGGTGGAGTAGGGAGTTGAGAGTGGGGATAGAGAGAGGGGTGGGGGTAAAGAGTGGGGATATGGAGGAGGTGGGGGCAGGGATAGGGGATAGTGAAATGGGTGGGGGTAGGCAGTGGGTATAGAGAGAGGGGTGGGAGTTGGGAATGCGGATGGTGAGAGGGGTGGGGGTAAGGATTGGGGATAGAAAGAGGGGTGGGGGTAGGGAGTGAGAATAGAGAGAGGGGTGGGGATAGAGAGAGGGGGTGGAGTAGGGAGTTGAGAGTGGGGATAGAGAGAGGGGTGGGGGTAAAGAGTGGGGATATAGAGGAGGTGGGGGCAAGGATAGGGGATAGTGAAATGGGTGGGGGTAGGCAGTGGGTATAGAGAGAGGGGTGGGAGTTGGGAATGCGGATGGTGAGAGGGGTGGGGGTAAGGAGTGGGGATGGAGAGGGGGTGTGGTAGGGCGAGGGGATAGAGAGGTGTTGAGGGTAGAGAGAGGGGTGGGGGTACGGGGTTGGTATAGAGAGAGGGTTGGGATAGAGAGATGGGTGGGAGTAGGAAGCAGGGAGTGAGGATAGAGAGCAATGGGGGTAGGGAATAGCGATAGATGGAGGGGTGGGGGTAGGAAGTGGGGAAAGATATGAGGGTGGGGGAAGGGGGTAGGGAGTGGGGTTCGAGAGAGGGTTGGTTGTAGGGAATGGGGTTGGAGAGTGGGGTAGGAGGTGGGGATAGAGAGAGGGGTGGGGCTAGGGGGTGGGGATAGATGTAGGGAGTGGGGATAGAGAGAGGGGTAGGGAGTGGGGTTCGAGAGAGGGTTGGATGTACGGAGTGGGGTTAGAGAGAGGGGTGGGGGTAGAAAGTGAGGATAGTGAGAAAGGTGGGGGTAGGGATTGGGGATAAAGAGATGGGGGAAGAGGGTAGGGATAAAGAGAGTTGTAGGGGGTGGGGATAGAGAGAGGGTTGGAGGTAGGAGTTGGGGATAGAGAGTGGGGATAGAGAGACGGGTGGGAGTAGTGGGTAGGAAGTGAGGATAGAGACAGGGGTTGGGGTAGGGAGTGGGGGTAGAGAGAGGGGTAGGGAGTGGGGATAGAGAGAGGTAGGGAGTGGAGTTAGAGAGAGGGGTGGGGTAAGAGGTGGGGATAGAGAGGGGTGGAGTTAGGAGGTGGGGATAGAGAGAGGGGTTGGGGTAGGGAGTAGGAATAGAAAGAGGGGTGGGGGTAGGGAGTGAGAATAGAGAGAGGGGTGTGGATAGAGAGAGGGGGTGGAGTAGGGAGTTGAGAGTGGGGATAGAGTGAGGATAGAGAGAGAGTCGGGGTAGGGAGTTGGGATATAGAGGGGGTGGGGGTAGGGATGTGGGGGTTGGGAGAAGGGATAGAGAGAGGGATTGGGGTAGGAAGTTGGGAATGCGGATAGGGAGAGGGGTGGAGGCAAGGAGTGGGGATGGAGAGGGTGTGTGGTAGGGCAATGGGATAGAGAGAGGTGTTGGGGGTGGGGATAGAGAGAGGGTTGGGGTAGGGAGTGGGGATAGAGAGATGGGTGGGAGTAGGAAGCAGGGAGTGAGGATATAGAGAGCGATGGGGGTAGGGAATGGGGATAGATGGAGGGGTGGGGGTAGGAATTGGGGAAAGATATGATGGGGGGAAGGGGGTAGGGAGTGAGGATAGAGAGAGGGTGGGAGTGGGGAGTGGGGTTCGAGAGAGGGTTGGATGTTGGGAGTGGGGTTGGAGAGTGGGGTGTGGGGTTGGGATAGAGAGAGAGAGAGGGGTGGGGTAGAAGTTGGGGATAGAGAGTGGGGATAGAGAGAGGGGTGGGAGTAGTGGGCAGGAAGTGAGGATAGCGACAGGGGTGGGGGTAGGGAGTGGGGATAGAGAGAGGGGTGGGGGTAGGGAGTGGGGATAGGGAGAAAGGAGAGGGTAGGTAATGGGGATAAAGAGAGGGTTGGGGAAGAGGGTAGGGATACAGAGAGTGGTAGGGTAGGGTGTGGGGATAGAGAGAGCGATGCAGGTATGGGGTAGGAATAGAGAGAGGGATATTGGGTAGGGAGGGTGGATAGAGAGAATCGTGGGGGTAGGGAGTGGGGATAGAGAAAGAGGTGGGGATAGAGAGATGGGTGGGAGTAGAGGGCAGGAAGTGTGGATAAAGAGAGGGGTGGGGGTAGGGAGTGGGGATAGAGAGAGGGGTGGGGGTAAAGAGTGGGGATATAGAGGGGGTGAGGGTATGGAATGGGATAAGGAGATGGGTGGGGGTAAGGAGAGGTGGTAGGGAGTTGGGAATGCGGATAGGGAAAGGGGTGGGGGTAAGGAGTGGGGATGGAGAGGGGGTGTGGTAGGGCGATGGGATAGAGAGAGGTGTTGGGGTAGGGGATAGAGAGACGCGTGGGGGAAAGGGGTGGGGATAGAGAGAGGGTTGGGGTAAGGAGTGGGGATAGAGAGATGGGTGGGAGTAGGAAGCAGGGAGTGAGGATAGAGAGAGCGAAGGGAGTAGGGAATGGGAATAGGAAGTGGGGAAAGACATGAGGGTGGGGGAAGGGGGTAGGGAGTGGGGATAGAGGGAGGGTGGGGGTAGGGAGTGGGGTTCGAGAGAGGGTTGGATGTAGTGAGTGGGGTTTGAGAGTGGGGTGGGGGGTTGGGATAGAGAGAGGTGTTGCGGTAGGAGTTGGGGATAGAGAGAGGGGTGGGGCTAGGGGGTGGGGAAAGAGAGGGGGTGAGAGTAGTGGGCAGAAAGTCAGGATAGAGACAGGGGTGAGGGTAGGGGATAGATGAAGGGGTGGGGGTAGGGAGTGGGGATAGAGAGAGGGGTGGGGGTAGGGATAGAGAGAAGGGTAGGGGTAGGGAGTGGGGTTTGAGAGAGGGTTGGATGTAGGGAGTGGGGTTAGAAAGAGGGGTGGGGGCGGAGAGTGGGGATAGCGAGAAAGGTGGGTGGTAGGGAGTGGGGATAAAGAGAGGGGTGGGGAAGAGGGTAGGGAATGACGTTAGAGAGACGGGTAGGGGGTGGGAATAGAGAGAGCAATGGAGGTATGGGGTAGGGATATAGAGAGGGGTAGTGGGTAGGGAGGGTGGATAGAGAGAATGGTGGGGATAGAGAGAGGGGTGGGGGTAGGGAGTGGGGATAGAGAGAATGGTGGGGGTAGCGGTTGAGGATAGAGAGAGGGGCAGGGGTTGGGAGTAGAGAGAGGAGTGGGGGTAGGGGGTGGGGATAGAGATGGGTGGGGTAGGGAGTGGGGATAGAGAGAAGGGTGGTGGTAGGAGGTAGGGAGTGGAGAAAGGGAGAGGGGTGGGGGTAGGGAGTGTGTATAGTTGGAGGGATGGGGGTAGGGAGTGGGGAAAGATAGAAGGGTGAGGGAAGGGGGTAGGGATAGAGAGAGGAGTGGGGGTAGGGAGTGGAGTTTGAGAATGGGTTAGGATGTAAACAGTGGGGTTAGAGAGGGGGTGGGGGTAGGGAGTGGGTTAGCGAGAAAGGTGGGGGTAGGGAGTGGGGATAGAGAGAGGGGTGGGGGAAGAGGGTAGGGATACAGCAAGTGGTGGGGTAGGGAGTGGCTATAGAGAGAGGGGTGAAGTTAGGGAGTGGGGATAGAGAGAGGGGTGGGGGTGGGGATAGAGAGAACGATGGGGGTAGGGTGTGGGGTTAGAGAGGGGTTGGGGTAGGGAGTGGGGATAGAAAGAGGGGTGGGGGTAGGGGGTGAGGATAGAGAGAGGGGTGGGGTTAGGGAGTTGGGAATGGCAATAGGGTGAGGGGTGGGGGTAAGGAGTGGGGATGGAAAGGGGGTGTGGTAGGGAGTAGAAAACAGGGAGTGAGGATAGAGAGAGAGAGCGATGGGGGTAGGGAATGGGGATAGATGAAGGGGTGGGGGTAGGAAGTGGGGAAAGATATGAGGGTGGGGGAAGGGGGTAGGGAGTGGGGATAGAGAGAGGGTGTGGGTATGGGGTAGGGATATAGAGAGGGTGGATAGAGAGAATGGTGGGGGTAGGGAGTGGGGATAGAGAGGGGTGGGGATAGAGAGAATGGTGGGGATAGCGGTTGAGGATATAGAGAGGGGTAAGGGTTGGGAGTAGAGAGAGGAGTGGGGGTGGGGATAGAGAGAAGGGTGGGTGTAGGGGGTAGGGAGTGGAGAAAGGGAGAGGGGTGGGGGTAGGGAGTGGGTATAGTTGGAGGGATGGGGGTAGGGAGTGGGGAAAGATAGAAGGGTGGGGGAAGGGGGTAGGGATAGAGAGAGGGGTGGGGGTAGGGAGTGGAGTTTGAGAGAGGGTAGGATGTAAACAGTGGGGTTAGAGAGGGGGTGGGGGTAGGGAGAGGGGTAGCGAGAAAGGTGGGGGTAGGGAGTGGGGATAGAGAGAGTGGTGGGGGAAGAGGGTAGGGATTCCACAAGTGGTGGGGTAGGGAGTGGGGATAGAGAGAGGGGTGAAGTTAGGGAATGGGGATAGAGAGAGGGGTGGGGGTAGGGGGTGGGGATAGAGAGAGGGATGGGGTAGGGGGTGTGGATAGAGGGGTTGGGGTATGGAGTGGGGATAGAGAGAGGGGTGGGGGTAGGGGGTGGGGATAGAGAGAGGGGTAGGGGGTGGGGATAAAAAGAGGGATGGGTCGGGAGTGAGGATAGAGAGAGAGCGATGGGGGTAGAGAATGGGGATAGATGGAGGGGTGGGGGTAGGAAGTGGGGAAAGATATGAGGGTGGGGGAAGGTGGTAGAGAGTGGTAGGGAATTGTTTGGAGAGAGTGTTGGATCTAGGGAGTGGGGCTGGAGAGTGGGGTGGGGGGTTGGGATAGAGAAAGGGGTGGGGGTAGGGGGTGGGGATAGAGAGAGGTGTTGCAGTAGGAGTTGGGGATAGATAGAGGGGTGGGGATAGAGATGGGTGTGGTAGGGAGTGGGGATAGAGAGAGGGGTGGGAGTAGTGGGCAGGAAGTGAGGATATAGCGAGGGGTGGGGGTAGGGAGTTGGGAAAGATAGAAGGGTGTGGGTACCGAGTGGGGATAGAGATAGGGGTAGGGAGTGGAGTTCGAGAGGGGTGAGGGATAGCAAGAAAGGTGGGGGTAGGGAGTGGGGATAAAGAGAGAGGTGGGGGAAAAGGGTAGGGATACAGAGATTGCTAGGGTAGGGAGTGGGGATAGAGAGAGGGATGAAGTTAGGGAGTGGGGATAGAGAGAGGTGTGGGGATGGAGAAAGGGATTGGGGAAGGGAGTGGGAATAGAGACAGGGGTCGGGGAAGTGAGAGAGGGGTGGGGGTAGAAAGTGGGGTTTGAGAGAGGGTTGGATCCAGGGAGTGGGGTTAGAGAGTGGGGTGGAGGTAGGGGGTGGGAATAAAAAGAGTTGTTGGGGATAGAGAGAAGGGTGGGGCTAGGGGGTGGGGATAGAGAGAGGGGTGGGAGTAGGGGGCAAGGAGTGAGGATAGAGAGAGGGGTGGAGGTAGGAAGTGGGGATAGATGGAGGGGTGGGGAAAGAGAAAAGGGTGGGGAAGAAGGTAGGGGGGTGGGGTTCGATAGACGGTTGGATGCAGTGAGTGGGGTTAGAGAGAGGGGTGGGGTTAGGTAGTGGAGATAGCGAGAAAGGTGTGGGTAGGGAGTGGGGATAAAGAGAGAGGTGGGGGAAGAGGGTAGGGATAAAGAGAGTGGTAGGGTAGGGGGTAGGGAGTGGGGATAAAGAGAGGGGTGAAGTTAGTGAATGGGGATAGAGTGAGGGGTTGGGGTAGGGAGTGGGGATAGAGAGAGGGTAGGGGGTGGGGATAGAGAGAGGGGACGGTGTAGGGAGTGGGGATAGAGAGAAAGTTGGGAGTAGGAAGCATGAAGTGAGGATAGGGAGAGGGCTCGGGGTAAGGAGTGGGGATGGAGAGGGGGTGGGGTATGTGGTTGGGATAAAGAAAGGTGTTGGATAGGGAAAGGTGATAGAGTGAGGGGTTGGGGTAGGGGCTGGGGATAGAGGGAGGTGATGAGGTAGGGGTTGGGGATAGAGAGAGGTGTGGGGGTAGGGGATGGGGTAGGGGTAAAGAGAGGGGACGGTGAAGAGAGTGGGGTGGGAGTAGGAAGCAGGGAGTGAGAATAGAGAGAGGGATAGGGGTAGGGAGTGGGGATAGATGGAGCGGTGGGAGTAGGGAGTGGGGAAATATATGAAGGTAGGGGAATGTGGTAGGGAGTGGGGATAGAGAGAGGGTTGGATGTAGGGAGTGGGGTTACAGAGTGGGGTGGGGGTTGGGATAGAGAGAGGGGTGGGGGTAGGGTGTGGGGATTGAGAGAGGTGTTGGGGTAGGAGTTGGGGATAGAGAGAGGGGTGGGGCTAGGGGTGGGGATAGAGATGGGTTTGGTAGGGAGTGGGGATAGAGAGAGGGGGGGGATTAGGGGGCAGGGAGTGAGGATAGAGAGATGGGTGGTGGTAGGGAGAGGGGTCGGGGAAAAGAGTGGGGATAGAGAGAGGGTAGGGGGTGGGGATAGAGAGAGGGTAGGGGGTAGGGAATGGGGATAGAGAGAAAGGTGGGGGTAGGGAGTGGGGATAAAGAGAAAGGTGGGGGTAGGGAGTGGGGATAAGGAGAGTGGTGGGGGAAGAGGGTAGGGATACAGAGAGTGGTGTGTTTGGGAGTGGCGATAGAGAGAGGGGTGGGGGTAGGAGGTGGGGATAGAGAGAGGGGTTAATGTAGGGATAGAAAGACGGGTTGGGGTAGGGTGTGGGGATGGAGAGAGGGGTGGGGGTAAAGAGTTGGGATAGAGAGGGGGTGGGGTAGGGATAGGGGATAGAGAGATGGGTGGGGGTAGGGAGTTGGGAATGCAGATAGGGAGAGGGGTGGGGGTGGGGATAGAGAGAGGGGTTGATGTAGGGAGTGGGGATAGAAAGACAGGTGGGGGTAGGGGGTGGGGATAGAGGGGTGGGGGTAAAGGGTTGGGATAAAGAGGGGGTGGTGGTAGGGTTCCCTTTCTCTATCCCCACCCCCTATCCCCAACCCTCTCTCTATCCCAACCCCCACCCCTGTCTCTATTCCCACCCCCTACCCCAACATCTCTCTCTATCCCCAGAGAAAGATGTTGGGGTAGGGGGTGGGGATAGAGACAGGGGTGGGGGTTTGGGTTAGAGAGAGGGTTGGGGATAGGGGGTGGGGATAGAGAGAGGGGTGGGGTAGGGAGTGGGGATAGAGAGTGGGCTGGGAGTAGGAAACAAGGAGTGAGGATAGAGAGAGGGATAGGGGTAGGGAGTGGGGATAAAGATAGGGGTAGGGAGTGGGGTTTTGAGAGGGGATTGGATGTAGGGAGTGGGGTTAGAGAGAGGTGTGGGGGTAGGGAGTGAGGATAAAGAAAGGGGTGGGGAAGAGGGTAGGGATGCAGAGAGTGGTAGGGTAGGGGGTAGGGAGTGGGGATAGAGATGGGGGTGAAGTTAGGGAGTGGGGATAGAGAGAGAGGTGGGGGTAGGGGGTGGAGTGAGGGGTTGGGGTAGGGAGTGGGGATAGAGAGAGGGGTGGGAGTAGTGGACAGGAACTGAGGATAGAGACGGGTAGGGAGTGGGGATAGATGGAGGGGTGGGGGTAGGGAGTGGGGAAAGATAGAAGGGCGGGGGAAGGGGGTAGGGAGTGGGGATAGAGAGAGGGGTAGGGAGTGGGGTTCCAGAGAGGGTTGGAAGTATGGAGTGGGGATAGAGAGAGGGATGGGGGTAGGGAATGGGGATAGAGAGAAAGGTGGGGGTAGGGAGTGAGGATAAAGAGAAAGGTGGGGGTGGGGATAAAGAGAGGGATGGGGGAAGAGGGTAGGGATACAGAGAGTGGTGTGTTAGGGAGTGGCGATAGAGAGAGGGGTGGGGGTAGGGAGTGGGATAGAGAGAGGGGTGGGGAGTGGGGATAGAGAGAGGGGTGGGAGTAGTGGACAGGAACTGAGGATAGAGACGGGTAGGGAGTGGGGATAGATGGAGGGGTGGGGGTAGGGAGTGGGGAAAGATAGAAGGGCGAGGGTTGGGAGTGGGGATAGGGAGTGGGTTTAGAGAGAGGGTTGGAAGAAGGGAGTGGGTTTAGAGAGAGGGGTGGGGGTAGGGAGTGGGGATAGAGAGAGGGGTGGGAGTAGGGATTGGGGATAGATGGAGGGGTGGGGAAAGATAGAAGGGTGGGGGACGGGGGTAGGGAGTGGGGATAGCGAGAAAGGTGGGGGTAGGGAGTGGGGATAAAGAGAGGGATAGGGGAAGTTGGTAGGGATACAGAGAGTGGTACGGTAGGGGTTAGGGAGTGGTAATAGAGAGAGGGGTGAAGTTAGGGAGTGGGCATAGAGAGAGAGGTATGGGTAGGGGCTGGGGATAGAGCAAGGGGTCGGAAGTAGGGAGTGGCGATAGAGGGGTGGAGTTAGGGGGTGGGGATAGAGAGGGGTCGTGGAAAAGAGTAAGGATTGAGAGAGGGGAGGGGCTAGGGATTGAAGAGTGGGGATTGAGAGAAGGGAGGGGATGGAGAAAGGGGTGGGGATAGAGAGAGGGTTGAGTGTAGGAAGTGGGGATAGAGAGAGGGTTGGGCGTAGGGAATGGGGATAGAAAGAGAGGTGGGGGTAGGTAGTGGAAAGAGGGGGGGGGGGTAAGGGGTGGGGATAGAGAGATTGATGGGGAGTAGAAAGTGGGGATAGAGAGATGGGTGGGGGGCAGGGAGTGGGGATAGAGAGAGGTGTGGAAGTAGGGAGTGGGGATAGATTGAGGGATGTTGGTAAGGAGTGTGGATAGAGTGAGGGAAGGGGGTAGTGAGTGGGGATAAAAAGAGGGGTGGGGAAGGGAGTGGGGATAGAGAGAGGGGTGTGGGTAGGGGCTGGAGATAGAGCAAGGGGTGGGGAGTGGTGATAGAAGGGTGGAGTTAGGGGGTGGGGAATAGAGAGGGGTCGTGGAAAAGAGTAAGGATTGAGAGAGGGGAGGGGTTAGGGATTGAAGAGTGGGGATTGAGAGAAGGGTGGGGATGGAGAAAGGGGTGGGGATAGTGAGATGGTTGAGTGTAGGAAGTGGGGATAGAGAGAGGGTTGGACGTGGGGAATGGGGATAGAAAGAGAGGTGGGGGTAGGGAGTGGAAAGCGAGAGGGTGGGGGTAAGGGGTGGGATAGAGAAAGAGGTGGGGTAGAGAGTGGGGATAGAGAGAAGGGTGGGGGGCAGGGAGTGGGGATAGAGAGAGGTGTGGAAGTAGGGAGTGGGGATAGATTGAGGCATGTTGGTAAGGAGTGTGGATAGAGTGCGGGAAGGGGGTAGTGAGTGGGGATAAAAAAGAGGGGTGGAGGAAGGGAGTGGGGATAGAGAGAGGGGTAGGGGGTAGAGAAAGAGAGGGGGTGTGGGGGTAGAGGCTGGGGATAGAGAGATGATTGGGGGTGGGGATAGAGAGAGGGGTGGGGGTACATGGGGATAGAGAGAGGGTTGGGGTGGGGATAGAGAGGGGTAGGGGTTGTGGGTTGGCATAAAGAGAGGGTAGGGGTGGGGATAGAGAAAGTGGTGGGGGCAGAAGGTAGGGGGTGGTGATAGAGAGAGGGTAGGGTGTAGGGATAGAGAGACTAGAGGGGTAGGGGTGGGGATGAAGAGAGAGGTAGAGGCTGGGGATTTTGAGAGGGGTGGGATGGAGAGAGGGGTGGGGATAGAGAGATGGGTGTGGTTTGGGATAGAGAGAGGGCTGGGGGTAGGGGATGGGGATAGAGTGAGGGTGGGGGTAGGTTTAGAGAGAGGGGTAGGGGGTAGGGAGTGGGGATATAGAGAAGGGTGGGGGTAGGGAGTAGGGTGAGAGAGGGGTGGGGGTAGGGAGTATGGATAAAGAGAGAGGGCTGGGGGTAGGGATTGGGGATAGAGAGAGGGCTGGGGGTAGGAAGTAGGGATAGAAAGCGTGGTAGGGTAGGGAGTGGGTATAGAAAGAGGGGTGGGGTTAGAGTGTAGGGAGTGGGGATAGAGAGAGGAGTGGGGGAAGGGGGTGGGGATAGAGTTAGGGGTGGGGATAGGGATAGAGAGAGGGGTAGTGGGTGGGGATAGAGAAAGGGGTGGGGGTAGAGCTTTGTGGATACAGATAGGGCTAGGGGGTGAGGATAGAGAGAGTAGGTAGGGTTTTGGGGATAGAGGGTTGGGGGTGGGGATAGAGAGAGGGGTGTGTGTGGTGAGTAAGGGGCCAGATGGTGGATAAGGAATGGGGGTAGAGAGAGGGGTGGGGGTAGAGAGAGGGATGGGGTAGAGAGAGAAGGGTGGGGGTGTTGAATAAGTGATGGGGTAACGAGAGAGGAGTGGGGGTAGGGGATACCATTTGAAGTCACAAACACTTAGATATCTGGAGCATTAGGTTTAAATAATGAGGAGCAACTAACAGGCATCGCTCCCAAATGTAGTCAAACACAGTATACAAAACCAAAAAATTGTGTTAGTGTGTCAACCCCTAACTCTCAAGATGTCCGAATAGTACAGTCTCATATGGTCCTCTCACCGCATCTGACTAGTACAGTCTCATATGGTCCTCTCACCACATCCGAATAGTACAGTCTCACATGGTACTCTCACCGCATCTGACTAGTACAGTCTCATATGGTACTCTCACCACATCTGACTAGTACAGTCTCACATGGTACTCTCACCACATCCGAATAGTACAGTCTCATATGGTCCTCTCACCACATCCGAATAGTACAGTCTCACATGGTACTCTCACCACATCCGAATAGTACAGTCTCATATGGTCCTCTCACCACATCCGAATAGTACAGTCTCATATGGTACTCTCACCGCATCTGAATAGTACAGTCTCATATGGTCCTCTCACCGCATCTGAATAGTACAGTCTCTTATCGTACTTTCACCGCATCCGAATAGTACAGTCTCATATGGTACTCTCACCGCATCTGACTAGTACAGTCTCATATGGTACTCTCACCACAACCGAATAGTACAGTCTCATATGGTACTCTCACCGCATCTGACTAGTACAGTCTCACATGGTACTCTCACCACATCCGAATAGTACAGTCTCATATGGTCCTCTCATCGCATCCGAATAGTACAGTCTCATATGGTACTCTCACCGCATTCACAGCAGGTTGAAAATAAGAGTTTCTCGGTGATTCCTCCCGTCCCTCTGTATGCGTTCCGTATCAGGCTTCCACTGTGTACCTCGTTCAGTTTTGAAGTGTCCGACGTTCACTGGAAAACCTGTAGTAGGAGCGGACATACAAATAGTGCGGATCACCGGGATAAAGGGTCAAAGAATTTATTTTCTTTTACATGAATTAAAATCGCGCGTCTCAAATATCACGTCTCACGTTTTTATATTTGAGACGCGCGATTTTAATTCATGTAAAAGAAAATAAATTCTTTTACCCTTTATTTCGGTGATCCGCACTATTTGTATGTCCGCTCCTAGTACAGGTTTTCCAGTGAACGTCGGACACTTCAAAACTGATCGAGGTACACAGTGGTAGCCTGATACGGAACGCATACAGAGGGACGGGAGGAATCACCGAGAAACACTTTTATTTTCAACCTGCTGTGGATGCGGTGAGAGTACCATATGAGACTGTACTAGTCAGATGCGGTGAGAGGACCATATGAGACTGTACTATTTGGATGTGGTGAGAGGACCATATGAGACTGTACTATTGGGACATCTTTAGAGGGGATACTATTTATTTAGGGGCGTAACATTAAAATTTCACGTGGTTGTATTGGACTGGTAGAGACAGCTAAGTGGGATAAATGTATTTCATGGCACAATCCTCCTAAAACCTAGAATATACAGTACCCCACATAATAATAAACATATAAATGAATTGCAATAACTAGAAGTATTGGATATAAACTACTGTACTTACCTCTTTGGGCTTCTGAAGGAGATATATTAAGTTGATGTAAGGACCAAAAAGAAGATGTTCTTTAACATAGAGACATAGGAACATATTCATCAGGACCTCTGTGCCACGTCAGTGGGGTAGAAGCTCTGAAATAATCGCAAATGCTTATGGCTAGCTCTTGCGATTATTCCCTTTCTGCCACCTCCACACCAGGGGGGGGGGGGGGGTGGAGGATGGGGAAAGCTTAGCTAAATGGGAACAGGGCCGGCAGGGGACTGGGTCGGTGCGTGGCGTCCCTGTCCCGGCACAGGCGCACCAGCTGCAGCCGGAGACTTTTCATATATGGAAAGTCACCAGCTGCTCCTATTTCTAAGCCATATTTTACAAATTAATGCAGAGCAGGGTCCCACGGTATCCGGCTGCATCTTATGGGCTTCGGGGATATCATATACCAGTGCAAGTGGGCACTTTATGCCATTTCTTAAAAAAACCTTTTTTTTCTTAAAAACAAGGATATAGGAAACTTAAATAAGAGCAGATCCTGTTGAGGGCGTACACCAGTATGTCAGAGTGCTTGGTTCACAGTCCTTCATCCTGGTGGTAGATGTCCTTTAATACTCCTAGGATGTTAATAAGGATATAAAGATGCTCAGTCTATTGCTAGAGGAGGGCATTGTGGAAATTGGGGTAAATGTATGACACTGTACAAATTCAAAACTGTCTATGATGTTATAGCAATTACACAACAAAAATGCCAAAAGGCCCGTTTAACCCTTTTTGTGCTAACTAAAAATTAACTTTTTGTTTCTAAGTTTAAAATGTTTGTCAGAGGACAATAATGTTTTGACTCCGTGTTTTTGTTTTAAAATATATCAAGGAGAAGGGACCAAGACACTTGAATTTTAATTTCTTTATCTCCTTAAAGGGGACCTACCACCACGATTCTACCTATAAAGGTAGATCGGGTGGTAGGTGGATGAATGGGACGTGAGCATAGCCCTTTTTTGGGCTAATCCTCACGTCCCGGCTATCCTTTGGTAAACTTTAATAAGTCGGTATGTAAATTTTTTTAAGCGGCTACTGGGGCGTGGAGTAGCTGGACATGAGGCTAGAAGTCGCAGCTACTCCACGCCCCAGTAGCCGCGTTACTCCGCCTACCAGGTAATCTTTGTCTGAGTACCCGGCGTCGAGGAGCTGCACACCGAAATGTCACATCCTGAAATGTTGGTAGCATGGAAACCTGTGGCTCTCAGTAGTAAATGCTGGCTGTGTACTGTCCCTACTTACATGGCTTCCCCTCTTACTCTCTTGGTATGGAGCATGCAGGTAGCCATCGTCTTGCAGCATCTCCAGTGTCCTACAGGCCAGTGTCTCTCCGGAATGTTCTATACTGTACTATGATGTCATGTGTTGTCAGGGACACCAATTCCACATGTCAATAAAGTTTACTGTGTTGAAAAAAAACATTACCCATCTTGCTGTCATTCTTATTATTGCACTTGTAAATGGTTAATGGCTGCTGGCCGGCAGTAATCCAACCTTCCTGGTCTGTACAGAGAGAATCCATCTCTCCAGCCTGTAACAGACCTGCCTGCTGTGGTCATATGTGTTGGTTATATGATGAAAAAGAATTTCCCATTTGGTTTAATTCCCAGGAGATGCCGCCTTTCCTCTGCATTATCATTACATCTTTCCCTTTAGCAGTGATACGGTATTTCTACATTAACAGGTAGCAGAGTTATATGAGAAAGAAAATGAATTCCCCAGCCTCTCCTAGTTATGCCCCTGGCCGTAGGGGTCTTTTTCACACACCATTTTTTTAACGTACCTGAAAATCTCAGCATGTCCTACATGAAAAACGCACCATACACGTCTATGGAGACAAATGCAAGTGCAATGCATTTTTCACTTATCAATTGCCATAAAAAAGATAAACCACATTGAAAAACACATTGAAAATGCATTAAAAACATTAAAAAAGCAAGTGTAAAAAACAACAATCACTCGCTAATGACTTCCAGCAGCAACTTATGAAAATCGCAGGCAAAAACGTCAGTTTTTCATGTGTTGCACTTGTGATCTGCAACGCAAGTGTAAAAGGGACCGAACCTACTGTATCTTAAACACTCATTGCCAATATATATATTTACACAACATATGTACAATAATATAAACACAGGCAGTCCCTGGGTTACATACAAGATAGGTTCTGTAGGTTTGTTCTTAAGTTGAATTTGTATGTAAGTTGGAACTGTATATTTTATGATTGTAACCTCAGCCAGAATTTTGTTGGTCTCTGTGACAATTGGAGTAAAAAATGTTGGATTGAGATAAGAATCAGGATTAATAATAAATCTTCATTACAGACACCTGTGATAACTGTTACAGCTGTTCATTGTATCCTGGGACTAAAGTACAGTAAATTACCAACATCCAGAGGTCCGTTTGTAACTAGGAGTCGTCTGTAAATTGGGTGTTCTTAAGTAGGAGACCGCCTGTATATCTATATATATATGCATATGACTGCAATAATGGAAACAATATGGTCAAAAAAACTGCACAAAATAGTGAATCCTAGTACATTTATTCTATATTGTACAGGAAGGGGCCCAAACATCAAATGTGGGACACTACAGCTGCTCATATAATCCGATGTAAATCACATAACTAGAGCTGGAAAATAATTCACTCCTCATAAGTGTTTTTAACTAATTTGTGTCAGATCAGTAGATGTCTTTATCAGTTGTAAAGCTGTACCTTAGTATTCATGGATCTCCCTGTAGTTTTGGAGGTTTTGGATAAATGTGTCTTGGAACAATGTAGATCTGTAGTTCCTAAAAGCTAACACAAGGTGACAGTAGAATTCAACTATTTTGTACATCTAAATACATTTTACATGAACATATACTGTTCTGTGGGTTCATAGTATGAAAAACACAAGGGGAGACAACAGTGTGGATAATTTTTTTAGGCTGGGTTCACACCTCAGTTTTGCTATATGTTGTAAGGACATGTTGGGAATCAGGTGACTTCTCCTCCACCCTGAGTACAACAGCAGCAGCTGAGAATGGGGGTGTCCTTATGTCCGATGCGATTTGGTTATCAGAGCGGGTTTTTAGAAAAGAGTCCCCCCTCGCACCCCAGAAACATATAATTCAGCTGCAACAGAACCTCATGAAACACACCTCACCTGCTACAGAACCTCATATTACACACCTCACCTGTTACAGAACCTCATAATATAAACCTCAGCTGCTACAGAACCTCATATTACACACCTCAACTGTTACAGAACCTCATAATATACACCTCACCTGCTACAGAACCTCATATTACACACCTCACCTGCTACAGAACCTCATAATACACACCTCACCTGCTACAGAACCTCATAATACACACCTCACCTGCTACAGAACCTCATATTACACACCTCACCTGCTACAGAACCTCATATTACACACCTCACCTGTTACAGAACCTCATAATATACACCTCAGCTGCTACAGAACCTCATATTACACACCTCACCTGCTACAGAACCTCGTATTACACACCTCACCTGCTACAGAACCTCATAATACACACCTCACCTGCTACAGAACTTCATATTACACACCTCACCTGCTACAGAACCTCATATTACACACCACACCTGCTACAGAACCTCATATTACACACCTCACCTGCTACAGAACCTCATATTACACACCTCACCTGCTACAGAACCTCATATTACACATCTCACCTATTTTGTGCAGTTTTCTTGCCCATATTGTTTCCATTATTGCAGTCATATGCATATATATAATATACAGGCGGTCCCCTACTTAAGAACACCCAATTTACAGACGACTCCTAGTTACAAACGGACCTCTGGATGTTGGTAATTTACTGTACTTTAGTCCCAGGCTACAATGAACAGCTATAACAGTTATCAAAGTTGTCTGTAATGAAGCTTTATTATTAATCCTGGTTCTTATCTCAATCCAACAATTTTAATTCCAATTGTCACAGAGACCAACAAAATTCTGGCTGAGGTTACAATCATAAAATATACAGAACCTCATAATATACATCTGACCTGTTACAGAACCTCACAATACACACCTCACCTGTTACAAAACCTCATATTGCACACCTCACCTGCTACTTAACCTCATAATACACACCTCACCTGCTACAGAACCTCATATTACACACCACACCTGCTACAGAACCTCATAATACACATCTAACATGTTACAGAACCTCTTATTACACACCTCACATACTACTGAACCTTATAATACACACCTCACCTGTTACAGAACCGCATATTGCACACCGCACCTGCTACTGAACTTCATAATACACACCTCAGTTGCTACAGAACCTCATAATATACACCTCACCTGTTACAGAACCTCATAATATACACCTCACCTGTTACAGAACCTCATAAAATACACCGCACCTGCTACAGAACCTCACAATACACACCTCACCTGTTACAAAACCTCATATTGCACACCTCACCTGCTACTTAACCTCATAATACACACCTCAGCTGCTACAGAACTTCATATTACACTCCTCACCTACAACAGAACCTCATATTACACACCTCACCTGCTACAGAACCTCATAATACACACTTCACCTGCTACAGAACTTCATATTACACTCCTCACCTGCTACAGAACCTCATAATACACACTTCACCTGCTACAGAACCTCATAATATACACCTCATCTGCTACAGAACCTAATAATACACACCTCACCTGTTACAGAACCTCATAATACACACTTCACCTGCTACAGAACCTCATAATATACACCTCATCTGCTACAGAACCTAATAATACACACCTCACCTGTTACAGAACCTCATAATACACACCTCATCTGCTACAGAACCTAATAATACACACCTCACCTGTTACAGAACCTCATAATATACACCTCATCTGCTACAGAACCTCATATTGCAAACCTCACCTACTACTTAACCTCATAATAAACACCTCAGCTGCTACAGAACCTCATAATACACACTTCACCTGCTACAGAACCTCATAATACACACTTCACCTGTTACAGAACCTCATATTACATATCTCAACTGTTACAGAACCTCATATTACATATCTCACCTGTTACAGAACCTTTATTACACACCTCACTGCAGAGGCTATTGGAAGCTGTCGTCATCTATTCTTCCCTCAAGAATCTTTCCCATCGTAGATGGAAATGGGATTACATGAATGGCCATCTTATTCCTTCTCATATCTTTAACACTGGTCCGAAGAGCTACCAATCTACAAAACATCATTGTGTTTGTACATTTTTAATGATGCCAGTTTTTGTCAAAAATGTTAGAGAGATCCTGCAGCAGCATGCTGGTCCTGAGGTGGTGGCTGAGTCTGCTTCTAATAGTAAACAATCAAGTTGCTGATGGAACTACATAGCAAGTGGTCAATAAAGAGGTTGTCCCATTTAAGCAAGTTAGGCCCTATCCACAGGACCCCCTGTGGAATTGTGGAGATGACGGAACAGTTGGTTGCAACTCCATCAGCTCCATAGAGATGAACAGGGCCAACCGTGCATGCAAGACTTCCTGCTATTGGTCATTCCGGGGTGCGATGTGTATATTTGACCCACGTTCTCGTGATCTATGGGGGTCCCATCACTGAGCCCCCACTGATCAGCAGGTTAGGCCCTATCCTTTGATAGCTGTTAGTCAAACAGAGCAAAGTTCAAAGGAGACAGATATGGTGGAAACCAATTAAGGCTGCTAGGAAATTAATACACCATTGTTCAGACTAACAAAGACATAATGGAGCAAAATGACAATTATCACTTATGCAGTAACTGGCTGTGAGAAGGGAACCTGTCGCCAGGGACCTCATTTTTCACTAAAGACAGGTTGCAGAAGCTTATTACACCTGCAATGCAAATCTGCCTTTCTATGCATTTGCATTACAATGTAATTGTGTGTTATAACTTACTCTAGCATCCTGACAAAATCCTGGGGTAGTCACAGGGGCCGGACTTCGGTTTAGATGCATTTCAAAAAACAACATGTGCCTTGTCTGTGTTACTCACTCCTCAGATCTTAGCCCCCACCTTTGTGCCCTTGTCTAGCTCCTCCTCCTGCACCTTCTCAGAGGTCACAACCTGGTGAGATAACATCAGTGGGGGAGACACAAGCTGTACAGGAGCACAAAGATGGAGGCAGCCTGCGGCTCAGACAAGTCACATGTTGTTTTTTCAGTTCATTAGATGGACTGACATTTAAGATGTTCTGGAACCCTACACTTACATTGTGAGACATGAGACATTGTGCAACAGAGATTCTTCTTTTTAACTGTGTTTGGCTTATAACCTATTCTACATATCAAAAATGTATTACTCAGTTACTCACATTCTTATCTGAAACAAGGATCATTTCTGCCATCTACATTGTATCTTTGTTAAAGGGGTTGTCCCTTTACTCTGATAAGGGTTTTTTCACATGCACTCAGGTCTTTCTATCCTTTCCATGCAAAGCCTAACAGCAGAGAAAGTGGTAAACTCTGATGGCATGTAATAGTTGTCCAAATTTGCTAGCTGAGGTGCAGATAGACTACTCTATTACAGATTAGTAGCGTCTTCTCCTCCGCTTCTATAACTGAAAAGAACCCGTACTGAGAGCTTAGCTTATATTTAAACTCTGGGTCTCAGTCTCTGGAAAGTTCCAGGGTAATAGCCAAAAGGAAAGCCTGCATTTGCACCATGTGGTTTGCATAATGTAAACATAATTATAAAAGATAATTAATACATTGCACACATTTTATACAGACTAGGAACTTGCAGTCTAAATAGGAGAAATTGCTAGGGAAAAGCTCAGGAAAGCTGGACTGTATCCCCTAGGACAGTGATGGCGAAGCTTTTGGAGACAGAGTGCCCAAACTACAACCAAAATCCACTTATTTACTGTGAAGTGCCAACAAGGCATTTTAAGCAGTAACTTATTGCTACCTGCTCTTCCACATCTTTCAATTGTATTGGCTCTCCTAAGGCAACCAATACAGCTGAAAGAAGGAGGGCAAATTCAGACTCTTGTTGTAGCTTCTCTCCAGGGTCTCTGTGTAGAGGGAAAATGGTTGGTCCAGCGGGAGGATCTCCAGAGATATTGCAGTTCTGTCACCACTTCTCACTTTTCCCGCAGTTCCTAACAGCCAATGAAGTGTTGCTTTAAAATAGTGCTGAGAGCAGCATCTCTTAAGTTGCCTGGGACTTGGTGGATTTGGTCCTATTTAGTGAGCTCTGTCCTGGGGTGATGGTCTGAGTGCCCACAGAAATGGTTCCGAGTGCCACCTCTGGCACCCGTGCCGTAGGTTCGCCACCACTGCCCTAGGAAGTGGTTCTTTGAGTTACAGGTCCAAGTAGGTTGATTAGTCCTACTGAGTCCACTCCACTCCAGCAAGATTCCTACACAATCATTCAGTAATGACCACAACTCAAGGATATTACAAATGTACAATATGCATCAGGGAATAATCACACAACACAACAGTTTATTACATAAAATGGTTGTTATTAAGATCACGTTGCATTCCAAGTAATTGCTTCATTCCAAACAAGTGAAAAAGTATAAATTATGTAATGACCTTGGAATTGATAAATACAGTACATACATACAGACCGTTCTCAGGTGACTGGGGTGTTGGTGACCTATACATGTTATACACAGCTTCCTAAATATACATCAATGGCCTCCTCTCAACACATAGGATTAAATGAACATACTGAAAATACATTAAGGATGCTTAAAGGATCTACACGAGACAAGACAGTGACCTTATAGAAAAATCTCATCGGTTTAAGAGACTGAACTGTGTTCATTGTGAAATACATAACTGAATGATTTAGAAACAGTGACCCCGCAGGTTGGAGGTGGAATGACTTACTTTTGCTGCCATGTCTCTACTTTAGACATTACATTCATCTTGGGTGGCATGTTTGCAATATTGTGCAATGATCCAGTGTTTTTGCCTAATGCGAACTCATTTCCACTGCTTATTAGTTTTATTTTAAACCTAAACTAGTCTTGCACACAAAGCTGAGGGTCAGTTACTTAGCACTAGTAGTGGTAGCCCATCCACCAGGTGTGATCCTTCTATGGTAGAAAAGCTTAAAAATGTGTGGCAGGATTTTTTGCTTCTGATTCGATTCATCTGGCTACACTAGGGTACAGTAATACGTGTGTGCAATATTATTGGTCCATACATCATGCGTCTCAGGTACTCTTCCCTTGAGCTGGGTGAGCTGGAGTGTTAACTCAAGGACTCTTCCCTTCATTCTTACCTACAGTGATATATGGAGTAGTGTAAACAGGAGTCAGTTCAATTTTTAGTGTTCCCATTCCTCAAAAGCAAGCATATATATAGAGAATCTCAATAGCCCCTACACAAGCACTGTAAAACAGTATAGTACCTCTTAGATCTAAAACTCAAATATCACATCCTCCCATGAGGAGGATATGATCAACTGTGACCAACTGGGGACACCTTAATCAATACTTTATTGATAAATGAGTTCTTATTCTTCCAGTACTGAGGACACAGTTGATGAATTTGATGCACCAAATTATTTTCTGCACATTTTCCTCCTGTAAATCCTTAATTATTAGCACCCCCATCAGTTAAATCACACATTAATATCTCACGTACATAAGGACCATTAGCTGGGTCTACCCCATAGCATGTGTTGCACGGTTTTCAGTCAGAAAGATTTTGCAACCAAAACAGTGTTGGACTTATTCCTAATTTGAACCCATGAACAACCATTAAACGCAGTGGGGAGATTAATTATGGCTTCTCCTCAAATTTTCTGGCCGAGAATCCACAGGAATCTCCCTCTCTTTTGGAGTTTCTCTGACCTGTGCGGCTCTATGGGCGTGTCAGGGTGGAGACCAGGTGGGAATGGGGGGAAATGGAAGAGCGGGCGTTCACTAACTAACTCCACCAGTTCCGATTTGGTCTGAAACTGGTGGAGTTTGTGTCCATATTTACTTGGAGGCTGGAGCCTCTTATTCAATTTTGGCGCAGGACCGTCAGCGGAGGGAATTTTAAGACTTACCATATAAACGCCATTCTTCATGAATTCCCCATGATGTCTTAGTACCACACCACAATCTTCTTGTTAAAAACAACATATTGCCATGTAGCCCTAACCTTAACTATGCTTTACTGAAACAGAATCATAATCCTTTGCAAAATGTATCTGTTCCTGGGAAAGCTGGGTGGTAACCACAATGGACTCTAGTACAGTTACCAAACATCTTTCCTACATCTTTAAGCAGGGAATCATGCTAGTTTAACAGTGTTATCATATAACTGAGCGGATTCTATTAGTTAACTGGGGTAAGCCGCAGGTTTGATGTCACCCAGTTTTCCTGCTGTTCTGAACCATGAATCTGAGAGGTTGCATAACAGTACTTACTCCAGTCCAATATTGCTGTTTAACTATAGAAAATCTGTGTGACAACCACATGAAGAGATGTATCACAGATGAACAAGGCATGTAAAAACCCAGACTCAACCTTCCTTTGATATTGCAAGATGTTGTTGGTACCACATATGTTCCCCAGATATGTGGGAGCCTTTGGCTGAGTCTTCAAGAATCTGGCTTATAAATAAGTCATCATAAATAGACTCTTCATCTACATATTAGGCAAACAAGTCATAAACAGTAATGACCAAGATGTCAAAAAAATCATATGTCCACCAAGTCAAGGTCTCTGAGGATCTGTAGGGTTGTATTATAAAACTGCAGCAAATCCAGGATAAACAAGGATTGTCCATCCACAGCCATTGAGTTTACGATGTCCTGTCCCGCAGCAGTCGACAGCAGAGGTAGACCACTGCTCCCAGAAGAACCTCTCAGTTTCATATCCATAGTGGTCTGCTCATGGATGGAAATGGAATGATAGAAAGACCAAACCATAAATGTAAGTCTTATTCGTCATCTTCATATGGTAGATGGTTAGGATGACTTCTCTTATATGTTCAGCTTAGACTTGCTCTCATGTAAACTCTTCCCAAAAGTCTGCACTTCAGAATCTTCATCTCTCCAGAATGGACATAATGAACATTGTCTCTTATAGATAGTGGTTTTATGTCGGCGTCTACAATGGATTTAACTCCTAGAAGCAGTCTATGGTCGATGTTTTGTTGAATGTATTAAATACCTAACTGAAGACCGATGTGATGTTCGAGGCTGCGCATCTGGAAGTGGAAGGATAGAGGACATCATTAATGATAAACAATAATGGGAACTTTTCCTAAATCAGATGTAGAAAATATTGGCCAATGCTGGCTCAGACCTCTGTTTGCATGACAGATGGTGGAATGGGATTTAATATGACTCATATTCAAATAGAAGTAATCAGTAAAGATTACTGCCTCTTAAAGGGGTTTGGAAAGTTCTCAAATTTACATTTTTTACCCAATAAAGCTAATTTTCACCCCCTTACTTTATTTTACGGTTTTAGCTCCTATAACTCAGTGATGGTCAGTTAAAAATTCCAGGGTGTGGGCAGGGACTCCAAGCAGAAAGTGCCTCTTTGTAACTACACCTGATGAAGGCTCTCGTCCAGAGCCGAAACGCGTTGTGTATTTCATAAACGATCCTTTAAACCATACGAACGCAATCTGCAACTGTGTTGGACGAAGCACTGAAACAAACGATAAACTACACGTGTACAAATACCTGATCCTTGGAAACCCGGCATTTTGGGTCGGCGGGCTGAAATCTTGTGGCTAGCAGCGTGCGATAACACCAAGCAGGACAGAATATAGT
Source organism: Engystomops pustulosus (assembly GCF_040894005.1). Lineage (NCBI taxonomy): Eukaryota > Metazoa > Chordata > Amphibia > Anura > Leptodactylidae > Engystomops > Engystomops pustulosus. The sequence goes on along the minus strand of NC_092416.1, from coordinate 62,177,160 downwards.
CCGACAAGCTTTTATTTTACCGACACAAGTGAGAGTCACTCTATATGACCATACACCGCCTGTTGTACTCCTACACTTGAATCCTTTTGCACTTGTCTTCCCCCCTTTCTGTCTATCTATCCATATGAACGTGGAGTTTCTCCATTAGTCATAACTTTCCCAGATCGTATTCTACATCATAAAGTATGGCCAAGTAAATCTTCGTTAGAACTTACTGAGAAGTGCCTGTAGCTGAGCCGACATCAGCAGTGGAGTGCCCCCTGCAAATACATCAAATACACACAAATAACAGGTTAGCAAGAGGACAATGTAGAACAGGGGTCTCAAACTCATTTTACCTGGGGGCCGCTGGAGGTAGATTCTGGGTAAGGCTGGGCCGCATCAAGTTTTCCACACAAAATGCGCTTACAAAATATCATTATTCAGATTCAAATGTCATGGCGTCTCCCAGCGCAAGGAAAGCCCCGAGCTGGGAGATGTGTTTTCTCTATGAACGCGTCCTGTGCACCGAGGGGTCCCAAGCTCCTACCGCACTGAGCCCAGTCAGGGACACTCCATCTCCCCCTCCCCCCCGGCATTTGCCTCCCCGTGTCCCTCCCATCGAAGAAGATGAAGTCGCCGCTCTGACCTGCACCAAGTGCGTTCAGAGCGCGACTTCATCTTCTTCAAGTACCGGAGGGAAGGGGATTAACCGGTTACGGGCCCTTTCCTGTTTTTTCATGTCCATTTTTCACTCCCCACCTTCAAAAATCTATAACTTTTTTATTTTTACACGTAAAGAGCTGCGTGACGGCTTGTTTTCTGCGTAACAAATTGCACTTCATAGTGATGGTATTAAATATTACATGCCATGTACTCGGAAGCGGGAAAAAAATTCCAAATGCAATGAAAATGCATTTGCGCCATTTTCTTGTGGGCTTGGATATTACGTCTTTCACTGAGCGCCCCAAATGACATGTCTACTTTATTCTTTGGGTCGGTACGATTAAGGGGATACCAAATTTGTATAGGTTTTATAATGTTTTCATACATTTACAAAAATTAAAACCTCCTGTACAAAAATTATTTTTTTGATTTTGCCAACTTCTGGCGCTAATAACTTTTTCATACTTTGATGTCCGGCGCTGTGGGTGGTGTCATTTTTTGCAAAATTTGATAATATGTTCAATGATATCATTTTTAGGACTGTACGACCTTTTGATCACTTTTTATAGATTTTTTTATATTTTTCAAAATGGCAAAAAAGTGCCATTTTCGCCTTTGGGCGCTATTTTCCGTAACGGGGTTAAACGCATTGTAAAAAACGTTATCATATTTTGATAGATCGGGCATTTTCGGACGCGTCGATACCTGATGTGTTTATGATTTTTACTGTTTATTTATATTTATGTCAGTTCTAGGGAAAGGGGGGTGATTTGAAATTTAATGTTTTTTTATTATAATTTTTTTTTTTTTTAAACTTTTTTTTATTTTTATTTATACTATTTTTCAGACTTCCTAGGGTACTTTAACCCTAGGTTGTCTGATCGATCCTACCATATACTGCCATACTACAGTATGGCAGTATATGGGGATTTTCCTCCTCATTCATTACAATGTGCTATCAGCACATTGTAATGAAGGGGTTAAAACGAAATAGCCTCGGGTCTTCGAAAGACCCGAGGCTACCATGGAGACGGATCGCTGCCCCTGGGGGAGCGGCGATCCCAGGTAAGATGGCGGCGCCCATGCGTCGCTATCTTTTTGAGGCTGCCGGCAGCTTTGCCGGCAGCTTTGCCGGCAGCCATCGCTGTGAAAGCACCCGCGATCGGTGCTAGCACCGATCGCGGGTGTTACCGGTAAGCCTTTGCTGCAATATGCAGCAAAGACTTACCGGCTATGGAGAGGGCTCAGCCTGTGAGCCCTCTCCATGCAGCGCGACCCGACCGCCGCCATGAATACACGGCGGGCGGTGCTTTTCCAGGTGGGGGCCGCAAAATATTGTCCCGCGGGCCGCGAGTTTGAGACCCCTGATGTAGAAAGTAATGATAATGTAAAAAAGTAAATGTACTAATAAACTACTACCTAATCCTACACACCATAGTTTGCAGATAGATACTCAAGTAATATAACCCAAGAATGTGAATCATCAGTGTGAATAACAATAACCTGATTGAGACTCCTGACCCCCTACATGGTGCTGATCTATAGGCTGGTAAGTATGCGTAGCAAAGAATAATAAATTTTTTTCAATCCATCTACTTTATAGGTTGGAAACTCTATACTGTAGAATACATTGCATGTAATATATAATATCTCTGTACTGTTCATATTTTTGGAGCTTCTTACCTTCCTTGCAGGTGGCTCCTTTGAAGCGGTTGAGACAGATACATCCCCCGGTCAGTGCATTGCATTGTGCGTTCCAGCCACATTCACAACTCAGGGAACAGTTTGGTCCATAGTGATTTATCCTGCAGTCTAAAGAAAAGTAGAACAGTGACAGCGCCATCTAATGGGGTCTCTCTTCAGATATTAACCCCTTCCCGCCAATGGGCTTTTTTGCTTTTCCATATTTTTTACTCTACTTTTTTTTTTACTACGGAGCATTATGAGAGCTTGTTTTCTGTGTCACAAATTGTACTTATTAGTGATGTAGTGAATATCCCATGTTGTTTATTGGGAAGCAAGAAAACTATTCTTTGGGTCAGTGCAATCACGGGGAGGCCAAATTTAGAAAGGTTTTATTGTGTTTTAATACATTTTTAAAAATTAAAACCTGTACAAAAAAAGTCTACATTTCATCATAACGTTTTCATACTTCGTACAGAACTGTGTAAGGTGTCATTTTTTATGGGATGAGATGATGTTTTCTTTGCTACCATTTTGGGGACTGTATGAACTTTTAAGTACTTTTTATTACATTTTGTATATGTTGCAAAATGGCAAAAAGTGGCATTTCGGACATTTAGACGCTATTTTCGGTTATGGAAAAGACTCCAGTCTGTCATAGCAACTGATGGTTGCTTCCCGATGGCCTCACAGGGAAAACCAATATGATGGCACTCCCACTTGGCCGGCTTTTGACTTCCGCTGATGGATTAGTCAACCAGATTCCAAGGGACTTGGATCTGTGCCAGCATGGATCGTGGCTCTTACCAGTGGGTGTTTTCTGCATTATGCAGCATACACCATGCTTGTATGGAGAAGGCTCAGCCTATGAGTCCTTTCCATACTCCCTTAATGGACTTGTGACATACTCATAATGAATTAATTCATTATTAACCCTTTCAGTACTGTTGGTCTTGGTGCCAGAAAGACAAGGTCAATTTTTGACATTCTGCTATGCACTTCTTTAAATGACAATATCTATGGAAAAGCTTTACATATCATAACAAAATTAACTTTGTTTTTTTCAATAGTTTTTATAATTACATATTTAAAATTGACTACAACTGCAAAAAAAATAAGAATTTTTGTAATTTTTCCAATAAAAGTGTTTTTTTTAAAAGTAGTAAGTTTTACCAAAATATGTTATAAATATGTGCAGCATTATTCTATCACCCTTTCCACGTTCAGCTACAGATGCAGATGGTGCATGTAATTTTGCAATAATGAAAAGTTAAACAGTTTCCTGCAGTCTATAATATGACACAAGAATTGTGTTTCTAGATGTCAGGGTTCAGGAGATATAGCCGTTTGAACTTGGCTACTGTCATGACGTAAAAAACGTCCTTTCTACAATCTGTCACAGTAAAAGCTGCCCTATATTTACATGGAGCGGTACTGAACGGGTTAATAATTTTCTTTATTCCTCAGCTCTTTACAGAGACTGGCTCACAATTATTAAAGCATTTGAGCCAGTTTTTTTGTCTTACTTTGCTCTGAAAAGAACGTGCAAACTGCTGGTACATATATTTATAAAGTGTCTGCGCCCGTTTTTTGTTGCGGCTGCACTGTGTCTGACAAGACAGAACAAAAGGGGCATGTTAGTGTTTGCGGCACAAGCGCTTATTACAAGTTGCTTATTACAATTCTCATTGCATAATAGCAGCTGTCCAGATATTTATGCCTCTTGATAGGACAATTTATAGCTAGCCAGCATGATGAGAGTTGTAGTCTTACAACAGTTGAAGATTCACAGTTAGCAGAAAATTAACTTACATAATGGTGGTATTTTTGTTGTTATGTCAGTTTTCATTAGATAGGCATGAGGGTGGATGGACCACTAGATGGCTTCTTATGCTCCAGTGCACACACTCCTTTGAGTGTGAAGTTACAATTTATGTATTTTTAGTGCATATCTAATAAAGTATATCATTATTTACACATCATACTATTTTGTGACATTTCATCATTATATCAGTTTTCTGTCTTAAATTCTTGCAAATTCTTCTTATTCATTTATCTTTTAGGGTGATTAACTCCGCTTTACTTTGCTCTTCAGACAAATTGCTCCAGATTTAGTATGAGAATCCAGATGAGTTGAGTTAAAAAATTTATGAAGTATGACTTTTCAAATAGTCTTAAATTCAGGGACACATTCCCATTTCCCCAGTGGCTCAGGAAAAACTAAGGAACTAGTTACAACATTTTTACAACATTTTAGTAAATAAAGTCACATGTAAATAGCAATACCATTGTCAACACCCCTATACTAAGTCTGATGTGCAAAACACAAAAAGAACACACACTCCGTCCCGGATGCAGCGGGACAGTCCTGGATTTTGGTGCTCCTGGGAGAGGCACAATAAGAGGGGGAACTGCTGGCTAGACACAACCACAGTAGGAGCACAATATCAGAGGGGCTACAATGTGAGGAGAATGTTTCACAATATGACAGCTGGTGGGGACACAATGTGAGTGGGAGGTGAAGGGCACTGTGTGGGGGTGGAGCAAAAGGCATGGCTTAGATTTTTCACAGTGCGCTGTTGGGACCTATGAGCTACCTTCTTAATGATTCCCACAAAATGATAGGTCCCACAAAATCAATGATAGGTCCCACAAAAGTTGGGACCTATGAGCTACCTTCTTAATGATTAATCATTGTGTTATTCAAGCTTTACCTCTACTGCTCTAAGAAACTACAACTCTTTGCTATTGTGTGGTTGCAGCAGTGGCCTTAAGCATTGATCTAGAACATCAAGTACTGTACCTAGATCACAGGTTGCTCCCATCTTCCCAGGTGGACAAAAGCAGGATCCGGTCACTGAGTCACAAGGTCCATTTCCTTCACACTGACAAATCTTCTGACAGTTCTCACCAAATGTTCCTGATCTGCAGCCTAGACGATTTAACATCATTAATTGGGACTGTTAGAGAAGGAGGCAACACAAGGCTGGATGAACTGAGCATAGTCTCCCACGTAACCCTCAGGTGGGAGATATTTATCCTGCAAGCCCTGCTACCTATCATGTACTGTGCTCTGGTGTACTGCATTGTGGCAATGTTAACCAAATGTCTAGAAAAATGCAGTAGAATAGTCGATCCCAGAGAAAACATTTACGAGACATTGTAAGAGATTTATCAGGGCTTATATGACAGAAAACTGGCGTAGAAGCCCTGAAATTATCACATTGGCTAGATTACTATCCCCTATACGCCATATCCTCATCAATGGGGTGTGGAGGAGTATGCGTCAGGCAAGGGAGTGGGCCGGCACAGGGCAGGATTGGCGCTAGCTACAGCTAGCGAACTTTCACATATATGCTTCGCTGCCACCCCACCGGATGCATTAGGATGCCTAAACCTCTTCATGTATCCGGAAGGGGAGGGATTTTATAATCCACGCGTATAATACATCTTCCCCATTAAGTCTGAAAATGTGTACATTTCTATATGCAGCTTTAGATATGACTGGAGTTTAAGATATATTTAACAATAAACCAGTTAAAGGTTTGCAATGAACTTATTGTGAATACACTTCTAGACAAAAATGGGGCTCATTTACTAAGGGTCCGAACGCCGCAATTTTGTCGGGTTTTCCGAATATTTCTCTTTTGCTCTGAATTGCCCCGGGTTTTGGAGCACACGATCGGATTGTGGCGCATCGGCGCCGGCTTGCACGCGACAGAAATCGGGGGGCATGGCGGGTGGACAACCCGACAGATTCGGACAAACCACGGAATTTAAAAAATGAAATGTGCACCAGGAAGAAGCAGTTGAACTCCGGCGGACCTCAGTGCAGCAGCGACACATGCAGGAACTCGGACGCACGATCTTAGTGAATCGCGCCAGACCTGAATCCTTGTCGGACAACGCACCGCGGGATCGCGACGTGACTGGGTAAGTAAATCTGCCTCAGTATGTTGAACACCATTTTACATTTACTGATTTTGTGTTTACTTATCAAAATATTATTCTAAAGAACTGCACTCACTATTTTGCTAGCTCTAATTGGAAATTATGCAAATCCATTTTGCAGGATTTGGTAAGGAAAACATTGCCTCTCAGCTACCTTGTACAGCTGCCCCCTTAACATCAAGCATGACTTTCAATAAAACCTAATGCCATGATGTAGGATTAATATCTATTCCAGAAGGAACAGATTCCCAACTTTAGACAGCACTGTTTCAATGTGGTTGCATCTCTTCAGTACAGTATTCCTGTCCAAAACAACATATTTCCGTTTTGCCAGAATCCTCTGGTAGAGGATCAATGGCTGTAAGTCTCCACATTCCTGCAAGGCAGTCTTAAAAAGTCTTCGTGAAGAGAGCTCTAAACAGTCAGCAAGCTTAATTGATACGTTGCAGGAAGTACATATGGAGCTCTGTAGGGCAAGAAGTTACTAAGTATCTGTGCAGGATAATTAATGTACAGTGTTGTATCAGAATAATAAGTGCAGCTCTGGGGTCTAATACAAACTACAGTATTAGAATGGCATGAATAAATGTACTATATAATGTACTATACAAAATCTACTTTTTCTATGGGTTAATTCTATATGTAAACTGAAGCACATGGATTAGACTGCACCATTACCATAAAACAATGTTCTTCATCTGAACCCTTTGTGAATATTTCCTAACCTTTCCACTTGCTGTCATACCAGGCTTCTGAATGTACATCTTGGCATTTTGTAATATATCCCATTTATAATACTGACCTTTTTCACATCTGTTTCCATAGAAACCCGCAGGGCAGCGGCAGGTCCCAGTCACCGGATCACACGCTGCTCCATTTTCACAGTCGCACATCTCCTGGCATTTGTTTCCATGAAAACCAAAGGGACAAACTAAAGAAAAAGAAAAAAGTGTTGGAATCTAATTGTTAGCAAAGGGAAACCGTCTCACATTTGAAGTTTTGATCCACCTTGCCCACTGACCATATGGATTCTATAGGCGTCCAAATTGTTTTGAAAGTTCTTTAGAGGTACTTCCCATCCAAAACGTTTGTAGTAATGTATATCCACATGGGGAGAACCTTTGTTTGTCATAAATCTATATGAAATGACTAGGCCTTTAAAAGCCTCCATATCATTTCTGTTTTATGTTGCTGTTGGTTCGTTATTCATGTGTGGAACATGTCATGTACAAGAAGATAAGATTGTAGACTCTATGAACAATTCTAAGGTTGTGTCCCATATCATCATTTGAAGACCAAGCCTTTTAGAAAAACCTCCAGCCATTGTAGCCTATATTCCCCTCGGGACTGGGAGTAGATGTCAGGACCCTCATAACACCGCCACACCCTCCTCCTTTCATAGACATTTCCTACTTCTGACAGACTGGCATATCAGGGCAGCTTACTGTGCTGGCATGCGTTTCCGTAGAACCCCCTTAAGCAGTGACAGGTCCCGGTTACTTTGTCGCATGTCCCATTGTTCAGGCAGGAACACTCCATCTGACAGCCGGCTCCATATCTCCCAGGAGGACAGTCTGTAATAATTGACAGCAGTTATCTCAAGAAGGATTTTACTGAATATTTACACTGCATTGTGCAGCCCGATACAAGGTATCAGTAATACATGTACTTTGTGCCGCTGATAAATTGAGCATGTATCTAATGTATCTGCATGGGTTTTAGGGCTCAAATGTAATAACAAAATTAAGAAAAAAGTAGAGAAGTGCATAATGTTTCAATATATTTAATTCATTAAGATGTTCAATCAAACATACCCATGCTATAATAATTTCTGCCCATTATATAACCTGTATTCTGTGGTTTTCTCATTTCACCCTCGATCTCCAATTCTTGAATACCCCTGAGCTAGTGGCTGGAGACCCGCTGCTATATGTTCCATATCTTTTTTTGTGTGGAGGATATCATATAGTAGTAGAGAACAATAATGATGTACAAGTGTTAGAACAGTACGTACCTTCCTCACATGTGACACCCATCCATCCCAGACCACAGCTGCATGTCCCATTGAACGGGTTACACAAGCCTCCATTTTTACAGGAGCAAATTTGAAGACAGTCTTTCCCATAATAGTTTTTAGCGCAGACTGAAAGAAAAAATGTGTAGGTATATGAGGCCCGTCATCCAAACAAAATCTAACAAAAATCTTTGAATTTATTGTATATGTTTCCTCAATACAACCTTTGGCAAATTTACTCTGTTTTAAGGCCATTTTGCGAAACGGGGGCTCTCTACTGTAAACCTATTTCCTAAAACTAGGGATGCATTACATAGATGCCTATTGATGCCCTAAAGTCAGACTATGTCCCACCACCAGCTTTCCCCCCAACTGGAACTTGTTCAATGTACTCTATTATATAGAACATGCTATTCATCAGGATTCTATGATTGGATTTCATACCGTGTTCACAGTTCTCTCCTCTTCTTCCCGGGGCACAAACACAAATACCAGTCACATGATCACAAGATCCATTGGGTCCACAGGGACATACATGGACACAACCATTTCCAAATCTCCCTCGAGGACAAACTGAAACAGAAAAAAACCATCATGTTCATAAAGTAACGAGGGGGTTTATCTTTGTGTTGAAAAATTCTATATGTTCTGATCCACTTACCGGTACCACAGTCAGCTCCCACATAACCTGGCGGGCAGTGGCATGCTCCCGTTGTAGCTTCGCAGTGGCCCCCATTTTTACACTTGCATTCATTCTCACAGTTTCGGCCATAATATCCACTGGTACATTCTGAAACATGAATATTTATAACACATAGTGGGGGTCCTGGTTGCTGAGGACATGTCCTTTTACATAACGTTTACATAAAGGGTTAGTAGGTGCAGAAGTATGGTGGATAACCAGGATGACCACACTCTAAACCATGTCCTTTTGCAGATACAGACACTTTTGGGACACTGAGCGGTCTCTCAATTTTTTTGGTAGATTCTTTGAAGTTCAGGGTAAGTTAGCAAATAAATTTGTTGTCAACAATGACCTACATAGGGATTTTCTTTGGTACTTGATACCCTTAAAGTGGCTGTTCCACAAGGTCCCAGTTTTTTTCTTCTCAGATGTTCAACTCCTAGAACCATTACCATTGCAGAGTATAAGGCACTTACTTAGCTGGCAAGTGTGGCCATGATAGCCTGGAGCACAGATACACTCCCCGGTCACTGGGTGGCAGTCCTGATGCTGCCCGGGACACTGACAGATCTTGGCACAATTCAAACCATATGTTCCTGGAATACAAGCTGGGTGGAAAGATATTGGAAATTTAAACTGGTGCTTGCATATGTCTATACATTTTTATAGCATAGATTTCAAGCAATTTCGACACCTAAACACCTACAATATTCAATGCGTCATTTGTTAAAAATCACTGCCACAAAAACTGACCAATCATAATATCCACAACATTAAGTAAGAAAGCACATTTTTCCTCATACAGTATTCATAAGACAATGCAAACCTCATCAACATGAAGATCTGCTTGTTACTCTTTTTCACTTACTTTGGTCACATCCATTGCCTGTGAATCCTGGGGGACAGCCACAATCCCCGGTAATATGGTTACATGGGGTTCCATGGGGACAACTACAAAGCTTCGAGCACTGGTCACCATATGAGCCCGGAAGGCAAGCTACGAAATAGTATAATAGATGTTGCATTACATTTATTACTAGTTATATTCTTGTGCATAGGGGCAGTATTATATTAGTTATATTCTTGTACACAGGGGGCAGTATTATAGTAGTTATATTCTTGTACACAGGGGGCAGAATTATAGTAGTTATATTCTTGTACATAGGGGGCAGTATTATAGTAATTATTTTCTTGTACATAGGAGCAGTATTATAGTAGTTATATTTTTGTACATAGGAGCAGTATTATAGTAGGTATAGTCCTGTATATAGGGGGCAGTATTATAGTAGTTATATTCTTGTACATAGGGGGCAGTATTATAGTAGTTCTATTCTTGTACATAGAGGGCGGTATTATACTAGTTCTATTCTTATACATAGGGGGCAGTATTATAGTAGGTATAGTCCTGTATATCGGGAGCAGTGTTATAGTAGTTATATTCTTGTACATAGAGGGCAGTATTATAGTAGTTATATTCTTGTACATAGGGGGCAGTATTATAGTAGTTATATTCTTGTACATAGGGGGCAGTATTATAGTAGTTATATTCTTGTACATAGGGGGCAGTATTATAGTAGTTATATTCTTATACATAGGGGGCAGTATTATACTAGTTCTATTCTTGTACATTGGGACAGTATTATAGTAGGTATAGTCCTGTATATCGGGAGCAGTGTTATAGTAGTTATATTCTTGTACATAGAGGGCAGTATTATAGTAGTTATATTCTTGTACATAGGGGGCAGTATTATAGTAGTTATATTCTTGTACATAGGGGGCAGTATTATAGTAGTTATATTCTTGTACATAGGGGGCAGTATTATAGTAGTTATATTCTTGTACATATGAGCAGTATTATAGTAGTTATATTCTTGTACATATGAGCAGTATTATAGTAGTTATGTTCTTGTACAGTACATAGGAGCAGTATTATAGTAGTTATATTCTTGTACATAGGGGGCAGTATTATAGTAGTTATATTCTTGTACATAGGGGACAGTATTATAGTAGTTATATTCTTGTACTTAGGGGGCAGTATTATAGTAGGTATATTCTTGTACATAGGGGGCAGTATTATAGTAGTTATATTCTTGTACATAGGAGCAGTATTATAGCAGCAATACTCCTGTTTCTAGGAGGAAGTATTGTTGTAGCAGTATATCTTTCCAAAGAGAGGCAGTATGATATATTAGTTATACTCTTGTCTGTAGACCATACAAAGGATAATGATGTGGGGGTAACATAGAGCACAAAAGCACCAGGCAAATGGTAAATCTTTGCTTCAAATGACACAACTTACGCTTATCACAGTGTTTTCCCCTCCATCCTGTGGGGCAGTCACAGGCACCGGTAATGTGGTGACAGCTATTACCATATCGACATTCACATTTTTCCAGACATTGAATCCCAAACATCCCTGCTGGACAGGCTGCAACATACACAAGATATAATTTTATCAGTTATTGGTGTCATTCAACAAACATTACAGAAATTTCCTTCAGCTCCATAGAGATTAATGGAGCAGAAAGGTCATGCACGGCTGACTGCTCCATTAGTCTGAGGAGCAACGAGACAAACCCCTCGTTTTCGCGATCTGTTGGGGTTTCAGCATTGAGACCCCACTGATCAGTAAGTTAGGCCCTATTCCATGGATAGAGCCTAACTTTAGCTCTTGGGAAAATAAGTTGCCTAGGCTGCCTCCCCTCTTTAAAAGGCTTTTTGTAGGATTTTTCTATAGATCTAACTGAATAAGCTGAGCTGCAATTCCAGGCACAGCCACAACTAAATATGCAGCAATGTGTCTGGTAAACAAGGTTTAGGGATCTTTTGTCCTTCTTGCAAGTAAAATCCATCAGCTATTTAAGAGAGGAAAAAGTATGTAGAAAAGTATCAATCTACTATGATATGATATTTTGCAATGTTTCTTGTTCAATTGTTCTGAATTTATTTTGGCTAACTTAATGACCATTTAAAATTTTATTCCCCAACATCCTCCCATACATTATGCCTTCTCCTACCTGTCTCACAAGACTCTCCAATCCAACCCGCTGGGCACATACATGCGCCGCTGCCACGATCACATAATCCACCATTTTGACAAGTACAGTTTTGCAGACAGTCATCTCCATATTTTCCTGAAGTACATTCTAGATCAGAATGAGAAATGACATGGTATCTGAGAATTTCATAATCAGTGGTATTTGTAAATGGTGTATACAACCATGTAGGGGATGTACATTATTAGCGTTTATTATTGGGTATTAAGAAATATTAGAGGATTTAAAATCACAACTGATTTTACATAGGAAATTACCCAGTTCACATGCCAATCCCATCCATCCTTTAGGGCAAATACAGCGACCTGTGATGTGGTTGCAAGTTCCTCCGTTTCTACATATACAATGCTGAACACACTTCTCTCCATAGAAGCCATGTTGACAAGCTAGAGAAATAAGTATAGAATATTCTTTACATATGTTGTCAAAGTAAATAAGTTATTCAATATGGCAATTTGTGTCACATATCAAGCGTATATGTGATTATATTTTACAGCTGTAATGCGACATTGCAGAGTTACATTGCCCTTGATCCATCATAAAGAGGCCTGTGCAGCTGTACAATGAGCTGCATAACTCTCTCCACTACTCCCTTACCAGGACATTCTCTGTGATCATGGGTTATATGTTTAGGTACCAAATAGTTATATTATGTAAGTACTGAATAAAGAATTATGTTTTATGATACTATATTGTATTATACAGAGATAATAGTAGAAGTATAAATTATCATAGTAAAATATTTTATGCATTTTCAAAATTGTTTGTAACAGCCATGTCAGACATCACCCATCTTTCCAAACCAGATATAAACATATGAAACAGCTGATCTTGAAGTACCTTGTTCACACTGTGGTCCAGTCCATCCTGGTGCACAGATACATTCTCCATTGACATGGTTACACTTGGCACCATTGTAACACTGACATGTCTCCTTGCAGTCCCTTCCATATTTGTTCTCTTCACATTCTACAAAGTATTGTATAAGAATATAAAATATATATCTATTAAATGAGCTTGAAATCATACAAGATTTAGCTTCTATACCTCATATGGCCACTGACGCCAGTATACATTTTTTTTATCAACAATTGCATATTTTGATCCGCTGTTTGGCATGTTTGTATCCCACCTGGGTCAAGACGACTTTAAATCAGCGTGATATTTGAAATAAAGTATTTATATTTTTTTAACAACTTTATTGCTTGTATACTCAGCGCTTCCTGTTGGATCCCTCACCCTCCTATGGAGGGATGTACAATAGGTCTCATCATATGTTAGCCAACAGATGGTATGGTAGTCAAGTATACAGGGATAAACTTTTTGACATTTAGTCATTACTACATGATCTACTTTGGCATTTATTATCCTATTTTAGTGTCTTCAATTGCATGTCTACTAAGATTTAGCTTCTACAGAAGCTAAAGAAAATTGGAGGCCTATACTAAGTACAAGGCACCGCAACTCTGGCCTTTAGGCTACTGCAAGTTAAATAGCAGTAAAACAATGTATCTGTTTGTTAAACAACTCACTTTGGTTGCATGTAGGTCCGAGCCAACCAACTTGGCATGTGCAGGCTCCGGTCATATGGTTGCAGCTGGCACCATTGGCACACTGGCAGCTGTTGGCACAATCCATACCATAAAATCCTTCTGGACATGCTGTAAAAAGTAACATAACAGAAATGTGAATCCATGTATCATATTAATACACATTATGGGCTTCAGTTAATCTTTTAATGTCATTTTCAGCCTGTGCTATGCAAAGCAACGTCCCCCTGATGTTTACTGGAAACCCCTCTCAATTAGCAGGTGGTAAACCACAGCTGGATGGGATGCGGCTCATGATAAGCTATGGGTTTTAGTTTGTCGTCAGCAGAAAAACTACAGATTGAAGATCGCTGTTCTGGAGTACATGCACTACTTCTGATTTCCCACAGTTCTGGTGTACATGCACTACTTCTGATTTACCATTGTTCTGGTGTATATGCACTACTTCTGATTTCCCATTGTTCTGGAGTACATGCACTACTTCTGATTTCCCACAGTTCTGGAGTATATGCACTACTTCTGATTTCCTAGTGTTCTGGAGTATATGCACTACATCTGATTTCCTAGTGTTCTGGAGTATATGCACTACATCTGATTTCCCACTGTTCTGGTGTACATGCACTACTTCTGATTTCCCACTGTTCTGGTGTACATGCACTACTTCTGATTTCCCACAGTTCTGGAGTACATGCACTACTTCTGATTTCCTAGTGTTCTGGTGTACATGCACTACTTCTGATTTACCATTGTTCTGGTGTATATGCACTACTTCTGATTTCCCACAGTTCTTGTGTATATGCACTACTTCTGATTTCCCACTGTTCTGGAGTACATGCACTACTTCTGACTTCCCACTGGTCTGGAGTATATGCACTACTTCTGATTTCCCACTGTTCTGGAGTACATGCACTACTTCTGATTTCCCACTGTTCTTGTGTACATGCACTACTTCTGATTTCCCACAGTTCTGGAGTACATGCAATACTTATGATTTCCTAGTGTTCTGGTGTACATGCACTACTTCTGATTTACCATTGTTCTGGTGTATATGCACTACTTCTGATTTACCATTGTTCTGGTGTACATGCACTACTTCTGACTTCCCACTGTTCTTGTGTATATGCACTACTTCTGATTTCCCACTGTTCTGTTGTATATTTAGTACTTCTGATTTGCAATATGTCATGTAACTAGTATTTGTTGTCATTTAATGAAGTTTCTATCTCTTTACTACTTTACTTTCTTTCTACTACAGCCCTATTATGTGACTGTCAGGACCTTCTGTAAATTATAGGTAAAGCTACAGGTGGCTGACCCCATTGTTAGACACTTGTTATATAACATGGTACTCATTAACATGTCGTCAATGTGACCAATGTTCTCAGTATCAGCCATTCTCCCTATGTCAATATCTAGAAGGAAGAAGGACCAACCCCCATCTTATCATCTGAAGCAAAAATACAGTCAACTTTAAAATTAAGCATTAGTATAGTTACCAATTTCACAGTAGGTCCCTCGCCAGCCAGGTGCACATGTACAAGCTCCACTGATGTGATCGCAGAGGGCACCATTCTCACACTGGCACTGGTGCCTGCAGTCTGAACCATACCAACCAGCTGGGCATTCTGTTGGAATGAAGAGAAACTTCAATAGTGCTATGTAATGTCACTGTTAGAGCCTATGAAATTTACCCCATAGCCATAGCAGGCAGAAGCCTAAGGCAGCCGAGTTTTCTAGGTAAGAAATCGGTACAGGCAGTCCCCAGGTTACGTACAAGATAGGGTCTGGAGGTTTGTTCTTAAGTTGAATTTGTATGTAAGTTGAGACTGTATATTTTATAATTGTAGATAAAATTATCTACAAAAATAATTTTGGCCCCAGTGACAATTGGAGTTTAATCATTTTTTGCTGTAATGGGACCAAGGATTATCAATAAAGCTTCATTACAGACACCTTACAGCTGATCATTGCAGTCTGGGAATATAGTAAAGCATCCAGAGAGCTTCACCAGAGGATTCAGAGGGGTCTGTCTGTAACTATGGGTTGTCTGTAAGTCGGGTGTCCTTAAGTAGGGGACTGCCTGTATATGCTTATTTTTTAATTATACCTTTTTCTACCTGGAGTACAGAAATTGAGAATTATGTTGGAGTCATAAACATTGGGATCATTTTGTGGTTTGGGCTCCTTGCCGTAATGTCACAAGGCCAAATTGTTCCTACATCTGTGCCTTGTTAAAATCCCATTGTGGAGACTGATTGTCCTCCTTTCCTTACCTCCTCCACTGTTTAGTGAACCCTGTTGCTGCAATTAAGATGGAGGGCAGTAAAGTGGTAGCCCACCTTTGCTGTGTCAATAGTATATACTGAGGTCCTCCTACAAAGAAGGTTCATAATACCAGGGGATTGTGGGAAGAGGAGCTACAGAGGCTACAGATGATGTCTTTGTGTCTTGTGATTCAAATTCAGCATCAATAGCATTAAACGCAGCCATTAGAAATAGTAGTAGCCAAATTACTAGCGTGGTGAGACCACAGAGCACCCTATCAGCTCCAAATGTCTGTGGGGTTGGGTTTAAATTGGGGAAGAGGTGAATGAATTGCCCTCTCTCCTGATGCAAATTGTTCTCTGACATATAGTGTCTGACTGATGCCCAGGTTGGTTGACAAATATTGAAAAATAGCGTCTGACTGATGCCCAGGTTGGTTGCCAATGCAGTAGAATATGCCTAGATGAGCCATTTCAGGAAAAGGAAGTTACATTTTCACAGCCTCTGATTGGCTGCTCCGCTGAGACTTCCTGTCTATCGTTGAAGGAGGCAGGACCGTATCATTATACATTGATTGAGAACCAATGTAGTCGTAATCTGACGTTACGAGCATATTGTATGAGAGATATTACTAGGAGAACTACGTCAGAATTACTAAAACTACTAGACATAATGTGGCAGCTTGGATCCTGCTTGGCCAGATTATTGTCTTAATAGAACAAAGGTTTGTGGTCAGGATCTGGGGGGAGAAGTAATGTTCACAAGTTTGGTCAATGAATTATCTTACTCTGATCACATTGCCTTCCAGTGTAGCCGGATTCACAGACACAATCCCCCGTCACAGGGTTACAGCCCCAGTCACTGTTGCTACAGTTGCAGCTCTTGACACAATCTGCTCCCCAGTAACCACTATCACACGCTGTGAAGCAAGAAAGAGTTAAAATAAGCCTTGAACTATAAAATCCATTGGTACTGTAATTTATGACTATTGGGTGATGTAAAGTACAGCATTACTCTATATACCTCTCCTGCAGTTGTGTCCAGTGAATCCAGGAGGGCAAGTACATCTGCCGGTAACATGGTCACACTGGCTATCATCTTGACAGAGACACCTGGACTGGCATCCTTGCCCAAACCAACCTGTGGGGCACTCTATAAATTAAAAAAAATATATTCAAAAAGGCAGCCAAAAAATCACATTAATGCTGATATATGTACAGTAAATATGCTGATATGGCTGCTACTGCATTAGCCATAGAGTGTGTCAGACCTCAGTCCAATTGTTCTGTCTATGTAAAATTTTGTTATAATAGGTGTTCTGGAATTTTACTCATATATCAGGGGGATCAGAATAAACATAGTAAATACTGGAGAAAATATAATTATTATCCTTAATCAATGGGGGCTAATCAATAGAAGGAGATGGCTTAGAATGACAGGTCCATTACAGATGTATGGCTTTGCTACAGTGTGTTACTTACTGTCCCCGCAGAGATCTCCTGTGTACCCCGGTGCACAAATGCACTTCCCTGTGGTGGGATCACAGCTGCCATTATCATCACACAACGGGCAGATCTCCAGACATCCGTCACCCCAACGTCCTATGGGGCAATCTGTAAGAGACACACAGGAATTGGAAGAATTTATGAGCTCAGACCACAAGGCCACTTGTTAATTCCTCAGCTCTCACCCAGGCTCCAAAATGCTGCTTGTAAATCCTAAACTGCAGCTGAGCCCGATGAAGACTTAAATACGGCTCCTGCTAACTACTCGCTTGTGAGGTCTGTAGTAGTGACATTAGAGGTAATGGCATAACCATGATGCTGGCAGGGGCCTGTAGGAGGTTACGGTAACTTTTGGTGCAAAGATGAAATACTGGGCTCGGCCAGTGGGCAGATGGCACATCTTTTAAAAATCTTATACTGCCACTTTATCTTTGTTTCCTTACTCTTGTTGGGCTGTTAGGGACATTATCTATAAAAAATCTACAAAATTGTGCTCTTAAAATAGTATAAAACAGACACCCAGAACCAAAATAATATACATTTCTGAAACGGTTTCTAAGAGAAAATAAAATTTCTTATAGAATCTAGAATATTAAAAAGTTTGAGCACTTTACAGTTCCATAAAAGATTTATTGAACCTGTCATTCCCTCCCCCTCTGGGAAAAAATAATTTCACTGCTTCACAATTTTTAAGGTGGATACTTATCAATGTAGCTCCTTGGTTTACATTATATGTAATAATTCCTCAAAAATCAATTAATAATATATAGAAAACATCACATAAAGACAAATGGTGAACATTTCCTGGCTGCTCACGACATGGAGGACGGGGGGATTTCAATGGTAAACAATTTGTAAATGATTTTACTGCCGGGATGAAGCAGAAACTCATGGCCACATATCATGTTAATTCCTCTGTATATATGATGAACTTCTGCATCTTCCCGGCAATGTAATATCATACTGAAAGGCACAATATATCACTTTCTACAAGATGCTGAGGAAGACTTGTAAAAATCTGGTAAAAAACCAGCGGATTAATATATGGGACACATCAGTTTTTGGATGGGTAAAATAGTAGGATGGCGCTTACATAAAGTAGGATGGGCTTTGCACAAATCAATAGGAAAAATTAAAAAAAGAAACATTGCAATATCTCTTTTTACAGCACTTCTCTCCTAAAACTCTATTGTTACATGTCTGGATGGAGTTTTTTTTTTTTACATTTTTAGATTAGATGATATGGGATATTCTAGTATTATATTAATGATTTGAGCAGTCTTTAAATTTAGGTGAAAGGTGGGTATACACACCCCTTTCTGGCACTCTGGTTCATGATAGGACCCATCACCGCCATACAGAGACAGTTTGCACTCACTACAGCCTGTAGGGGGCGTCACCGTGTAACAGGCACCCCGTGCAGAATCGAGTGTCAGAGAGGAGTATGTAAGGAGCGTATGTCATGTTTATCTCCCCCAGACAACCTCTTCACTTTTTCATTTATTTTCACTTCCTCACCACTTGTTTGTGCTTTTTCTCACCTTGCACTATCTGCACTTTTTGCTTCATCACGCACTCATTTGTATTGTCTGGGTTCCATTTTGGTGCCCACTATATTTCACTATTACACCATTTTTCACTGTTCATGTGTCCTATACACACGTCCCACACATTTTTCATGTTTTTAGGCACTTTGTGCTTTTCTTTATTGATGTCACACCTCACCACTAGGTCATTTACACACAAATACATCTCACCATTTAGTCATTTTTCCATTTTTTCATTTTTTATTTTTTCATTTCATTCATCATACATGCTACACCATCCACTGCAGTTGGCTTCTTCCATACTCACAGGTTCCCTTCAAGGACAGCCCACAGTTCTTCATAGCCTGTATACTCAGCAGCGTTCCTGGCGTGCGCATGCCCGGTTTCTCCCGTCCTGCAGCCTCCGAGCGGGGGGCGTGGCACTGTTGTCACATGACTCGGTGTTGATCACCGCCTCTGTGACGTCACTGCCCGGCCCCGCTCGCGGGCGCAGACACGGGCCAACTGAGGATGCGCCGCACACACAGGTGCTGCATGTTAAGTAGGATCTTCCATCGCTTATTGGTCAGGGCCAGGTTTAAAAGTCCGATTATGTGTTTGTCATATTACCCCTTGAGAAAAACCGGCGTGGTTGAAACGTGCGTTGGGGGATTCTTGCAGTCAGGTAACCATGGTCAACAAGACCCAGACCACTATATTTCATTGATGCATGGACATTGCTTCACCTCTATGCTATTGCACTTTATATGAGTGCTAATGTTTACGTATGGTCTGGTTGGGCACAGTGTATAATGGTTGGATACCCCATCATGCCTGTCTTAGGCAACATTTAATATTGATTATATGTGCCATGGTTACGGTTCATGTGAACCTTCTTGTCTCTCCTGAAAGCCAGATTTTAATACATGTATGTGTACTTTTATCCATTTATTATCAATAAATTTTGTTGTTAATTCATTATAAATTTTGTGCATATCATTCCTCTTGTATGCCCTTTTTGTTTGTTTGTTTGTAACCTCTTTAAATGGTCTGTAACCTTTTAATAAAATTTGCATAAACAAATGAAACTAATTGTAATGTATCTAATCATATTACATTTCCTCCTTTCTAATCTGCTTTTTACTCTGAAAGATCTGCTGAATTCCATCTTGTCTAGAAACAAGACATAAGCTGATAGAAGTGCTGGTTATATAGAAGCTCCATGCAGAAGGCAGGGCAAGCAGTGAGTCCCAGCAGTTAGGTCTCTAACCACTAGGCAAAGAGGACACAATTACATATAGAGTCATTTACTTATAAAGACTGTAACCAAAGGCAGCGTTATTCCCCATATAAACACCGACTACTGATTTCTGCAAAATTTGTTAAAAGGTGGGGAATGCTTCAAGGTAAGCAGATAACAGCAGTGTCCCTTTTAGGCTTTTGGACTGGTATCAGACATTACCTAAGTAAAGCCTCTAACAGAATAGTCATCATAAAATAAATAATGCTCTGATGCCTCCGCATTGCATTACATTACTGAGGATCCATGTTCACTGCACAACCCGAACCTTCCCTTTTTTCTAGCAGATATAACCTGTCTGCTCCAATAAATCACTTTAAGGGCTCAGGCATCAGTTGCTGCCGCTGTTAATTCCAAGATAAAATAGGGAAGATGATAGAAACAGCCAGAAAGAAATAACCACATTTATCTGCACCTCGCAGAGGAGGAGGATATAACTAGGGCAATGTGTTTTCCCCTGTAAATTTTCAGTTAATAGTATAAAATCCATTTAAAGGTATTTTACATAAAATACATCTGTCAGTCACAAAAAAAAGCCTAACATTGGGTCATGTGACAGACTACCCCGCACCCCTGATGCCACAGAGAAGCATATCCATCCCTGTGAAAACTAGCAACATGCAACATAGCAACATTTGCTATTGCATATAAATCTCATTAAAGGTTGTGTGAACTTTAACTTTAGGGTTTGCACCCTTGGCAATAGTTTTAGCAAATCAAATTTTTTTTTTGTACAATTAATCAGAGACATTTTTTAAATTAATTAACTTCTGAAGGAAGTGGAACGAGTTATTTATAAAAATGTGATCAATTACATTTTTTTTTCATTCTATTGGCCCAGGATATATCTCCCAAGCACAAGTATGAATCTCGTACTTCCCTTCCAAAATGAAGTGATAAAACTGACAGCTTGCAGTCACCACTAGGGGGAGCTCAATGCAGAGGAATTAATAAAGCTATTAAACTGGAGAAAAGCTGTAAAAGTCTCTCGGCACTGAGCACCCTTTAGAGGCAGCTGCAGTAATACATTGTAAAACTAGCAAGTAAGTAGTAAGTTCACCTATGCTATTAGGCTAGCTGAATAGAAGGGAAGGGGTCTTCTATTGCATATTCTCATCATTTTACTTCTATTGTGGTGCTGCAGGCAAATCGATCCTCTGACTTACCTTGGGAACAGTCTGAGCCAGTTTTACCAGCTGGGCAAATGCAAGTTCCATCTATATGGTTACATGGAGCTCCTCCACACTTACAGGACTGTAAGCAGTTAAGACCAAATGTACCTGCAGGGCATTCTGTGTGCAAAAATAATATAATAATTGTACAACACTATATTACACAAACTACATATAAGTCTCCAGATAACATCTATATGTTCCCTAACGTCGCGAGGCATCTGAGATAGAGTCCATGATGAATGCAACAGTGTACATGATTTGTTCTACCCTAATATAGTGTGCTTAAACCAGGGTGTAAGTCTTGTTTATAAGAGAATTACACAGCTGAGAACCGAACGCAATTAAGCCATAAAGATCCAATCAGCTTGTCCTTACTACATGATGAATAAAGTATAGATCGAGATCAATTGTCTCCTCATGTAAACGCTGCACTAAAGCATTTTAATTGTAATTGCCTTACCGAGGCCCGACTGCAATCAATGATCAGTGAATGAGCCGATAATGTGAAGTATCTGCAGAACTTTCTACTCTTATGGTGTCTTCAAAATACTATTCTTTTTTTTACCATAGTGTATGGTATGTGTAAGCAACCTTCAGTACTCTAGCTGTTCACTACAACTCCCAGCATTCCCAATGAGCCACAAAATCTGATAATCTAGAATATTTGTACATTATAGTCCATAGTGTCAGATGCTTTCTCCAGCCACCTCCAAATCTTCTTGTGGACCTTGGCCAGTGGCACACAACTATGTGATGGTTCCATAGACCACAGTAATGTATGATGTATGGAGTCCTTGATTTGATAACGTCACACCCAAAATCATTAACTGCTGCCTGCTCACCATAAAAACCATTGCAGTATCACACAATTTTCTTCACTTGTCCTTACGTTACCTTGGTCACAGTGTTCTCCACTGTATCCCTGCGGACATTCTTTCAGACACTTTCCATTTGTGTGGTCACAGGATACTCCTTGTTGGCAGGTGCATTTACTTTTACAACCAACCCCGTAAAATCCTGGGTCACATTCTATGAAAGGAAAATAAAAACCAATCAATAAAAAGACATTTCGGAGATATACAATTATTTAATATCTGCATAGTGACAGAAAAGCCCAAAATTACTTATTATAGACATAAGATTATGTCTCGAGTATATACTCCTGTATAAGCCTAGTTTTTCAGCACAAAAAATGTGCTGAAAACCCAAACTCGGCTTATACTAAAGTAAAAATATAGGTTTTACCAGGTTTTTGTGGTAAAATTAGGGGCCTCGTTTTATATTTGGGTCGGCTTATAC
Organism: Engystomops pustulosus; assembly: GCF_040894005.1. Classification (NCBI taxonomy): domain Eukaryota; kingdom Metazoa; phylum Chordata; class Amphibia; order Anura; family Leptodactylidae; genus Engystomops; species Engystomops pustulosus. The sequence continues at coordinate 62,154,506 of NC_092416.1, read as the reverse complement.
TCAAGTATATACAGTAATTTTTGCCATTACCTATAATTCTGTGTTACTGAATACACAACATACACTTACAGATGCAGAGACCTTGTGTACATTGCTTTCTTTTTCATGGCCAGCAGGTGGTGCTACTTGCCTATGCTGTGAGTATCAGCCAAACATAGCTGGAGTCAGCAGACAGGTAATCAGCTTTAACTTTTATACTAAACTTACTATTTTCACAGGATGCTCCATGGTATCCCGGTTTACAGGTGCATGTGCCGTCCCTTTTACTACACTCCAGTGTATTGCTCTGCACACATGTGCATTCTTTTGAGCAGCCAGGTCCATAGGTCCACTTTGGGCAAGCTAAAACATAGAGAAAGAGTGAAAATGAACATACTTAACATACCCCTCTAAAGTTTCCTGGAAGCATCAATTTTATTTCCCCCCCATAATACACTGTAGTTATAAATGTGAAGGTAGGTTGTATGTTCAATATAAATAATGGTTACTCCAGTGTGAGTTAAAAAACAAAAATGTATTTAGTCCATATTAAAAACTTCATCTGCATATGAAAAAAGAAAGAAAAAAATTCACGTCTGTTGACGTGTTTCATTAAGTTATTCCTTATTCATAACAGCTTGTGCAGACAAATGGAATCATTTGAATAAGTAGGCAACAAAAGCAAAGCAAAGGGGAGAAATGAGAAGAAACGCAGGAAATAAAAAATAGTATGGTAATACTAACAGCCATAGTCATTTACCAAGCAGAATACATGATAATTATAGGAGCAATGATGTAGCCTTGCTGAAGAACGTTTCATCCCTTACTAGGAATTGTCTGTTAAACCTTTGACCAATCAAAATATACAGTACACCAGAAGATGATGCCTTACCTAAGTGGCAGTAACGCCCATACAGGCCAGACTCACACAGACATGCTCCATGGATCTTGTGGCATCGGCCCTTGTTAGCGCAATTACATTTTTTCTTACAGTTTTTACCATAATATCCTTTAGGGCAACCTAGGAGAAAATACAAATTTATATTTGATTAAACATTACAAATCCAACATAAAATTTTCTCTGCATTCAGAATTCACTAGAAGAAGCTTGGAGGTGGTTATTTTGTCCAATGTATAAAGCAGATACAATGAGCTTTATGTCTATGCAGAGCAAGACAGGGGATATCAAATTGCTTGGAGTCGTTGTGTTAAAGTTTGTGTCTGCAACTATAAACAGCAAAGAAAATGCTGATGGTGTTATTTAAAAGCTCTCCCCTCTTTCCAATTCCATCTCCAGATTTCACTAGCACATAATGAATTTCTGTGATAGAAGAAGATTATGAAACACAATAAATTTACCAAACGTACCATCTTCACAGAACTCCCCGCTCACCCCTTGGGGGCAGCGGCACTGGCCAGTGATGGCATCACACGTTCCTCCATTTTTGCAGTTACATTTCTGGCTACAGTTCAGACCAAACGTTCCTTCTGGACAAGCTGAAAGAGACAAAAGAAAACCCAATACAACGGTGTTGAATGAAGCCCCATCTGCAAAGTATGAGTGGCCATCTTGTAAATGTTTATTTATAAGACCTTCAAAGAAAGGAAAGGATTCATTCATCACAAATAGTGTATACAGAACCTGACAGATAGAAATCCTAATTATAAAGTAATGTTGCTGTGTACTGCAATGAAGGAATGAGGTACAACAAAAACAGGACTTTTTTTTAGACCTTTTTGGAGAACAATCTCTGTCCCAACATTATAACTTGATTATTAAAAAAAAAAAATTCTATAGATATTTTGTATTAGCTACAATAGTATATATATAGCTTCAGTAATGACATTAAGCTGCAGTGATGTAGATTTCAACAAACAGTCAGGATGTTACCACTTTAAATGTCACAATCTCCTTCATGCTAAACTGACCGTAAAGTTATTTAGCCAATTATTTAAAATAGACGAATGACCTATAAACATGGCACCCAGGCTCGGGGATGGAGCCAATCCAAGCAAACACCTCATGATTTATGAGTCTAGTGTAATGAAAAAACAATGACATCTATGCAACGTGATGATGGCAAGATTATTAGTGTGTATGCTGTGCCTAGACTACAATATTTACATGACAGACATGATGTTGGATCTGCTGCAACCTTCTACATAATGGTGGAGGCCTTTTACTTTGGATTACTCCTGATCCTCTTTGCTATTCACCACATCCAAAGTTGCACACTGATAGACTAACCCCTTATGTTTAGTAATAAATACCAATAATGAGGGGCTCACTTCTGGAACATGTGACCACAGAATTGGTGGCCCCCAAACCCCAAATACTGCTTCCGTGGCCACTGTGAAGTGACCCATTCTTGTTCATTAACCATGCACGGCAGCCATGGCACCGGGTCTTATGAAGAAAGGACAAAGGACACTCATGTCAAGAGTTGTGGATGTGTGAAGTGTAGGACCCCTATTTTACAGAAATGTAAAGCATATCATGTAGATGAGCTATAAATAATATTATATAATATATAGTTGTGATTATATGCTAGCTTCCAAAAATTACCACTAGGGAGAGATATTTAGACAAAGTTCTATTATTGAAATCCATGTATTTAACAGCCTCCCAAGCGCCCCCTGTGGGTGGCTACAAGCTGAGAGAATTGTATCATGTATATCAGGATTTGCCACAATCTTCTTTAGCTTTGTCTATGTCCATGTCTGCATATGGAAAGATGGCATCTTTTATGAGACATTTCTATATAGCTATACAGACAGAGGTTGCCAAATATTTGCACCAAGCAAGAGAACAGCTCATGCAATTCAAGAAAAAACAAACATCAATACTACATCAAGGCAACATCCCCCAAGATGAAAGCTTAATAAATCCAGGTCTCCGGGGCTTGGCAGTGAGAAAATTTACATTGAACAAGAACCAACAGTCTCAAAATGCAAAAATGAGCACCAATTTGCACAATGTCTTCAAAAAGCTGTTCCAAACAGCAGAATATAATATCTATCTTATTTATAAAACAGCACTAGATCCATAGGGCATTACTCCTAAACCACAGTAACAGACTGATACAACCCAGATCTTCAACCAAACGTTCCATCAATCAGAGTCTTCAGGATCCAACTTGTAGTGACGCTGCAACATAACAAGTCATTATCAAGAAATACATCAAAGCCAAGAAAGAAGGCTACAAGGTGGGGTTTTTTTGGCCATGAGCCGGTCAAACAAACAGCCATAGACTTAGACTGTGCATGTGCACACAACACTTTGAATGTGCCAGGCTGTCGCACCCCAAAATATAGAACAGGTCCTAATCCTGCCTGTATTGTGGCGGCTGCTCACTTCCTACGGACATCAGCAGGGGTAGAGGTGTGGCCCATTGAATATACACAGCTCTTTGACGTAGCCTAACTTTGTTTCAATAAGCACAATTGCAACTATGTAAAAATGTACTTGGCTACGACACCCAGTTAAAGTTGGATGTTATTTTCATGGTTTCAGTGACCCGTTATTGCCAAAGTGGTTCAGGTTAGGAGTGGGCAACAGAAACTTTGGCCCAAATCAAGTTTAAAGATTTCAGTAACAACCTTATAGCACCCTATTCCAGATAGTTGTGATGTCATTCACAGACCAATGAGATTCAGCTTGTAATCCGCATCTGCCATATGTCACCCAAAAAACAGAAGGCCAACAAGTGTCACATCACATTGTTACCTAGCCTCCATGCGGATCCATGAAAAACATAGTTGTGTGCATGGGCAGAAAGAAAAGCAGATAGCACATGGAGAGATACAAGTTTCATATACACAGCCATAAAAGATAGCCCCTTAAAGCAGTATTCCCACAAAGTAAAGTTTCTTAAATATACTCAGGATAACAAAATAGCACATTCTCTACTTCAATGTGATTAACAAAAATACAGCATTTCATAGATATAATTCCAACCTGTCCTGGGGTACACAATTTCAGTTGCCCCTAGTTTATGACATTGTATCTTCTGACTTTAGGGTCTGCAGCCATCTTGCCTGATGCTGTGGAGCTCAGCTCTTCTCTCTCTCTCTCTCTCTGCTCCCCGCAGCAACCCCTCCCCCTGCATTCCAGGACAACATCCCACTGATACAGACTGACTTCCTGCCGGCAAACAACAGCAGCGAGAGGAGAGCTACAAGCTACGGGCAGATAAGTTCTTTATGTAGGGATATACATCTCATGGATCTCATCATCTCTGATCTGTCTCATCTCTCTTTCTATGTGTCAGATACAAGTACAATGTTCAGAAGGTAAATTAAAGTGTATATAAACATGTACCCTGATAATCTAACCACATTGTCAGCTCATAGAACTAGATGGATCATGAAGTGTCTGCTTAGAGATTCCCCGCCGACACTCTGGAATCTTACACTGACCATCACTGAGTAATAGGAGCTAAAACAGCAATAAAATGGAGTACAATTGTAAAGTAAGGGGTTAAAAACAATCTTTATGGTGTTAGCATCACTGCGGGATTGAAATTTGAGAATTTTGTGTATGGATCATATTACTCTCGAGCTCTCGAGCCCCGCTGGCTGAAGTGAGTGTGGAGGCCACGTCGCCACTTCACGCTCACCCCCCTGCAGTGAAAGTGGCGGATAGGGGAAATTGATGGCAATTGCTATCTATAAGGTAGAATTTGTGATTATTTCAGGGCTACTACATCACTGGCGTGACACAGAAGCCCTGACAAATATCCCCCTTTGTGTTTATGATACTAGAATAATACAATGATAAATAAATGATAAATTATTACTTACTCTGGTTGCATATAAGTCCTGTCCACCCTGCAGAGCATACACAGCCGTCCTCTTCTACGGTACAGGTTGCACCATTCTGACAGTCGTCACAGATGAACGAGCAGTCTGGGCCAAATGTGCCATCAAAACACACTGCAAGTGCCAAATAAAGCAAAAATTAGATAGCATGGCATATACCACAATACCTGCTTAGCCTTGGCCCTTGGCCCCTAAAGAAGTACAAACCATAAGTATGCCTTTAATGCTTTCATAGGAAGTCAGGGAGTAGGTAGCAGCCATGTTCTGCTATTCAAATCCCCTTGATGAATTATCCGCAAGTGTGACCATCTTTATAAAAGCATAAGTTTTTGACACAAAATGCCAATGACAAATTAGACCAGCAATGATCTTGGAGAAAAATTTGTTTCTGGATATCACTTTTTCGGGGAATGGACATTCTAAGCAAAATTACCCTAAGATTAAACAATGCAATGCTCATAGAAAATGCAAAAAAGTCCAACTACATCTCCGGTTCTACAGTCCACCAGTGACATGTTAAATGTTCAAATTCATGATGGTACAATTAGAAAAAAGATTTGGATCACCATTATGGTATGTTTCAAAGAGGCTCCAAAAGAAACATAAGCAGTCCTACCATGAATTCATCTGTATACCCTATCCAACAGCTAAAGCCTGGCTGTAACTGGGTCATCAAACAGAACAATTATCCCAAGCCCATCAGAAAATCTACAACAGAATGGCTGAAATGTAGCACATTTAGGTTGAAGCAATGGCCCAGTCAAAGGGGCACATTTACTTAGAGTGGTGCAAACTGCACTAAATCAGGTTTGCCTGTGTATAATGCAGCGTGTGCCAGATTCATGAAGAACGGGCGACACATATCATGAATCTGACGCTCCCTGCACTAGCCCGACAGAGTTCACCTTTAACACAGGGTGCACCTTTAACATAGGGTGTGCGGCAGACTTCTGTCAGACTTTTCATGATAAATCTGGTGCACGGTCCGACTGAGCCTCTGGTAAGGCTCCTAATTTGTGTCACATAATGCCTAGTGCAGCTGCAACACAAAAGGGTCGCGTGTGACACAATTGTGGTACAAAACAATTGTGGTACAGACACTTCTTAAATAGCTGTGCAAGCAGTTTGCACTAGAAAGAACGTGCAAAGTGCAACAGAAAACTGGCACAAAGCCCTTAGTAAATGTGCCCTAATGTCCACACCCTATTGGAATTCTGTGGTGTGAACATAAGAGAGCTGTGCAAAAACTAACAGCATAAAACTCAATGAACTGTCAGAAACTGGTGTATCTAAAGAAAATATATCATGTTAGGTTATTGCCTGAATCTGTTGTGTCTGTGTTGTTCATTTGAGGATGTATTCACCTGCTTTGTTTTTTTAAATTACCGTATATACTTGAGTATAAGCCTAGTTTTTCAGCACAAAAAAATTGTACTGAAAACTTAAACTTGGCTTATACTTGAGTAAAAAAAAAATATAGCAAAACTCACCTTTCCAGGTTCCCCCGCTGCTGACTATATACTGGGAAGGGGGCTGGCTATATACTGGGGGGCAGGTGCTGGCTATATGGGGCAGGGTCCCACAGGCTATATAATGGGGAGGTTGTGACCAATGCATTTCCCACCGTCGGCTTATACTCGAGTCAATATGTTTTCCCAGGTTTTTGTGGTAAAATTAGGGGCCTCGGCTTATACTAATAACTAATAATTATGTTTTACACATATTTAAAAGTACCAACAAATGTTTAAAAACTTCTACTGGCCCTTTATTCTGTCTCTAGCTTTTATATTTTCCATTTCTGTGGACGCTGTCCCACTATAGAGGAGTTGCTAAAAACCAAGAATATTCTCTTAATTATTTTGCTTTATTATGAGAACCACATGTACTAATAAGTCTATGTAAAACAGGGTTATATTACCATTTAATGACATAGTAATCCCCCAATGAGACAGAATCCCTGGTAAAAACTAAATGGGGTTAATTCCAGTAATAACCAGTAAATGGATATGTTTTATGGGTCATTTAATAAAAGGGGGGGATTAGTATAATGCTGACAGACTTATAAGAATGATTATTCCTATGCCTAGTTACCAAATGCCTCAGATAGTGTGTGTTCTCCTCGTAATTCTGCTTCTTCATCTTCATCATAATCGTCATCAAATATTTGGGAAAATTCATCCCGTAATAAAGTCACCTGTGGAAGGGAGTGATCAGCAGGGAGATTTTCCAGAATACCTGGCGAGAGAGAGAAAGTAAAAAAAAAGTTTACTAGAGTGCAATGGGTTGAAGGAGAGGACATATAAAAGGAAGTATAACTGCACTGTCAGACTACACAGTGTTAATTTGTAGTCTGTTACCATGGAGGCTGAAGAATGGTTGCCACAAATCTCTAGAATATAGTGTGATAAATATTTGAAATGTCTTTTACGATTATTACAACAAAATAAGAGTGGTCTTATGGAAGAGGGCATGACTTTATGTGGCAAAAATTATGCAAACTGAACCAACATTTTGGCTAATTTGTTTTGGAATGAACAAGTATGAGATGCACATTTAGACTAGACAGTGTTGAACTTTAGCTTTAAGATAGTATTTACCATAAGACACTTTCACAAACATTTTCACATTTTTGGACTGTCTAACTTTAAGACACTACCTATGTGTGCTTAAAGGGGTATTCAAGGAATATGAACGTCTGATACAAACACCCTAGATGCTGTAAATAAATGAATATAACAAAACTGAATGTCATTAGTCACAAAATGGAGCTTAAATAGTTTGATTTTATGATTTACAAAATTTTATGGCTTCTCTAAAGTATGCAGGGTTATCACCAATATGGCCAACACTGGAAACTACAAGTCCCATGATCCTTTAGTTCTCAGTAACACCACCTCCATCACTGGGAGCAGAGCATAAGAGGATCTAATAGACTTTCTTGCTTTGTTACCATGGAAATAATGTGTGTAACTGGCCATACTGGATGCATTGCAACCAACCGACTACAGCCAAACTTAGTGGTGATCACATGACCTGCCCAGGCAGGTGCAGGACATGTGATGTGGACATGTGACCAGCGGCCATCTTCCGTTCTGTGTCTGTCCGCGCAGAGGAAATCAACAGACTGATTAAAGGGCCAGTAGCATTTTAACTCTTCACTACAGTCTATGTCACCAGCATTATCTGCTAAGGGGAACAACATTTTAAATAAAAACTAATTACACATTAGCTTATATTTTACTGACTCATTTGTACATGAATTATGCTGATTCCTGGAATACCCCTTTAAGGGTACAGTACAACATATTTGAGTGTATTACCAGTACAGCCCTTTCCGTCAGCATTCAGTCTGTATCCAGGATTACAGTTACATTGGAATGATCCAGGAAGATTTTCACACACTTGTTGACATCCTCCATTGTTCAATAAACATTCATTTACATCTATATGAAAAATAAGATGGATTAGTAGTAGGATATGACATTTCCAATAAACCCTGACTGTGTGTGGCTATGAAAGCAAATCATGAGACTGTTAAAGGAGCCCTGGAAAGCAAATGGTTCTAAAATGTCCCTATTTCCTAATAATTATGTTGTATAATTTATTTGAAAGGTTGATCTATAAGGTTTAAAATGTGCTTCCTACAGTAAGTGCAATTTGGACTTTTGCTATTGGATCGCTCAATTAAAGTTCAGACCAACTGTAATAACAAAAGGTTTTCAAAATAAAAGACTTTAATAATAAATAATAATAATAATAATACTTTAGGCCATTTACCATCACATCCACAGCCATCAACGTTAAGTCGGTAACCAGAGTAACACACACACTCATAACCCCCGACATAATTGGAGCAATCTTGTTGACAGCAGGATGCACCATTGGTGCATTCATCGGCATCTGTATAGATGAAATAGATATATGTATAGATGATATAGAAAATCATGAGCAGGTCTGTATCAAGGTACATGTAAACAGCTGCCTATGATACACTTCACATTTATTCATAAACACAAAAAGTGTATCCATGTTCTCAGTTCTTTAGCATTATTATGGTTTTCTTGCTCTTTAAGACAATCAAAGGCTTCTTCTTGGCAAGTGCATTTTTATTGCTGACAAGGCAACAAGAGCATTTATATGCAAAGACCCCATACTCTAGTGGACATGTGCCATCAACATGAGGCGGATGTACCCTGTTGAAATACACTACTCAGAAAAAGTTGAAAATATTTAGCTTTTGGCTGAAATTTATAGAAAATATAAAATGTTCACACTGCAGTTATATTCTAACAGTAAAGTAGAAGCATGCTCCTACAATTTATTGAAACAAAAGCCAACAATAGTAATGAGTATACCCCACAAAAATATCATGTGGCCTTGAGCCTTGAGTCTCATGATGTTCACAAGTAGGCATCCATCCAGGTCATTGAGGGTCTAGGATAAAGAGCTATGAACCTCTAAAAAACGATTCAGCTGATTCCATAAATTTCAGGTCTGGAGAAAGTAGATGCTCCAGGCTCCTAATGATGTGACCATGATAAGTTACCGCATAGTCATCCATGAAGATGAAAGTTGACTTGTGTTGCTCATACTTGGTGTTATTCAAGTAGTATAGGCTTGTCTCTAGCATTCATAAAGTGTAGAGCAGTTTTGTTTGACTAGACACACCTGACGATTCTGGAATGCCAGCACCACCAAAGGCTTGTCTGGTGAGAACAGTGGCTGATGCATAGCGTTATTCTTTACATCTAAAACATAGTTGGCACCCATCATTTTTGACTTTCATTAGTAAGCAGCACTGAGGCCCTCCCTGGTCCCACCTCCAGTTTGGATGCTCCCTGACCAATGCTAGATGATGATGTCTGTGCCCTTGTAGGTCATCTAGCACGCATACCACAGATGTAAACAGTTCTAAATGGTCTGACATGACACTTGGGTGCAGTCATCAGTGTGGTAAGTGGCCAAAAGATGTCCACTTTTATGACTTTCTAAGGCTCTTCCAGTCTCTCTGTATCTGTGTTGGAACCTGCTTGACCCTGAGAACATCCTGTCTGAAGCTTCGCAATGATGAGGTACCGTTCATCGAAATAGATCAGCATGGGGATGATAAGGAAGACTTTTTGTATACCAATTTTAATAAACCATGTAATGTATTGTGTGATTCGTGGATCAAACGTAAGTACATTTTCATGTTAAGCAAAAGCTGACTATCAAGTTCACCTATAAAGGTTACAGGGCAATTAAGGTTCTCATGAAATTTCACCCACAAGCCAAATATCCCTAACTTTTTGTGAGTAGTTTAACATCATCACAGTCCTCAGTTTTTGTGCTTTTGTTAAAGTCCCTGCCAGTACTTAAATAACGCTTACAAGCCTGGGCTCCAGGATGGCACACCATAACAAATTATCAGATATATGTAAATAATTTATATATTATTATGCTGAAAACAATTACAGCAAATTGTCAACAGTTACAGCTTATTTCAGGTTTTACATATTTACAGGCAGCAGAGATCTTGAAATGATGAGGAATTGAAACACAAAGAATATTATAAACTATTATAATGTAATTAGCATGGGATCAAGCAGCTAGATCTCTTCATCTCAGGGGCTCATGGGGCTTGCTGTTCTGCAGTGGATGCTTAGAGGCACATGACCTCCCGTTGGACAATCTTGGTTAAACAATTTAATTTAGCTTGTGGCGATATCTGTATTTGTCCGGCTTGTGCGTGACTGGAGTATGAAGTGTTTGATCCTGGATGTAACAAAACATAAGCCATCTCCATAAAGTGTAGCATCTGCGGACTATCAACTATCAAGATAAATAGCCACAGCACTTGTGCTAATCTGCAGCTTGGCATACTGTGGTTTGCTGTATAATTGCCATAATACTTCACAAACTTGTGGTCTTTAACCTGTGAGCTCTAATGTGGCAAACTACAACTCCCAGGTTACCTGAATAGCCACAGGCTGTCAGTGCATGATAATAAATGTAGTTTCCAATAACTGAAGAAAGCCATAGGTTGCTAGGAGCTTTGGAAGTCCATATCACGTGACTCACAAGTCACAGGAATGGGCCAGGTAGGAGTATGCCTCTGGCAGCATTACCTACAGATCACATGGGCACAGTCATAGCACTTTACTTCTATCAGTTTGGTAGTAGGAGTGCATGAAAACGCCATCTTACCCACACATGTCTTTCCATCAGCGTCCAAATCTAGCCCCTGGGGACAGATGCACATAGGGTCTGTGGTGCCGTGACGACATTCATGAGAGCAGCCGCCATTGTTAATCTCACAAGTGTTTATGATCTCCATTTCTATCCCTAAAACAAGAAAAGAATCCACAATTAGAAAATAGTGAATTGTATTATTTGCTGTGTCTCAAAGTGTACTGATTACCCTTTCAAAACAAACAGAAGTATGCCTATGTCATGCTTATGGCATTTTTTATGTTCTAAAGCTACTTGTCAAACTTTACTGTCTTTGCTATAATCAATTACATACTGGAGGTGAAAGAGGGACAAAAGAGGTGGTGCACAAATTATTTTGTCCTACGCGCTGCCTTAGAATTCCCCTCTTACTCATACCTGGTATGAGTAAGGACTAAGATGTCATGGTCCGAAACGCGTCACCACTAGCTTTGTCCTCGTGTTCCTGTGTTGTGTCCTTATGTCTGTTTTCCTGCAGGTATTTTTTAAGAAGATGAATTAAACACTCTACTTTTTAACAGCTTGTTCCCCTCTTTTCTACCTTCGTGCTGGAATCCTGCTTTTCGTTGTCTTTCTCCATGATTCAAGCTTAATTGCTGTCCGGATATCGGACCAAACCTTGGACTCCGTGCACACTGTCGTTCCTGCAAAACGCTGGACCCACTTTCGGTGAGCTGTTTTTTCTAGTTTTCTTGTTTTTCAAATTGTATGCAGCTCCCCCTCTTACTGTGATCACAACTTGCTTTCGTACTGTGCCCCCTCCCCAGGTTGTGAGACAGAGCCAAAAATCTGTGACTTTTCCACTTGATGTGGGGCAGTTGGGAGGTATGCAAATCCAATTAGATCTGAACAAGTAAATCTTAAGGCTAACTATGAGCATCATAATGTCCTGCATCACAATAACTATAAATATTGTGAAAACTTTTTCATTTTTATGTGACTGTATTGCAGATGAGTGAAACTGGCCTAACCTGGACTTTATTTCAAAATTCTTCCAGTTGCCTGGCAACAGACAACACTTTGACTCCATCCTGTTATAAGAGAGATTTGACGTGTCAGCTGATCTCTTAAACCCTTTCCACATTTATACTTTGCAAGGACATGTGCTTCCCATCTTATTCAAAGACAGAACACAAGCCTACACATAAAAAGGATGGCCATTTTTATAAACACCATTTTAAATACCGTAAATACGCGAGTATAAGCCGACCCGAGGCCCATATAAGCCGAGGCCCCTAATTTTACCACAAAAACCTTGTAAAACCTATATTTTTTTTTACTCGAGTATAAGCCGATTTCGGGTTTTCAGCAGATTTTTTTGTGCTGAGAAACTAGGCTTATACTCCAGTATATATGGCACTTTGGATCTGTGAAAAATACACAGCACATTGCTGGTATCCATGTGGTGTCCATGATATTAATGGACCCATAAGTTTCAATATTCATGATCTTATCATGGCAATGGCAGGCGGACAGTTTTACAAAACATAAAGATGTATAAACTAAGGCTTGGCAGTACTCGTGGACATTGCATGATCTCTGGTAAAAAGGCACATAGGTTTAGATGTGCACGAACAAGAAAACATCACATTCATCAAAATCCTTAAAGTACTCCTAAAGCAATGAACTTACAAATTTACACTACTTTATATTTGCAGTCTAAATGTGCAACATTATTAATCAAAAGTTGACTTTCCCTTTTAATCTATATTTACTTCTGAAAGTGAAGCTGCAATCCAACCAAATATTTAGTAATTGTTTTTTTTCACTGGCAAATATTTCACAGCCAAAACAGCAGATTTTCCGCAGATGTTAGGAACGTCCCCCCCCATGGAACACTTACTGTAGCACTGTTTCCCATCAGCTCCTAACTCATATCCAGGACTGCAACCGCAGTGGAACGAACCTCGAGTGTTGAGACAGCTGTGCGCGCACATGGCCAGGCCGGTCACGCATTCATTAATGTCTGTAAGGAGAAGCAGGGGATATTGGAGGAAGATTATTAAACTTGAAAACCAGGGGATGAAGCACACGAAACATTCAGCCAAGAAGAAGAGTAATTGCTTCTTGCGACATTTTAACAGGTTTATTAATACTTTTTAGTCACTGCAGCTCCTCATAGTATAAAGCTGAGCTGTATGCAGCGTACTTAAAGGACTACACACCATGGAGCCCGGTCAGAGGTGCTAAGTGTCCCTGTCTATGCACAGTCCTCACCTTTTCAACTGGCAATAAGAACCTCCTCTAAAACCTACTCAATAACTGTATGAGACCTTCATATTGGTGGAGTTTCCTGTCACATGACCCATTCTTTAGGATTGTTTCAAAATATTTCGTACAATACTAACAAATTAAAGACAGTTGGCTAATAAACAGGCCACCCTCCTCCTATTAAATATTTTGGTGGCAAACAAGTTTCATGGAGAGGGTATAAAGGGGCAATGGCTATGACTTTTCTGTACTCAGTCAGTACTAATGTGGCGGGGAAGGGTTCCTTCTTTTTTCTTCCAAAATTTTATTGGTAGAGTCTGATACACACACAAGACGGAAGAAGAGCTCAGATGTGAAATGGCCGTAGCTGTTGTTATGTGATGTCCTGCATGTCCATCCCTCCCTTTTATTGTACCAGCATGCTTATATGTTTTGAAGTTTGAAAGCTTTTTCTACATATTGTGAACAGAACACAAACATGGTCGAGGATCCTGTAGTCCACCCCCCTACCCATACATATCAGAGGCTTCCAGTTACCACGGTTTTCATATATGTTACTAAGCAGTGAGCACTCTGTCACCTACTTGTTTTATTGGTACAGTCTTGAAATAGCACTAAAGGGGAAGTCAGATGTCAGATGAGTCCTTTACACTGACATTGCTGTTTCCTTATTGCTCAAAAACTAACAATAGAAATACCACAGCAATTATAATAATCTGCATTAAGACCGCATTGATTCAGCGATGTGCACCTTCACATGTCTTTCCATCAGCTGCCAGTCGGTACCCAGGGTGGCATGAGCATTTTCCCCGTCCTCCATCATTGGTACATTGGTGCATACAGCCTCCATTCCTGGTTGAACACGGGTTGCTCACTGTGAAGACACATTGAACCAATTACAGAAAAATTTTCCAAATATCCTTCCACTACTGGAGTCTGTGCTGTCTGTTGTGCAGAGTAGGGGAAAGAGAATGAATGTTTGTAGTAATTAGAAGTAACAGGAGATAACGAAGGAAATGTGCAATTAATAAAAAGCGGAACCATAAAAAATGACCAGAGGTTCAGATGATCAAGTAATTTCCAAAGTAAACAGTTCAAATAGATCTACCTGGTTCATTTCAAATAAACTAACTTGGGGCACATTTACTAAGAATAGTGCAGTGTGAACTATTTGCAGTTTGCCTGTGTATAGTGCAGGGTGCACCAGATTCATGATTTCTGGCACCCATTCTTCATGAATCTGGCGTCCCCTGTACTGCTCCGACAGAGTTCACCAACTTTTTTTGGTGCACCTTTAACATGGGGCGTGCAACAAAATTCTGGTGCACTTTGCAAGATAAATCTGGCGCACGGTCCACCTCCGGAACACCTCCTAATTTGTGTCACATAATGCATATTGTGGCTGCGCTAGTTGTGGTGCAGGCACTTCTGAAATACCTGTGCAAGCAGTTTGGACCTAAAAGAATGTGCAAAGTCAGACAGAAAATTGGAGCCCAGCCCTTAGAAAATGTGCCTCATTTTGTAAACAAATGGAGCAGTAGCATCAAGAGTGGAGAGAACCAGGGTACTATCAGAAAATATATGATCCATGGAGCCACCTAAGCATATATGTGCCAAAACTCTCTGATCTAGGCTGCCAAATTAGTAATTTAAATCAGCTTTCCATTGGTCATGATCCATAATCACGCAGTTAAAGGGGTTGTCCACTTTTAGGAAATAATTGATTTTGTTGTAATGAAAAAATAAATAATTCTCCAATATACTTTTGGTATTAATTCCTCGCTGCTTCATTGTCTACTTCATGTGGATACAAACTGCTCCATGGTCATGTGATGTCACAGAGGTGCACGGCCCGTATTAACACACAACTCTGATTACTCTCAGTGATACTAATGAGCCTTGCACCTGTGTGACATCACATGAACATGGACCGGTTTGTATTCAACCGGTTTAAGCAATGAAGCTTCCTGTTGAATAACAGCAAGCAGAGATTCTGAAAAACAATAAAGAATTGATACAGAAGGTATGCTTGGAAATTGTAGAATGTTTCATTACATTATTTTTTTTCTGAAAATGGACAACTTCTTTAAGTGCCAGCATAAACACTAACACCTATAATCAGCAGTGGGTCTACATCTTGTCTAATATGGTACCTGCCTGTGCCAATTATAATAAGATATCTAATCGCAAATCATTAAAGTCACTTACATTCGCAGTGTTTGCCATCTTCCTTTAGCTGGTAGTTTTGTCGGCAGCGGCACTGATAATGTGCTACAGTGATCTGGACGCAGTCA
Source organism: Engystomops pustulosus (assembly GCF_040894005.1). Taxonomy (NCBI): domain Eukaryota; kingdom Metazoa; phylum Chordata; class Amphibia; order Anura; family Leptodactylidae; genus Engystomops; species Engystomops pustulosus. Next base: position 62,138,991 of record NC_092416.1, on the reverse strand, counting down.
TGTTCACATCCACCATTTCCCAGGGAGCAGGAGTACAGCGCTATGATCGGGGGAGACAACGGAAACTTTTAAAAAATTACAGAGATTAAAACTTAGTTCAGTGTATAGTTTGCAAAAGGTTCCCCAAATAGATCTCCTACTATGAGGCATGACTAGGTTCATAACCCAGGACCAGGAAACTTAGGGGTCCCATAAGGTTTGCTTGTTCTGTATGTGGGGCCCAAAAGAAATTTTTTTAGGAATAGTCACACTCAGTAAGAGGATCCTTTAGCCCTGCACAATAATATCACTTTGTAGTTACACACAGTGAAATGGTAAGGCAATCTGCAATATGTGTACTTGTCAGCGCGATGATCCTGAAACAGGATTTTATCTCCTTCACCGGTGAAAATGCTTCAATTTGAAGAAAATCACTGTATAAAAATATGTAAATTAGGCTCGGGCGCTCCTGTGAGCACCATCAAAGCGGCTCGGTGCTTTGTCAGCTTATAATTATTCACACCTATTGCTGGGGCTTATTCCATCCTCCACCCTGACATCATCTAGTCTTGGGCAAGGGAATAGGAGGGGGGAAGAGACAATAAGCCCCAGCAATAGGGGTGAATAAGTATAAACCAACAAAGCACCTAGCAGCTTGGATGGTGCTCACAGGAGTACCCAAGCCTTATTGACAGATTTTTATATAACGATTTTCTTTAAATTGCAGCATTTTCAGCAATAGTGAAGACAAGATCCAGTTTCAGAATCCTTACACTGACAAGTGAGTGTGCTTGCTTTGAAACACACAAAATATAAATGGTTGATGACACCATAGGGTATGTCTTTATACTTTCTTTTAAAGAAGTTTGGAAATCCTGTAGGTTTAAGAATACAGTAGATTTATTTTTTGTTCGATAAATTCCTGGTGGATGATCAATATTATTTTATAACTGGATGGTGGATTATTGTAATTTTGCAGCATATATTTGTGCTAATCTGGAATGACCAATTTTACGGTGCTATAACGGTGTAGGGCTAGCAGACACAAATGGGGATACTTTAATGGAAATCACATATTATGAATGGCACATGATAGCTGGGGATCCTGGGAGCCAAGTTACATATCTGCCTGATACCTTAAAAATGAATGGGATTTCCCTCATTTGTGGCCCCGTAGCCTCTAAAAAAAATTACAACATTTGACCATGAAGGGTTCAGTGATGATGCTAAATCATTCCTGTGCCAAAATAAATAGATACCGGTGTTTCACTATATTCTATATTCACTTTGTACATAAGAAATTATTGTGGTTCCTGCAGAGCGTTGCACCAGTTTGGATGGTAAAATTGTTACATTTACATGTTCATTTAGTTGATGATAACAAATCTATAACTAGTCTAGGAGCAGAATTCTGTACTGATAAGACCAGCAGGATTAGGAATTTTTATAAGACATCTCTCTGAATAGCTACTTCTGGAAAGGCCTTAAAGGAAACCTACCATTTGATTTGATGCATTATGAAGCAAACATACCTTGAGAATGCTGTAGCTACACTGATGCAGGATCATAACTTGGTTAATCCCTGAGCTGAGTGGTTTTGCTACAAACAATTATACCATTCAGGACCTTGGGAAAGCTGGGACAGAGTGGGTTACACATTATGGCTGCTAAGTAAAGCATGATTAGTCAAGCACTAATCAACCTGAGTTAGAACACTCATACACAGCAGTTGGTGGATGGTGCAGCAATTGATTATTCTGTCTGGCAGGAAGAAAACTGCAGGATATGATGATGCAATCAGAGAGAAACTCTTTGCTATGAGAAGCGGGAAAGCAAGCAGCAGAGCAGATATAGAAGCCACAGAGTTTCATTATCATAATGTTATATCTGTTTAATCAGCAAAACCACTTAACACAGGGATTAACCAAGATATGATCCTGCATCAGTGTAGCTACAGCATTCTCAAGGTATGTTTGCTTCATAATGCATCAAATCAAATGGTAGATTTCCTTTAAGGAACATGTTGCCTTCTCTTATTACTAAAGGGTTTTTCCAGCATATTGATAATAATAATAATTCCTTTATTTATATAGCGCACACAGATTACCCAGCCCTGCACAGAGCTTGCCAAATCGATGGCCTATGCATAGGATAATCAATATCTGTTTGGTGGAGATCTGATACACAGGACTCCTACAGTCTGATGACTCCATTAAGAACACAATAATAACAGATCAGTAAGTCCAGCTCTATTCTCTGTGTAGTGGTTGACAGCAAGACCTGCCGCTGAGCTCCTATTTGAAGGCAGCTTATTACTGGGGGTCCTAAGGGTGATGTCAGACGTGGCGCTTTGTCTGTGATTGCAAACGTTTCTGCGATTGCAAAACGGTGTTTTGCGTTAATTTAATGCAAAACACCGGCGGCTCGTTCCCGATGGGCGCGGCTTTGTCTGCGTTTGCGTTTGCAAGCGCAGACAAAGCGCCACGTCTGACATCACCCTTAGTGTTAGATAAAAGTAGAAAGAATCCAGAACAACTAACCTCAAAAAGAATAAAACTCCAGGGGCATGGTACACCCCGCTGTCAAGAGCAGCTAAGTCCAGAATGTATGCGTGATCCAGGCCAGGAGTAGTTTCTGATTCTTTATTTCAGCATATAGCAAGACATCCAAAGACTACATGCACAAAGCCAATGTGTTTCAGACATATTTTAGCCCTCAATTATGACTAACTAGTTATTAAGGACTATTAAGGTTTGTTATGATTAAAGACTGAAATATGGCTGAAATGCGTTGACCTTGTGCATGTAGCCTTTGGATGTATTGCTCCATGCTGAAATAAAGAATCAGAAACTAGTCGTGATCTGGATCACATATACTTCTTTCTATCCTAAGTGTTAAACCTGCAGTAACTGGATCCCTTGAAGAATACTCAGCTGTGGCCACTGGACCAGGTTGTAGATCGTACCGATATACCGTCAGAATCTTTTAATTCATGGCTCCATCATGTGTCTTTAGCTTACCAATACCCAATGGTTGACGTGTTAGGCTAGGTTCATACACAGCAAAAGGATTATATGATGGAGTCACTTTAACAATGAACGCTGGTTTTGGAACTTTGATGTAGATTCCTCACTCACAATACAAATGCCATATGACAACATGGGCTCTCGTTGGCACTTCCTATAGTCCTGACTCTGATTTACACTCTGCATCCTAGAAAAGTTGACTGTAGCATTCCTAGACTTATCTAAGTAGTTGCTCCTGATCTACCACAAAATGTTCGACATCAGGCAGCAGTCTGCATACTGTCCACAGCAATCATCTTCCGTACCGTAGAATGACATATTGCAATCCAGTCCAAATCTCTTTTGGTGCTACGCCACAAACTGACTGTTATAATGTATTATTATTAAACAACGACATTCCACTCTAGAACAGCTAATAGGAAGCAGAAGCTGATTTTGGGCAAATCATTCTGAACTAAATATACTCCTGCTGGCCGAGTGCCACCCCCAGCCCCTTCACCCAGTAATACCTCTTCTGTCTTGGGACTGACACAATGTTAATGTTAGCAAATCCTAGTTGTAAACTGGAGTCATTCACAGTACTATGGTTTATTTTATTGTAGTAAAAAGTGGCTATAAGTTGACGCATTTGGGGTATGCTTTCTAAACAATCAGGACTTTCATTGGGTCAGTGACCAGCAGCGAGGTTTAGTGTAGAACATAACTGCTGGGGTCCAACGACAACCACCATATTTAGCAAGGGAAGACACAGGGGAAGGGGGAGTGTAAAAATAATGTAAGGAAAACACTAAAGTTAAACAGCATGCATTGGAGCCAGGGGTGTAACTGGGAGAGGCAGGGCCCCATAGCAGAGATCTGTATGGGACCCTTCTACTTCCTCAGAAAATATACATATTTGTATAGTCACACATATGCACACACATTTATGCACTGATATATACATTTATACACTTAAATAGATCTGTCCCCATGGCCCCCTAACACTAAGGGCCCCATAGCGGCTCCTATGGCTGCTAGCACTGTCGTTGCCCCCTGAGTGGGACAAAGGTCTCACAACCACAGTCCTTAAGGTGTCTATAGACCCTAATTGACAGCACCAATTATGCATTTCATTGTAAGTTGATTATAATCTAATGTAGATATTATCATTTTATTTGTAATTATGTAATTAAAAATATGTAATTATATTTTATGACAATGGGATGTGTATGGAGAACACATCTGAATGATAGGTGTAACCCACATTCTATGTTGGACTAGTATTTCCTGGGTCCACCCGATAAAAGATTCTTAGGGTCCACTCTTCATCATCTTCTAAGAAAAATACTACACTGGACGACTTTGCTTGTCCTCTGGGATCCAGGAGTGAGTTATTGTGCAGGATCCTTCGTTACGACCCTGCACACATCATACAAAATTCTAACAATAATCATACTTAACAATAATCATACCTAACAATAAACATACCTAACAATAATCAAACGACTGCTTTGCTATTGCCAAATTGTGATGTAGGAGTACTAAAACTATTGGATAATTGAGTGTCACCTGTTATTGTTCACCCCCAATATCCAACTATAGGTGCAACTGGTGCCTTACCTGGTGCTTTAGACTACAGTGAGATGTGACTCTAAATGGAGGAAATAACCAGGGTGGTGGCTATTTAGTACTATTCCTCATCCACATGCTGCACCATTAGAGAAATGCATGATGCAAGATTGTTTGGACCAGCCATATGAAAGTAAGTAATCTGCCAGCTGATGGCATCGGCTTAAATCCCAAATGCAAGACGTTCCCTGGTCTACGATCATGATAGGTTTCGCGGGTTTGTTCTTAAGTTGAATGTGTATGTAATTTCGGAACAGATATATTATATGAGTGTAACTTCAGCCAATATTTTTTGGGCTGTCATAGGAAGAATTATCCATTTAACTTCATTGTAGAGACCTGACCTTGATAACTCTTACAGATGAAAGTTTACTGAGCTTTAGCCCCAGGCTGAAATTGTCAGCATCCGGAGATCTTCTCCAGGGGACCTTCTGTAACTACCAGTCCTCTGTAAGTGGGATGTTGGGGGGCTGCTTGTAAAACCAAATCCTACAATGAGTTTAGGTAAATTGTTCTTATAGTTACCCCAAACCCCGATTCTCTGGTGTATGGATTCAATGTAATTTCTTTAACTAATGTGACATTGTGCAGATTACATCCTTACAGTGAATGGAACCAATTCTCTACAAGCTGCAGCTGTTTTCTCAGTAAATCATTTGTTTGGGTCGGATTTTCTTTGGGTTGTTGCTCATTTCTGTAGGGAATAGACAGACATGCGTGTATGATCTGCTTGTAGATGGAGTTGCCAGAAGTGTAAAAAACACATGATCCATGCCTGCCAAAATGTATTTAAAGAACAACTCCGACAGGAAGACATGTTCCCTGCTGGATGCTTCAAGAGTAGATATCTAGTTTACTGTCATTCACTAGAACAGTGTTTCCAAATCAGTTTTACACAGAACAAGGGGTACTTCTCATATTCTGATCAGATTGTGAGCAAAATCATTTCCACTGGCTCAAAGACATATCATGGTATGGAGGATTATAGAAATGGTAGAATGGTGTTTCCACTAGAACCCCCTGTTACCAGGGCCCTTCCGTCTTGAAGTTTCACAGGCTGTTACACTGTCTCCTCTCCCTTCTACTACCTTAGCACTTACTCCTCCCTCTGCCTGTTGTAATATCATGGCAGCAGAGGAAGTTTTAGCACACAGAGAGGGGGGATGCTCCTGCACAGTGTAAAAGCATGTGAAGCTACATGGAGGGGCTCTGGTAATGCCCCCAGAGCCTTTCTGGCTCATTAACGTAATTTTAAAAGTTGACTTAGAAGTACGGTGGCCATGAATAACAAATATAAGATTACCACAGTCACAGTGGCTAGATCTATGAAATAGTGTTCCTGTTTTAGCATGATGGATTTTGATGGTAGATTTCATTTAATTACTGTAAGTGATTGTGAGAAGTGAAGCAGCAGATTTCAGAATTACAAGATCTATATATGGAATTATAGCTCCTTTATGGACTAAAGAAAATTATTTTTTTTCTAGCCTGCCACCATTAACCTTTGAAAATCCTAAATAGAGGAGTCAATTATGAAAGCCAACTTAGCGTTCACCCCAACTTTGCAATGGATAAAAAGAAAGTATTATAGTCCTGTCCGATCAACATAGAAACTGGCATTGCTGGGATGGAAAACACAATGGGGCAAATTTACTAAGGGCTTTGCACCAGTATTCTGTTGGACTTTCAGAATACATTCTTTTTAGCGAAAACTGCTTGCAGTGTCGGCACTACAATTGTTGCAGCTGCACAAGGCATCATGCGGCACAAATTAGGGGGCGTTCCGGTGCTCAGTAGAACGTCCCATGTTAAAGGTGCACCAAAAAAAGTGGAGCACAGGATTCATGAAGAACGGGCACCAGAAATCCTGAATCTGGCGCCCTCTGCACGCTACACAGGCATACTGCATTTAGCGCAGTTTGCACTGTTGTTAGTAAATGTGCCCCAATATTTACTACAATACATATAGACCAGTAGAGGGCTCCATTCAGCAAGGTTTGGAACATTGTGGTCAGGGCTGAGCCAAGCAGATCCCAATGTTTATTGGCGTCTTTACATTGTACATTTCTTGCTAATGATAAAAACTCGAAGACTAAATAAAGAAATTGCATACATCAGTAGACGCCTAAACAGAGACACATATCACAGCTTTTGTCCTCATATCTTATTTGGTTGCAAAATTCCCTCCCTGAACCTGTCTGGGACATTCATCACTTCATCATAGTTAACCAGTCTTATAAATGAGGTGGGAGGCAGCGATGGAGCAGTGCGCCTCTTAACTCTATTGGGTTTTCGAATATCATCAGCCAATCATTTTGTCCTCCCTGTAGATACTATAAGCTACACCCAAAGCTGTTCTGCAGCTGCCCACTCAATTCTCTTAATTGAAAACACCATGCTTTACTGCTGACCAGATTATTTTGACAAGACAGGATGATAATCTAATACAAATCTGGGTATGACCTGACCTCCCACCCTTGCACCCAAACGCGGAGGCATCGCAGGTACGAGACTGGGATTGGTCCCGCAGGGAGAGTGGGGTCCATGGCTCTCACCTGGGCAGAGCAGGGAGTAATATGCCTATGCACAGCACCACACTGCTCCCAGTGCCAGCAGCACAATGACGTCACTATGGCGCCAGAGATGGTACTACAGGACCAGAACAGAAGACAGCGGCCAATGGAGAGATCAGAGGAGGAATTATGAATGGGGGCATAATGAGAGGGGAAATTATGAATGGGGGCATAATGAGAGGGGAAAATATGAATGGGGGCATAATGAGAGGGGAAATTATGCATGGGGGCATAATGATTAGGCATTAGATAATGGGTAGAAAAGTATATTAGTGTGGCATCCATTCCATGTCCCAGACAGAGCCCCCCCCCCCCCCATAGCCTTCATCATCTGTCATAAGGGTAACTGTGTTATTGCAACCCTGCTGTTTAAAAAAAGGAAGATTCCTATTTACTGACAGCAAGCAGAGATCGTGAAAATAGTTAACAATTGAAATATAAGATATTGGAAATTTTGGAAAAATATAAAAAAGTTGGAACATTACTCAGCAAGACCAAAACACATATTTCTTTCTGCTTAACTGGAAAGTCATTTACAGCTTAGTATAGATTAAGTTATCGTTCCTATTGTGGTTTATGATGGCAGAGAACACCACCGATGTTTAAATAGGGTGATAAAGACTGACATTTTAGGGAATTCAAATTCACGTCTGCATAAAATACATGCAGGCAGTAGTTTTATCTGTGTCTGAGAAATCTGAGTGATAACTGTATATATGGGCAGCTTGTACAGTGATACTTTTTATATATTGATCCTCCCATTTCTGTAGATGCAGATGTTGGTGGAGGGCAGCTTGTAAGCTAGGACTGGAGGGACTGGCTGGGCTGCAACCTAAAGCATGTGACACAGTAGCCCTATTTCCTAGTGTCATGTCATGGGCCAGCAGAGTGAAAGAATAAGAGAAAGCTTATAAAATAACTCACACTTTGTTTTTATTGTGAAGAACTCCAAACAGCAGTAATGGGATAAGAGGCTGGTAACATAATCCTTGGGAGACACAGCAGGTCTATCAGTGGCTGGGTGTGGTAGTGACATCTTCAGGATAGGGCCATTGGTCTCTCTGTGGCAGGTATCAATGTCCTTTACAGTAGAGGAGCTGGATGAGCTCTGCTACATGGGCAACTAGATTTGGTCAAAGTTAATGGGTGCCAGGGATGGACACTAAGCAGGACCTCCTGCCTGTCTGCTGACATGTGGTGAGGGAAAGACTCAGGGATCATCCTCTGAGGAAAACTTGAGAGAAAGACATCCAACCTGTCTGGTAGGTGGCGAGAGAAATACTAAGACTCAGAATTACAGATAGGGATTAACTTATATAGCAAATATAACTTCTTCTGCAGACATATCTTCAGTATGAGGTAATATAACCATTACAGAGCATAAGATAGCACACATGTATTTATAGAGAACTGTACTAAATTCGCCAACTTGGTGCAAAATGGCAATGCAGTTTAACTAGGGAGATGAACATGTTATTAAATACCAGGTTGAGAATGGGTCAATACGAAGACACCTGAGTTCATGGGACCAGTGGGATGGCCTGCCCCATCTGCGTTCACTTGCATTAACGCCAAGTTATTTAGTAATGGCCCAACCCCAGGACTTTCCACTAGTTGTTGGCTGAAGAGATTAATGGGTTGTATCACAAAAGATACTTCTCTGCCAAGCTGTTGTACCCCAAGTGATCACAAGAACAGAGGATCAATGTACCCCTTAACAGTGACCTGCCGTCCATTCTCTTCTATGGGATTTCTGGGAAACAAGCACCCCGGATATTCCATAGAAAGACTTTAGGGGACTTTTGAACCACAATGTTGTTACTACGGGGGTTCCCAGCAGTTGGATCACACAGTAATGATAAACTTACATATAGATATAGATACTATACATCTCTATATCTATTATTATATCTATTATTTATCTATTATATATATTATATCTATTATTATGTCTATTAGTGCAAAATAAATAATTTATTGGTAAGATATTCTTGCTTCATCAAACTGTAGTAACTGTAATAAGAGATTAAGTGCACTTGTATTCTATAGCCAGCACATCTCCAGGCATCAAATGCACAGGTGTGGATAGACCCTAATAACACCTATATCCAAAAGATAAATTCCTGTAATCAGGGAAAATGGACAGATACAAATCTGCAATTAACGGCGATGTTTACTGCCAGCTTGCGGGATGGCTCCAGCGATATCAGCGATAATTGACAATAATCCTGTGCAGCTATTAATGCCAAAGAGGAATGTCAGCATCTCTTGCCCCCATGTCCCAAAAACAATGAAAAACCTAAAGATGAAATAAACCACCAAGAAAAAATACATGACTTCTCCTAATGGACCTAGAAAAAAACAAAAGAATGTGAGAGTGCACAATGGTCAAAAACGTTCACATCATCCCCAAATCCTGGAAGGAGTTCAGTAAGACAGATGCCATTGACAAGGAAAGACACACTAAAGGAATGACATCTGTCAGTGCGGTGTCTGCCAAGCCTGGCCTCAGCAGATTGCCGCACACTTGGAGGCTGAAGGGACTCATTTCATAATGACAGCAACAAAGCAACACTGAGAAAATTTAATGTGATGATTTTATGAGCGTGCCTGCCAGCACAATTAGGAGGATCATGTAGCTATTTTTGCACGCCTGGCTGACTGATTGCTTACTGTGCTGTCTGGTACGCTGCTCTTGTAGTAGATTCAGCACTAGGGTGCGCTAGAGTCCCATAAGGGGGCAATTCCAGATGTGCAAACACCCTTGTGCCTCCATTCTTCCCTTTGTGAAATTTAAAGGGTGCTTAAATTATTTTAAGCTGTAAAGAAAAAGTCATTTTATAAGTTGTAGTATAGTACTTAAACTGCATGAGTCTGCTGCCCTTCTTCTATGCTGCCCTTCTTTAGGGTCCTGAAAACGGTATGGTGGGTAATTATCGGAGTAGTTCTGTTGCTATTCAATTCATTTGTTAGGTAACTGGGATTTTCTAGGACTGTCAAACAAGAGTAGTGAGAAACATGTACATTTATCACTTTTTCTTTACAATTACTTTTTGGGGACCTTAGAGGGTATTTATCATTAGGTTTGAGTTAAATATTAATGCTGCTGGGTAGATGCATGATTACAGATATATGACTATTTGGAGCTGTGCCTAGGGCGCGCTCGCGCTGGCTTTTTGTCTCTTTAAGGGCCAGCATGCCGCTGATTGGTGGTGGCCATTCCTTAATTTAATAAATAGCCGGCCCCTTCCTACATACCCCGCCGGATCTTTGTGCCTCATGCGTCTGAGAAAGCTTTGTTCCTGATGCCCTGTGCTCGTGTTGTGAATTCCCGTTATGACCCTGGTTCCGTCCCTGAATACGCTCCTTTGCTGCCTACCCTGACCTTCTGCTTTGCCTGGTGAAAGGCTCTGGTGAAAACTGGGTGCCACTTAGACTCCGCTCCCAGGTATCAACTTACATCATTGTCCACGGTGGTACAGCAGGTCCACTAACACTGAGTCCTGTCACTTTATATTTACGTGGCATAACCAAAGCCTCTTCCGGGCTCTCGGGCTATTACATGTCCTCTGAAGCACTTTTGACCCATCTCCCTGCTCCATCGCCACTCCACCCTCTCACTGGCTGCAGGAAATCTTGTGACAGCAGTGATAAAAAGCTCTGTGCTAACACAAGATTTACTATTACCATCTGTACTGTTGAGTTATACAATTTTCTCCAAAGTTTAGTTACTCTTTACAAAAGAGGTTTTACATTTTTCCATGACTGCTTTGCTACTAATGCCCCATTGTTGTAATATGGGCCATGTTGTGATGGGACAAGGCTGACAGTAACAGCAGAGCAGTCATTGGTCCAGCCATTGTATAAAACAATATCTTGCATTAAACAATTTTTTTTGGTCAGGCGGAGGCAGTCACTATGTCAATTGGTATGCTTAGCGTATAGGTGTGAAGTATATTCTCCGGAGCGTATACAAAAAACGAAATGTGAACCCAGTCTTTTCTTGACATGAGAGGAGAATGCTGCCCTGCTCACTGTCGCCCGCTGCTGAGCAATTCACTGTGTATGAGCTGCCAAGACGAGAAGGAACATGACAACTGCACATTTCTGACATTTCCGATTTCTGAAGTGAAATATTTCAAAGGATTCCTTCAGTGACTTTTGTCTTGCCTATTAAGGACCTCCTTAGGACCTCCCAGGGTGACTTTCCAAGTCACAAAGGGAATATATTTTCTTTAGAATGTATAGGGATTGCAAACAAACCAAAAAGAATATATTAGTATGGGATTATTGACCATCAAGCTCATGAATGTACTGAATACACCAAGATATACAGTAAACTGGGAAGGCACTTGAGTATTTTTGCAGGGTAAAACTTGTCTGTATTCCAAATAGTATGGGAAAATGAGCCCAGCTTGGTGCCAAAGGGATGAAATGAGATTAAAAGCAAGAATGTAACAGTGTATAGTGATTACTTACTAATGCATGACCTGCTATCTGCATGGAGACGGAAGCCTGCTTTGCACTCGCAGTGATATGACCCCGGGGTGTTGACACAACGCTGCTGGCATCCTCCATTATGGACTTGGCATTCGTCGACATCTAAAAAGAGAAGCAGAATGGTCTGGTGATAACTGCAAATACTGGGCTGAAACTAATACACAAACCCAATTAGCATCTCTCTGCATTATTGTCCAAAAATAAAAGAAAACCATAAAAGAGGTAAAAATTATTGAGCTGAATAGCGGGATGTGCCGGCCAAAATGAATAGATTTGTTTTCGGGTAATGATCTTCCAAAATAAAGGGCTCTATAGGGCTACAAAAAGGGAAATGATTTTTAATATAGCATTAAACTGAAATATCATCTCCGGCAAATAGGATATTGTCACCTCCCTTTGTTTGCCGTTTATTTAAGGGGTAACACTAGCTTCAAAGAAAAAACCTTTTTTCCAGGTTAGGATTAACATCTTGCCTCCAAAAATTTTAACCACCAGGGTTTCTGCACTGTAAAGATGTTAGGGGTTTTTAAGGACCTGTATCATTACTTGTCACTGCCTCTAGTGGGATAATAGAATTTTGCATGGGGATTTTATTTTTAACAAAGCAGATGGAATGGGAAATAGATGAACCCTAATATCTGCCTATAATTGAATTTGTAATGTACTTTTAGAGGATTGAAAACCCCAAAGCAGTTACGTTCCATGCCAAATCCTGATTCCCTATGATACAACATTTCTCAAGTTTAATTCAAAAAGGATCAAAAAGGATTTAAAAGCTAAATCTATCCGTAGGTAATGATGAAGCACTACAAAGCTATAAATACCGCAGTTACAACACTTTTCCTTATTCTTTTTCTTAACCTCAGTCTATAGACAAACAGTCTATTGAGTTTGTTATTGAGTCTATACCCTCATTGAACGGGGCAGAATTGTAGCTGAGCTCTATGCAAAACCACATGGAAACTAATAAATAACGGGGATACCACTTCAGACTTCCACTATTAATGATAAAAGGGGTCCCTGAGTAGCCTATAGCTAGGGAGATGTGAAGACAGAGCAGTAGTTGAGACTTATGGCAAATTCTGCTCATGAATAAATCAGACTCATAAACTACCAAATATTTCCAGTGTATTCTTTGATCACTCTTTGTTGTGCAGTTTTAGCTGGTAGCATAACATACTATTTCAGAGGATAGTTTAGTCTAATGACAGGTCTGTAGGCTGCACCTACGGGTGCAAACCAACCCCAGCTACACATATATAAGGTTAGTGTGTACCTTAGTAAATACTCTTATTAAATGGCTCAATGCATTGTCTGTTTCTTCTATAGAGTTTACAAAGTATCTCAACATTAGCCCAAAGCTCCATCTTCCTATAGAGAGAGGCAATGGGAAAGTGGAAGCAGCCGGTAGTCCTGTGTCAGGTGATCCTCACATCTGTGTGCTAAGTAGAACGTGAGCTTATAAGTCTAACATCCTGTGGGATTCATTCCACATTCTACACAATAACGATGAACTATAAGTTATGTAATGTACAACATAGTGTTGTACAAAGCACTCATATCTCACACATGTTTGGCCTGTAGTCTTTAGGAGGATTTTTTTAGGACATTTGCAACATTTAGGGTGAGGCAACATACAGCATCTGCAAACCACAATGACATGCAAGATAACCACAAATTGGCATAAGGTAAACAGTAGTTATCACTTCTAAAGCAGAGTTTGATGCCCCTACTCTTTCATCTATTCTTACCATAAAGGAACCCTGAACAGGTACCTGCACATACCCCCAATGGCTCCATTAGGCATAGGCCCTATGCCTATTTCAAGTGACCTTTTTTAAAAGCTCAATAAGGAAAGTGATTTTGATGTTCCTGACTGGTGCTGGATATCTCGCTTCTTCTATTAGATTTCATAATGTGGTTCCATGCACCGTCAGATGTATCACAGGGTTGAGTGGTGAGACGGATCTTTAGTTTGGCACATCCAAGTGCGTGGCCTACTATGGCTGTGGGGCTATAAGAAGATTTACTTTGGTTTATGGTAGTAATTAAACTGGTGTCATAGAGAACAACACCTGACCCAATCCTAGCGCACTTTTGTGTATCCCACCCATGAGGAGTTCAGGTCCACTAATTAAATAAATGACTGACTTCATCTTCTTATAATTATTCTCACTTTGGACAACCCATCTACAAGCAGGGAAAATGGTTCCAACAATACAACTTTTAATCATTTTTGATGAAATGATGAAGTACATTTGGTCAGTCTAAATCCGTTGAGCATCTATTTAACCCAAAGACATGATCGGGTCCTGCAAAGCATCAGCCACTGAGGTATAGTTTGTAATAGCCGCCTTCTCATCCAAATAGAAGTCTTAAAGTGGAACACCTAACTATTAAAACTGAGGTCAAGCCTATTAACAACCTCAAAATCCACCAAAATGACGTACTGAAGATCAATCAAAATTTAGGGGACTTTTAATGCTGTGAATGTTACTAAACAAGATATGTCTATGGATGGCATTAGCCCATTGACAGAACTGACAACAAAGCTTCATCATCTATAGAGTGAGCTTTTCTGGAGAACATTAAGGTGAAGTAAGATCACATGTTGCACAATTTTATGAAGACAACATGTCTCTGGCATTGTTGGAGGCTACTTCCCGTTGTCCTAGTGACATAAGGAAATGTACAAGGTTTACATTCCTTTCTTAGAGTCCTCTACATCGTTCTTTAAGACCCCATCTTGTATCCATTTTCCATGCCTATTTTAGATAATATCTTCAATGCTCCTGGAATGTTCTCAGGAAGCAAAATCTGGACAACAGCCAATGTGTTCTTTAGAAATGCAAGAAAACAGGAGAAATAGGCGGAAGGAGCTATAATAGACTTATCAGTGCAGCCAGTGCTCTGTTCTTCTCTTCTCCAAAGATATGAGCCCAACATCATCATCTGCTTAAGAAGGCACAAAGCTCATTGCCTCATTAGCAATCTAGGAACATAGTAAATATGTGACCACCCAGTGTGAATATCATATGTTATACATGTATAAGTAACAACTTTGTCATCTCATGTGTGGTTTTCCAAAGTTATCTGAATATTGGCTGCTCTATTGTTCTTCACCGACAGGTCACAGCTAAAATAATGAATACGTGATTATACCAGCTACCTACAACCTCATTTAATGACCTCATAGCAATAATCCAGCATTTGGGTATGGCCATCTGTGTCACACATTTATTGCCATTCACTTTCCAACAGACGTAACCAATCATCTCTATTTCATGCATTGGGTTTACGAGATTGTCCATATCATGTTGCAGGGTGATACAAGGTTGTATGGAGACGCTGGGGGTTGCAGTTGTATAGTTGTGCAGACCTAGTTTTTCGTGTCCTCTTGTTCGTTTTTCACCCTGTTGTTCTGCAGCTCAAGACATGTACAGAGCTCCCTTCCTATAACAATTAGGGGATCGTGCAAAGAGCCTCACGTGGAGCTTAGAAAGCAAAACAAATGATGGATTTTCTTTTTCCTAAACCGAATTCCATTCTAATTAATCTGTCATTACATTGACTATTTGTAACATGTCAGGGAATGTTTAATGGCTGGATACAAGGAAAGTTAGGTCCCATTGATTATATGTTTAGTTTACCAAATTACCACCAAACATTTGCCAAGGTAACAAAATAACAAACAGTCTATTGAGTTTGTTACTGAGTCTATTCCCTTATTGAAGGGGGCAGAATTGTAGCTGAGCTCTATGCAAAACACTATTAATGATAAAAGGGGTCCCTGAGTAGCCTATAGCTAGGGAGATGTGAAGACAGAGCAGTAGTTGAGACTTATGGCAAATTCTGCTCATGAATAAATCAGACTCATAAACTACCAAATATTTCCAGTGTATTCTTTGATCACTCTTTGTTGTGCAGTTTTAGCTGGTAGCATAACATACTATTTCAGAGGATAGTTTAGTCTAATGACAGATCTGTAGGCTGCAAACCAACCCCAGCTACACATATATAAGGTTAATGCGTACCTTAGTAGGTACTCTAATTAAATGTTTCAATGCATTGTCTGCTTCTTCTATAGAGTATACAAAGTATCTCAACAGTAGCCCAAAGTTCCATCTTCCGATAGAGAGAGGCAATGGGAAAGTGGAAGCAGCCGGTAGTCCTGTGTCAGGGGATCCTCACATCTGTGTGCTAAGTAGAACGTGAGCTTATAAGTCTAACATCCTGTGGGATTCATTCCACATTCTACACAATAACGATGAACTATAAGTTATGTAATGTACAACATAGAGTTGTACATAGCACTCATATCTCACACATGTTCGGCCTGTAGTCTTTAGGAGGATTCTTTTAGGAGAGGCTGCGTTCTGTGACTGATTTAGGGTTTTTTTCTTCAACATTTAGGGTGAGGCAACATACAGCATCTACAAACCACAATGACATGCAAGATAACCACAAATTGGCATAAGGTAAACAGAAGTTATCACTTCTAAAGCAGAGTTTGGTGGCCCTACCCATTCATGTATTCTTATTATAAAGGAACCCTGAACAGGTACCTGCACATACACCCAACGGCTCCATATGAATTAACTCTTTTTCATGTCTGTCTCCTTCACATAGCCTGCTTAGGCTCCATGTAAATGTAATTTACTAATGGCTATAGGACCTGCAGTGATGTTGATCACATAATCAAATAATATATTGCAGTAGTAAATATTATGACCTGGGCTGAAGGACCTGTGATGATGATGTCAGAGCAGGTCCTGCCACCAATAAATATACAGCTTGAGGAACGAGGTGGTGCTCTTAGTTAGTATCTACACTCGCCTATTCCTCATCCTGGCCCTGCTTGATAACAGTTTAACAGATTAATGAATGCCATAGATGGAGCTCCATCTTTTTGGACCCCTCATTTATTATCAGCACAATTTTCCTAGCACAGAGACCCTTCGTTATCTTTGTCTGTCCATGGTAAGTTGCAGTAGCGTAACTTGACGTTGATGGGCCCCAGTGCAAAGTCTGTGCCAGGGCCCTGACCATAATGTATGGTTTATGGTACTAATCTTCTCGTATGGGAAAGTGAGACCTTATTGGCCCCCAAAGCCTCTTGGGCCCTGGTGCGATCGCATCCTCTGCACCCCCTCAAGTTACGCCCCTGGTAAGTTTACTTATCTGTGTTTGTTCCTGATTAGCTGTAGAGACAGATCATCCAAAAGAACATAGTTACAGGAAATCTATTATCAAAATCAAGCATAATAAACCAGGGACACTTACTCCGAGAACCAAGGCTGTGGTAATTTTCTTATGTTTGTTATCTGGGTCCTCTTTCCTTCTAAAATCAACTTTTAAAATTATGTGAATGAGCCAGAAGGGTCCTGGATGCCAGAGTGTGAGGTTACAGCAAGGGTAGTGGAGAAGTGCATAGAGAAGAAGGGGAAGGGTAAACTGTGTAAAGTTTTAGCACAGAGTTAGTTAAAGAGAACCCGTCAGGCAAAATTACCCCCCTAAACATGGTTGTATTTTCTTTCCCTGACATAATGGCCAAGGTCAAGGAGTCCAAAGAAGATTTTATTTTGACTTTGTAATTTTGTTAGATAAGCATCTCTGACCTCAGGAATCCTTAATGTAGCCATGTACCCTCCAGCAAAGCAGATGAGACTTAGCTCAGATTCACTTCCTACCCCAGAATTACAATCTGAGCATTTGAAGAGCATGGGAAAGCTAGTTATGCTGAGGACAACCAGTAAGAAGAATAGGAAGATACCATATCTATTACAGACTAGAACTCACATGCTCTTCTGTGGGTTCCAGCCCTTCATGGAGCCTTCATTACATTAATCGTGTTTCATTCATTTGGTGGTATAGGGGGGCGAGAGTGAGCCTTGGCTCGAAGAAGGCTTGACATGCCAAGATGCAGATGAATATGCTTGTTGTGTGACTCCACACCTAGACATAGTTCTGTTACACCTCCTATAAGATCACCATGTTGGTTGTTATCAATACACCCAGCTATCCCAGGAACATAAATGTGAAACTTTAGAAATATATTTACCAAGGATTTTATTATAATTCTAAGGACAAATGCTCATTATTACTAAAGTAAATCCAGTTATTATTCTAGAACCAAAAGGAAAGCCTCAGGCATCACGCTCAATGCTACCTTTCTGCTTCACAAGGTACAAACTACTGTTCAATGGCTTAATGAGTGGTAATTTCCATTCATTATGAATAATGGAACTGATGTCTGATGCCAGTGACTGCACCCGCTGGGTGTCAGCAGGGGATCATTGCTGGCTCATGCTTCAGGGACATCTTGGAATCTGCCGGCTCGCTGTGTTTTCAGTCTCTGCTTTTCCCACTGATTGATGGAGCTACTGTAACTCAGCTGTGCACAATACGCCGAGTGCCGGAGACGTCTACAGGAATTAAAGGGATATTTCTATATCAACCATATATGGCATATTCCTGTATCTTCACAATTTTTGAAAGAAAAGAGTTAGGAGGACCCAATGTTAAGAATGGGACCCAAATTTATCAGATATTTATGTTATATCATGTGGGAATAGGTCTTCAGGTTGACTCCAATTTACCTCTGTCCACTTTTATTGCCACTTTTTATAAAACAGTGGGAAAAGTTGCAAATTATGGTGCTCTAATATATGACTTTTATATGTAATAAAAGTAGTAATGACAAATCCCCCCTATTGTCCCTATCAAAAGTCTGAACTGCCACAAAACAAGCCAGGAAGATTTGTTCATGGGAGTGCAGGCATATACTGTACTATACACTATGCCTGCATACACTGTACTATACACTACACCTGCATACACTACACCTGCATACACTGTACTATACACTATGCCTGCATACATTGTACTATACACTACACCTGCATAAACTGTACTATACACTACCCCTGCATACACTGTACTATACACTATGCCTGCATACACTGTACTATACACTACACCTGCATACACTGTACTACACACTACACCTGTATACACTGTACTATACACTATGCCTGCATACACTGTACTATACACTACACCTGCATACACTGTACTATACACTACGCCTGCATACACTGTACTATACAATATAAATGCATACATTGTACTATACACTATGCCTGCATACACTGTACTGTATACTACACCTGCATACACTGTACTATACACTACGCCTGCATACACTGTACTATACAATATGAATGCATACATTGTACTATACACTATGCCTGCATACACTGTACTGTATACTACACCTGCATACACTATCCTATACACTATGCCTGCATACATTGTATTATACACTATTCCTGCATATATTCCTCCCCCCAAGTATTAACCAATGTATACACGCAGGTACGTCTACATTGGGGATTAGGTCAATTTCAACCATAAAAGGATGCATATGACAGCTAAGAAACTAACCAGAACACATACCTGAGCGAAATGTCCCACAATGAAACAATCTATTTAGATCAAGGTCTGTATATCATTTCTCCTATGCTAGATCCCTTGTGTCCTACGAGCTCGTGCTTACCCTTTGTGATGAAGGAAAATACTAAATAGTTATGTCCATCAGTACATCTTACTCTGCTAGTTATCAGGTCTAAACATAAAAAGCAGAATAAGTAAATTGCTGATGTAGCATTGTATCGCCACCTGCTGGTGACAAGTGGTACTGTAGCAACCGCAGAAGGGAATTCATTACTTAACTCTTGTTGTACGATGTGAACTTGAAAAAGCAACACACATCATTGCCGTTTCACAGCAATAGGTAACAAAAAAACTTGTTGAACTTCTTCCCAATAATATATAATTATGCTGATTACAAAGAAATGATACATCCATAATGTAACATCTTCTTGTGATGTTAAACTAAAGTGTAGCATTATCACTACCATCTATAAAGCACTAAACTATGTAAAAAGTAATTAAACTAATAAAAGCTAGGAAAATGAATTGTATATGAACAAAAACAAAAGTCAAAAATACATATAAAATTGGAAAAAAAAGAGAAAATAAATAAAATTATAAATAAACAATTAACTCACTCATAATAAATAAATTCAATAATAATAAATACATAATAAAAATATTTTACCAATGTAGTAAATAACTAATACCTGGTCTTCCATGGTTAGCTTGAAGAGCACCATAACCCTGACTTCTTATGTAACAGGGGTAGCAATTGGGGCGCAGAAATCTGGAGTTGAATGTGGCACCCACATGGATGCAGAAACACCCCAGAACCATAGACAGGATCCACACAATGTCCTTCATATTACCAGCTGATAGGGGTCCTGACTGAGAACATAACTTGCAGTTTACAGTATGTGATCCTCTCCTGCACAGATGCAGATTTGGTTTTGGATTTTTTTTTACTGTATATGTTCTAGCGTCCTGGGAATTCACCACATCCCTCCCACACAAGTCTTTTTATGTTACCAAGTCCTGGCCCATTCCTGCAGGTATTGAACAGCCCCCAGCAGTCAGCAGCCAAAGCCACAGCCAGGCAAGATGACATCACAACCCTAGGAAATCAGGGTGTCAAGTACAAGGAAGTTTAGTACAGTCTAATGTACAAAATGCAGCGCCTGATAAAGCTGCCTGTTACTGTATTACTGGGTATACAGTGTGGTCTAATAGTAGTATCTTTGTAGACTGAAGTTAACAATATAGTAATTTAATTGTTACAGGTCAATGTTATAGCAGTTATTTCCTACATATGAGGGAAATATTATAGTAGTTATATTCTTGAACATTGAGGCAATATTGTATTGGTTATATTCTTGTACAGGGAGGGTAGAATTATAGTAGTTACATTACACTTTGTAGAAGAAATAATTATAGTGGTTCTATTCTTGTATATAAGGGGGCAGTATTATAGTAGTTATAGTCTTGTACATAGGGGGCGGTATTATAGTAGTAATATTCTTGTACATAGTCGGCAGTGTTATAGTAGTTATATTCTTGTACATAGGGGGCAGTATTATAGTAGTTATATTCTTGTATATAGGGAGCAGCATTATAGTAGTTATATTTTTGTACATAGGAGGCAGTATTATAGTAGTTCTAGTCTTGTACAGAGGGGCAGTATTATAGTAGTTATATTCTTGTACATAGGGGGCAGTATTATAGTAGTTATATTCTAAAACATATGAGGCAGTATTATAAAAGTTATATTCTTGTACATAGGGGGCAGTATCATAAAAGTTATATTCTTGTACATAGGGGGCAGTATTATAGTAGTTATATTCTTGTACATATGGGGCAATATTATAGTAGTTGTATTCTTGTACATAGGGGGCAATATTATAGTAGTTGTATTCTTGTACATAGGGGCAGTATTATAGTAGTTATATTCTTGTACATAGGGGGCAATATTATAGTAGTTGTATTCTTGTACATAGGGGGCAGTATTATAGTAGTTATATTCTTGTACATAGGGGCAGTATTATAGTAGTTATATTCTTGTACATAGGGGGCAGTATTATAGTAGTTATATTCTTGTACATAGGAGGCAGTATTATAGTAGTTATATTCTTGTACATAGGGGGCAGTATTATAGTAGTTATATTCTTGTACATAGGGGGCAATATTATAGTAGTTATATTCTTTTACATAGGGGGCAATATTATAGTAGTTGTATTCTTGTACATAGGGGGCAGTATTATAGTAGTTGTATTCTTGTACAGAGGGGCAGTATTATAGTAGTTATATTCTTGTACATAGGGGGCAGTATTATAGTAGTTATATTCTTGTACATAGGGGCAGTATTATAGTAGTTATATTCTTGTACATAGGGGCAGTATTATAGTAGTTATATTCTTGTACATAGGGGCAGTATTATAGTAGTTAAATTCTTGTGCATAGGAGGCAGTATTATAACAGTTATATTCTTGTGTATAGGAGGCAGTATTATAACAGTTATATTCTTGTACATAGGGGCAATATTATAGTAGTTATATTCTTGTACATAGGGGGCAGTAGTTACATTATTCTTAGAAGAAGACAATTTTATAGTAGTTATATTCTTATACTAAAGGACAGTATTATAGTACTCATATTCTTGTACATGGAGGGTAATATTATATTAGTTACGTATAGAAAAAGGGTTCCATCAGCATCAGCAAAGGTAGAGATAAAATCTTCAAATTTTTTTCATAAAAAAAAAAGACATTCAAAATAACACTTGTACATAGAAAAATGGGTGACGTGTTTCGGACCCTAATAGAATGGGTCCTTACTAGTGCATGTATTTCCTTGTACATAGGGGTAGTATTATAGTAAGTATAATAGGTACATTATAAGGGGCAGTATTATTGTACGCCCAGTACATAGGGGGCACTATAAGAAGGGACATATAGGATATGTGCATATAGAAGATGCAGAAGAGAATGTCAAGAATTCTGTTATTTCTGTAAAATTTCTTTTCAAACAATTGTCGCTATGCAAACTAAGCTTGGAGCGTCTCAGTTGATTTAAGGTGAGATAATAAGATGCCCCAGATTCAAGACTCACATCTGGGATTTAAGAAGCATGAAAATGGCATTTACTAAAGAGAAAATAAAGAGATCTTCACATGCAATGCCCGGAATCACTTAGTCATGGATGTGTCTATTAACAAGGGGGAGAATTACAAACAAGACAGAAATGTTTATAGATGCACTTTGTGGTCAGACAGAAGATAAGTAGTCTAAATACATAAGGTAGTTACAGGTTAAAATTCTAATATGAACCATCAGCATTTTTTTTATTTAACCTCTAGCAGTTTTATTAATACTGCACAGGCAGTCCCTGGGATACATACAAGATAGGTTCTGTAGGTTTGTTCTTGAATATGAATTTGTATGTATAACATGTGACAATTGGATTTTCCAAATTTTGTGTTGTTATCAGAACAATTACTGTAAATAAAGCTTCGTTGCATACACCTTTGATAACTCCTAAAGCTGATCACTGCCATCTGAGGGTGCGGTCACACACCGTATTTAACACATGCGTTTAAAAACACATTGCAATGGCTGAAAAGTGATTTACTTAATTAAACAGCTATTAACACGTGTTTACAAAACGCTACCGTTAATGCATTGTTAATGCATGCATTTTGTTAACATACTGTTAACACACAGCAACACAAGCGTTAACATTCGTGTTTTGTAAACACACGTGTTAATAGCTGTTTAATTAGGCAAATCATTCCTCAGCCATTTTAAATGCATGCTTTAAACGCAACGTGTGACCACACCCTCAGGCTAAAGAACAATAAATCACAGGGATCATCAGAGTTCACAGTGGAAAGAGAAGTCTTTTTGTAACTATGGTTTTCCCACAAAGACTGCTCCATTAGTCTGCGAAGCGACGAGTGATTGGTCAGACCCCTTATTCTCAAATACCCC
Organism: Engystomops pustulosus; assembly: GCF_040894005.1. NCBI lineage: Eukaryota > Metazoa > Chordata > Amphibia > Anura > Leptodactylidae > Engystomops > Engystomops pustulosus. The sequence continues at coordinate 62,115,885 of NC_092416.1, read as the reverse complement.
CACTGTTAAGCAAGTTAGACCCCATTCACGGGATAGGGCCTAACTTGTCTTCCTGGGAAAACCCCTTTGATGATGTATTCATTCCTTAGTAATGTTGCACCTACTGGCTATAACTGGTATAACATCTGCCTGGATAGGAACTGTCTACATAGTGACCAATAGTATAATGTCTGATAATTGTTAATTCCATTTGTAACAAGGTATATGGTTGGATACCTGAACTCTCCACTACCTGTTGCTCAGAAGTTCCATATTAAGATGAAGATCTTACTGAGATAAGATGTGAAGCAAATGTGTCCTTGCTACAGGACACTGCCTGCAGATATCAGGCCTCAAGCAGCTCTAATCCCTAAAAGAACCTGCCTAGGATTGCTGCCATAGCAGCTCCTAACCTATCCAGCCCTAGAGCTACTGAAACTGGGCTGTGAGCATTCTTTGCCAGACAATATCTAACCAGCTACCTTGGATCTGGACAGATTGGACTGTTACCTTGGCCTGTTGCTTTTGCTGTGTCTGTGTTCTGGAATAAAGGAACTGAGTTTCTTGTCTACGTGTGATCCCTGGCTGCTGCTAAGCTCAAAGACCTCCCCTTTACCATCAACCCAGGGATCCCTCAAACACACACATATCTGGAGTGCCCCAGGTAGAACTAATTCCACCATACAGCGGCTCCTCCCTCTTCTTTTAATCCACCTGCCTGTTCCACCTGGACCAAGCGACTGTGACCAAATCAGTGCAAGGCCTGATAAAGCCAGCCATTCAGGTACCAGGGGTGTGTGTGCGTGCGTGGGGGGTTGTGTATAAGTTGCAGTCCTTTCTTCCTCTGGCAACACCAATTCAGGATATATTTGGTATTTGTCCTTTTCGGAGAGAGGGGTTTTAAGTTATGCAACATTTGGTGATATGGAGATATGTTAGAGATCATTCACAGGACATTATTAATATTTTATTAGAAATTCCCTCCTTAAATGAAAAGAGATTATATTGCAATGCTGAGAGTGTCTGTCTTAAAGGAAACCTGCAACCTCAGGTAGGGTATGAAATATCCTTCTTAGCATTGCCTCTTTTATCCAAAATTGGGCTTGTTTACCTATGCAGCATGGTGGCTTCATACCCATTACAGTGTCATAAACAAGGATCAAGATGACATTCACACTCATAGCCACAGCATTTACCATCATATAATGCCAAAAGCACACATCTACAATTTAGTATGTGTTGGAACACCCTCAAATTTGATTTTCAAATGAATATCATAAATCCATTCAAAAAGGATCCGCAATAAGACAGCATGCATTAAGTTTACGAAACACAGAGGGGGGATTTATTAACGCACTAACGTGATAAATATGGCGGGACCTGAGACACATTGTTATATCCCCCCATAATGTGTGTAGTGATTACTTGGTACTGCAATAAAATGTCCATTGTCTACTGTAGGATCTCCATTATTATTATTATCTGCTCTAGGGTCTCCGTTATTATTGTCTGCTCTGGGGTCTCCATCATCATTATCTGCTCTGTTGTCTCTAGTAATATGGGTCTGCTCTGGGGTCTCCATTCTTATGGTCTTCCCTGGGGCCTCCATTATCATTTTCTGCTTTGCAGTTTGTATTATTATTTATTGCCTTATTTAGGGTCTATATTATGTATCATCTGAATGCAATATTTGGTTTCTGGGGTGGTATTTAGTGCTTTACTGTGGTATTTATAATTATTGGTGATTTTTGTTTTTGCTGTACTGTGCTGTACTGTTGTGGATGCTTTTAGGGTGGTGCTGGTTATTATTGTGGGCCCTTGAAGTTGAGCAGTTTGATAATTTGGACCAATAGGGGTTGGGCATTTCTGCACAAATTCTTTCCAAGAGGATTTGCTACCAAACTGGCCAAACGTAAAATGTGTATGTAACTTCCCAACAAGAAAGCTGGATTTCAGCATGGAAACTTCTTTCACTCTGAAGGTTGATAAGCCATCACCTATGGATAGAACCTCCACATATTAAAGGTTGAAAACCCTGTCAAATTGTCAACAATTCTTTGAAAAGATATTTTAGATTTCCTTTTAAGAATGCTCCACTTTTCCCTAAGAAATGTCTAGAGAATTCTACTATAAGATTATAAAATTAATTAAAACAAAAATTCCTGCAAATCTACAAAATAACAAACAACAGAATATCACCGGACACGTCCAATTTAGACTCAGTCAGGGAGTAGCACACAATAAAATAATCTGCAGAACGAGAAACCCTGGACCCGGCAGAAAGGAGAATGAAATTGTTTATATTCCTGAACAATAATACACAGAAGAAGCTTGGTCACGCTAGTAACAGAGGAGAAATGCTAACATCAGGGAAACAGAGCAATTAAGAAAATTGATATTGGAAAAGCATAATAGAGGGGAAGAGGCAATTTGTGAGTGAGTGTATCTACATTAGTTAGGCAAACATTGAAAGTCTACTTAAAAAATGTATTAAACCTTAAAGGAAACCTACCACTTGAAGTGGCAGGTTTCAGATGGTAATACCGAGCACCAGCTCAGGGTGAGCTGGTGCCGGAGCTTATTTTTGTTAGTGTTTTAAACCGCCGTATTGCGATTCGAAACATTTTTTAAACTTTATAGCCGGCGCATGGAGGTACGCGCTCGGTGCTTACCATGCGCGCGGCTCTCCTTCACTTCCTATGTAGCCGCGCGCATGGTAAGCGCCGAGCGCGTACCTCCCTGCGCCGGCTATAAAGTTTAAAACACTAACAAAAATAAGCTCCGGCACCAGCTCACTTCAAGTGGTAGGTTTCCTTTAAAAAAAATGTTCACTCTTAAAGTCCATTTTGTTTCCCTTTTGTCTAAAAGGTTTCACACTGATTCAGTTCTTAATGAAAGATAAAGGTTTACCTTTCTGTATGCAGAGCAGTGTCCCGTGTCCCATGGGAGTGACCAGTGAGTAGCGTGACAGACATGTATGACGTCCTGATGGGGGAAGGGATATAGGGGACATTTTCTTAATTGAAATTGATGCATGACAGAGCAGGTTCCCGAAGGTGGAGGGAGGGGTGAACCATTCCCCAATGGCCACTCCCATGGGACTAGGGACTCTGCTCTGAATACAGAAAGGTAAACTTTTTTCTTTACTATAAAAAAACTTGTTGTCAATGTATACTCTATTCACTAGGGGGACTTTGGGGAACCTGAAAAAGGGCTCCTGATGACATGTTCCCTTTAAATATCCCGGACAGATATGAGAGAAATAATAAAATGTCTGTCTGCAGCCACCACTAGAGGGGGCTTAGGAGTTCCTTGAATACTGTTGTACAATGAATTCAGTAGAAATGTAGTACATAGTTAGAAGCCAAATCTCCTGTAGTGGGGACTGCAAGCAGCAGATTTTTGTTACTTTATAAAGGAATCTGTGAGCAGTATTGATCATGGAAATGAACAGCTCTTTTTTACAATACAAAATGATGCAACTTTACTGATCTAGTAGGAAACTGGTGCATTACAGTCATTACATTTACAGACAAATTACAAAAGGGACAAAAGACTAATTTTACAGAAGAAACATTTAGTGACAAACCTTTTTTCTACAGTGCTTCATGCTCTTTAGTTGCGATCTTCACATATTTATTCTTTCTATCTAATATCATGTGTAAAGAGCAGTCCCGTTACAGAAAATAGCACCTAAATGTCTGAATTGCCACTTGGATTGACAAGGTTTTTACATTTTTTAAAGGTATTGAGACATAGTTAAACCATCATCCATAGAATATACTGATCCAAAGAATAACAGAGAGGTTTCATCTCTGCCACATGCTGAAAATTGTAAAATAAAGCCAGAATATGGCATAGATCCACCACCTTTGGAATTGTTTTCGAGCTTCCCAGCACAGAATGTTAAAAAAAACCCGTCATGAAAATTATCTCCCCAAACGAAATATATTTTCATAAACTGCTATAACAAAGCATTGCCCCTATCTTTTCATTGTCCCTGTACATGCCTGTAAACTTAAACAATCAGGTACTAAAGCTGTATGCAAGTGACCCCAGAGACCTGAATCATTATCATATTCAGCTGTCCAGCTTATGCATGAGTGGGGAGTGGCCACACCCCCCAGTGCTTGACTGACAGCCTGTATAATAATGTGACACTCCTGGTGCTGGCTCCTCTATGTGTTTCCTGGTGCTGTCGGCTACGCCCCCTGCAGACTGTGTGTATGAGATACTCCTATACACATGACTGACAGCCTGTATAATGATGTGAGGTATATTGGTGTAATGGCTCTTCAATGTGCTTCCTGGTGCTGGCAGCCCCCTACAGCATATGTGTGTGAATGAGATTCTCCTATACACATGACTGACAGCCTGTATAATGATGTGTCACTCCTGATGCTGGCTCCTCTATGTGTTTCCTGTTGCTGCCGGCTACGCCCCCTGCAGCCTATGTATGAGAGATTCAACTGCTCCAGGATTCAGCCATGTGAATAGCAGAACATGTCAGGTATTTGTGTAGCTTATGTCTGTGTGTCACATGTGTGTAGCAGAACATGTCAGGTCCTTGTGTAGCTGATGTCGGTGTCTCTTACATGTGTATAGGAGAACATATATCAGCAGGCAAAGCACAGGCACTAGTGTCGTTTACGAATGAGCTGGTTCTTAGAGCTGTTCAACACGCCCCCTTTAACCTGATAAACCACCCCTTTCTTTTTAAAGCACCTCCCCTTTATTTTAGTTTTATAGTTTGTACTATGCAAAGCTAAATTTAGTAAATGAACCCCCATTGGGATGGGGAGTTTTCCCAAACTATCCTATCATAGCAGCAACTTTTTTTTAATTTCAGTTATGATGTCCAAACCACAAAGTCAGCATGCAATCTGGTTACGTGACACGACAGGTCGTAAATACTGGTTTTGTTTCTATCACACAGACTTCTGTTCAAACAAAATATTTAACAATGGAAGAAGTAAGCGCATCTGGCAGCGATCTGAGGCAACGGCAACGGCTCAAGGGTTCTGCCAGAATGTGTGGGATGTCGCTGCACCTCCCAGGAGAGACACTCCTCTATTAGACACAGCTGTAGTATCCATGTAGTAGATATCAGACAAGTGTTTCTCAGGGCATGTTCACACAAACCTTTGCAGTTATTGCTTTGGCCTTAGTGTTCATCAAGGAAAGCCTCACGACTGTTCTCTTTCCCATCCCTTACGGGTCCCGACCCTTGGACCTGTCTCCTATTTTTGATTGCCAGTAAAGGAGAACAAATAGAGAAGAAGAGGCAAGTATATGGTAAAATAAAGATAGGGCACAGGCTCGTCCATTGCCTGGAAATGTAACTGGAGGCTACCAGACCTAAATGCACAATCCTAGTTATCTCCTTTGTCTTAACTGAGGAATTAGTGACTGCTACCTCTGTACCTCTATAGGTACACCCTTGTTCACAGTAATGGTGGAACCAAAGGATTACTGCATCCTTAACTGTCACATAAAATGGGAAGGAGTGTCCAGTAATGGAGAGACCCAATGCCTACCTATGTGTGTGCCTAGGTGGGGGCCACTAAGGGGGCATTACACAGTATAGGGCAGTGATGGCAAACCTTTTAGACACCGAGTACCCAAACTACAACCAAAACCCACGTATTTTTCACAAAGTGCCAATGCGACAATTTAAGCAGTAACTTATTACTCCCTGCTCAGTCACATGTTTAAATTGTATAGGCACCTGAGGAAAACAATACAGTAGAAGGAAGGAGTAGACGTTTGGATTATCATTGTAGCTTCCTTCTAGGGTCCTGGGACTGGAAGATGACCTGTTTGGCAAACTCTGCGCTGGGGTGATGGCAAGGGTGCCCTTAGAGAGGGCTCTGAGTTCCACCTCAGGTTCGCCACCACTGGTATAGGGGGTCAATTAAAGAGGCTACTACATTGTGTGAAAACACTAGAGGGTTGGATAAGGGGTGGTGTAAATGTAATGTATGTGCACATCCAATGTACAGGTCTAATATTGAAAATGTACTACGATTATTTCCACACTTAAGAATCCCTGTTGCCCTTTACTTTCTGTGTGTCTCCCAATTCCAATGCCTGGTTGTAAGTAATATCCGATGGCCCTTTGTTGATTCTGTGTAACTATAATATTGTATCACTGGACAACCCATTTAAGTCTTTTTAATTTTTTTTGGATAAAAGCCCCTTTATAATTCAACCAGAGTCAGTAATGGAAACAAGAACACAAAATCATTAAGTTCACATTTGGAGGGCAGACACCTGGAACAATTTAAAAATTAAAACCAGCAAAAAAATGGTAAGAAAACAGGCACAATCTAAACAATCCAAGTAAATATTCAGGTCCCAGAACAGCAGAATCTTAATCAAAAGAAGCAAGAGAATTAGAGGATTAGAAGCCATGCGGAGAACCTGTTTATGCTTCCTCTCCTCTGCTGGAAAATTTATAAAATGTGATGTAAAATCTATTTTTGGAATAAAAGTTGTAATTGTTCCCAATACATAAAATATCTACTAAAGCAGCAGAAAACCACACAAAGACCCCACTTTGCCAAGCATAATGCTGAGGTCTGCAGACGTGGTTCCAGCGTGAATTCCATTGCCACTGCACGATAATCGTTCCATAAGTCATATGAGGAACTAATAGAAAACAGTCACTAAATCAGGATAGATAGGCAGATCCATCAGTATTTAATGTATCATTTAAAAGGAAATAGCAACCGGTTTCTAGATATCACATCTATTGTATTAGAAAGTGATGGCGAAACTTTTAGAGGCCAAGTATCCAAACTGTAACCAAAACCTATGTATTGTATTTATTGCAAAGTGCCAACATGGCTAGATTGAGGTTTTAGTTTAGAAACAACTCATAACAATTTATTGCAGCTACCATTCATCCAAATGTCCTAAGATCCCCTTCCCTTGGACTCACCATAAACTGCTCACGGGGAGCCAGATAATGTGAAATAAACTTTTATAAAATAGTGGCAGTATTTAGAATGCTCACAAAGGCATTTTTAAAATCAGCAAAGCATACGATATTGGAACCTGTCACCAGCTAAAAATTACATTCCCGCTGACAGGTTTGCTTTAAGCTTTTGATGAGCCAAAGCTCTATTGAAGTTCTTAGTAAGTGAAAATCCTCCCATAGAAAGCTATTTAGTCCATGGCTCCTTTTTCTTGATTGTATTTCTAATGCAATTCAAATGCAGCATATGAATAAGTCCTTCCTACCCCTTTCAAGTAAAATCACCTTTAAAAGTTTATTCTCTGGTGACACCCAGCAACTAGGGGATTAATACATGTTTTTATGCCAGGAAAGCTCCCTGTGTGCACACTGAACGTATCCATAGACTTATACTGGCAAATGGTAGCCTCCTTTTTGCCTCTGTCTGCCAAGTATACTTCACATCCAGCGGGAAACACATTGGGGCAGATTTACTTACCAAGTGCTATCACCGTCCAGCGGCGCGTTCTCTGTCGTGGATTCGGAGCTTGCCGGTATTCACTAAGGTAGTGCGCCCGATGTCCTCCAGGTGTCGCTGCTGCGCTGAAGTCCGTCGGAGTTCACTGGAGTTCACGATCCTATCCTGGGTACAGGTAAGCGCGTGTCAAGCGACACTTTTTTAAATAAAATTCCACGGTTTTGCCGAATCTGACGGTTTTTCTGACGGCCATGCCCCCCGATTTCGGTCGCATGAAAGCTGGCGCCAATGCACCACAATCCAATCGCGTGTGCCAAAATCATGGGGCAATTTAGGGAAAAACGGTGCAAATCGGAAAAATACGGGAAATCCCACGAAAATGCGCGAATCGGACCCTAAGAAAATGACTCCCTGTGTGAAGAAATACAGCGGATGGGCTTTTTTATCCTGCTGGAGGACAACAAATACGCTCATCAGAGGCCAGATTAGCCTATGGGTGGATGGATGTCAATGTATGGCATCCATCTCTGGCCTTTGGTTAGCGTACGCTGTGGGTACTTCCCCAGTGATGTAACTGTTCATATAATAAGGAGGAATTGAAACAGAGGATGTATCCAACTTTGTGTATATACAGTGGCATACTTTGTAGCCCTTCATTATAAGGATATGTTGGGAATCATCCTAATATATCCTTACTAAGTGGGGCTAAAAATGCAACAGCCTCGACATTTCTCTGATTCAGGAAAGCTGAGTGAACCCAAGATTCATCCAAAACGTCTTTATCGTTAAACTTCCTTACTGCTTACTATTGTGACATATTTAGTCTTTATGCCTTTCAGGAGTCTGGGACTGAAATGTAAATCATTCATGTTGCCACATTTAGATTTTATTTTAGATGAAGATAAAATAGTTTGAATGCAGTTTTTAACAGCTTGCCAGTCTATTAGGTCTATTAGTGGAAAATTAAATGGGTTTTTCTGGATGCCTTTCCACACTGTCATAGTCCAACATCTGTAACTCTGTTAAAGTGTTACAGTCTCTTTTAGTTAGAAGGCGCCCCTGTAATCAAGCTGGTTCCAGGGTGTCCCACTACTAGGAACTCCAGAGATCAGCTGTAATCTATCATTGATCTCTGCATCAAGTATTAAATTCCCTTGCAGCAGCACTGCCACAACAGGGGAAATAACGTGTTACATGGTATCCATTAAAATTCCTTCAGTCCTACAGAGCGGGAGAAGGTGTTTATAGAACTCTATGCTCTATATAAATGATTAAACGTATTCTCCTAACAAGGGTACAGAAGCGAAAAAAGGGGAAAATGAATGGATACAAGACAGCAGGATCAGACGTCACAGGGAATATTTGTAGTATGTTACTATGGGGACTTTTAGGAGCTGCATACACAAAACAGAAGACAACTACTTTTTATTAACAGTATCACCAAAGTTGTTGCATTATTCCTTTTAGTGATGTGGCAGAATGATAGATTTATAGAACGGTTACATTTTCCTTCTTGTCACAAGCCTCTCCTTATAAATGCACAGCAAATGGGTCCGGCGTCTGCATTTTAGTGGAAAAGAATGTAAAGTCATGATAAGAATGCAGATTCCTTGTTTTAAGGGGACGATTTACTTTAGCTGCAGTAATGACAGGAATGGGGCAATGACAGCAGAGCCAACTGTCCCAACATGTTCATCCAGAGACACAATACAAGTCATTTCTCTCCCCAGAAAATATCCAGAATGAACTATTTACATTGGGCTTTGTCTTCATGGTCTGTGTCATGCAGAGAGACACACAGCCAGAACCTCGCATGCAACCCTCTGCCTGTATTGTCTCAGTGACAGGAACAATCATACGGATATGATGGGCACCTTGTATACAAAATAGATTGACAGTAATTATCATACTAGAAAAATATTTATAGAAGCAAAGTGTATGATGACAGAGATTTAGACTGGAGGGGGTTCTGTCTCAGCCTATATACTAGGAAAAATAGGAATTTATTAGTGTATTGTTCCTTGTGTGAATGGCACTGAGGCACAGTAAGGAAATCTAACATCTAGGTATTTTATTTAAAAAAATGTTTTTGTTTTGCAATTTTCACTTTTTTTTCTCTTTAATGCCCTATAAGCAGACAGCAGCAGCATTCACCTATCGAAGTATTTTTCTTCATGGTAATGGCTTACATTACATTTACCTAGGACTCATATTTAAATGGAGTCTACCACTTTGGCAGAAGCATGTTGTAGAAAATCATTTCTATCATGCCTTTATTATTATTATTTATGACATTATGCCATTGCTAAGATATTCCCATTTTAATCCGTATGTTAATGAGGCAGTTGGTATCTCTGGGTCATATCTCCAGGACCCAAGCTTTAGTATTTCAATCCAAATGACTTTCTTCTTTCAGTGTTGCCCCATACTTCTCACAAGACAATCCTCCTGCTGGGGAGGGGAGTGATCTCGGCAATAAAAGTGCTCCTTGGTGCACCAACTGCCTTATTAGCATATGGATTGTAATGGGAATTTCTCAGAAATAATACAGGTAATTTTGAAATCTACAACAACATGCTACTAAAAGCATCTTAGGGAGGTTGGAGACTCCATTTAAGTAGGTTACAATACATACAGCTGGAGCTCTGAGGAATAAAGCGCATAAGGCATGACAAGCCGTTGCTTTGTATCTCCACCAATGAGCTGAATAAAAAAAAAAAAATAATTATTATTTTTGCTACCTGACTTTGGATGTTTGATCTTCATTTCCCTACTGAGGACCATAGAAGCCTGCTGTTTACAAAGAGTAAGCAACAGCCATTACACATGACTAGTGCCTTACCGTATCTACCTACTTTTTGCATACTGAAGAGTATTTGAAACCATCAACAAGCGGGATATACGCTGTGGACCACAAATGCAAGATGATACCAATACCTTTGAACTAGGGCTGGATTAAGGTTGGTGGGGCCCCTAGGCACAAAATTTGGTGGTGGCCCCAGTGAGTGTAGCATATATACACGTCATTCTGCTCACTATCTACTATTCCAACACACTACCCACCGCCCCCAAGTAATACATCTACATACAGCCGCCAACACCCCCAGTAATACATCTATATACAGCCACCTCACCCCAAGTAATACATCTATTTAAAGCCACCTCACCCCCCAGTAATACATCTATTTACTGCCGCCTCCGACTCAGTAATACATCTATATACAGCCACCTCCCCTTCAGTAATACATCTACATACAGCCAGCAACACCCCCAGTAATACATCTACATACAGCCACCTCACCCCCCATTAATACAGCTATTTACTGCCACCTCTCCCTCAGTAATACATCTATATACAGCTGCCTCCCCTTTAGTAATACATCTATATACAGCTGCCTCCCTGCAGTAATACATCTATATACAGTCACATCACCCCCAGTAATACATCTATTTACAGCCACCTCCCCACCAGTAATACTTCTATATACAGCCGCCCATCCCAGTAATGCATCTATATAAAGCCACCTCCCCACCAGTAATACATCTATATACAGCCGCCTCTCACAGTAATACATTTATACACAGCCGCCACCCATTCAGTAACACATCTATATATAGCTGCATCACCACTAGTAATACATTTACACACCTGCCCAGTACACCAACCCCCTGCCTAGTACACTCACCCTTTGCCTAGTACACTCACCCCTTGCCTATTACACTCACCCCCTGTCCAATAAACCTACTCCCTGCCCAGTACTCCAACCCCCTGCCCAACACACGCACCCCCTGCCAGCACATGCACCCCCTACCCAGCACACGCAACCCCTGCCCATCAAACCTACCCCCTGCCCAGCATACTTAGCCCTTGCCAGCACACTCAACCCCTACCCAGCACACTCACCCCCTTCCCAGTACACTTATCCCCTTCACAGAGCTAAATCATAAGTACATTGTACTACTACTCACCTTCCCCTGTTCCCCCAATGCAAGCTGACCTCCTTCTCTACTCCCATGGCGAATATTTACTGGTGCAGGTGGCACATTTACTAAGGGTCCGCAGACCGCACAAACATTGGGTTTCCCGACGATTTCCATTTTGCGCCGCATTTAACAAGGGTTTTTGTCGCACGTGATCCGATTGTGTTGCAATCGCGCCGGCTTTCATGCGACACCAAGTGGGGGGTGGGCCATCAGATGATCCGACGGATTTGGACAAACCAGAGATTTAACTTTACAATTGTGTCGCATAAAATGCACTTACACACACCGGGAAGAAGATGGTGAACTCCGGCGGACCTAATCGGGAAAGCGACACATGCAGGATATCGGGCGCACGCTGTAAGTGAATGGCGACAGTTGTGCATTCTTGTCATGGATTGCGCAAGGATGGGTGCCCTAATGTGTGACATCACTGTGCCGGATGCACCAGGACGACGCCCTTGCAACGTGTTGGAAAACTGACTCCCGACACATAATAGTCGATTCTGGTGGCCATGCAACGAGCCTCTTTAAAGGCAAAGTGGTGGGGGCCCCAGGGCATACCATACCGGCATGAGAATGAACAAAATACAATAAAACAGAGCACCTGTGCTCAAAAAATGCAAAAGTCAGCAAAAGCATAATTATAAATCCCATCCCCAGGCCTTATTTAGTATTGAGTGGATACTTCATTAAAAGTCCGGAGCTTGGTTCAGTTTTGAGTTTGGCTCAGACACCTCCCCACCATTATTGCTTGCTATTGGTGAGCGGGGGTTAACTCTTTAAATGCAGTTGGCAAAGTCGCCTGCGGATTTTAAATCAGAGTGGGTCCACACCTGATTTTGGGTAGGATCTTCGTTCCCTGATGGCACAGTTCACAGTACCTGGTACAGTAATTTAACTGGTTTGGCTCTAAACAGGAGTGATCAGTGGCAGCAATGATCGCGGGTGTACTGGTTGGGGTCTGGGTTTGTTATCAAAACCCATACAGGTTTTTAAAATTCAGGTTTGGCCGAATTCGAATTTTAACAGGTAATTTTAACACTGTAGTATAAAGAAGTTATTAGTGTCATAATATGGTGAAATTAAGATTTTTTTTTTGTACACAAAGTTAAATTTTTCAAAATGCACTAAAACCTAATAAAGCCGTTATAAATTTGGCATCTCTGTGATTGTACTGAACCAAAAAATAAAGTAGAGGTGTTATTTGGAGTGCACAGTGAAAACCGTAAAAACAAAGCCCACAAGACAATGGTGCAAACATGTTTTTTTTGTCAATTTCACTGCATTTAGAATTTTTTGGGTCAGGGAGTAGGGTGGCAGGGGAGAAGTGCACCAGGGTGATAGCTGAAAAACCTCCAAGAAAATCAAATAAAAATAAACCAGGGACACTTACTCATATATCCACACACTGTCAATGTGATAATATTATGATATTTGTTATCCATGGCCTCCTTCCTTCTAAAACAAACTTTTATATTTATTCTAATGAGCCTGAGGGGCTTTGTGCTACTAGATTACATAGGCATAGGGAGGAGGGAGAAGGCTGGGGGTTGAATGAGACATGTTCTGGTCAATAATAACAGCCTCTGACTCATTAGCATAATTTTAAAAGTTGAATTCAGCCGAAAGGAGGCCATGGATAATAAATATAAAACCTTTACCACAGTCCCATTACCTGGATCTATGATTTTGATTTTCTTTGAGCACACACCCCACATCTGGAGAAAGAGGAGAAGCAAGGTGGCCAGAACTATGTGAACGGCACATGTCCAACCTATGCACATTCACATATTCCCAATGATTTCAGAGGCAGGAAACCCACTGTCAATGCACCTGCTGCCGTATGTAATATGGTGACCATATATAATGATGACAGGAGGCTGTAGCTAAGGGACATATTATCTCCATTAACAGTAAATTCTCCCCCTACAGGTCCATAATACAACTAATTAAAGAAATGTATCCCTATAGCATATACTGTATGTGTGTGTGTATATATATATATTTGTGTGTATATATATACATTATATTCAAGGAAGGCAGCAGCACTCCAGTTGGTGAATTAAATCAGGGTGATCTTTATTTCAGATGCATCTGAAATAAAGATCACCCTGATTTAATTCACCAACTGGAGTGCTGCTGCCTTCCTTGAATATATTACCGGATCCTCACCACGGATATACAGATTTTTGCACCCAGACCAATAGGTTGTGCTGCCTTGGATCGCTTTTGTTCTATATATATATATATAATAAAAGGCTTATAATCTTATAATGAGATAAGAATACCCTTTTAACCTATAAACAGAAATGATAAAGCTCCCAATACGTTATCGCATTGACATGTGGGGGGTTTGTTGTATCTAACCTTGACAGGTCTTTCCATCCTCTTTCAGTCTTTGGCCTTCCGGACACTTGCAGTAGAAGCTCCCGATGGTGTTACAACATTGCACTTCACATCCGCCATTATTATTTTCACATTCGTTGACATCTGGAACAAAAGACAACGATCAACATTGTATGACATGGCTTGAAAGTATTTGCCTGAATGCAGATTTATAATAGGAACATATTTTTTTAGAGAAAATCCCTCTTTCATATATACAGTTATCGAGGATAGCCATGAATTATTTGCACAGTACACCCCCATTCCATCTACACTGTAGCTCTAGCATTCTTTTCATCAACCAAAAAACTCATGTTGTTCTAAAGGGAGGCTAAATTTTAAGATCTGCACCCACAATGGAAACATACAGGGTCGTTTTAGAATAGCTATTTCCTAAAAGCCATATTCTCAAGAATTAAACATGACACTTTCTTCTTAAGTGCACAATTCTCCTAAGACCTTACAGAGTCTGTGTCATAGCCAGGATTTTGGATACAGACAATGAAAACAGATGACTTTTCATATGACCCAGCTGTTAAGAGGCTAAAATTTTAAAACATTTCTGTGCAGAACATCTGGCCCTTCAAAAAAGCTTTAATCATCTGCCTTTTGGTTCAGAGTAGCGGAAGTAAGGTGACTCTAGATATAGAACATTACATCACATGTTTGGACATAGCTTGGCCAGTCAATGATCATTTCGCCTCTGCAGACACATAGTTGAATGCTCTTAGGGCTTCATACAATGTTGCAGGTGCTGAGCTCTCACTCTACTGCATAGGATCCAACTGGCTATGTAACAATAATGCTGCCCTCTATGTTCATAAAAATAGTTACTATAACATTGCCCATGTACCGGAATATACGTAGTTACTATAAAACTGCCCCTATGTACAATAATATAACTGCTATATTGACCCATGTGTAAAAGAATATAACTACTATAATACTGCCCCCTATGTACAAGAATATAGCTACTATAATACTGATCCCTATATACAAGAATATAACAACTACATTACTGCTCCTACGTACAAGAATATAACTACTATTATACTGCCCCATATGAACAAGAACATAACTACTATAATACTGCCCCCTATGTACAAGAATATAACTACTATAATACTGATCCCTATGTACAAGAATATAACTACTATAATACTGCCCCCTATGAACAAGAATATAACTACTATTATACTGATCCCTATATACAGGAATATAACAACTACATTACTGCTCCTACGTACAAGAATATAACTACTAAAATTCTGCCCCCTATGTACAGGAATATAACTACTAAAATACTGCTCTTATGTACAAGAATAAAACTACTATAATATTGCCCCCTATGTACAAGAATATAACTACTATAATACTGCCCCCTATGTACAAGAATATTACTACTATTATACTGATCCCTATATACAGGAATATAACAACTACATTACTGCTCCTACGTACAAGAATATAACTACTAAAATTCTGCCCCCTATGTACAGGAATATAACTACTATAATACTGATCCTATGTACAAGAATATAACTACTATAATACTGCCCCTATGCACAAGAATATAACTACTATAATACTGTTCCCTATGTACAAGAATATAACTACTAAAATACTGCTCTTATGTACAAGAATAAAACTACTATAATATTGCCCCCTATGTACAAGAATATAACTACTATAATACTGCCCCTATGTACAGGAATATAACTACTATAATACTGTCCCCTATGTACAATAATATAACTACTATAATACTGCCCCCTATGTACAAGAATATAACTACTATAATACTGCCACCTATGTACAAGAATATAACTACTATAATACTGCCCCTATGTACAGGAATATAACTACTATAATACTGCCCCCTATGTACAAGAATATAACTACTATAATACTGCCCCCTATGTACAAGAATATAACTACTATAATACTGCCACCTATGTACAAGAATATAACTACTATAATACTGCCCCCTATGTACAAGAATATAACTACTATAATACTGCCACCTATGTACAAGAATATAACTACTATAATATTGCCCCCTATGTACAAGAATATAACTACTATAATACTGCCCCTATGTACAGGAATATAACTACTATAATACTGCCCCCTATGTACAAGAATATAACTACTATAATACTGCCCCCTATGTACAAGAATATAACTACTATAATACTGCCACCTATGTACAAGAATATAACT
The DNA here is from genome assembly GCF_040894005.1 of Engystomops pustulosus. Classification (NCBI taxonomy): domain Eukaryota; kingdom Metazoa; phylum Chordata; class Amphibia; order Anura; family Leptodactylidae; genus Engystomops; species Engystomops pustulosus. Next base: position 62,099,878 of record NC_092416.1, on the reverse strand, counting down.
ACTATAATATTGCCCCCTATGTACAAGAATATAACTACTATAATACTGCCCCCTATGTACAAGAATATAACTACTATAATACTGTTTCTATGTGCAAGAATATAGCTATTATACATCATTTAACTTTTAGAAACCTTTGGATTACCTTGCAGTAATTAGGAGAAGCTTTTTACCATTTTGGGACATTTGTATTGATGTCATTGCCATCAGATTAGTAATAAGCTATTATCTTTTGTCTATATGTTTAGAACCTGTGTGCAGTTCAGTAAATGGATACAACTTTGAGCCGTACTTGGAGACTCTCTCATTACTTTCCAAACAAGAATTACCCGGTAAGTAGTTTGGACGTCCTTTTGTGCTGGAGGTAATTATCGCAGGGCTGGCGATTGTTCATTCATGAGAAAGTAAGTGTGCCCCACAAGTGACCCCCACACATTTTAATTCCTCTGAGAATGTCTTTATTAGACCCAGGCACGTTAATATCTTGTAATAAGTCCATTTCAGTGATGGATGGACAGATCTAATTAACACAATGAATACATATAAAGATTAGGAGGGGGGGTACTTTTACTCGAAACATAGTTTTTTTTTGTCTTTTTTTATTTTTACTGGATCTTCATGGTTTTGTATGGTTTCAAGATGGATCAACCAGAACACTCACATGTTCTCTGATATATGGAAAGGGGTTGACAAAGTGTACACATCCCAAAGGCAAAGCTTGAAGCTCCCCGGCTCAAGTGTAAACTTTTATGTCCTCTATCAATCATGCCAGAATGAGGACATAGATAATAAAAGTGATATTTGTACATAGTAAACCACTAGCAAGATCAGTACAGGATATGTAATACATGTATGTACACAGTGACTCCCCTGCAGAATAGCGAGTACATCTCTAAGTATAGTAATAGCGAGTACAACAAAACGTAGTTTGAGGATATTGCCCCACCTTCATCTGTTTTCTAAGAGAGTGTGTGGTATCTGCGGCCAAAACAGAGGAAGGAATATTAAACAGGTTTTCTGTCACGACCTTAATTCATCATATTACAGGTAGTCCCCGTGCTATGTACAAGATCTTTGTGCTTAAAGAACTTCTACCATCAGATTTACTAATAGTAGATACCCTCAACGAAATGCTTGTTATCTTGTCCAGGGGATGATGTTGTATTTCTTTATATCTTAATATCCTTTATTAAATTAAAATAGAACTTTATAAAATATGTAAATAAGTCAGAGGCACTCTGGCCGACATCATCGGAGCGCCTCTCCGATATCATGTGCACGCTCCCTGCTCCCTGTTCTTTATCGTCTGACCGCAAGTCTCGCGATCCAGCACAGCCGCATTATAACATATGCCCGCCCACCCACTGCTACTGTTCTTCATTGATGCGCGCCCCCGCTCCCACTGTTCTTCATTGTCCGCCCGCAAGTCACGCGATACAGCACAGCCGCATTATAACATATGCACGCCCACCCACTGCTACTGTTCTTCATTGATGCGCGCCCCCGCTCCCACTGTTCTTCATTGTCCGCCCGCAAGTCACGCGATACAGCACAGCCGTATTATAACATATGCACGCCCCCCACTCCCACTGTTCTTCATCGTCCGCTCACAAGTCACGCGATACAGCACAGCCGTATTATAACATATGCACGCCCCCCACTCCCACTGTTCTTCATCGTCCGCTCACAAGTCACGCGATACAGCACAGCCGTATTATAACATATGCACGCCCCCCACTCCCACTGTTCTTCATCGTCCGCTCACAAGTCGCGCAATCCAGCACAGCCATATTATAACTTATGCAGGCCCCCCGCTGCCACTGTTCTTCATCGTCTTCCCGCAAGTCTCGCGATCCAGTACAGTCACATTATAACATATGCATTACCCCCGCTCCCACTGTTCTTCATCGTCTACCCGCAAGTCACGTGATCCAGCACAGCCGCATTATAACATACGCACGCCCCCCCCCCGCTCCCACTGTTCTTCATTTTCCGCCCGCAAGTCTCGCGACCCAGCACTGCCGCCTTATAACATATGCACGTCTCCCTCTCCCATTGTTCTTCATCGTCCGCCCGCAAGTCTCGTGATCCAGCACAGCCGCATTATAACATATGCACGCCCCCCACTCCCACTGTTCTTCATCGTCCGCTCACAAGTCGCGCGATACAGCACAGCCGTATTATAACATATGCACGCCCCCCACTCCCACTGTTCTTCATCGTCCGTTCACAAGTCGCGCAATCCAGCACAGCCATATTATAACTTATGCAGGCCCCCCGCTGCCACTGTTCTTCATCGTCTTCCCGCAAGTCTCGCGATCCAGTACAGTCGCATTATAACATATGCATTACCCCCGCTCCCACTGTTCTTCATCGTCTACCCGCAAGTCACGTGATCCAGCACAGCCGCATTATAACATACGCACGCACCCCCCCGCTCCCACTGTTCTTCATTTTCCGCCCGCAAGTCTCGCGACCCAGCACTGCCGCCTTATAACATATGCACGTCTCCCGCTCCCATTGTTCTTCATCGTCCGCCCGCAAGTCTCGTGATCCAGCACAGCCGCATTATAACATATGCACGCCCCCCACTCCCACTGTTCTTCATCGTCCGCTCACAAGTCGCGCGATACAGCACAGCCGTATTATAACATATGCACGCCCCCCACTCCCACTGTTCTTCATCATCCGCTCACAAGTCGCGCAATCCAGCACAGCCATATTATAACTTATGCAGGCCCCCCGCTGCCACTGTTCTTCATCGTCTTCCCGCAAGTCTCGCGATCCAGTACAGTCGCATTATAACATATGCATTACCCCCGCTCCCACTGTTCTTCATCGTCTACCCGCAAGTCACGTGATCCAGCACAGCCGCATTATAACATACGCACGCCCCCCCCCCGCTCCCACTGTTCTTCATTTTCCACCCGCAAGTCTCGCGACCCAGCACTGCCGCCTTATAACATATGCACGTCCCCCGCTCCCATTGTTCTTCATCGTCCGCCCGCAAGTCTCGTGATCCAGCACAGCCGCATTATAACGTATGCAAGCCCTCGGCTCCCACTGTTCTTCATCGTCCGCCCTGAATAATGGAACCAGTATTAAAGGGCTCCCTCTATGGAATACTGGTGGCGCCAGGGAACTGCAGCTCAGCTTCTATTCAGTTGCTGAACTAAAATAAATTGTGAAATATAAAACTGACTGCAGCTCAGGATTAGTAATTTAGGATCCTTACAGGAAAGGTAATGAACGTGACTCAACTTCTGATAAAGATATCTTCTATGGTATATACATTGTTTATCTGTACCCGACGACCAGACTTGTGATGGCTGCAGTGAATATTTTCTTGTGTCAGGGATGTTTGCTTAAGAAAAAGACAGGGGGTCTGAAGTTAACTCTGGGCCAAAGGTTTTTTGGAGAGCAACTTAGGCCTGATTGTGACGTTTATTGACTTTCCAATACTTTTCAGAAATCTGGAAAAGTCGTGACCTCATATGTAGGCAAAGACAGTTCCAAGTTCTGAGTTCAGGACCTTAGATTGTTACCGCAGTCGCCAGCAAAGATGGCACAAATAACAAGAGGAGAGATAATAGACAGGAAATTAGTGGTCCTTGATGTCTAGTTCACTATGTGCCGTTATTCGGGAACTTATAGTGGACAGAACTCATTCCGCTGACATTTATATAAGCTGAGGGTATATATATGTGCTAAAGAAATCTACACTTACACTTACTTAAGCATTTACAATAACGAAATTTTGCACAGGTGCCTCCTGCAACCCAGGGAACGTCCTAGACTATGTTTTCAGTGGAAACTTTCACCCCATGATTTCCAAAATATGCTTAGTAACAGCCAAACTACAGGAGCTATTGTCTGTCGGCTGCCGTGGCAGTTGCACCAGAGGTCACAGTGGGAAGAGAGGTCCGTCTAACAAGGGGTCAACTGTAAGTCTGGTGTCTGATGTCTCTATAAGACACCTTATGTGTGCCTTAATATTATTTAATATGTAAAGCTTAGCCAACGTTTTTGTAGAGGCATTAGATCATCTCTGATTCTCCAGTCACATCCATAGCTAAAGTCTTATCCTTTCAGTCATATCATCTATCATACTCCAGTCACATCCAGTGCTGCAGTTTTATCCTTGCCATATGATTAGCCAAGATGAAGAGGCACTATATCATCTCCTCTCACATTTAAAACTGCAGTCTTATTCTTTCCATCAGCTTAGCCATCATTGTTGGAGAGACATTGGATCATCTGATACTCCAGCCACGTCCAGTGCTGCAGTTTTATCCTTGCCGTCATATCATCTTGATACTCCACTCACATCCAGAGCAGCAGTCTTTTATCTGCCATTAGATCATCTCTGATACTGCCATCACATCCAGAACTGAAATCATCTATCCATTGTTGTAAAATTTCTGATACTCAAGTCACATCACAAGTTTCAAGCATGTATCTACCGTTACATCTTCTCAGATGACTGCAGCTCTGTATGTAACTGGAGTACAAATTATCATTAGATAATCTCTGATAATCCAGTCATATCCATAGCAGCAATTTTATCCTTGCTATTAAATCATCTATGATGATTTCGATAATAATTGTTGACAACATACTGATAATGATTGATAATAATATACTGATAATAATTGAGAATGATAGACTGATAATAATTGATAATGGTATACCAATAATAATACAAAGCAAAAAGGTGACAGAGCACAGAGTATTTCAGGACATGAGTATACATATGTTTTGCATGCAGTCACCTGGGGAATATTATGATGATGTTATTGAGGACAAAACTGTATGTGACAAGAAGTAGTTCACAACCATAAAAGCAAAGGAGACTAACATCTACTTTCTGCTATATCCCTACATGTAACACTCATTAGATAATAATTACCCATGAATAGTCCTGGCTCAGCTGATATCCAGTTGTCTGGTCACATAATCGACTCAATGAAAGGCTGCAATGAGTAGTAATTACAGTCACATACAACAAAGCTTCACTCCAGAACTTCTGCACCATCCTGCTATTTAGCCACTTAAAGCTTTGACAAAGAATAATGACAGTATGGCGCAAAAAGTAATTGTTCACCATTATATTTGGTAGTTATCTACTCGATAAGGCAGTGTGACATCAGTCCATTATATTATATCCATAAAGAAAAAGAGATAAGATTAAAAAAAGATGCTGCTGCTCTTTGCATACAATTTAGAAATCTAAAATATATGGAATGATGTTATATTTCATATTTGAAATCACTGTTTTTAACATTTTGCTGCACCTCCCTCACACTGCCACTAGAGGTCACTAGCAGCAAGTCAGCGACTTAATCAGTAGTTTGGATCTGACCCAATGCATATGTGAAATTGGCATTAAACACAATATAGCCCTTATGTCAGTCTGCAGATCTGTGTCGTAGACATATGCCAGAAGTCATGTGAGATTTACATTCCTGCAATCAAAATGTAAAACTTTAATGTTAGCCAACATAACATTTCAGTGCTGACACCGGGAGGTTCTGTACTGTGTTTCCATACATAGATTTCCTGGGGATTTTGTCCAAGTCTGCAGTGTGTGTGTGATTAAAGTCAGATCTGTTCCTTTGGGCTCCTCTTTTCCTTAAAGTTAAGTCAATATAATAGAAAAAATTGATTTTTATTTTAGTGGATTGCCAACTAAGTTATAATAATAATAATAATTTATTTATATAGCACATACAGAGCTTGCCAAATCAGTCCCTGTCCCCAATGGGGCTCACAATCTAATCAACCTACCAGTATGTTTTTGGAGTGTGGGAGGAAACCGGAGGACCAGGAGGAAACCCACACAAACACGGAGAGAACATGCAAACTCTTTACAGATGTTGACCTGGATGGGACTTGAACCCAGGACCCCAGCGCTGCAAGGCACTGAAAGTTTTTTGGCGCAAAGGAGGCCATACCCAGCTATAAAAAACATCCACATCACACTGAATATGCCCCTGGGTCTACTTCTGTAAGTAGATTCCAGGTGGTAGGTTTCCTTTAAGCCAGAAAACACACACTCAAAAATTGGTGAACTTTCTGGAGCCTGTCTCTTAGTTTACCCCTCAGTTAATCACAGCAATAACCTGCAAGAAAAGTTGTTCCAGTCCTCTACTTCACAACTGCATTCACAATTGTGGAGGTACAGGTACTGGTCCACATTTATTGAATGTTCTGCGCCAGTTCTCTTCTGTGCTTTCCACACAAATACATGTCCAAAAAGCGTTTCCACCAGTAATGCGTCGTGGCAGCACTATGTGTGCCGCAACACAATACTCTGAACCTAAAGGGGCGTACTGGTGTGCATTTGTACTGGCAGCCACATTTATATCAGCAGGTCCAACATAATTGTGACACACACCCGTTAAACCAACTAAAGCGATATCGGAGTGTGCAGGGTGCACCAGATTATTGGAGTCTGTACTTATGGGCTACAAATCAAGATGATAACGATATACCACTGACACAATGCTGCTTAAATTTAAGGTTTATAGAAGGTTTGTGGGTTTATCTTTTTTGATCACGGACACCTGCTCCGTGTAGTAATAAGTTGCAGTGGAAGTTTGTGGATACTACAAATCAAGATGCCAACACATGTACAAAATGTGAACTACAATACTTATAAAGTGACTAAAACACAAACTAACACATTCATAAAATTTACCAAATATTTATACTACTGCGATTAGAAACAAGGATGTGACCCACTTTACTGCATGTTTTTTGTCTGACTTAGTACTAACCCATTGTAGAGCATTTCAGATCCAGCCTACCATGTGGCAAGGGTAGCCAACTATACAAATCAAACCCAATTTTCCTACTTACAACCTCCTGCTTTAGAGTGTATTAAAGACACACTCGCTGCTATACATAACTATGATTGTACTGGATAACTGCAATATATGCAGCAAGTGTCATTTACATTTGACATTTGAGCTATTTTCCCCCTTTTCGTACTTGAATCTCATATGCAGAACTGATGTTTTCTTTGTTTCTAAATCTGTATTCTCATCTGGTTTTAATAAAGGCGATTTCAGTTCTAGTACAGCTCAGTGCACAGAGCGCAATTAATCTCATATTTAATGTATAGATCATTATGGCCGTGTAATGCGCTACTGACATTTGATCATAAGCTTTTTACCATACGCTACGTGTGTGTGAAGAAGGGGAGCGTCTCCAGGGACCCAGAATCAAAATGTCTATTTAATTCTACTGAGGGATGAAGAACAATTGTTACACTGTTAGAAGCAGAGAAAGAATTAGTGGTAATTCATCAATTACCCTGCACAAGTTATATGGTGTCAAAATATTGCAAGTTTTTGTATAAACTTCCTGATGCTTGAGACACTTATCTGAGAAGTGTACAAGGTTTGGACAAGAGATTAGTTTGTCTGGTCCTACAACAAGTTGTAGCATACATCACTCATAGCTCTTGGCATACGTTTATTTTCTGACGCATGGACTGGTAATGTGCAGGGCAGTTCTGAAGAACTTAAAGGGGTATTCCAGGAATCATAATCCAGGAGCATAATTCATATACAAGTGGGCACTCAAAATATAAGCTAATGTGTAATTAGTTGTTATTTAAAATTTTGCTCCCCTTAGCAGTAAATTCTGGTGACATAGACTGTAATGAAGAATTAAAATGCTACCGGCCCTTTAATCAGTCCGTTAATTTCCTCTGTGCGGTCCATTGGAGGACAGAAGATGGCTGCTGGTCACATGTCCACATCACATGTCCTGTACCTGCCTGGGCAGGGTCATGTGATCACCACTAAGTCTGGCTGTAGTGGGTTGGTTGCAGCGCATCCAAAATGGCCATTGTTGTGGTGATGGCAGTTACACATCATTACTATGGTAACAGAGCAAGAAAAGCTGTTACATCATCACTGGGCGCAGAGTATAAGATGGAGGAGGAGTTACTGAGAACTAAAGGATCATGGAACTTGTAGTTTCCAGTGGCGGCCATCTTGGTGATAACTCCACCTACTTTAGAGAGGCCATAAATTTTGTAAATCATAAAATCTAATTATTTAAGCTCCGTTTTGTGACTAATGACACAGAGTATTGTTGTATTCATTTATTTATATCATCATGGGTTTTTGTGTCAGACGTTCATATTCCCGGAATACCCCTTTAAAATTCTGTAGACATTCTGCACCATTTTTGCACATGGCTTTCCTGAGAGAGACACAAGCCCAGCTGGGCTCCCCTCCTTCATGCTCAACATCTGCCCATTGGCCACTTCATGGGCCAAGAAATGGGCCTTCATCGGCCTAGAAGGCAAGGAGCTATAAACAAGTTGTCCATACATCACAAAGGGATATCATATATTTGAGTGCATAAAATTCTCCATCTTCCTGTATGGCAGTAGGTTTGAGTTGAGGTGGGAAGATTTCACTTTACAAAAGAAGGAACATTTTCTCATGTTCAACATACAGATTCCTTCCATCACAAAGTCCTGCTACAGCAAAGTGCACCTGGCAACTTAAGAGCCCCAACCCAGTCAGACCAAAACATCAACTAACGATGTCTAAAAAACCATAAAATTAAAAATAGCAATCTGCAACAGGGCAAAGACAACAAGGGGAGGGTTTTGCAGAAGCCCAAGCAACAGCCCAGTACCTCACCGGAAATGTATTAACAAAAACTTACGCACGGTGAAAAAACATTGATAAAACGTAACTTTTACTGAGTTATTACTAAAATACGCATCAATCAAATATCCACATTAAATACACAGTAGCTACCACAGTGATGGGCTTGCCACTTAAGATACTTACATGGCAACAGTGTACATATGACAAGGGAGGGTATGCAAGATAGCTTCAAAAAAAGAACGATCTCATCATGTCAGCGATGTATAGGGAGCGTAGTTAGGCACAGGGACTTGATCGCCGTGTCTGCAGGCATAGGTTTTTTTTTTTTTTAAATTAACAATAAACTTAAAGGAAACCTACCATGAGGATTGTACTGTCAGAAGTAGATCTATCTATCTATCTATCTATCTATCTATCTATCTATCTATCTATCAGAAGTAGTAAATTCCTCTTGCCTGCCTCTGTGCTAATCTGTAATTTAATTTACTTATATATTGACCTAATGAACCATTACCAGTATGTTATCAAGTATATTAACACCTTCCAGATCATGTTTCTTACGTGGTACAGTGTGGTGGCATCATCCTGAAAAATAACTTTGAAGTGAAATGTAAAGATATTGTATAAATGCACAATGGGGGGAAAGCTTAGCACTGAAGTCAAGCTCTCCCTGGCCCCCAGCATTAGGCATACCCGGGCAAGTGCCGTGGCCCAAAGCTGTTGGGGGGGGGGGCAAACATAAGGCTGTAAATAAGGAATCAATGGGGTTGAAAGGGGTTTTACATAAAATAAGCACGAGGGAGCTGTTTGGTATGATAAAGTATACCAATATATAATTCTGAATTTTGAATGCTGCCACTTGAGTTCATTGCAAAGTGGCCTACTGAGGCTCTGCCATCAGGGGCCTTCTCAAACCGACCCTACCCTTATGTCTTGGATCATCAATGAAACCTGAAGACTAGTGCGTGACGTTAATCATAGCAAAGGCAGCATTCTGAGTGCTGCCTTACATTTTCTGGATGATGCCACCTTGAAAGGATGATCTTATGCACAACATACTGGTAGTGATTTATTCTAACAGTTTCCCTTTAAGCTCCATGGAGGAGGTAGAAAACTATCCATTCTACTAGGGGAAGAAGAAAGCACAGTGAGCAAACCAGCACTACCGAATATGAATAAAAAGTCTAAAAGATAAGCAGAGCATTACTCATTGCTAGTGAACACAGGCGGCTAAAGAAAAAAGTTCACAAGTTCTGTTGGCCTGTATAATAATATATATATATATATATATATATATATATATATATATATATATATATGAACACAAAGTTGTTAATACTGCATATATCATCCAAATTGTGTTTTTCTTTTTGCTCCCAATGGCATAAAGGTAAAGGAGTCCCAACGACAATTCCTGTGACGCCTATTCCCTATGTTACAGTCACACAATGTCAGATAAAACACCTCTGCTGCTTCTGACAGATTTACTACATTGGCATGGAATACAGACTGAACAGGTTCTTGCTTTTATTATTTTCCCAATTTAAAAAAAAAAGCCTTTATTAGGTGTTAGCTTGTCCTGGATTGCATGTGACTGCTACACAACACAACACATGGCAACATGTGGGCATGATACTAATAAAAATGTGTAAATTATTAATATAGAACTCAAATTTAAGTTTTAATATGCTTGAATGGAAGTTACATAGGGAGCTGGAGGGGGCAATATCACACAAGGCACCAGGGTGGTAAACAATACTTGTTTAATGTAGAACCTTTATATATTTGTTAGGTTCCCCCTTTAAGAGTTTGCTACAATGTTATCCAGACTAGATACCAGATTACAGTCTGATGCATTTTACCTGCAGTGATACATTGTAAGACACATTGAGTCTTCCTATAACATTATGCTCAGTGGGGGAGATAGGGATTGAGGGGCTGATGTGCGTCATTACAATTAATGGGAAGCATATAAACTATGCTCTCAGCTGCTCAGTGTCTTGTAAACTTGAATCAACTCTCTACCCCTTAAGTAGCAATTTCCCAACTTCTCACACAGTAAAACGAGAGCTTTTCACTTACAGAACTTGGCGCTGCTTAGAAAAACTCATTTCTGCACACAAAAGGTGACACTAAAGATTCTGCCACTTTGATGTTCACTTAAGTTTTTTTCCAATTTGAAAATGTGACACATTCCTGAGCATCGGCCTCATTCCATTCAGTCCGGGACATTCTCACTGGTTTTATCATTCGTTTGGGAAAAGCAGCAGATATTAGTTGTCTTGTTCTGATATCATAAATCACTGCACTTCAAAGGCATGCTCTTAAATAACTTGACAAGTTGCTTGGCAGGTCATGTCAGGAATATTAAAATATAGCTGGGAATCTGGCGGAGGATTGGCTACAGCAGAGTATCATAATCTGTTTACTACCCGAGAACAATGTCATACAACAAATGCTTGGAAACTGATTGAAAGTGTAGCCCCAACCAAAACAGATATACATCCTCAGCTCCAGTGAGAGCAGTCTCATCTGTGTGTGTTCCAGCCTTCCTCCACCTTGGGTAATTAGGAAATATGCAAAAAAATTTCCAGGATAGGGCAAGGAAAACCATATCTCCTTTGCTACCTTGTAAGGCAGTTCCCTTACCATCAAGCCTGACTTTTAGGAAGCCTAACGACATGATGTGGGATTAAAAACAAACTGCTATATCTATTCCAGAAGGAACACATTCCCAGCTGCAGACAGTACTGTTTCGACCTGGTTGCTTCTCTTCAGCACAGTGTAAGTGAACTGGTTTAGCCAAGTGAGAGGTATCTAGGACAGGAAAAAGTGGACTGAAACTACTATGACATTCCTACAAGTTCTCATGGAGATGTGGGATATGTAGTGTCATCCTATCTCACTCTCTGCTCTCACTGAAAACCAACAGAGATTTGAGTGTATGTGTCATTTTACATGGTGGTGTGGCATAAAAAGATGGCAAAATCACAAATGAAAAATTGGAATTTGCATTTGTTGCATCACTTGAGATCACACTTATTGGTGGTGCAAAAACTTGCTGAATTATGGGTCACAGGTCACAAGCTGCATACAATAAAGCCAACTTAAGCCACCCAACTGCTTCTGGTCTGTGCTGCCCCCCACCATGCATATATTCATGCATTAGCTGGGGATAAACCATCAATATAATTACCTGGACAACCCCTTTAAATGTATGTTGCATCTAATTGCACACAACAGGTTTTTTTTTCTCAAATTGATGTTACAAATCCAAAATGACAACATAAAATAGTTGCATGACAACAAGCAGCCGACAAACCACATGCGGTACTTGGTGAGGGAACCAAAGGTCTTCTTGTAGTCATGGCTTTAATCTAAACCTTTGGTTGGTAACTAAGTAACTAATGTATTACTTTAGTTATTTGGCATCAGGAATATGTCAGTGATACCATGGACACTACCTCATACTAGATTGTCTGATTGTCAGCCATTTCTCCTGACTCCAACTTAAACCAATGACTTGACTTAACTGACTGAGATACAGATTTATTATAGCTGTGATAGTGGTATAAGCCTCCTCTAGCATCATGAGCAGGCGAAGGCTGAGTCAGAGAATATTCCCAGGAAAGAAAATGACTTGCCTGGCCAACACCTTACTCAATAAAACACTGACAACTTCTTGTTGGAAAGGTGATTGGTCACAGCTTTATTTAAATCCTTGAGTTACAATCACCTATCAAAATATAACATACCATTGTATACATTTTGAACAATGATGGTGGCTCTTGACAACAAACCTGAATAATGAGCTTAATATTAATAATAAAGAAACCAGACCGAATCTAAAACCAATGATCATAAAAACAAGCTCAGTATGCAAGCCGCATCTACCATATCCTCTGGTCGCCATACTCCTACCAAGTGGTCGGAGAAGATTAAACCAACCAACCAGGGGAGTAACTTGAGGGGGTGCAGAAGGTGAGGTCGCAACCAAGCCCAAGATGCTTAGGGGGCCCATAGGGTATCACTTTCCCTCCTTCCAAAAATCACATAAGTGACGTTAATATTGAGACCAACTATGGGAATGGAGGGCTACACAATTTTCTCCTGCCAAAAGCTGGCCTACCCTTAGCTCCATCACCACATTTCAAACCCCCCCTCACATTAAATACTCCACCCACTTATTTCTTCTCCCTCCCAGCCTGTCATGGCCACACTGCACTTACTTGAAGCCAGCTAAGTGCTCACAGTATCTCTCATAGAGACAAAGGACTGCAATGTGCCTGGACCTTCTCCAGTCTCTGAGGCCCAAATTTATAACATAGTCTATGCCAAAATTCTGGTGTAGAGCGCACATAAATAAATGTGCAAACTGGTTGCACATGTTTTTATGCTGTGTATGCGCTATTATTGTGTCACGGCCTGCAATGGCACACAATACTGTGCAGAGAGAGGGGTGTTCTGGTGCACAATCAGATCAGCCGCCACATTTATGTGGGAAGTCCGTGCTCCAGTCTTCATGAATGTGACGCACGCTGCACATTAGTGAGGCAAACTGCACGTGGTACTCATTTGTTAGGAGTTCAAAAGTGCTGTTCTCATCGTTTTTTTTAGTCGGACATTGCCCCTTAGGCCAGTTTAATTACACCCACCATACTTGTGAGGATGGGACTCTGTACATCATAGTGATATATGATGCAAGAATTCCCATTTTCTGTAACCATGATTACGGTTGAGTGTTATTGTTTTATGGGGTAGGGACTTCTTGCATGATTTATCACTATGATGCTCAGAATCCCATCCTCTGCAATGTGGTTTATCCATGAAATTCGTCCACTACAGGACTGTGATGCACTGACCGACCCCTGACTTTAGTCTGTAATCTCTATTGGCTGCAGGTTGTCTGTACTTTTTGGACAGCTCTTTCTCAATTCCTGTTCACCTGTCAGATTGGACATAATATCTTCTTGTATCTCAGTCTTTGTGACCAGTAACGAGTTGTAATCATAAATGACATACATCAGTCCCTAATTATAGGGCCACTGAATACTTTGACTTCTCTACAGAGTCTTTGGCCTCTCACATACTACAAGGTTGTAGTCAAGTGGTGCATCATATACTTCTCATGCTCAGGAAATTGGTGCATGACACTTTCCCTTCTTTTCTCTGACTATTGCCATATGGCACATGTGTACATTGTTAATATGTTTTATTGTAATTCATTATTTTCTTTGTGTAAATCTAAAACTGTAAGAAACAAGAAAAAGGACAAATCAGCACTCTACTGAGGTAATATCATGAGTTTTGAAGGTAATTTATAGATAGCAGTCAGGATATGGGACTTAGGTTAACAATAATAAAAAGGAAACATAACTTTTTTTTCTGGAATGCTGCTTAATTTTGATAAAAGAAAGTGTCACACGGGTTTAAACTATAAGGTCTATGAAAATTAGTTTTTTTTTCATCATTAGGTGCCTTGAGTTTCAACTTCACTGTAACCTCAGTTCAAGGTTAAAACAGCGTAACTTATGAATAAAGAATCCAATTTTAGAGCTTTCGAGCTCCTGCAGCCTGAATTCATGTCTCGTTGGTCCACATATGGCAGCTCTCTAAGAAAGATGTGTATTCCTGTTGGCTTTGGTGCCCATCTGTCCATTTTAACACACTGAAAATAACATGTAAAAAGTACAAACTACCATTTAAAATACTGTTCATCACTTGGTGGTGAGCAGTGTGCGGCCCAGCCAGAGGATTCAATCAGTTTCCAACATCAAACTGGAAATAATGGGATTTCTGAAGGTCATTAATGAAAATTCATTTGTTACTAGAGAGCCACTAATTGCCAATTACTCAGTCTCATTTGTAATAAACACACTAAAACATGTCCCATTGCTGAAAAAAGAAAGCAGGCATTTAATTCAGACACCAGGCTAGCAAGAAACACCAACATGCTAAGGAATATAAAGCTGCAGGAAGAGCCATCACTGAGAAAACATGAACCCTCATCTTGAAATTAAGAAAGTAAAACTGGATGCCAATCATGAGTATGACTGCCCGTATGTTCCCTTTGTCATTGTAACCACAATGTGACCTCACCCAAAACATCCTTCCTTGTTCTCTTCATTGTTCTTGTTCCTTGGTTGGTGTCCAGACCACATTTTTTGAGGGTGTTTTGAGTGGTGCTTTCTATTGTATAGCAGATGACAATGAGGATGTTGGAAATTAGGCATACATACAGAAATAAATTAAGTATGGAAGTGACTTTGGGGACAACCATTTGTCAGCGCTTGGTGATCTACTGATATTAGAGGTGCAGTATTGATCATACATTATATGTGTACAATAGTAGTAACAAAGATAACAGTGTGATTATACATCTACATGTTATATACAGATGGATGGGGAGACCATCCATCTCCATGTCTCAATGTGACAGTTTTTGTCTTAATAAATGCCCCCTTAGACATATATGTCTTATCTGTGATGGAAAAAGGCTCAAAAGAAACCAGCCAAAGTAATGATGAATCCCTCCTCAAAGAATCAGAACTTCTAGCAGTGTGGCAAATCTCACTCCAAAGCTATTCCCTGCTGACCCTTGAAACCAAGGATGGGTCGCCTCTATCGTTCCACAGGCCTAACCCACACTTGGCTTCAGAGGTCAAACAAGATTTAATCTTCCTTGTACTTTGGTAAAAAGCACTTCTTAGAGCCTTCTGAAGTCATCATGCTAACACATTGATTACCTGTACTTTGTAAATTTTCTGTTAATAAGATGGAAGACGCACAACGGAATTAGAAGATGCAGAGGTTCCTAAAGATGGGCCAAAGTCCTTGGGTGTGAATGAGCACATAGAGAAAGATGTCATTTCCAGCCAGGGACATCATCGTGGTGGAGAAGTAAATGCAACCTGTCATCAAGATCACACATTTTCATCCAATGACTGGTTCCCGTAGCCAGTTTAATACTAATTCCCATTACATGCTTTTATAATTTACATTCCTGGTTCCACTTAATTTTAAAAGTATATACGGAGCATTATCTCCTCTCTGTTCTCCTACCACTCTCCCTTCTTCCTCCCTGAAGTATCAAAAAGTTACAAGCAGCAGACAATGGCAATGCAAGGCTTTTTTATGCAAGGTTTTTTAAAAAAGTATTAAGACATAACCAAAGGGGATAAATCATCTGGACCTCAAACAAAACACATCAGAATATGGTTCAAGTGTGTTTTTATGCCAATTCCACCAAATTTGGAATTTCAGGTTTTCGGTACATGGCATTTATAGTACAATACATATTGTCTCGCAGATAACATATAGCTTTGTAAATGGGAAAAAAAAATATTGCTTGTGGAAGGAGCGGTGTGAAAAATGGAAATGCAAAAACACAAAAAGCCTGGTCCTGAAGGAGCTAATCAATGACGGTGTAGTGTGTTACTAATGGTAATCTTTGATACTTTGGTCCCAGCTGATTTAAGGGGATATTGTGTGAATATGAACATGAATGAATGTGAATTTCTCCGACCAGAACACCACTATGAGTGTGTGAGGGTGTAGACCAGTGATGGGCAACCTTTTGAGCTTGGTGTGTCAAAATTCGCCAAAAAAACGAGCATAACTCGGGTGCTGTGTCACCTTTAGAAAAAAACCTAATTTTGTAATAACATGTCCAGCAGCGGCCTCCCCTTATTAATAACATGTCCAGCAGCGGCCTCCCCTTATTAAGAACATGTCCAGCAGCGGCCTCCCCTTATTAATAACATGTCCAGCAGCGGCCTCCCTTTATTATTAACATGTCCAGCAGCGGCCTCCCCTTATTAATAACATGTCCAGCAGCGGTCTCCCCTTATTAATAACATGTCCAGCAGCGGCCTTCCTTCCCTAATAAAATACCCCTAGCGGCCTCCCTTTACTACTAAAATACCCCTAGCGGGACATTAACACAGGGGCAGCACATTACACAGGGAGGCAGGCGGACCGCGGGCGCTGGGCAGCCACATGTCACCGAAAATGGCTACGCGTGTCAGTGCTGACACGCGTGTCATAGGTTCGCCATCACTGGTGTAGACTGAGCAGGGCAGGCGGAGACTATAGTACCAAACTCCGCCAGTTCTGATATGGTCTAAAGATCAGAACTGGCGGAGTTATCAATTCATTAGATATTAGCTTATTTTATTAACCCATTGGAATTTGAATTATGCTTACTCCTGGAATACCCCTTTAAGGTCATTGACCAGGTCTGTAGGTCTGGGATGATTCCTGACCTTTCTCTGAATCATCCTTACCCCACAAGATGAGATCTCATATGGAGTCCCAGACAGAGATTGAAAGCCATCGTGTGTATCTTCCAATTTCTAATAACAGTTGCTCCTTTCTCACCAAGCTTCTTGGCTGTTGTCCTGTAGTCCATCCTAGTCTTGTGCAGATCTACAATGGTGTTCCTGTTTTCCTCAGACAGCTCTTTGGTGTTCGTTATGGGGGATAACGGAGTGTGATTGATTGTGTGGATTGATTGAGAGTGATAGAATTCTTTCTGGTTTGTAAGTGATCAAATAATTTTATGCAATAAAATGCAAATAAATTAATTAAATATCATATAATTTAATCCTCTGGAATTCTGTCTTTCAGAGTTGGAGTGGACCTATGATAAAAGTTTGGAAACTTGCATCGGCCTAATATTATATATACATGCACACATAATTCCACGCATGAACAACAAACCTGTACATCAGTATTGCCTGGAAATTGCCATAAATCATTGCCCTACTCAAGCTGTGCTGTAATTAACCTGTGCTGTATTCTGACCACCCACCAGGGCACATATGTCGTGAACAATAGCCTAAATAACGCAGCTGTTCATATAGTTGCCTCCCTGCGTCCAGGAATGTTTTCCCACACAGCACTTACCAGGTCATTGCCAAATTATCCAAAAAATGTCTCTGGATTAAGAGGGGACCTTGGAGGTGGCGTTAATCCGTCATTCTGTCCCTGAACCTCATGGGAAATAGTTAAGCATTTTTGGGTCATGCTGGAGAGTTGCGTATTTGTAAACATCGTACAAAAGATAATTTATTACAAGCCTTATTATAAATAGAGTGGCTGCTGGTCCTAGTAATGTCTGATATAATAAACCAGCATGAAGCAGCCCAAAATAAGTCTCATTTTGGTCAGTTGATGGCGCTGCTAACAGGTCAGCTGGACCTGAACATAGAGAAGAGCTTCCAAATCTTCTGCTACCAAAATCAATTACCGTATATACTTGTGTACAAGCCAAGTTTTTCAGCACAAAAATGTGCTGTAAAACCCCACCTCGGCTTTTCCATGGGTGGAAAAAAAAATTTACATACTCACCTTCCAGAGCTCCTTGATGCGTGGCTCCTGTTAATTCTTCTCTTGATGTGTAACAGAGGGGGCAGAGACGCATCTCAGCCCACGCACACTATCATGTGTTGGTGTTGCCGATCCCGAAGTCATAGTGTGTGCCGCGGGCAGAGTGCATGGACGTGTCTTTGCCCCAACTGTTACACATGAAGAAGGAAGAGGAGCCACACGGAGCATCATGGAGCACTGCAAGGTGAATATGTTAATGTATTTTTTTATATACTTGTGTATAAGCCGATGCTGTGTTGCAGGCCATTTTATTATTAGAGGCTCTGCTGCAGGGCATTTTATTACTAGAGGCCCTGCTTGAGGGCATTTTATCACTAGGGGGTCTGCTGCAGGGCATTTTTTTAAAGGGCTCTGCTGTATGGTATTTTATTACTAGGGGGTCTGCTGCAGGTTTATTTCCTTACTAGGGGCTCTGCTGCAGGGCATTTTTAAGGACTCTGCTGCAGGGCATTTTATTACTAAGGGGTCTGCTGCATGGTATTTTATTAGTAAAGGGGCCGGGGCAGGGCATTTAATTACTGGGAGAGGCTGCTTGGCATTTAATTACTGATGGAGTTTGCTGGGCATTACATTACTAGGGGAGGCTGTGACCAATGTTTTTCCCAGGCCCTAGGCTTATACTCGAGTCAATAAGTTTTCCTAGTTATTTGTGGCAAAATTAGGGGTCAAGGCTTATACTCAAGTGTATACGGTATTTTAGCAAAAGTGTATATGGTATTTTAGCAAAAGACCCCCACACGGGGTAATCCATCCTTATATTGCCAAGCAAAGCTCAATATAGTGCCAAGATAATACTGTCAAACAGACTGTAGCAGTATAATGCTACCAAATATCAACAATAATTTTCTATGACCTTAAAATTGGATTTTATGTATTTTACAGAATATGAAGAATACTTATATTCATGAGATCAGAAAGAAGTATGAAGGGCTCATCTCTTCCTAAGATTTCATCATGGAAAATATGATTTAGCAATAGGATGGATTGCAAACATACAATATGAAATGTTGACACCATATTCCATGGTGGAGCTCCAGCTTTGCAGACAATGGG
Organism: Engystomops pustulosus; assembly: GCF_040894005.1. Classification (NCBI taxonomy): domain Eukaryota; kingdom Metazoa; phylum Chordata; class Amphibia; order Anura; family Leptodactylidae; genus Engystomops; species Engystomops pustulosus. Next base: position 62,080,799 of record NC_092416.1, on the reverse strand, counting down.
GTGCAGCTACAGCGAGATGCGCATGAAGACAGGATAGTAGGAGGGAACGAGAGAGGCGGCTACAGAGTGCTTCCTTTATTACTCCCCTGGCCCGGCGCAACATGATCATGAGGTGCCGGGGGGTTTTTATGGTAGCCGAAAGTCAGATGTTTGCCATGTACAATGGCCTATTAGTCCCAGTCTAAAACTGGTTCTAAAAGGCAAACTGTTTGGCATATGTTGGGTGTCTCCTTAATTGTACTGAGCTACAGAATCATTTTATCATGTTTATTATACTCTACAGTGAACTGCATTAAAGTTTTAATTAAAAAACAAGTGGCAAACAGCTGTTTTATTCTATTCCACTGCAGGAAAGAGTTAATAAATTTAAATAATTATGCCTTTTTTACCATAAAAATGAATCCATTAGAAAATGAAAATCTTACCGCAAAAAATAAGCCCTCATATGCCCATGTCGGATGAAAAGTAATAAAGTTATGTCTTTTGGAATTTGAGCACGTAAGGCTTCAAGGCCATTTTAGGCCATGTCCTTAAGGCGTTCCTTAAAGACAAATGAGATCCATGTATGTTATGAGTGTAACACATGGTAGACCCTGTGGATAAAATAATCCAAATTGTAAAACTTTTACAACTTGCAAATCCTGCTCAAGCAACGCACTGGGGCAATCAGCAAGTAATCAGACAGCTCTGTAGTTCAGTATAATAAATCTCTTGTCCACCTGCCTATGGAATGTCACATTTACACTTTCCTGCCCACAAGGTTATGGTCATCCGGCCAGAACTGACCACAAAAAGTGTGAGAAAAAAGCTAAAAAAAAGTTGGAAAAATTATAAAGTTTATGTGACGAGCCAGCTGCGGAGAAATCAGCAGACAAGGTCACCACATTCACTTGCAGGAATGTAACCCGAAGTGATCGGACTCTGGCAGACGACTAGTCTCAGAATGGGAAGGGAAGTTCTTGTCACATTGAGCCTTATACTGTCAACTTTTATCAACATTTTTCAGGGGGGGGGGGGCAATGGTCTTAGAAGGGTTATTGTACAGGTTAATGAAGCTGTTTTTCAACCTTTTGTTGCCAGTAAAGTTTGAGGGGGGCTTGGTTTTGAGAAAGGTGTTTTATTCAGTCCTCCTAAAAAGATCCATAGATCTTATATTCCTGGGGCGCTGTGGGGTAGACTTTGGGATGGGAGGGGCTAACAATTATATTGGTGTAAAGGGTTTATAAAGTATTTGAAAGGCAGATGTGTAACAGGTGTGTTATTGCATTTTAATCCGCTTCAGTGCAACACTAGATACAATAATGGACTGGAGTGGAGGTGTATTTAGCAGAAACAAGGTTTTCTTACCCTACAAATTTTCACTCCTGAATTTTTACATTTTGAATATGAGTCGATCTACAGTAAATGAGCTTGGAGGGGTCACAAAATGTGTGTGGTTTTATGAAGTCTGGTTAACATCTGGCTACCGTTATCATCTCAGGGAGACCTGATTTTCATTGAATATTTTAAATGTTGTGTTCATTTCTGTCACATGAGAAACAGAACTGAAGCATTTTCACTGTCAACATCAGATGTCACCGATAACGAGAAGCGAAGGAACTGATCTGTCCTCAAGGACTGCTGGCAAGACTGCTACTTGGTGACATGAAGTATATAAATGCATTGAAAAAGGACATTGTCCCAGAAATGTCCATCACCACACATTCACCTTTCAGAGACTAGAAGGAAGCCCCTGAAGTACTGTATAAGAACTGGGATAGCACAAAACAACACTGCAGCATATCCCATCGAAAAACCCTAAGGCTAGAGTGAGACGCCAGCTTTAAATGTTGAATGCAGAGAAATACACAAGTTGCAATATTTTTTTACTTTAATGTCAAGCAAATAAAGTACTCAAAAGTAAAAAGACAGCACTGCTTTAAAGGGGTTTTCCCATGAAGGAAAATTCTCAAATTTCAATCCCCTATTGATATTAACACAATAAAGATTTTTTAACCCTTTACTTCACAATTTTATTCAGTTTTATTTCTGTTTTAGCTCCTATCACTGCACAGGCTGGTCTGTGTTTTATAAGCAGACACATTATGATCCATTTAATTCTGTGAGCTGACAATGTGGTTAAATTATCAGGGTACAGGGTTTGTATACACTTTCATTTACCTTCTGAAGATTGTACTAGTTTCTGACACACAGAAAGAGAGATGAGACCGATCAGAGGTGATGAGATCCATTAGATGCCAATTGCACACAATGACAGAGACCTCTCCTACATCTCTGCTGTTCCACAACACACTAGATCTACTGTGCCTCCCCAGATAATGAACGTATATATCTGTAGCCTGTAGTTCTCCTCACACTGCTGCAGGAAATTAGTGTCTGTGTATCACAGCAGGAAGTTAGTGTGTGTGCATCAGTGAGTGAGCTCCGTCCTGGACTGCAGGGGCCGTGGCTACAGGCGGAGAGAGACAGAAACTCACGGCCTCACACAGAAATTCAAGATGGGTTCTCCGACCTTAAGTCAAAAGTTACAGGGTCGTGTCTATGGGCAACTGAAATTGTGTACACCAGGACTGATAGAGACAGGTTGGAATTATATATGTGAAATGTTTTGTGAAAAAAAAGGGGATTTCCAGCACACTTGGGAACTTGATAAATCGAAGCTTTATTCTTTAAAAGCAGACAGCATACATCGGTGCGGTACAGTCAGTCGTTTCTCGGCCGCAGGTCCACTGACCTACGTGTTTCGCTTATACAAGCTTATTCATGGTCTAAAGTTACTTGGTCTCAACTCCATTTGTAACCAAATCAGGGAGGTGACGTAATCTTCACCTGGATCGGGTCACGGGGTCAAACGAAGTCCGACTAATCAGAATACATTCTAAAAACATATGTAACTTCTAAAAATAGTGTGTCAATCAGGTCAATGTACACTAATATATCAATGAAGGAAAAAACCCTGATGCTAAACGCATAATTTCAAACCGTAAGAAGTTGGGTTTCCTAGCTATACTATATAGGACGGAACCAATACTGTGCGGCAATCATGGGGTAAGCGCATGAAGTCTAGTGCTGAGCCCATATATTGTGCACACTAAAACTAATGTATGGGCATACATGAAGGGAGATATGTGAAATGTTGTATTTTTGTTAATAGCAGTGAAATAGAGAATGTGTTATTTTGTTATCCTGAGTACAAGAAACTTGTCTTCGTGGGAATACCCCTTTAAGGGATTTTACTGGGATTACAAAATTGATGATATATCCAGAGACAGCTCCAATTTGTGATTAGTGGCTGAAACAAGTCACTGCAGCCCAGCCCCCACTAAAATAAAAGGGAACTAATCTGCAGTAACCTGATCAGACCACTACACAGGAACAGAGTGCTCTGCTTCCTTTTCCATTCTCTTTTTATCACCTAGTGATAAAAGCTGAGAGATGATAATTGTTAAATCACTACCGATCTTGTTCTCTATGGATATGTTATCAGTAGTTTTAGCCTCCAAAAAGTCAAATATGTTCAGACCTACCATTTAAACAAAAAATGTACAGATGGGCCCAACGCATTGCAGTAGACTGGGGTTAGTGGAGTTAATCTAACCTGCTCCTTATGCATTGTATGAATACATTTGCATTGTAGCAATATATTTTTCTGTCCTCCGAACCAGATGATTTCCTGCATGTGATGTAGATATTCTTGATTCAGCATTTTGGCGGAGTATGTGAATAGTATTCATTCCTGTGAGGGGAAACAGACATCCCACTTGCGTAACTTCAAATAAATCACAGAAAAAGGGCAAGGCAAAGAAGAGATAGTAAAAATTCCACCTGCCCTCAATTCTTGGTATTCCAAAACAAAATATGTTTTATGGTTCAACTTTTTACTTAAGAGATCAGAAAATTAGTTTGGCTATTTTTCCTTAAACAAGACCACTCTTGTGGCATTTTGGGGTGTTAGCAGTTGGTGCCTGCTGTATATTACAGCGGACAATTGCCTTGTATACAGAGTACTCAGTCTTAACAATGCTTGACCAACAACAATGCCAATGCATTGGCTAGGTAGGTATTGCAAAATTGCCCCTCTCCTTGTCAGGAGCTGCCTGCTCAACTCACCCAGAAGCTACTGCCCTGTTAAGCTTTGTAATTGCAGCCTGGGAGGGCAAGAGTTAAAGGAAACCTACCACTTGAAATGGTAGGAGTAAGATGCAAATACCGAGCACCAGCTCAGGGTGAGCTGGTGCCGGAGCTTATTTTCGTTATTGTCCTAAACCGCTGTATCGCGGTCTAAACACTTTTTAATCTTTATATCTGAAGCAGCTTCGGCGCACCAAGCGCACGACCTGGTGCGCCGAAGCTGCTTTAGATGTAAAGATTAAAAAGTGTTTAAACCGCAATACAGCGGTTTAGGACAATAACGAAAATAAGCTCCGGCACCAGCTCACCCTGAGCTGGTGCTTGGTATTTGCATCTTACACCTACCATTTCAAGTGGTAGGTTTCCTTTAAGGTGTTGATTGTCATCAATCAATCATATTCTTTGTCTTATTGTAAAGCAAGCTGGAAGCTGATTGGAAAGTGCTGCCGCCTGACTAGGGGAGTATAAAAAACCCTTGTGGGCGGGAGCAGGTGGTCTTACTCTGTATATTCCAGAAACAGAGGAGAGTGCAGCACCTGCCTGTGCGGCAGAAGCCAGTGTCACACTACCAGGAAGCAGAGGTGTCTCAGGCCAGCTTCCTGACTCCAGAGCAGAGGTCCACTGTCCGGACTCGACTCCATCTTACCCAGCCCAGCCTGAAGTTACTACCAGGCTATGAGCAACCCTTCCTGTGGACCAGCTATGTCCTACCAGCTTTCCAGCCTGCTGAACCTGCTGATGTTAGGCCATTGCCTTCTGTTCAAAATCCAATAAAGAACCGTGATTTGATTTGCACAATGTGCCTCTGTGTGATCCCTGGATCAGGCTGTTTCACCATCACAGGCTCCCCATCCTCCATCGCCCAGAGATTCCTACATACACCTCAGGGGTTTCCCCAGAGAGAAACTCATTACATCAGCCTCTCGATCCACTTTTCTTGCACTCACCAACTTCTGGAGACCTGCCAGGCTGTAAGCCTGTCCTCCGGTCCCAATACCAAGCATCGTGACCATAGCATGCCATAGCAAGACTGCATAAGCCAGCCACTCCAGTATTCTGGGCCCGGCTGTCTCCAGCCACCTGAAGAAAGGTTAGGCCCCGGGGGGATGATGTTGCACTTGACTTTATTATGGCACATGTCATCATGGGCTCAAGGAGGTTGGCTTTGACAAACTAAGGATAGCCTATCCTCATGACCCATCCCACAATGGTCGGCTGTATACTGCTGTGTAAACACAAGGACTTAGAGCTTAGAAGTTTACTCCATGTGCCAGAAGCAGCCATCACCGTCACTTGAAAACCACCCTTACTATTAGCTGGTTTTACATAGAGGCCAGTACAACTTTACATACTCCAGTTGCTCTTTAGAGTCTCAGTACCTTTAGACCACCGAAAAAATGCCAATTTTGTCATCTTTAGGTGCGTCCATGAAAAATTTTAAATTTTTGGAATTTTTAACCATTTTTTTAAATTAACATAATTCCATGGAATTCCTTCAACTGATTATTACTAAGCTTTATATAATACTGTACATAATACTTCATATCTAAACATGCAAATGTCTAAAGACGTAAAGGATCATAAAAAAAAGAGCCAAAAATAGCCTAAATAACAGAACACAAAACAATGTAAACAGTGTCTAAATCATGCCAGCATGGGGTGGCCAAATAATAGCATCATGGTTATCAGTACTACCAAACTGTAATCTGCAAAGCTGATCTACTGCCATGAAGGACAGAAGCAAAGCTTCTTCATTCCACAACTGAACTGAGAGCTATCATACAAAATCATAAAATCGTGAAAGGTCTTGTATGGAGATTTATTTTGTTTACAGTTTTTTTACATTCTTTGCTTTTTCAACCCCTTTAAGGTTTATAGATTTATTTTGAAGGGGTGCCTTATTTTTCTTTAGGATTTTAAAAAACGGATTTAGAAACTGATAACATCTTAGCTATATTTATCTACTCTTTGTCAGTTAGGTGTTAACATTTTTTTTAGTACTTTTCTGCATGCTGAGCACAAGATATTTGCAGGCAGATGTTTCAGGAGGTTATCGATGTGGAATTAATTTGAGATAAAAAGATAACAGTAGATATTTTTGGAGGTGTAACTCTTGATGGGGGGTATTTGTCATTTGTTACTTTTTTTTTTACTGTTTTTAGCTTGTTTTGCTGATTCCTGGGCTGGCATGGTTGTAATTTTGATGTGTCTGGATATTCAGTTCAAAATAAGCTACACCCCTTACCCTGCTCAAAAAAGAAATCTGAAGGTTTAAGCCACTTAAAAAGTAAATAAAAGGATAATAAATTAGGGACACTGAAAAGAAAAACCCCAATGAATATGCAACTCATCAAAAAGTTTTTCACAAGAACTTTACTAGATGACATCCAGTAAACAGCTGATCTGTCCCATGAGACAGACTCTTCACTTTAAATTAGAATATCAGCTAAATGTTATTTTTTTCAGTAATTCAATTAAAAAATAAATTTGATACATTATATAGTGTCATTATAAACACAGAAATGTTGGGCAAATGAAAAAGCACCATATATACTCGAGTATAAGCCGACCTGAGTATAAGCCGAGGTACCTTATTATTTTAACACAAAAAACTGGGAAACCTATTGACTCAAGTCTAAGCCTAGGGTAGGAAATGCATTGGTCACAGCCTCCAGCCAGTAGCTAGCCAGTACGCTTCCCCTCCAGTATATAGCCACCCCCTTGCCCCCTAGTATAGCCAGCCAGCCATTGCCCTCTGGTGTATAGCTAGTCAACCCATATCCCCCAGTAGGTAGCCAGCAGCCCCTGCTCTATAGTATATAGCTAGCCAGCCCATCATACCCCCCCCCCCCCAGTATATTGTCAGCTGCCCCTGCCCCAGTAAATAGCCAGCTGATGGCATTGCAAAGGTTAGAGATTCTCTATGAGGTTATGGGCAGGAGAGTTTGCTGGCCAATCAATCACAGTGGCAGAGGGAAGCATTAAGTGCTCTAAAATTTCCAGGTAGGTGGCTGCGCTGACTTTGGTCTTGATAAAACACAGTGGACCTACACCGGAAATTGACTTTGCTACCCAAACCATCACTGATTGTGGAAACTTCACACTAGACCTCAAGCAGCTTATTTACTTTTATCTGAAAACAACACCGTGGACCACTGAAAAACAGCCCTGTTCTTGCTCCTGGATCTTGGAGCTTATCAACACAATTTGATTAAAACATGGATTGTAGCCTTCTTTTATTGATGCCTTGAGTAAGACGCAGGACAACACTTGAAACGCGTAGGTTTTTCTGCATGTCACATCAATTTGTGTACACTGCTGTATATCCTTGAACTGATGTACATCTGAATTTTTTATTTTATAACAATAAAAGAAGGCTACAAGCCATGATTTAATCAAATGCCGAGGGTGGTGCCGGATAAACCTCTATTGTGTTTCCTTGGCTGTAAGCAATAATCATCAACATTACATTAATTAATCACATTACAGTAATTAATCACTTGAAAAAGTTCTCTCTGTTTGTAATGACTCGAGATAATATGAGTTTCACTTTTTGAATTGAATTACTGAAAAAAAATTACTTTTTGCTGATTTTCAAATTTATTGAGAAGCACCTTCATATTTCCATCGGATATAGTCAACGTCTCTATTCCAAACAGATAATATGAGCATGTAGTGCTTTTCCAAGCCATAATCTAACTTATCTGTTCCACTGTTTAAACATTCCGCGCATTCTCCAATGTTGCAATGTGATAGGAAGGTACATGCTGGATGGCAGACCTGTGTTGTGTTAATGAGTTAAAGGGGTTTAGGGGATTAGAAAAACATGAATGTTTTATTTCAAAAACAGCACCAACCTGTCAGTGAGCTGTGTGTGCTGTTACAATTGAGTTGTACTAAAATGAATGTGGTTGAGAAGTAATATCATATACAATATGTGGACAGATTTGGAACTATTTTTGTAAGAAAGCAACCATGTTTAACACATTTTCTACATCCATTTAAAGAATAGAAGATCTATCGCAACTTAGCAGCCAGGGATCAGCTTATTTGTCACTGTCCATTCATTTAGATTTCACTTCTTGTACTGATCTTATCAGAACCATATTGGCTGCATGTCTGGACAGGATTGAAAAGGGGTAATCATCCCTAACAATAAACTCCCCAAACTCTTCCTACTTGACAATCGGCCTAAATGAAGACCCACAACTGGGCGACAGTCCTTACACTATGTAAAGTGCAGCATAAAGGGGAAAGGAGTACTACAACAGTTAGCAAGTCAGGGTCAGTACCACAATTGTACGTCCTGATCCAAATCACTAAACAATCACAACAAGAGGAATATGTTAAAGTCCAAATTAGAAGTCCAAAGAATAAAGAGAATAGTCAAAAGATCCAAACAGAGATCAATGCAGCTGCATATGAGCTCTATCTGGATAGTATAGGCAGTTCCTAGGTTACGTACGGGATATGTTCTGTATGTTTGCTTTTTAGTTGAATTTGTATGTTAGTCAGAAGCAGGAGAAGCAGAAAATCAGGACTGTCCCCCTGATCCGGGATGATTGGGAGGTATGTGTATATTGTTCATATTACTGCTCTCTTGCTACAGGGAAGTGACACCGTAAGGCTCCTACACCCCCTGCACCCCCACAAATTACATCTCTGCTTCTGACTACCAGAAATTGGCTGGCAGTTACTAGCTGTCAGAAAGTAAGTTCCTTTCTTAGACACTTGGAGAATGAAGAAGTCTGGAGCACAAACCGTTTTTCTCCCAGAACACATAATTCTCCCATTTTTCATGCTGGGTGAATTATTCCTTCCAGTACATTGTACTGACATTTTAAAACATCATAATCCATAATTTAAATGGAATGTTTCTAAATACAAAACAATTAAATAAATTGATGGTGTGAACAAGAGAATGAAATGACAAATAAAAAGCAATTAGACCAAATTACATGTTTTATGAAGAGTCCACACCTGGCATTTGTCAGCTTGTTTAAAGAACACCAAACGTGGTGCAAATTCTAATCTCCAGTATAGAAAAAAGGAATGTTGAACTTTTGCATCTTATATGTTCCAGATCATCTGCTGAGGAGCCAGTAACTAAATATGAAAGTCTTGTGTTTGTTACATATGTCTATGATTTCAAAACTTCAGAAAATATTAAGTATCGCTGCCAGATTTACTTATTCTGCTAGAGAAAGGTCCTACACAATAAACAAGTTACATTCCTGCCATGAGGATATTGGTTCATGTGAGTCTGGTTCATATTTTACCATATTTTATCATGTTTTGTTCATTTATCATGTTATTGTTCATTTTTTTCTTTCGTTTTTTGAGCCTTTTTAGGCACAATGGCACATATACTTGCACTTAAGCCATTTTACCTCCAAAGTTCTCCTAGTTCCCGTTTTCATCAGTGTTTATCACGATTCCAGATATTTTTCTTTGGAAGTTGCAAAAAAGTTGCAGTTTTTTTGCAAAACAACACTCCAATCCCTACCAGCTACAGGAATTACATTAGAGTTGAATTTTTAACTTCTTAAACGCCAGATGTATCTACCACTAAGATACATCTGACCTGATGAAAAGCAGAAAAAAGGTCATTCTGGTAACCCCAGACTACAGATACATGTGCCCCATGAGGTCTATCCATTTGTCTATAACCTTTACTATGGTATATAGACATTATGAGGGGAATTTATCATTGCTTGTACAACACTTTTAACCCCTAAGTCTTGTGAATCTGCTACAGCTTGCAGACTTCAGCAGAATTCGATGCCAGATAGGACCTGGAATAAACTTCAGAACAAACAAAGCCCTTAGTATACCATGCGGATTGTGCACCGGCATGGGAAGTATCTTAAACAGCACATGATGTGACCAGTTGTAATCATTTCCCATTGGTGGAGGTGAGACTGTCCTTGTGGATGCAGTTAAATGTATTATGTCTCGGGCTACCTATTACTTTCCCTGGTAGGATCAGCTGTTCCTTTTAGTCTTTGGAAAGCTATGATAAGAAAGCCCTTAGGAGAATTAATTCATATTTATTGAGAAACAGAATTCTACATGAAAAGAAGTTTGATGCCTTGAACACTGAACTTTTCTTCTTGTGCATGGCCATTGGGATATGCCACTCCAAAGAGCACAGGTGAATAAGAAGGGTGCTGCAGAGTACATCTAAAGACTGTGAGTTCCAGATCAAAGTACAGCAAAGTGTAACAATTTGGAAAAAAATTGTATGCAAGCTGGCGGTTATGGATATAATAAAAAGGATCTACTAAGTCCATATAAACACTTATAAAAAAAGGACCGATCTTCAATCCTAGACTATGTTTAATGCTACAATAAGACTTTATTGATCCCCCGGGGAAATTGTTTTGTATATAGTGTTCTGCTAGTTGTTACATACAGAGACAGGCTTAACATTACAGTTACATACATACACGATGAGAGGCGCATTAATAATAATAATAATTCCTTTATATATAGTGCACATAGATTCTGCAGCGCTGCACAGAGCTTGCCAAATCAGTCCCTGTCCCCATTGGGCTCACAGTCTAATCAACCTACCAGTTTGTTTTTGGAGCGCGTTCTTACATGTTGCCCCTTAAGCTGCCTGGTGATGGCTACCACTGGAGTAGTTTTATGGGGGTAATCCTGACTTACAGTAAGGCAGTGGTTATGATCTCTTACATTTCAGCTACTGCAATGACGGCATAACTGATGCTCTTAGCTGCCAGGTGCCAGTTCTGGTGTTCTCTGTTGCACATGCGACATAAATCCCCTGCTGCTGATGATTGGCTGGGTACTGAAAGGGTGTCACAGGCCAAACTGGTGCCGCAGGTGGTGGGGTCAGGGGAGCTGGAGCCGATGCACAGGCAACCTTCTACAGTAGCGCCATTCTTGACAGTACAAGTGCAACTGCAAGTCCACCAGACTAGGTTAGTTGTTGGAGCACAGAGTGTGACTTTACTTTTAGGCCAAATTCACACAACCGAATGGGAGACGTATGTACGGCCTAAGCTTGCAGCAATACATACGTCACCCAGAGATGGCAATGGCCGGACGGAGCAAAACAGTGTCACACACGTGGCACCATACCGCTCCATACACTGGGAAAAGATAGGACAAGTCCGTGCATCTCTATAGAGAGGGGAGGGGAGACCCCCTCTCCTCTCCATTGCGCTGGACATATACCCACCCGGCTACAGCCTGGCGGGCATACATTCGTATAAATTCGGCCTTACCTTTTGAGAATGTAAATTGAGTGATAAAGTAATTTGAGGTTGACAGGTATTTACAAGAAAGAGTCTTTATGTTCACTTCTGGTTACATACAGGTATAATTCTGTTGTGTACTTATAGATGCACTGAGATGTACTAAAGAAAGTGGATCTGATAGTAGATTCCTCCCGCCTGCCTCTGCCATAATCTGTAATTTAATATTCCTAGAACCTAACCTAACTTGTTAAAAACATTATTTTTGTAATATGTAGATTAAATGCAGAGGCTACTCCCTTAACTCCCAGTGTCTGCCCAATCCAGTAAACACCCTCTGCAGTTAATTTACATATTACTAAAATAAAGTTTTTTAAAAATTAGGTTCAGTTCTAGGATTATTAAATTACAGATTAGGGCAAAAGCTGACAGAAGTAATCTACCATCAGATCTACTTCTCATAGACAAATTAGTTATAACTACCAAGTGTTAACAAAAGGATGGAGGGAAGCCAGAGAAGGAGTCAGGAAGTCTCCAGAAAAACAACAGAGAATTAGTTCACACATAGAAATACACATGAAACTTGTATAATAAAGACTATTGCTTTCAGATGGATGGGCCTTCTGGTACTGAGATAAGAACTAGACAATGGCTTCTCAAACATTTTTTTTATATTACTGCCACGACAGCCAGCTGGGGTCTACTCCGGAGCTAACATCTGTACCACAATTAACAATATTGCTCATATTACTCAAATGTATTAGTATTTGAACCTAGAATACCAATAATGCTTGATCCCACAAGCATAAGTGATTCTTGATCTTTAAGAACTATCACTATGAGATGCCTACCCTGGCTGCTCATCAACCACCATGGCACCACAGAATAAGTTATTCATGGTTTTTAGACCAAGATAAAAAAAAAATCCAGTAGATGGTAGACTGTCCTAACTTTTTGAATTTTTAAATTTCTACTGCTACCTCAAGGTGATGTATCAATAAACAAGCCATCTGAAACCAGTCGTCATCCCACACCTCACCAATCAACTGCTCGAAACTACTTCAGCACAATGCAGGCTAATTCCATTGGTCACATGGGCTGTTTGCTGCTCATCGAAACTCTCCTAGTCCTGGAAAATGTCTGCAAATGAAATCTTAGTAGGATATTGTGTCACCTAAAGAGGCCAGCAAAGTATGGTCTACAGTGACTTTGGCTGCATTTCAAACCTGTGGCATGTGCTTTTATACCAACTAAAAGGTTGTCACGGCCCAGTATCAGCAACTATAGTTTTCTCTCAGTCAACTGGGACCTGATGAAGGGGTTGTTTTGACATAAAATCTCAGGCTAATTATTATTTTTTTTATTCAAGTTGAAAGTTCTTTAATTAACCCCTTCCCCAGAAGACCCTTTTTCAAATTTAGCATTTTCATTTTTCACTCCCCATGTTATATTTGGGTTGTATGAGGGGTTGTTTTCTGCGTAACAAATTGCACTTTGCAGTAGCGGTATTTAATATTCCATGCCGTGTACTGTGAAACATGAAAAAAATTCTAAATGCAGTGAAATTGGTGTTTGTTAGGCTTGGTGTTTATTGCTTTCACTGTTTGCTCCAAATAACATGTCTACTTTATTCTTTGGGTCGGTACGATCACGGAGTTACTAAATATGAAACTTCTGTACAAAAAAATGTATGTTTTCATTGCTATCATTTTGAGGACTGTAAGGACTTTTGATCACATTTTAATGCAATTATTATATGTTACAAAATGTCAAAAAAGGGGCGTTTTGGACATTTGGGTGCTATTATCCATTTCAGGGTTAAACGTAGCTGTTATTTTAATAGATCTGACATTTTGGGACCTGGCAATGCCTAACATGTTTATGATTTTTACTGTTCTAGGGAAAGGAGGGGGACTTTCTTTTACTATTTTTGAGATTCCCTAGGGTACTTTAACTCTAGGTTGTTGATTGATCCTACCATATACTGCCATACCACAGTATGCATGGGCATTTTACTGATCATACAATGGACACTAAACATGGCAACAGATTGATGTCACGGGAAGCAACAATCTAAGGCAAGATGCCGGCAGCTTTGATGGTGGTAATCAAAGGGTTAAAACCCGCAATCGGAGCCAGTTCTGCTTGTGTGAGCCTGTGAGCCCTCTCTATACACCTGCAGTCAACAAGTGATGTCCTTTTAAGTGATTATCAGACTGGGATAGGAAGCAGGTGGTGTATTTGGACACTGGACATTATCTTCATGTTTTCTAAAGATTATGGAGCTCCCCAGGTGTCACCATCCAGCCATGTCACTTATTAAGAAGCAACAACCCAAATGTTTTAGAATGCAGCTAATATGGGCCTAAATGACACTTTGTTGTAAGCTATGGGTACTTAAACAGGTCCTACTTCTCTAACAAATAAGTGGGTACACCAACAGATTGACACCTTCCTCTACAACAAGGGAAGTGAAGAAGTGTTACGCATGTAGTGTTTTTCATGATAACACATTGGACTACTATTGGACTAGTGGACTGTAGAAAGGATTTCCTTATGATTTCATATCCTTGCTTCCCCTTTTATCCATCACCTTCTATGTCCTGTTCACCACCATCTTTTTACTAAATCAAATGCCTGGACTGGAGCGCTGTTAACCTTGTCTATATCATTCTCCTTTGATATTCCACACTTGAAAAATAAGCCATTTCAAAGCTACGACAACTCCCCATCTGGGAGCCTAATACATAACCCTCTGCTAAATTGTGACCAGCGGCGCAGTAAATGAATACTTCCCTGTCAGATCACTTGGCATTTCACCATTATGCCAGGTCAGGGGCCTATTTCAAGACTTGGCAACTCTGAAAACTCAGGGAAGAAAGGGAAGAATTCTTTCATCTATTTCAGTTGAGAAACCAATAGATTTATTAGACAATTCTTCCTTAAATGGACGGAGGCTCAGACAGATAAAGGTGAAATGCGTCCATAAATTCAAAACGCCACTAGGAACGTAATAACCATTTAGAGTTGATTCTGAGCATGGCCTCAAGCAACTTGTGCTGTTTAATGAGATTTGAGGGCCTCTGGTGAGTGATAGATGTAAGGGAAGCAGACAGACGATGCGAAAATCCATCACAACACTGGAAAGCCTCCTGCACCACGGCTGCTGGAGCAGAATCCTCCTGTCATATGCTGTATATACACAAGGTACTCGTCAGTCACCGGAGCCGCCGCGTTCTGCTACAACATGCACAGTCACATGTGACAGCTTCTCAGCCAATTTACTGAGACGTGTACTTTACCCATTCTCCTGCGTGTCCTCCAGCCATAATATCTGACATGTGAAATCTACGGCTCCCCACTCAATCCTATCAGTTGGGTAAGACATCCGTATGTAAAAACAGACTGAGAGAACATGCATAGATAATGCAATGTAGCCGATCATCATAGTAAAATATATTACTTCTGCAATCTGGTTACAACGTTACATATGGATAAAACATTTGGATAAAAACACACTACTGCGATTTCACATACTTCACATTTGTTACTTTATGTGATAAATCAGTTGCTGCAACCTTGTGTTAACATAAGATGGCAATACAACTCCAAATTAACATACTGTATGTATTGTGTTCTGTTAGGAGGTTAATAACTGTATATACTATGGGGGAGATTTACTATGCCTTCTCTGTCAGTTTTCTGGTAGAGAAGGCATGTCTAAAGAATCGGGAATGTCCCAGCCTGCTGCATCTACACCAGAGAGATAAACAGAGATTATGGCTGAAATCTCCGCCAAGTCAGACCTGGTCTAAACAGGTCCAGCCTGGCAGAGATCCCATCCGGCTCTACTCAGTGGTTACAGCCTCTAAATAGAACTTGCTATCATGTTTCGGCGAGGGGGGATTACAAGACTGGCAGTTAAAACACCAGTCTTAATAAATTCCCCCCAATGTGTCAAGATAGGAGGGAAGAAGTGTAAGCACTGCACTTCCCACAACCTATGTCCCTGTCTACTCGCCGGCCCTCCGCTATATCGCAGGCAACAACTGGGCAATGGTGGTTTATTAAAGTTACAAGAGGGATTGATTCCAAAACCATTCTCTAGTCAAATAGTTATGTCTTCTCATTTTATAATTAGGATATGATATTTGTGACCTATTGCTTACCTCTCCACAATCCTGCTCCTGTCCAAGTTAAACCGCGCGTGTTCCCGTTCCACTGATTGCCACTGGCCACTTCCGGGTTGAACTGATGCCTTCCCAGTTTGTCACCAAAAGCTCCAAGGTGGCATTCATTGTCAGTCTTCTCTCCGGGAAAGCCCTGGCCTGGGCTACCCCTCTATGGGACAGAGGCGATCCAATCACAGCTACCCATACTGCATTCCTGGCTGAATTCCGGTCCGTGTTCGAGGAACACACACAAGCCTCCTCAGCTGAAACTGCGCTGCTGAACTTACCCCAAGGGGACTTGTTCTTAGGCAAGTATGCTGTCAAGTTCCATACCCTGGCTTCCGAGCTCTCTTGGAACGACACGGCCCTGTCCGTAACATTTAAAAAAGGACTGTCATCTCAGGTCAAAGACGCATTGACCGCTCATGACCTGCCGGCTACTCTGAGTGGTCTCTTCACCCTGGCCACTCGGATAGACGTGCGGTTCATGGAGCGTGCCGAAGAGTTGCGTCACGAGCAACCACAGGCCTGGCATCCACGTCTACCTTGCTTGGCTCTGGTTTCCCAAAGGCCGCTCCAGCCTCCAGATGCACAGTCAGCAGTGGAGCCTATGCTAGTCGCATGGGCCTGGCATAGAAATTAAGCAGCGGGGCTATCATATGCACGAGCGCACAAGCATCGGCATATGATAAATAACCTCCAATGACTTAGATGTGAACATAGAAATGAAAATTGTTTGGTGGGCCAAATATAACATTTATTAGAGAAGAAAAAACTATGCACCCAATAACTGCACAGAAGGGACACATAAATAAGCTATAAATCACATATATTAATTAAGTAGACCTGAATCATGACACTAATTATCCCCGATATAATTACAGCATAATACATTGTATACAATAAAACTCACATTGTTAATACGACTGCCGGCTTCAAATGAGATGTGGTTATCAGTCCTCCCCAGCACCTTATAAAGTATTAATCACCTTACAATGCTCCGACTAAAGAAATTACCAACATCAGAAGAATTAAAATCCTACAAGTAATTTGTACTCACCATTTTACGTTGTGGAATTAAAGAAACAACCACCTGGAAACCCCAGAAATTGCAGTGGAAACACAATGTTACCTTATCAAATGATTATGGTTGGAGCTTTTGGATTGCATCTCAAAACATGTGAACCCAGCCGGAGTGTCTGGCAGGGTGGTGTCATATCAAATCCATATCTTGGGCTTTATAGTACCTACAGTCATCCTTTTTGGTATCATATTTAACATCTATGAATTTCATTTTCCAAACTGCTTGTTCTGTGGCTGCAAAACTGGAGATACAGGCAGTTAAATAAAAAAGCAGCAAGTGGATCTTTATCTGCAACTCACATCCACAACTATGGCCCACATGTATTAAAGTGTCACGCCAGTTTTGTGGCATGGCTGTACTGTGTCCGACAAGACAGACAAAACTTGCACCTAAAGGAGTGTGTTAGTGTTTACTCAGAGTTTGTGGCACATTTATTACTGACATGTGCCACAATTCTCTCTGTCCCACAATTCTGCAGCATGAACAAGGTGCACCAAGAGAAATGGTGCACAATTCCATAGCAGAGTAGGGGGTGTCAAATTAATCAAGACCGTGTACCAGTTTTGATGAATCGGGCGCACTCTGCACATAGTACAGACAGCACTAGTTTTGATAAATGTGAACCTATGTCTAACTTCCTATGGGGGAGATTGATCATTAGACAGGCTCTTTGCGATAGCTCTATGGCTGCCTTTGAAGCTCCTCTGCTTTTCACATTTACTAAAGTGGCCCTTTAATAAATCTCTCTGAGATGTTTTTAAAATAATCGCAAGTAGAGTAAAATAATTGCAACAGCACATGCACCAGGAGGGGATTGGAGTGACCTTGCAACCTTTTTGCAATTATTTAAAAAAAAATGGCAAATCACAAATCTGACTTTGCATGGCGTTGCACTTGCAGTGGTTCTATGATTAAGCCAATATTTATGACCTGCGGGAAGAGGCTCTTGTGATCTTTTGAATCCAAAAAATTGCAAACCATCCTTTGAATTTTTGGCATAAAAAAGTGGCAAAAAAATTAGCAGTGATAAATCTCCCTCTTTATTTCTATTTAGCTCACAGGATGGATTGAAAGATAATGGTTTTAGCCTTACTATGATACCATAAGGACATCATAAAAGACACTCCCATGTAGACCTATAAAAGTGATTCATCTCAGTCAAAAAGTAACTCATCGGGGTTAAATGGGGTAGATTTAACCTCTCTTGGACCACCCGCTCACTTTACACTTTAGCGGGCGCAGGTCCAGAGCCTGCAACAACGTCTTTAGGAGCTACTCTCCGCACAGCAACTTCTTTACAAACAGCCATGACTTAAATCTGTAACATTTTGGGTATACAGGCGGTTCCCGATTTACAGATTACCTAGTTACAAACGGACCTCTCTGCCTTTTGTAACCTCTGGTGAAGCTCCCTGGATGGTTTACTATAGTCCCAGGCTGCAATGATCAGCTGTAAGGTGTCTGTAATGAAGCTTTATTGATAATCCGTATTCCCATGACAGTAAGAAATCTTACTCCTTCATATTGTGGCCTTCTAGTCTTCTTCATCCTCCCTCATATAGTAGCCTCTGTCCTCCATCCTCTTCAAAGTATGACCTCCATTCTCCCTCATATTGTGGCCTCCCTCTGCCATCATATTGTGACCTCCTGTCCTCCATTCCCCTCATATTGTGGCCTCCCTCCTCCATTACCCTCATATTATGGCCCTCTGTCCTCCATCTTCACTTATATTGTGATCCCTGTCCTCCTCCTTCCTCTGAATTGTGGCCCCGGGTCAGGTTATTAAACAAAAAAAATCCTCCTCTCCCCAGGACTCCAAGATTATGAAGAGGGGATGGGGTCAGCGGATGGTTGCCCCTCCCCTTGAATGCCCCCCCCCCTCTTTCTTGTCATGTCGGAGCATCAGGGAAAGGAGGAAGCAGGACTGCAGGGGAATGATGGAAAGGTAAGTAAAGTTTTTTCTTGAACAGAGAGGTTCAAGAAACAAGAGCTGGTCCCACCTCCTGGTCCCAGCTCTGCAGCTCTAGTGTGTCGGGGGGAAGACCAGGAGGCGGGACAGCATGGGACTTTCTTCCTACAGAGCTATGTATTTACAGTATTTGGAGCTATGTATTTATTTGCATTTTATATATTTACTAGCTGTAACCCTAGGATGGTAAATAACTGCTCTTAGCAAACTGCTTTTGTTATTTATTAACAAAAAATAGTTTGCACATAAAGATTACAAATCAAAGAAAGACATTTTATTATGAAAAATCAAAAAATAAGAAGCATTTCAAATTTTATATTCAACGCCACAGATGTGAAACACAGATGGAGTAACAAGAAATAAATGATTACAGCTCTGGATGTGACTGGAGTATTTGAGAACATATTACCTCACACATAAGCTGCCATATACTAAGAATGGTAATGGCAGATTGATACTTCAGTCACAGCCAGAGCTGTTATCTCAAATAATCTAACGGTACATGATTGCCGCTCTGGATGTGACTGGAGTATATAATGGCAAGGGTTAGACTGCAGCTCTGGATGTGACTGGAGTATCACAGATGATATAAGCATAGGAATTGAGAATATATTATCTCATATTACCTAAGATATACCCTCACACATTACCTCATATCACCTCACATATTACTTCACATATCACTATGCATATTACCTCATGCATAAGCTTTCTAACACTTATTGCCTATAGTGACCAATCAAAGCTCATAGCTCATATTAATGACATGTGGCAAAATAGAAACTTAGCTGTGATTGGCTAAGCTGTGATTGGTTGCTGACTGCTACAGCATCCAGCACAAAATGGCTCCTCTAGATGGTGGTTAATAAGTGTATTTTTTTAAAACATGGGGTGAAATTTTTTATTCAAAACCTAGTCTATGACGTTGCACAGAGAGTGACTATGCAAAATTTAGTGATTGTAAACGTGACGGTGCTGATTCATTTAGTGCACATACATACATACACACACTCAGCTGTATATATTAGATTTGCCTTGCTTTTCTACAGAAAAGAGGATCAGTCGTTATAATGAGCTACATATCTGGTCAATAAATGAATTCCATAACTGCACAGCAAATGGCAGTATGACAACAGCTAGTGAGATGAAAATTTCAATTTCCAGGGAAGCCAGAACGGGAGGAAAACTCCACCTGTCAACTGGAGGCTGCTGAGAGCCATCATATTTTATCATACACCAAACCTTAGTCTCTCTTACGCACTTACACGGATTTGGAAGCCACACAGGACAGATGCTTCCATTGGGAAGTCTGAGCTCTGTCCCTTTTTTCCATTTGATCTTTTTGTCACTCACCAGATGGAGGGGATAAATGTGTGAGGTCCAACAATGGTTTGGAACATTACATACAGATTTGCTTTTTTGTAATGGAACTAAAATGTTCAATTACCAGCAAAAGAGACACTAACAAAATCCAAAGTACAACTTGTAAAACATTAAACACCCCAGTGCTCTGCAGTATAGTCACACTTTGTAGACAACTAACCGTTTTTTCTATGATTTTACTGCACCATGTGAATAGGCTGTAAATACTGTAGGATTTGGACTGCAGTGCTGCAATAGTGAATGGTAAATATACCTAAAATTATAACAAGATTACCGTACATTAGTCTGGCAACAAAGGGCTGTCTGATTTGTTTGATTTTACATATACGTTGCCACCTTCCACTGTAAGTGCATGATGGGAGTTCTAGTTTTGCAAACACTGGAGTATTAAAGATCCAAGTTCGAAGATACATTCTGTATAAATTCCTCACTGTTTTCTAGATATCTGCTTGCTGTTATTCCATAGGAAGCTTGAATGAATACTTCCTGTGGATAAAAACCTGTCCATGGAACATAGAAGCTTCCTATAAAAAGACAGCAACAAAGATCTAAGAAAACTGTAAGGACTTGTCACAGAAAGTATATTGGAAAATTCAATAACTTTTCATTACACAAACAATATTGATTCTTTGCTGTAATGTGCTTAAAGTGGACAACCTCTTTAATGTTAACTTCCTGTGTAAAAAGAAATGTCCATGGTCATGTGATGTCACCACATGCACCTGTGTGCCATCACATTACTATGCACCGGTCTTTATGCACAGGAAGTAAACAATGAAACTTCCTGATGTATGGCAGCAAGCAGAGATCTAGAACACCATGAGGAATTGATACAAAAAGTATATTGGAAAATTGTTTAAGTTTTTATTACATAAACAATATCCATTATTTGCTGAAAGTGGACACCCCCTTTAACTTTCACAAGGCATGACATGCCTGTCCATGGGTCAAGCACTTTGTTTCGGCTGAACAATATAATACAAATATAGCGATCCTATAGGAAATTGATTTGTACATTTCAAACATGGTATTAACAAAAAAATTACACCAGGGGGTCAAGGGATTCTTTTTATATTGTATTGCATGCCAGGAGTTATACAGTTCAATGGGTTTCGGAAGCAAAAACTTTTAGTAACGTACAGTCCAGCCTCTGAACTGTCTATGCTGTTGGGATCCTCTGTAGTTATTTTAATAAAGAATGGCCATTTCCTTCCTATCCATTGCTAAATAGTAGCTCAGTCACCTTGTAGCTGCAGACTGTACCGGCAGCTTAGAAATAGCGTGTTGCAGCCCCAAGGCTAGGGGCATTGTCTGAGCTTTACTGCCAGCAGCCTGAGGAAGTCTTCCAGGCCTGAATTATAGCTGGATTTAAAGCCAATACTACTGCAGCATAGCCTGCTGCCAATAAAGGATACTACAGTACTGCTACTGCTGTGTAGATTTCGGTTTGTAGAATCCAACTCCATGGGACAGATTTATCAAGTTGTCTGGAAGTCAGAATATTCCTAGTTGCCCATGGCAACCAATTACAGCTCAGCTTTCATTTTACAAGTGCTCATGAATATTTTAAAGGGGAGCTGTGATTGGTTGCCTTGTGCAACTGAGAATATTCTGACTTTCAGACAGCTTGATAAATCTGCCCCCATGTGTTTCCCTGTGCTACCTACTTAAAACCACAGGCCTCCCCTTTAACATAAGCCTGAAAAAGTTGCCAGCGAGAAGTGCTCGGGGGGGATGCTTACCAGTGTGTGGTCCACCTTTTTGCTTCATCCCTTTTAGCCTCAACAGGCGTGGTAAATAATCATCTGCCATGTGAGAACCACCGTGACCAGTCATCTAGGCCAAGCACTGATACCACTAACTTCCTGCACTTATATTGCCCATTCTCGAGTAGGCCATGGAGGACACGTTGCATCATCTGCACTGTGGTTTGTCCATTGAATCTGTCCATTGCATGGTTTAAATTTCATCAACCAAATGTGGTCATGTACCACCAGCTTTACCAGTAAAAAATGTCTCTTTCAGCTCATCCTCTTTAACACATGTCAGGATTACCTGACTGCAGGAGACAGGATTACCTGACTGCAGGAGACAGGATTACCTGACTGCAGGAGACAGGATTACCTGTCTGCAGGAGACAGGATTACCCGACTGCAGGAGACAGGATTACCCGACTGCAGGAGACAGGATTTCCCGACTGCAGGAGACAGGATTACCCGACTGCAGGAGACAGGATTACCCGACTGCAGGAGACAGGATTACCCGACTGCAGGAGACAGGATTACCTGACTGCTGGAGACAGGATTACCTGACTGCAGGAGACAGGATTACCTGACTGCAGGAGACAGGATTTCCCGACTGCAGGAGACAGGATTACCCGACTGCAGGAAACAGGGTTACATTACTGCAGGAGGCAGGGTTGTCTGACTGCAGAAGGCAGGGTTGTCTGACTGCAGGAGACGGGGTTGTCTGACTGCAGGAGGCGGGGTTGTTTGACTGAAGGAGGTGGGGTTGTCTGACTGCAGGAGGCGGGGTTGTCTGACTGCAGGAGGTGGGGTTGTCTGAACTCAGAAGGTGGGGTTGTCTAACAGCAGGAAGCAGTTTTACCTGACTGCAGGAGATGGGGTAAGTTGATTGCAGGATACAGAGTTACATGACTGCATGAGGCAGGAGATGGGGTTGCCTGACTGCGGGAGACAAGGTTGCCTGACTGCAGGAGACAAGGTTGCCAAACAGCAGGAGACAGGTTACCTGACTGCAGAAGTACCCGTACCCCATGCATGAATCTGACCACATGACGTCACAGCAGCTTCCATGGTCTTCTACTCCTCTCCATGCTCCATGGAGGCAGTTGTAATTTCATGTGATCACATACATTGTGTACAGTTTGCCATTCTTAGAAGACTGTTATGTCACTGGTCACATGTCATGAATGTAACACAAGGCACTGAGTAAAACAATTGACATAATATTTCCCATCTGTACATAGAGCTTTATATGTCTGTAGTTGAATATTAGCACATGGTCCCTAAGCACAAGGAGGCAGAGAGAGCTGTCAGTCAGAATAATGGGGTGTGGTTCACTGCCAACCTGAGAGAGTGAAGAGTCACAAAAACCAGACATGAGTCACAAAGGCTAATTTGCATATCAAAAAATCTGTCATTAAGGTACAGTGCCCCACTAGCAGGTAATTTTAGGTGATATAGGGAGGACTTGTAACCCTTAATCAGCAGGCATCGTTAGTCAGGGTCCTCAAAATCTGGTGACAAGTCTTCTTTAAGTGTACCAAGGGCAATTTACTGTATAAATGACAACAAGAAAATTAAATAGAGAAATAATTTCTTATTTTGTTTCTCCTGCTACACAAAACTTACTTCTCATGTTAAGTCAATTACAAAAACTGAGATTTCTTCTTGCTCCTAATTGCACTAGTTCCCACCAATTAGTTCTGACAACACAAGCACAGAGAGCAGACAGTAACAGATTTAGGTCTTATTTCTCGGGGGAGAATCATGTGTAATCATTGCCCTTAGCTGCAATATTTGTCAGATTTGTCTGATTGCTCCACCTCTGTTGTATCCTAGCATTCCTTTACACATCTGTAGTCTGACACAGATAACAACCCTGAGTATCTGTTCCACATTGTTTCATACTGTAAATCTGCATTTGTTGCTATCAAGGTTACTTGGCAAAAATGCAAAGATTGTATGAATATACAATGTCTACTATATGCAGTGATCTCATAGCAAGTAACTACACATTGAATTTCCAGAAAATTAGGAAATGAAGATTTACACCTATGGATGATTTACGTCTTAATTCTATATCCAAATACGTTGTCTCTATTGGGCCGGTGATTGACCAGACGGATGAAGGGTTGTAATGGATCTCTAAGACGTCTGGGTTAATTCTTGTGTAAAACTCTCAAATGTTGTTTTGTTCTCACTTTGTTGCACGGATAATATGCGCAAGCCCATTGCTTCTTCCATCCAGCTTATGTGCAGATGTGCTTCTAAACTAGTGTTCATGCAAGACTTAGCCTGCACACACACATTAGTTCAAAAGGACAAGTTAAAGGGAACCCGTCACCTGATTTTTTACAAATACAGGTGATAGGTCCCGATAAAGCCCTGGTAACTAACTGACACCTTTCTTTTAGCTAAAAATGGTTCCCCTTAGATTCACATATTTTATACTTTATAGTTTATAGTTTAAACTTTATAGTTTTACCTGGTATCTAAGCATGGCTACAGCGAGTCAAGGTGGGTGTGTCCTCCTTGGGCTAAATCCAGCAGCTCCTCTCCATTCCTATCTCTGTATGCAGCTATAATGTTATGTGACCAGGGTGACATCATCGCAGGTCCTACAGCTTTTGTAACATTAGAAAACGGTAAACCAAGCATATATCTCACAAAATTACAGCATATTGTATCAAATGAAATCCCAGCAGCTGTATGGAGAGGAGTAGAAGTCCATGCAGGCTGCTGTGATTGTTTTATTTGGTCAGATATGTACATGGGATACAGTTTGCTAATTTTGATTATGTCGCCCTGGTCACGCCCCCTCAACTCGCTCCAAAGCTGCATAGACACCAGGGAAGATTATAAGTCTGATTTTATGGGGATCTGAGGGAAACTATTTTTAGCTAAAAGCAGGGTGTGAGATAGTTACTAGAGCTCCATAGGAACCTGCCACTACCTGTATTTGTGAAAAACATGGTGACAGGTTCCCCTTTAAGAAAAGCAAATATGGGAGGAGAGAAAGGTTAAAGAGCGTGGTTAAAGGCAGGAGAAGTGCTCCTCCATGTGATGAAAATTCCAGGTTAGTCACCTGTATAGTAGATTTGCTGCTAACTTTCTTCATGAGATAACATAAGGCATCATGGCAACTGTAGGCATCTTGTAACTGACTCAGCTCAGGTCAAAGACAAGAAGAGGGCACTGCTGCTGAGGAAGGTTTCTGAAAAGTAGCTTTAAAACATAAAAATGCCATTACCCTGTAAAGAAAAGGTTCAGCAGCACAATATGGGAATTGTTCTGTTTGTTATGAAAGTGGGAAACACATATGACATTTTGGTAAAAATCATTATGAAATCAGGGTTACACTTTATGTATACCAGAGTGTATAGAATGAATTACAAGTCAGGAAGCATACAGGAATCTATACTGCTATATGAGCTCAAGTACATGAATGTGTAATAGATTTGTGTAACAAATTGTCCATGACCTGCTTTGGCCCAGTTTATGGATTTGTATCTTATGGATGAGTTTGCAGCAGACATAGCTTGGGGGAAAGCCTAGCGATTTAAGAAACAAATGAAATGTATAAAAGTGATGACAGAAAGACAAGATTGAAATTTATTGTGTGAAACCAACTTCAATCACCTTCCACATGAAACAAAAAAGGACAATTAGAACATTTTGGGAAAAAATACAAAATATATCAACTGTCCGTGCATCTCTTCTGTCACTTGGCAAATAGCTGAGGCTCTAGAGGAAACTGGAGCAAGGTCTATGTGCATTGAAATGACTGGTTACAGCTGCTCTACCAACCATTCCAAGGAAAATGTGTTCTACATTTACCGAATGAGGATGACTGACGCTTATCGTCTGTTTCCCGTGAAAACATTTGAGCTGTAATGTTCTCATTAACCTCCAGGAAGCATCACAGTCTTCCCAATTACACAATGGTTCTTTTATTTTATGATTTTATGTTTGTGACAAAAGTACAAACCTTTATGCTTATTTAAGAAGTAGGATCTGATGATTTTATTTTAAAAGAGTAAATTACTTAAAGGGTTTTCCAGGCAAAAAGTATTGACAACCCGGATCTGCCAAAATGGAAGCAGCTCCCAAAGTGGTAGTGAGACAAGGGTTCCAATCAGGGAATGACTGCTTTATGTTGTGACCTTTTTCCCATATGGGACACTCCCTTCAAGAGAATGCCAGTGTTAGAAAACAACAACACATGATGGTTGGAGGCCCTATTACAGAATTTGCATTGCAAACTTTAGTATGTTGGATGTATAGAATAATTATTATATAATAGCGTAAAGAGGACCTGTCACCCCCACTAACCCTCTAAGAGCTGCTTAGTAAAGTAAGCAGAACCCTAGCCCTACCCCAGTAAAAGCAGTGTTGAACTGCTAGCTTTATCGGAACATACTGGTAAAGCTAGCAAACACTGCAGAACATAGCCCTCCGAACGCCCGACCAAGCTTACACCGGTCCAGCGTATTTATGAGGGAGCAGTCTGAGGCGCACCCCTTTCCTCTGCTTCTCCCCCAGAATGCCTCACCTACACCATTGGCCGGCGGTGACTTTACCTGGTGGACAAAAAGTGCATCACCACTCTTGATATAGTTATCAGATAATGAAATTTATGCAAACTACCAAAAAAAAAAAAAAAAGTACTAAATACAAAAGTGCATGTGTAACCTACAAAACCAGCAAAGTTCAAAGTGCTAAGTGTATAGTTTAATACAAGCATACAATTTCATTAATATATATAAACAATAGTACCAGATATAAACCAATGGCTATACACAGTGAGGGCCCGGTTGGGGCTATACCTATACCTATAGAAATACAGAGTATAAAGTGCACAGTGCTAGCAAATTCATATATTCCAACCAGGCTGCATCATGGTCAGGAGAAATGGTGATGTACCACTAAACCTTAGGGGGTAATGAGCACTTACCACTTTGAACATTGAACTTTGCTGGTTTGCATGTTACACGTGCACTTATGTATTTAGTCCTTTTTTTGTGTGTGTGCTCTGGACTGCTGTAAGCTTGGTCCGGCATTAGGAGGGCTATGGCAGTGCAGTGTTTGCTAGCTTTATTGGTATGTTCTGATAAAGCTAGCAGTTTAACACTTCTATTAAGGAGGTAGGGAGCTACTTAATTTTGTAAGCAGCTCTTAGAGGGTTTAGTTGAGGTGACAGGTACCCTTTAAAGTTTAAAGGGTTTGTGATGCATTTAAAAATTAATCTTCTCTCTTTGGGATGTGTGAATAATTTGATATTGGTGGGAGTCCGACACCCAACCAATCGGTGATTGACAACTCAGATATTTGGCCTGTGGCCTGTGTACAGCTTAGTTAGTCCCGTTCAAAGTGAGGGCCTGAGCTGAGAGACTCCTTTAAGTGGTGCAGGTGTAAAGAGCAGTTATGAGTTTGCAGTCTCTGAAGTAAAATTCCCATGAAGGATAGATCAGAAACTTTGCAAAACGACTTGATAAGCAGAAAATGATATTTAAATGGCTAATTGAGCTGCTTAACTTGCTGCCCATTAATGACTCGCAGATACTCCATGTAACGAAGCTAATGCTTATTTTACAGTTCATTTTAAGAGGCTATTTTATGCGTGATACACCACCAAGATATATCATAGAAAAAATTGAGATAAAGTGGATTTCATACCAATGTGTTATACAAACATCGACTGCTAAAAGCATTTTTTTCTGAGCCTTTGGGTGCAATGAACCTGCAGTTATGTCATCGCATTGCAAACAAGCAAAGGCTCCTCTGAGAAATGTCAAGGAAAGGAAATTGAGATGAGTATGAAAAGGTTGAGCTGAGAATGAATGCTACATAGCGGCAAATTCTCTGGGCTATTTATTTTTCACTTGCATGTACCTAACGGAAGCGCTGTGGGAATTATTTAGGTAGGAAAAAAATCAAAGCTACAGCATCGTTTCCAAATGATAAAGCAGTGTACTATATAGGAAGCAGAGATGGCACTATCAATATCACAACCCGGGTAGACATTAATGGGAGTCTTATCGAAGTAGAGACTCAGTGCCAGAAGTCTCTGAGAGATGGAAGAGTGAAGAGTTTAAAAAGTGTTCAACTAAAGTGAAGTCTGACGGCTACGGAAAAGAAATGTTTGAAAGAGGATTTTAACAACAGCTCTGGGACAATAGGAAACATGGCGATGTACTGTGAATTCATATGTGATGCTGCCTTAGAGCTGAAGGTTCATTCCTGGCTCACCGGATTGTAGCAAAGTACATAAAAAATAAGTACAGGCAGTACTCGGGTTACGTACAACATAGGTTCTTTTGACTTGCACTTAAGCTAAATTTGTATGTAGGTCGAAACAGTTATATTTTACAATTGTAAAATATTTTTTGCCCCAGTGACAATTGGGTTTTCAAAATTTTGTGTTGTCGTGGGAACAAGGATTATCAATAAAGCTTCATTACAGACAATTTACAGATGATCATTGCAGCTTTCATTTTGGGTTCTATCTCTCTCAACCGACTGAATATTTTCACTGTGCTGACACTTTGGGGAATGTTTACCTACCCGTCCCATCGCGATCCCCGAGGTGCGTTGTCCGACGAGGATTCGGATCTGCCACGATTCACGTAGCTCGTGTGTCCGATTTCCTGCATGTGTCGCTTCCCCGCTGAGGTCCGCTGGAGTTCACCTTCTTCTTCCTGGTGCTTGTAATTGCATGTCTTGCGACACAATTTGAATTTTAAATCCCGCACGTAGACCGGATCCGTCAGGTTGTCCACAGGCCACGCCCCCGATTTGTGTCGCATTGCACCAAAATCCGATTGCGTGCGCCAAAAATCCCTGTTAAATGGGGCACAACAGGGAAATCGCTGGGAAACCCGCCGAAAAAGCGGACTGTGGACCTTTAGTAAATAAGCCCCTTTATTTTCGAAACGGCAGAAGAAAGTAGAGAAGAGGGAGCTGAGAGGCAAATGAGAAGGTGTGTTAGAGCCAGAGCCCCAGAGATTGAAGAGGCTATGGTGACGCCACACAAAGCTAAATTAAAATAACAATAAAGATATTTTTTAAAAGTAAAATACAGGAGCTCAGCTCCTAATAAACATATATTTTTCTTTATCATCATGCTGCAGGAACTTTGCAACTAAGTAAGTGGTGGATATCCTTTAAAAGGCCTTAATCCAAGAGGGAGGTATAGTAACACAAATAAATGAGGTGGTTTAGAGACTTAGAGCATGACCCGCCATGCCTAGTGCTAATAATACCACTGATCAGATTTGTGGACCCCAATAAGAAATGCCAATCAGTAGACATACCAAATGTCATCACCAAGGCTCAAATAAGAAAAGGTTGACTCTACCCTTTATCTTCTCTGATTTACAATCTGACCCAGTGCACAAGTCAATACATCTAAAGCATAGACACTGATCACCTCTCCAATAAGGCAGACAAAAGACAACAATGGAAGGTGTTCATCCTTAGGAAAGCAGCTCTCACAAGGAACTATCTGAGGCACAGAATATTGACTCAACAGTCAAGGAGAAATAATTAACTAGACAGAAGTCATTCTCCATCCCAGCGACTACCAATGATGATGAATCAGAGTCTTTAACAACTTTTTAATCAAGTTGGCCAAGAAAAGCATTTGCATGTTAGATGATAAAAGATGGTCAGCTTATACACATTAGCGTGAAGCCGATGAAAATGGATGAATTCAACTGTAACAAATGTTCTCTAGAAATTCATCAATGAATAATCATTTTACCTGAGCACAACACTCTATCACTGACCACAATAGTCAGGAAGAAGATAATTTTGTTACAATCTTTTGTCTGTGCGTCCCTCTTTAAAAAATGTTCTAAGAACATACTCAGAAATGTACTTTGCCCCATGTCATTATAAATTCCATAAGAATTACAGGAAGTCCCCGCGTTACGTACAAGATAGGTTGAATTTGTATGTAAGTCGAAATTGTAAACCTAGACAGTATTTTTTGGCCTCTGTAACAATTGGATTTAAAAAATGTTGGGTTGTCATAAGAACCAGGATTAAAAATAAAGCTTAATTGCAGACACCTTTCCAGTAAATTTCGAACATCCAAAGGTCGATCTGTAACTAGGGGTCGTCCATAAGTCAGTTGTTCTTAAGTTGGGGATGGCCTGTACTTAAACCAATAAAATAGACTAACATGTGTATCACTGCACCTGCATAACAAATGTTCACTATAGAATGGTTAGTTCATTAGTTGATCAACCATCAACTTTAACATGCATGGCCACCTTAAAGGGGTTTTCCCACAAAGACAAGTTGGGTCCCCAACAGATCACGAACACACACCGCTCGGCACTGTGCCCCCTACTGTTCAGTAAGTAAGGCCGTTTCCCATGAATAGGGCCTAAATTGTCTTAATGGGAAACCCCTTTAAAGGACATCTACCACTAGGATGAAAGATAGTAAACCAAGCACACTGACATACTGGTGCGTGCTCCCTCTGTCAGGATCTGCTCTTCTTTTGGCTTCTTCAGCCATGGTTTTTACAAAAAAAGGGTTTAAAGAATAATGCAAATGAGCCTCCGGGGCTCAATTCACCATTGACATCTATGGAGCCCAAAGCCCCGCAGGCTCAGTTGCATAATTTTTAAAAATCTTTTTTTGTAAAATCAAGGGCTGAAGAAGCTGAAGGAAGAGCAGGTCCTGCCAGAGGGGGCACAAACCAATATGTCAGTGTGCTTGGTTTACAATCCTTCATCCTGGTGATAGATGTCTTTTAAGACTACTGCAATCCTTAAAGGAACCCTTCAGTCAAAGCTAATTAATTGAAGAATGCATGGTGCAGGACCTGAAGGGAGGACTCATTTCCATTGCAGATCTAGAACCCTGCTAGGACCTAGAGTCATGCTCCTCCCTTCAGGCCCCGCACAATGTATAATTCAATGAATCAGCTTTGACTGGAGTGTTCCTTTAAGATGTTATAATGATAGAAGGGGATGTGCATAACACATTTACAGGCGTGCACACAAACTCATAAAAACTGAAATCCAATCCCAATTGAACATTTCAAATTCATAAAAGAAAAACATCCTCTCTGGCTCAATCATCTAGATGTCATCACGTTTATATTTGTGGAAATACACCATGCGACTTCCTATAAGGGGATTATGCTCTACGCATTTCGGAGCTGCTGTACTGGCAGCCTGTGATGATTCCGTCTTTATTGCTAATTAAATGGCTCACATTAAAACTTGAAAAGGGTAATTTAGATGGCTCCCCATAGATAATAAAATCACTTGCGCAGCGTCTGCTCTCTGCTGACAGTTGCAATTGATGCTAAGTGCACTTCATTTAAATAGATCAAAGGAGCGTCAACCTCAGGCCGGAGTAATCACGAAATACAGTGATTTTATGTGCCTGGTTCTCCATTCTAAAGTCTTGTCTATCAGGGAAAACTCATTGCGCAGAGGCCTCCAATACAAAGCACCAGAATACGACTCTTTTTAGGAAAACTTTACAAACAATTTTGAAAAGGATTCTGCAAAGAAATAATTTGTGGTATTTCGAGGGGAAGCTTTTATATATATCAGCTCTTTGTTGTAAAAAAAGGTAATTGAAGGTTTTATCTATTTGCTGGAGCCCATTCATCAAAAGTATTGCAAAGGCAAACCAATCAGGAAGTAGACTTGTAAAAAGGACATTGCTAGGAGCGGCATACAAAATAAGTCATTGTTTTAAGGGGTCATTAGTCAGAAGTGTGAGGCTTCCTATACTAGGACTCAATTATAAGTCTGAAACCATCTGATACATTCCTGCCTTAAAAATGAATAATGCACTGAGAAATAAGGGGTTTAAGAGGGATATACAGTGCAGAAATCTTTAACATTTGCTTATTGGCTATCTATAAATGTTATCTTCTTCTGAGTAAATTAACATTTAAAGGTTTTTTTATCAAAAAAAAATTATATAGTATATAGGTTAATTTTGTTATAAATTTAGTAAAGCAGCTTTTCTGCTTCCGGCTTCGTTCTCCTGCTGTAAGCAGTTTATCTGAAAGCCTTCTTAGGTCTGTCCGCTTCAGACAGATAAGGAGGCTAAATGTTAAAGGGCTATTCCAGGAATAAACATAATTCATATTCAAATGGGACAATAAAATATGTAATTACCGTATATACTCGAGTATAAGCCGACCCAAGTATAAGCCAAGACCCCTAATTTTACCACCAAAAACTGAGAAAACCTATTGACTCGAGTATAAGCCGAGGGTGGGAAATGCATTGGTCACAGACCCCCCCAGTATATAGCCAGCCCGCCCCCTATAATATACAGCTTGTCCCCACTGTCCCCAGCCTGCCCCCAGTAGTATACAGCCTGCCCCAGCCTGCCCCCATTATTATACAGCCTGCCCCCAGTAGTATACAGCCTGCCCCCAGTGGTATACAGAGTGCCCCCAGTGTTATACAGCCACCCCAGCCTGCCCCCAGTAGTATACAGCCTGCCCCCAGTAGTATACACCCACCCCAGCCTGCCCCCAGTAGTATACAGCCACCCCAGCCTGCCCCCAGTAGTATACAGCCTGCCCCCAGTAGTATACAGCTACCCCAACCTGCCCCCAGTAGTATATAGCGTGCCCCCAGTAGTATGCAGCATGCCCCCAGTAGTATACAGCATGCTGTAGTATACAGCTTCCCGGCTCCTCTTCTTGCTTCAGCGCCCGTCTTCTGTCTTCTTCAACATCATGCTGGGCGCCGCCATTGTTCTCTCCCGGGCGGCACCTTGTATGACGCGCCGCTGCTGACGTCATACTAGGCGCCGCCCGGGAGAAGAACATGACGGCGCCCAGCACGATGTTAAAGAAGACAGAAGACGGGCGCTGAAAAGGAGCCGGGAAGCCAGAAGAGGAGCCGCGATGACATGGGGGGAGCAGCGCTGCGCATCGGGGCCACCAAAGGGTGAGTATATAAGTTTATTATTTTTTTAGTCCATTTTTAATTTTTTTTTACTCTTATTGACTCGTGTGTAAGCCGAGGGGACGTTTTTCAGCACATTTTTTGTGCTGAAAAACTCGGCTTATACATGAGTATATATGGTAGTTATTATTTAAAATGTTGCTCCCCTTAGCAGAAAAATGTTGTGAACATTCTTCATTACAACTATAATGAAGTATAAAAATACTACTGGTCCTTCAATCAGTCCATTGATTTTGTCCCTGTAGAGAGGACACAAGACAGAAAATGGCCTCAGGTCATATGTCCACATCACATGTCCTGCACCTGCCTGGGCAGGTCACGTGTTCAACATTATGTCTGGCTATAGTGGGTTGGTTGCAGTACACCCAGTATGCCCAGTGTTGTGGTGAGACCCATCTTAGTGTATCAATGTGCACACATCATTACTATTGTAACAGAGCAGGACAGATCATGGTTCATTCATATTCCCAGAACAGAGCATTTTTATTCAGTGACTTTCTGTAAAGAGATAAAGGGATATTCCTACCTGGACATTCATATATTATCTGATTTCTCTGCCACAATAGCCTTCACGTTTGGTTGTTTTCTGCTCTTCTATTAGAGTCTGGGTTTGGGACATGGGGTAGGCCATGGTAGGAAGTCACCTAGGGCGCTACTCTCGCCTCCCATCTTGGGAAACCATCCTAGCCCCAAGTAGCGATCAGTGATATGTCTATCTTTAAGATACACATATCAAAGGGCGCAAGCAGCGCCCTCTATAATAAAGGCGTGCAGCTGCCCACGTCATTGCTCAGGTGCCAGCGCCACCTGGGTCATAGAGTGGGAGGACGCTGGTGACACGGGACAGAGCAGGCGCTTGCAGAGAGTGCAGGTAGGTGAGTATTATTTTATTTTTTGCATGGCTTTACACTACAGGGGGGCAGGCTGGCTACATACTACGAGGGGCAGGCTGACTGTATACTACAGGGGGGCAGACTGGCTATAAACTACAGGGGGGCAGGCTGGCTATATACTACAGGGGGCAGGCTGGCTATGTGCTACAGGGGGGACAGGCTGGCTATATACTACAGGGGGGCTGGCTATGTACTACCGGGGGCTGGCTATATACTGCAGGGGGGCTGGATATAAACTACAGGGGGGCTGGATATATATTACAGGAGGAGGAGGTTGGCTATATACTGCAGGGGGCTGGCTATATACTACAGGGGGGCTGGATATATATTACAAGAGGAGGAGGTTGGCTATATGCCACAGGGGGGCTGTCTGGCTATATACTACAGGGGGGCTGGATATATATTACAGGAGGGGGAGGCTGGCTATATGCCACAGGGGGGCTGTCTGGCTATATACTACAGGGGGGCTGGCTATGTACTACAGGGGGGCTGGATATATATTACAGGAGGAGGAGGCTGACTTTATACTGCAGGGGGGCTGGATATAAACTACAGGAGGGCTGGATATATATTACAGGAGGAGGAGGTTGACTATATACTGCAGGGGGGGCTGGTTATATACTACAGGGGGAGAGGTTGACTATATACTTATGGGGGATGGCTATATACTACAGGGACAGGCTTACTACTGTATACTACAGGCTGGCTATAAACTATAGAGCAGGCAGGATGGCTATATACTACAGGGGGCAGGTGGGCTATATACTAGGGTGGTAGGGGACTGGCTGGCTATAAAAGAATGGGACTGGATGGATAATAATAATTCCTTTATTTATATAGCGCAGTGATGGCAAACCTACTATAGAACGAGTGCCCAAAACCCGCTTATTGATTGCAAATTGCCAACACAGCATATTAAGCCGCACATGATTGCTATCTGCTGTGTCACAAATCTCAATCGTATCGGCCTCTTGAGGACGCCAATACAGTTGAAAGAAGAAGGACAAATTTGGACCACATCTTATCTGTTCTCCAGGGTCCCTCTGTATAAAAAAGAAACATGGGGCCGGCAGGACAACCTCAAAAGAAAATCCCTTTCTACACGTTCTCACTCTTCCTGCAGTCCCAAGCAGCCAAGAATGTGTTGCTTTAAAATAGCTCTGAGAGCAGCATATCTTGAGTTACCTGGGACTGCAGGAAGATTCTTTGAGTCCTGTCAGGCAACCTTTGCGCTGGGGTGATGGCCTGGGTGCCCACAGAGAGGGCTCTTAGTGCCACCAATGGCGACTGTGCCATGGGTTCGCCACCACTGAAATAGTGCATACAGATTTTGCAGTGCTGCATACAGAATTTGCCAAATCGGTCATATATTGGCTGGCTATATACTGAGGACATAGGCTACCTATATACTGGGGGAGTGTGCTGGAGGGGGAAATTATATGGTAGTATATTGATGGGTCGCAGTGTATTATCTGTATATGCAAGGGGCATTTAGCTGTTATCTAGAGGACATTATATTTACTGTGATTTTTTTAGGGATGGAGTGTGGAGATGTTCTCCAAAAGCCACAGTCACCAAGGTGGCAAATTCTGCAGAGATAAGTCATGGCTGGCAGAAGTTTCCATGACGTTCATTATCTGATGGAGAAGGATTGGCAACAATGGGAAGACTAAAGAAAGAAGAACGAGATGGACCAGGCCAACACAGATGTAGAAGGAAACAGCTGCAGCTTAACAGTAAGTGATGTCTGTGCCCGAGTGCAGCCCAGATGTGCAGTACATGTAATGCTGGTACATATTGATGTGTGTATTAAATTAATTTTTGGTCTACATTTATAAGTGCTATTTATTCATTGCTGGTAAATATTTATATGTGCGGCCTAGTCATTGGTATCTATGTGTTTGGTATACAAACAGCCCCTACTTGAGAACACCCAACTTACAGATGACCCCTAGTTACAAACGGACCTCTGGATGTGAGTAATTTACTGTAATTTAGTCCTAGGCTACAATAAACTGTTATAACATTTATTAAAGTTGTCTGTAATGAAGCTTTAGTGTTGATCCTGGTTCTTATGACAATCCAACATTTTTAAAATCCAATTGTCACAGAGACCAAAAAAAATTTGTCTGGAGCTACAATTATAAAATATACAGTTCTGACTTACATACAAATTCAACTTAAAGGGAACCTGTCACCAGGAGACCCATTTTTAGCACTCCCCCAGTCCCCACAGAGCATAGTACATACACTGCCAAAGTGTTTTTGTATAAAAAATAGGTTTTACAGAAAAAAAGATATGTTATATTGTACCTTTCATTAGCATGCGCTGTGTGACTAGGCAGTTGCCAAAAGGGAGGGTCTGGAAAGGAGCAGTCCCCCCCCCCCACCCTTGGGAAACATGTGACCTTTTCAAATATATGAATAACTCCCCACACTCGGGATTGGCTGTAGAGGAGCAGGGAGCGTTGCTAAGCCAAGTGATGGGTGTTTTCATATATTTGAAAAGGTCACATGGAGAAGCTGAATCCCAAGGGTGGGGGGAAAATGCTCCTTTCCAGCCCCTCCCAAAAGGCAACTGCCTAGTCACACAGCACATGCTAATGAAAGGTACACTATAACATATCTTTTTTTCTGTAAAACCTATTTTTTATACAAAAACACTTTGGCAGTGTATGTACTATTCTCTGTGGGGACTGGTGGAGAGCTAAAAATGGGTATCCTGGTGGCAGGTTCCCTTTAAGAACAAACTTACAGAACCTCTCTTATACGTAACCCGGGGACTGCCTGTATTCATAGCTGGAATATATTTAAAGTAAAGAGTAGGTGTAAAGTGCCTGTAAAGGGTTCCTTTGGGGAGGTAACATGTTTAGAACTGGCTCCAGACCATGGCAACCAACAGAATCAATAGTATAAGCAAGGTGCCCAGAATTACATAAGACTTAACTTTTAATTAATATACAATAAAAAGCCACAACTGTGTCAGCGGCTAAAAGACATAAACATAAAACAAACCTAGTGAAAGAACACATCAAATTAGACACAAATGTGTCCTATCAATCAGTATGAAGCGAGTCTATGAGCATACATGGGTAACAATAAGCCCACCAACACCCTTGGGTATATGCTTGGGGCAGTAGGGAAGGAGGTATAAACAGGTTAGATCTCACCAGTCTTCATCAAGGAGTGTCAGGATTACGGGATGTCCGATCCAGTTGGAGCCTAGTTATCCCTATTCACTCTGACTCCTGGACCCCTTCAATTGCTCCCAGCCCTTACAAGGGCGGTCCCGTGTCTGCCCCTGCAAAGGCTATTATGCCCTAGAGC
Organism: Engystomops pustulosus; assembly: GCF_040894005.1. Classification (NCBI taxonomy): domain Eukaryota; kingdom Metazoa; phylum Chordata; class Amphibia; order Anura; family Leptodactylidae; genus Engystomops; species Engystomops pustulosus. Next base: position 62,043,914 of record NC_092416.1, on the reverse strand, counting down.
TCAGACAGGTATAAACGTGAAATCCCTATGCGTTTCGTGCAAGGGTTAAATTGCACTCATCAGGGGATATAGATAATAGATAAGTAAAGTACTGAAAGGCTTGCTATTCCTGAGTGGGCTATGTATACTGGCCCTAACTACAGGCTGGCATCGGGCAGTGGCTCGTCCAGCATAGGCAAGCATTCACCTAATCACTAGGTATACAGAACGGCGTCGGCGTCGGCGTTGGCATATACCCAAGGGTGTTGGTTGGCTTATTGTTACCCATGTATGCTCATAGACTCGCTTCATACTGATTAATAGGACACATTTGTGTCCAATTTGATGTGTTCTTTCACTAGGTTTGTTTTATGTTTATGTCTTTTAGCCGCTGACACAGTTGTGGCTTTTTATTGTATATTAATTAAAAGTTAAGTCTTATGTAATTCTGGGCACCTTGCTTATACTCTGGAATATATTTATGTGTATCATCACTGGAGGGACATATTTTTCTATTTCACGCTATATTTACGCCTGGGGAGCCTTATTGTAGATATTTGCATAAAGTCGGCCACTAGGATGTCTTTTTTATTATTTTTAATCATTTATTAATTATTTTTCATTTTCCCATTAGGATCGACCCTAATTTGGCTTAGTTTGAAGGGGGGGGGTGGCGCTATTTTGATTGTCTTCCCAGGGCACCAAAATGCCTCATCCCAGCCCTGTGCAGGAGGATCCTCTGGTGGACTAGTCCCACAATGGAGAGGGCATGGAGAATTCTGTTGTAGAATAAGCTGCTTTATGTGAAAAGGGATAAATGTGCTATTGAAATGTTTCCATTATTAGATAAATCTGCTATCACATAAAGGTAAAATCTGATCCTGATTATTGTTCATTAACTGAATTTGGATTTTGAGCAACTCACTGCAACTCTATGGGTTATATGAGGTCAGGTTGCTTGCAAAACCTGCATAGCACATATGTATAAAAATATAAAATTGAGATAAAATGTATATCTATAAATGTGAATATGTGGGCTCACACAACTTCTCCAGTACAGCCAGTCCCTCTACGCAAAACATGTCTATTTCAATAACCTGAACTAATAGTCATAATGGCTATTGACGTACTAGGCGGCTCCAGTGCTAATGGCAGAGCCGACTCTCCTAATATCATATAAATGTTTCTTAATACTGTCATTACTTCCCACTGAGCTTCCAGCATGGTCATATTATCAGCAGGGGTTAACTGCCTGGAGCAGTCAATAATATCTTTCAATTGCACTTGACATGGTTCTTGTGAGAGGAATTTGCTAAGTCAAATGATGTGTAAAGTTCTCATATCATAGACGCTCACAGGTCTCCGAGCTTTGTATGCAGCCGAAACTGCTGACTCTGACAATAGTGATTGTGACCTCAGAGCAGGGAATCCTGGTTCAAGTCCCACTGGCAACTCTTGGTGACCCTTTGTGAGTTATTTTATCAATGTTAAGTCCTTAGGCTTCTTGCAAGCTTGTCTGGGCATAGATCCAATCTGTGTATGAACTACAACTTTGACCTGAGGCTTGTCAAGAAAAACTGCAATGGGATCTATGATTACCCCAGGACATGTGAACTCGCTCATCACCTTAAAACTGCAAACACAAACGTAGAATATGTTAAAATTGCAAAAAAAAAGAAGCAAAAACAATGAGACAAAAAGTGACGATGATCTCTGTACAGCGCTGCGGGATAGGATGGAGCTATATAAATGATGAATGATTGCGTAGAACCGCCCCATTTCTAAGAAGAAGAATGTGTTATTGTGGTTTTCCTGATAGTTAAAGGCTTTTACATCAGGTGACTGATACTTCTTGAACTTATACACAGTACAAGTCTATGGGAGGTAGAGCATCCAATTCTTCCATTCCACTTCTAAAGAAACCTCAAAGAAGAGGTGACCATACACTCTGCAGCATTTTGTAGTTGATGACTGGTCCATCTTATTTTTGAAATTAGCCAAATTGGCAAAAACCCATAGGAATTTAAGCAACCAAATTCTACGGTCTACCATACACTTTTGCACCTGTTTTCTGGTCCTGCCCTCAACCCACCCAAGCGCAATGCGAACTAAAGAAATTATAAATTCTTGTTGCAAATACAGATCAGTGTAAAATGTATAACTTTTCAAGCCCTGTACTTTATTCCTAAAACCCCTGAATATGGAGAAATCAATAACGCAGATGATACAGCTGTAAATTTTGTTATATACGTTATAAAATAAATCTGCTCCTGTGTCCTTCTTTTTCCCTTGCCTTTCCTCCTTATTTAAGAAGTTTGTGTAAATCCGCTTTCTGTCCTGTTTTCCAACTCCGAGATGAAGAAAACAAGTAATTTGACTAATGACTTAACTCTTTACAGACAGTCACTGAATGCTGCAATCTCCACAGAATGCTGAATCATCATGGAAACTATTCTCTTGCTGTGGAAAGTTAATCTTAGCCTCTTTTGCTAATCCCTATCTGATATTTATAGACTTAAAATACACTGCTCACTACAGTAGAAAGAAGGAGCAGAAAAAAAGTTACAAAGAAACTGCTTTACTTAAAGAAGAACATTATAACATTTGCTCTATTCATTTCTGAAAATAAATTAATAGAATGCTTTTAAAGTTTAGTTATGATTTAACATTCTGTCTATTTCAGCCACCAAACGATGGAGTAGAAGAGATTATTGCAGACTCTTACTAATTTAAGTGGTTGTGTTGTTATTTTAAAGGTATTACCAATTTTCACTTGGCAAAACATAGATAACAAGATAGCAAAACATGTAACATTTGGGCCAAGGACACCAAGATTGGGGAGGGAAGGGGGTAGTGCCAGAATGACACTATTTACTATTGACATTAAGATGTTTAAAAAAATGTCAAAGTAAAACAACCTCATGTATTAAGTGGTTTTACCTTAAGCATGCTTACACACTGGCTGGAGACCCCTAAACTATTTAACTGTTATTGGCTTAATTTTCATGAGATATGACTTTTAAAAGTATGCAAAAGAGCCTCAGGGGCTTTTGTGTATGTCACAGAAGTCCCTTCTGGTTATAATCGGTGTCTGTGGTGCTGAGGAGCTTCTGTGATATACACATGAGACTTTTTCATGAAAAATAAGCCATTAATAGGTAAATGAAGAACAGATCCGGTTTCAGGGGGCACACAGCAGTGTGTAAGTATGCTTGGGTTAAATCCACTAAATCCATGTGCTTTATTTCCGTTAAGGTGGCTTGACAACCCCTTTAACATTATGCAAGGAGCTCTGAAGCAGCTCAGAAACATAGAGGCCTATCTCATTTAGAAGAATTTGAAGATGTATTAAAGAGTACGGCAAATGCACAGGAAACAGCCATTGATTCCACTTACTACTATAATGGTAACAATACTTAGTTTAGAACGTGTCTGCTGATAAAAAAGTCATACAAGACTATCTCGTATGTAATAGATCATATTATGCCAAAGAAACCAAGGTTACCCTCACATACATACATCTATAATCCTATACACCTAAAATAAGAGGGAATAAAGAACACCACAACTGTGATACAGAATAAATGAATAATCTTTACTGTGCTAATAGCTTATTAAAACGTATATAAAAGAGCATCTCAGAAGAGATGTAAAATGAAACAGCACAGGTGATCAGTCCACAGGGAACAATTGATTTAATAAACAAAGTATCACAATGTTATTCAGAAAATCTCTAAAGTGCATCGTGTATATAAACACCTACTTGCAAACATCTACACAGTTTACTTAAATTATGTAACAAAGTATAACATCATAAAATCGTTAATGGTAAGTTTGTTGCAAAAGGGCAACCCTGTGGAACATCCTACCTGGTGTTACAAGCCCCCAACACGCGTTTCAAGAGTCACCTCTACTGCGGAAGATAAGTTCATCCGAGTCACCAACCTCAGAAGTCACAGATTAACACCAGCTCAGATTAGAGATCAGGTCATTGCCACACAGAGGCCTAGCAGACACATCTCTACAGCAACTGTTAAGAGGAGTGTGCAGCAGCCTTCATGGTAAAATAGGTGCTAGGAAACCACTGCTAAGGACAGGCAATAAGCACAAGAAACGTGTTTGAGCTAAAGAAAACAAAGAATGGACATTAGAACAGTGAAAAATCTGTGCTTTGGTCTGAGGAGTCCAAATTTGAGATCTTTGGTTCCAAACACTGTGTCTTTGGGTGACACAGAAAAGGTGAATGAATGGACTCTACATGCCTGGTTCCTACCGTGAAGCATGAAGGAGGGGGTGTGATGTGGGGGAGCTTTCCAGGTGACAGTGTTGGGGATTTATTCAAAATTGAAGGCATACTGAACCAGCATGGTGACCACAGCGTCTTGCAATGTCATGCTATTCCATCTAGTTTGTGTTTAGTTGTACCATCATTTACTTTTCAACAAAACAATTACCCCAAACACACCTCCAGGCTGTGTAAGGGCTATTTGACCAAAAAGGTCTGACAATACGTCAGATGACCTGGCCTCCACAGTCACCAGACCTGAACCCAATCATGATGGTTTGGGGTGAGCTAGACCGCAGAGTGAAGGCAAAGGGACCAACAAGTGCTCTAGGAACTCCTATAAGACTGTTGGAAGGCCATTTCAGGTGACTACCTCTTGAATATAAGACATATTTTCAGTTGTTTCACACTTTTCTGTTAAGTATATCATTCCACATGTATTAATTAATAGTTTTGATGCCTTCAGTGTGAATCTACAATTTTTATAGTCATGAAAATACAGAAAACTCTTTGAATGAGAAGATGTGCCAACTTTTGGCCTGGTCTGTCTAGTCGGGTTATCCGAGTTTTTGGGGATCACGTCGGGGATAGTGTCGCACTCGATTGTTTTGTGACGAAATCACGCTGGCTTTCACGTGACACAAATCGGGGGGGGCGGGCCGTCGGACGATCCAACGGATTCGTTCTACGCATGGGATTTAACAAGTCAAATTGTGTCACAAAACATGCACTCACATACACCGGGAAGAAGGTGGTGAACTCCAGCGGACCTGAGCGGGGAAGCGACACATGCAGGATATCGGGCGCATGATCTTGGTGAATCGCAGCAGACTTCATCCTCTTCGGACAACTCACCTCGGGGATCACGTAGGGCCCGGGTAAGTAAATGTGCCCTACTATCTAACAAGCAGCTATTATACAAGGTCATATAGTACCCCTTCAGATTAAGCCGGCCTTACACCAAAGGCTGATCTTAAATTGATGTATAGACCTATTAAAACCTTCTTTATTTATTTTTATTATATGCTTATATTACTGAGATAAAAAACTTAATAAAAAAGCCCCTTTAACTGGATAAACTATAGGCATTTTAATGAAATGTACAACATCAAAACCTTCTGATACATTATTATGTCTGACCAGGAATTTATAGTCAATATGTTTAAGAACTTTCCAGAAAAAAAAAAGCTTCATAAAACCAATGTGGTCTCTACTGTGATAATATTGATTGGAAAGTGAGTTACTTGTTCAGCTCAAAGATGACAGATGAGCTTCTAAAATGGCCAATTATCTGGGAAAATATATACCTGTTCATTAAAGGCGTGCTTAAAAATGGAATGAGCCATCCGTCTCCAGCGCATCACATTCTCCATTTTACAGAGCTAATACTGGGAGACGTAATTACATCCACCGCTGATACAGTGCTTAATCAAATATTGCAAATAAAAAAAAATTCTGACCCTGCGGTATTAATATGAAATATGACATCCTGCTGAAATGTAATATTGGGTGGTGCAGATAACACGGTCACCCATTTATACTAACGTCTCATTTAAAATATAGGAAAATTGTAAGCTACGGGAATTAGGACTTTTACTCATGAATGTGTCAATGAGCATGTGGGAGCCGCGAAGTAGCCCCCTGTTTGCTCCGTGACATCAGTACACACATTAGTTCCATTAAATTCCACTATTCTGGCATCTCACAGAACAAAAGGTCTGATACCAAATCCAGTGACATCAACAAAACTTAAAGGTGTTTTTCAAGAATCGTAGAAAACCACCATGGGGCTGGGGAGTGTAATGAGCAGAAAGTAGGTTCCTTACTAAACTCTGCACCCAGTTAGCTTCCTGTGGTTGGCTGGAGTGGGCCTGACTTGCTCTCCCATTCCACCTTCAAGCTTGTAATGTCTTTAAGTGTGGGTCACCTCCTTAAAGAGGTTTTCCCTCAAAATGCTTAGCAATCTCCGTCAGTGCTATAGAGATGAATGGAGCAGATGGACACACGCGTCCATCTGCTCCACTCATCTCGGAGAACTAATGAGGGGTCCAACTGACGTACCCCCCGTTCTTGTGATATATGGGGGTCTCATCACTGCGACCCCCACTGATCAATGAGTTAGGCCCTATCCTATTGCCTTCTCCAATTACTTTCTAGATAAACATCTAAGCAAATCTCCACACTTGTTGAAGTTCATTTCAAAATAGTGGGGGTCATTTACTAAGGGCCCGATTCGTGTTTTCCCGACGGGTTACCCGAATATTTCCAATTTGCGCTGATTTCCCCCGGGATTTTGGCGAACACGATTGGATTGTGGTGCATCAGCGCCGGCATGCATGCGACAGAAATGGGGGGTGTGGCCGAATGAAAACCCGACGGATTCGGAAAAAACGCCGCATTTTTTAAAAAAAGGGTCGCGGAGCTTGCACTTACCTTCACACAGCCCGGCTCGGTGTGTTCCAGTGCGTTCCGGAGTTCTGTATTTTGGATTCTTTGCCTGTCTTACCATCTGTTTGTTTGCTTGATTTTTTATTTCATTGCCCTCTTGGCTATGAGCTGTATTTGTAGATTATTCTTCGGTGTTAGTCCTGTTTCTGTCTGTATGTTTTTCCTTTGGCCCATTAAGGGAATGTCGACTAGTTGTCACAAAGCACTTAGAGTAGGATGTGTAAAAAGGTATGGACAGCTGAGGGAATAGCTTTAGAGCTTACTGTCCATGTCTGTCCTACTGTTCCATCCAGTCTCTTTAATTTATCTAGTGTACACATAGACCTCCCACAAAAAAAAGAAAAAAGACAACCCTCCTGGCTAGTAATATACACAAAACAAATGGCCAGCGGGACAGAAGCAGTCAAATGACCATTACCATTTTGTACTTGGTGACACGTTGTCTTTAAAAAAAAAATCTCTGCTGAACAAATTCATCTTTCTCCAGTTGTGACCTATGAGTGACATTTTCCAAAATTATTCGACTGTATAGATTTTAAAATCAAACAATTGATGCAGATGATATAACGTGGTAAATTCTTTATACCCGTATTATTGCTTTTCATTATTGAAACAGGCGACAATCCCCCGTCCTTGGCTACCTGCATAGATTACCGACAAAAATGACAAATCCCACTGGGATGATTAGGTTAAGTTGTTGTAGGACGCAATGTAATTCATCCCTTTTACAAGAAAAATGAGCTTTGTCAGGATAAAAACTTAAGGGTCTGGTGAACACCTAATAAGCCACTTACAAAAATACTTGAAAACTGAGCAATGTCAACCTGCAAGGTCAAGCTCGTAGTCTAAAGGATGAAGCATTAGGAAGGATGACAATGAAACCGGCAAGTGGAGTGTAAATGAGCAGGTAACGTTTCATTGTCTCCTCATTTCAAGGTATTAAACAATAGAACATTTCCTTTAAGTGGAAAGGGCTACACATTCCAAACGGAGATTTGGAGAAAAATTTAAAAAATACATTTCCAGTTAGATGATATGAGTCCACAGGGAAACCATTTTATTGGAATTTAAATGCAACTTAACGGCTAGATGATGAATATTTCAAGAACGAACCAAACATGACTCAAAGTCACATTTAAATACTGCTGTCAGTTTGGTTAACCCCTTCCTGATATTTCCGTTTTCCTCTCCACATTTCAAAAGACATAACCTTTTTTTTATTTTAATGTTCACTTAGCCATATTAGAGCTTTTTTATTGTTGGAAAATCTGTACATTAAATGGCTCCATCATTTTGTATTGACAAACTGCAAAAAAAATTGAAAAATTGTGGAAAAATGCATGAATTCAAGAAAGTTTGTAATATTTCTCACAAAGTACGTCATTTTCAAGTTACTTTGGCTCCCTAATAAATTGCCTTTTACTCTGAAATCTCTGGATCTCACTAACAAATCACATAATATAGAAATCTGTGGAAAGGAGAGGGGAGCAGGTGAGTACAGTTTACGCCCAACAGCTCAGGGAGGATTGAACGTTCCAGATAGAGATACCAAGTCATATTGGTATCATCATTAGACTTTTTGGTCATCTTTTATTACATTGTTGAAGGGACAAGGTAACCGTAAAATAAAAAAATAAAAAGTAAATTTGGGCAATTTTTTTTTTATTACTGCAAGTTGGATTAATACTGCAACTCCACCAAACTAACAGTCTCCTGAGCTCTCTGAGCCTTAAATATGCATAGAGAGCAAAACAATTGGTATCTAAGAATGGTCAATTGTAGGAGCACATGACATGGCTGGTGTCAGGCACCAGGGTTAGTGGACCCACTGGACCACTGCGGACGATGCATTAAGCCAACTGCTGGGAGCTGAGTTTAAGTGGCATCCGGTTTTCACCAGAACCCAATGCAAAAGGGGTTGGGCTTGCTGCAATGTGGTACCACCAGGTCACTCCACAGGCATGACTTTTTACATGGTGGCGGCCAAGACATGCAGAATCGTGAGACAGAGACAGAGTTGTGGACAGGTAGGAGGTCAGGACAGGCAGCACAGGATCGAAGTCAGGAACGGAATCGAGGTCACAACAGGAAATCACAATGAACGAACAGGACATAGGGAACAAACTTTCTCTTAGGCACAAGGCACGAAGATCCGGCAGAGGACACATGAAGGGGCTGGCTATTTAACAGAATTGGCAGCCGGCCAGCCCAAATTAGTGGTACACTGGCCCTTTAAATTTTACAAAGCCGGCGCGCCCGCCCTAGGAGGTGGAGATGTGCCCGCCGTGCCGCTGGAGACGCCACTGGAACCCGGAGAGGTAAGTGAGGCAGAAGAGCTCACAGGTGGGTCTGTGATCCAAGACATGGGTCGCAAGGGCACCCTTGACAGATGATGAGACCACCAGAAATTAAGTTTATACCATTGTACCCGCTGTGGTACTATTTAGGAGAAGTTTTTTTCTTTCAAAACTAAATACTACTGTTAATTTGTCTTGTTTAATGATTTTAAGTTAATTATGCTATTATTATGTATGTAGTGTATTTTGTGTTATTTTTAGGTTATTCAATCTTTATATTAATATTTACATAATATTTTGCCTTCTTTGATTATTTGATATATGTCCTGCAACTAGTTTCTTAAAAACTCAAACTACTTCTTTTTTTCAAAAAGTTTCTTCTGAGGAGTGGTCTTCTGATTATCACATGGTCTAAATAAAGACCTGGTCTTCTAAAATGATAAGTTTTCATTCTTGTATATACCTACTGTATTATATGACAATATTATTTATGAACTATAGTACACTTGTACTATCACACTTGCAAAGTGTTCCAATAATATACAATCCCAATAAACAAAACTATATAAATATTGAAGCGGGTCTAAATTTTACCCAAAATGATGTCCATAATGGTATTATGCTCTATGTACAGTTACCTTTTATAAATAGTGTATGCAGACCAGGACTCAGCTGCCTTGCCACTTAGTGTAGAAAGATTGTCCCAATCTCTCAGTCCATTGGCTTCTAAAGCCATCAAAACCATATTCTTCCCCACAATAATCTGCAGTGAGAAGAACATCAGTGGCCTAATGTGGTGGAACATATCGCCAGTATTTGCTCTATGTGTGGCTCATTCAGCTGTAAGATTTGCATAGATTAAACCGTTCTCCTATGAAAATTAGCAACAAGTGAAAAATACATATAGATTAAAGTAATGATGTCCTTGGCCTACAATACGCATCCATCATATTAATTACCGTGCAATGGAACTCAATGAGTAATTTGTCTCGACAAAATATGCGCTCAATTTAGCGTGGAATGGAACCAATACAACGATAACAACGGCGACAAAACCAGCAACTGTACAACATAAGTCTTCTAAGTAATGTTATGCCAAAAAATAAGTAAAGGAGCTTTCCACAGCTCTGAAAAAAAGAAACGCTTTACTGATGGAATTCATTGTACACAGAAGAAGTTCGTCTTATAATAGCTCTCAACAGGGGGCCGCAGATAGCGTGGAATTGAGAGAAACTGTGTTGTTACACAATGCTAAGTATTATGATCAGACAGGGTATTCAGTTATACAGAGTAATATGTTTGGGCACAGCTAAAACTAGACAGGTCTCTTAAAGGAAACCTACCACTGCTGATGGTAGGTGTTAGATGTAAACACCGGGCACCAGCTCAGGGTGAGCTGGTGCCGGAGCTTACCTTTGCTAGTGTTTTAAACCGCTGTATCACGGTTTAAACACATTTCATCAAAATGTGTTTAAACCGCTATATAGCGGTTTAAAACACGAGCAAAGGTAAGCTCCGGCACCAGCTCACCCTGAGCTGGTGCCCGGTGTTTACATCTAATACCTACCATCAGCAGTGGTAGGTTTCCTTTAAAGAAAAAGTGACAAAAAATAAAGCTGAGTCTATTGTGTAAGTTCGCTATCACATGTGCCAGTTTTCCAGCATAAAAAGCCAAAAATCTTGGAACAAGCCACATTTGTGCAAAGCATTGTTGTCAATGCTCTTAATAAGTCCAACCAGGTTGTTTGCTGTCTTTTGGCTCTGCGCTATGAGTAGGTGTAGGGTGTAGACATCTCACTGGAGAAGTGCTCGAGGGGGTGTACATCTCACCTAGGTTGCTACGTAGTGTGAGATGGTAAGTCCAGGATTGACCTGTTGCTCAGCAGTATTATGCTGCTGAGTTGTTGTTTAATCTTGCCGGGCCTGGATTTACAGGGAGTGGCAGGTAGGTTTGGTAGTGGGACTTGCCACTCCCTCCCCTCGATCCAGTTCGGGTTTTGGACCAGGTGAGCTCTGCTCCTAATCAGCCTGTGAAGGTAAAAGCTTTCCAAAGCTTACAGGTCGGGGCTCTCAGCCAGGAAACAGCCTATGTGGGTTTGGAGGAAGTTGCGAACGCAGCCACTGTGGGAGCTAAAACTCACCCTGCGATATCCAGGCTAAAGACGCTGTGTTTGTGAGTGTCAGATAGGTGAGACAACCTGTTAGTAAGCGCCCCGACGGGTAGGTCTTTTGTTTGAATTTTTAAAAGCACGGTGTTGCTGTATTTATGTTTGCTGGACTGTTTATGCTAAAAATAAACGCCAAGTTTATCTTTTATACATCTACGTCTGCTGTGAACTGTGTCCTAACACACCATCCCCCGGGAAGATCCTTACAATTGGTGCTGCGGAGCGGGCAAAACGGTTGCTAGGGGCAACGGTGTGTATCAACTTGGCTACAGCTGCTTATGTCCTGGGTGAAGACTGCTACTTCACTCCAAAAACAGACAAGCGCCATGGAGGAGATGTGGAAGCAGTTTATGCAAGTGAATTTGCAACAGCAGCAGGCTCAGACAGCGGCTAACCTGCGCCATGAACAAGCAATGGCTCAACAACAAAAACTCATCGAGCTCCTGATAGCTAAGCAAGAGGCGTCTGCAGAGGCTAATCCACAGCCAGCGGTGACAGCCGCTCCAGAGACTTTTTATGTGAGACGGGCTGTGCAGCGAGCGCTGCAAAAGATGACTGCTGAGGACGATGTTGAGGCCTACCTAACTGTCTTTGAGCGTGTGGCTGAGCGAGAGAAGTTACCAGCTGCTGAGTGGGCAGAGGTCATTGCGCCCTATTTAACAGGTGAACCTCAAAAGGCCTACTATGACCTCAGTGAGCAGGAGGTCAAGGACTATACTCGGCTAAAAGCAGAGATACTTGCCCGACTAGGAGTTACCGCTGCTGTCCGTGCCCGGAGGGTACGCAACTGGAACTACAGTCTGGACAAATCTGCGAGGTCCCAGATGTATGACCTGATCCATTTGGCAAGAAAGTGGCTGGAGCCAGACACCTCTACTCCTGCACAGATCCTAGAGAGGGTCGTGATGGATCGCTACCTCCGAGCACTGCCTGCTGACCTGCAACGCTGGGTGGGACAAGGTGATCCTAAGAATGCAGACGAACTTGTCAACCTTGTGGAGAGGTTCCAAGCGACTGAGGACTACCTCCGTGATGTTCCTGCAGCTTCTTCACCTCCCCGGAGTGCCAGGTCTGTGCCGTCAGCTGGTAAGAGACTTCCATCGATTGGGGGAGTGTGGAGGGGTGCTGATCGAGGGAAAAGGGCTCAAGAGGTATCTCAGGGGCAAAAGACTGGCGATGGTCCCGGGTGGCCAAGTGGCCCTAAAAAGGACTCCCTGCCAGGGAGACCAGGCCCTATCAAGTGCTGGAGATGCCATGAGGTGGGACACGTGTCTGCCCATTGCCCCCTTACCTCTGAGCCAATGGAGTGTGACGCTAGCCGGCGTCAGTCGCTATTTGCGGAACCATCTTGTGTTGCAGTTCCTGGACTAGAGACTGAACCGCAAGTCTGCAACATTACCATTAATGACTTCCCTGTTAAGGCGTTGCTGGACTCAGGAAGCCTTGTAACCTTGGTGCATGCCAGCCTGGTGGCTGGGGACTTTGGGTCAAAAAAACACATGAGTGTGGTTTGCATACATGGTGATACAAAAGTTTACCCTATAGTGCTGGCTAAAGTCGGGACTGAACTAGGCTCCGTACAGTTTGAAGTGGGTGTGGTTAAAAACCTCATGCATAATGTAATATTGGGACGAGACTTTCCGTTGTTCTGGGCTTTATGGGGAAAAAGAAAAACCCCCGAAAGGAGTGAGAATACCCCTAAGGTTGTTGCATTACCCACTGTAAATGATAAAACTGTGCAGGATGAAAGTGATGCTTTTCCTTTACAGGTCCTGGCTGGAGAGGAGGAGGAAGCTCCTCCCACTGAGCAAAATATACCAGACTTAGAGGTGTCTAGGGTTAATTTTGGGACTGCACAAATGCAGGACCCCACTCTTAAAAATGCGAGAGAGCAGGTTACTGTTTTGAATGGGGTACCTCAGGAACCAGATGCTGAGAATAAATTTCCACATTTTTCCGTGACTAATGATTTCTTCTATAGAGTCACTAAAATTAATGATGAAATTGTGGAACAGCTTCTGGTCCCTAAGCCGTACCGGCGTCAGGTGCTTGACATGGCACATAACCATGTTCTTGGGGGACACTTGGGGACTGAAAAAACGCGGGAGAGAGTCCTCCAGAGGTTTTATTGGCCTGCAATTTATGATGACATTAAAAAATACTGCGAGTCATGCCCCACATGTCAGCTTAGCGCCCCAGTGTCCCATTTTCGTAGTCCTTTGGTGTCGCTCCCCATTATAGAGGTGCCTTTTGAGCGTATTGCCATGGATTTAGTGGGTCCCATTGTAAAATCGGCTAGAGGACACCAGTACATTTTGGTTGTCTTAGACTATGCGACCCGCTATCCTGAGGCTGTGCCCTTAAGAAACACTGCATCTAAAACAATTGCCCGGGAGATGTTTTATATGTTCTCTAGGACTGGGATTCCCAAAGAAATCCTGACTGACCAAGGTACGCCCTTTATGTCTAAGGTGATGAAGGAGCTATGTAAGCTATTTAAAATCACACCTATACGCACCTCTGTATATCACCCCCAGACAGACGGATTGGTGGAGAGGTTTAATAAAACCCTCAAACATATGTTGAAGAAAGTGGTAGAAAAAGATGGTCGTGATTGGGATCACTTGTTACCTTACCTGATGTTTGCTGTGAGGGAAGTTCCCCAAGCGTCCACAGGGTTCTCTCCCTTTGAGTTGGTCTATGGTCGTCACCCTAGGGGTCTATTAGATATTGCAAAGGAGACATGGGAGAGTGAGTCCACCCCATACAAAAGTGTTATCGAGCATGTAGCACAAATGCAGGACCGTATAGCCACTGTAATGCCCCTAGTAAGGGAACACCTCCAGAGGGCGCAAGAGAGCCAAAGTAGAATTTACAACCGTTCTGCGAGAATCAGGACATTTAACCCAGGTGACAGGGTTCTCATACTAGTTCCCACTATAGAGAGTAAATTCCTAGCGAAGTGGCAAGGTCCCTATGAAATTGTTGAAAAGGTCAGTGAGGTAAACTATAAGGTGCACCAACCAGGTAGAAGGAAGCCTTTCCAAGTTTATCACATAAACTTGATCAAACCCTGGAAAGACAGGGAATCCTTGGTGGCAACAAATCCTGGTAATAATTTGTCACAACCAATCCCTTCGGTCAAGGTTGGTGATACCCTATCAGGGTCACAGAAACAGGAGGCTAAGGAGTTTTTGCAGAAAAACAAAGACAAGTTTTCTGACCTTCCAGGGCGTACACACCTCATCCGTCATCACATTGAAACTGGGCCTAGAAGCAGAGTAAATCTCAAGCCCTATAGGATACCAGAAGCACGCAGAGAGGCAGTGTCTGCTGAGGTGAAACGTATGCTTGACCTAGGAGTGATTGAAGTTTCACAGAGTGAATGGTCCAGTCCGATTGTGCTAATCCCAAAGCCCAATGGAACTTGGAGGTTCTGTAACGATTTCAGAAGGTTGAATGAGATCTCCAAGTTCGATGCTTATCCTATGCCCAGGGTAGATGAGCTGATTGAAAAGATGGGTAATGCCAGGTACATAACCACCCTCGATCTCACAAAGGGCTACTGGCAGATTCCCCTTACTGATGAGGCTAAAGAGAAAACTGCATTCTCCACCCCTGAGGGGTTATTCCAGTATGTAGTGATGCCATTCGGGTTACATGGAGCACCTGCGACTTTTCAGAGGTTGATGGACTTGATTCTGCGTCCACATCGTGATTATTCAGCTGCCTACCTCGATGATGTGGTCATTTTTAGTCCCGATTGGGAAAGTCACCTCTGTAAGGTACAGGTTGTGTTGAATGCCATAAGTGATGCAGGGTTGACCATAAATGCCGAGAAATGTGCACTAGCCCTAGAAGAGGCCAAGTACCTGGGTTACATTATTGGGAGGGGTTTGATTAAGCCACAGTTAAATAAAATTGAGGCAATACAGAATTGGCCTAGACCCCTGTCAAAGAAACAGGTCAGAGCTTTCCTGGGTATTACGGGCTATTACCGTAGGTTTGTGCCGAACTTTGCCTCAGTTGCAGCCCCGCTAACTGACTTGACAAAGGGCGGAAAGTCAGCAATGGTGACGTGGACTCCAGAGGCCGAGAAGGCTTTCCAAAGCCTTAAGTCTTCTCTGTGCCAACAACCTGTGCTAGTTACCCCCGATTTCAGGCGAGAATTTCTGGTCCAGACAGATGCCTCTAACACAGGGTTAGGTGCAGTTCTCTCACAGGTGGTGAATGGTGAGGAGCATCCGGTGATGTACTTGAGTAGGAAGTTAACCCCGGCCGAGAAGAATTATGCTATTGTGGAGCGTGAATGTCTGGCAGTGAAGTGGGCCCTAGAATCCCTGAAGTATTACTTGCTAGGCAGGAAATTCAAGTTAGTGACAGACCATGCCCCCCTAACATGGATGAAACTAAACAAGGAGAAAAATGCAAGGGTGACTAGATGGTTTCTGTCCCTACAAAATTTCAATTTCACTGTGGAACACAGACCAGGGAAATTACAGGCGAATGCTGATGCACTGTCAAGGGTACATTGTCTGTGGGGACAAAATGCTCAGCCCTCCGGTCTGAAAAAGAGGGAGGGGATATGTAGACATCTCACTGGAGAAGTGCTCGAGGGGGTGTACATCTCACCTAGGTTGCTACGTAGTGTGAGATGGTAAGTCCAGGATTGACCTGTTGCTCAGCAGTATTATGCTGCTGAGTTGTTGTTTAATCTTGCCGGGCCTGGATTTACAGGGAGTGGCAGGTAGGTTTGGTAGTGGGACTTGCCACTCCCTCCCCTCGATCCAGTTCGGGTTTTGGACCAGGTGAGCTCTGCTCCTAATCAGCCTGTGAAGGTAAAAGCTTTCCAAAGCTTACAGGTCGGGGCTCTCAGCCAGGAAACAGCCTATGTGGGTTTGGAGGAAGTTGCGAACGCAGCCACTGTGGGAGCTAAAACTCACCCTGCGATATCCAGGCTAAAGACGCTGTGTTTGTGAGTGTCAGATAGGTGAGACAACCTGTTAGTAAGCGCCCCGATGGGTAGGTCTTTTGTTTGAATTTTTAAAAGCACGGTGTTGCTGTATTTATGTTTGCTGGACTGTTTATGCTAAAAATAAACGCCAAGTTTATCTTTTATACATCTACGTCTGCTGTGAACTGTGTCCTAACACACCATCCCCCGGGAAGATCCTTACAAGGGTTATGCAAATTTTTGACAATAGTTAAGGCATTTCCATTGGGCAGATGAAAGCCACATCGCCTCTTGATCAACACTTACCCCTTTTGCTTCACATTCTAAAGATGGCAAATCCAAGTCCAGAAAACAACCCAAAAAACAATACAAAATTCCCTATTTCAGGTACAAACTATTAGTCTGGTCAAAGACCTTATAATTCATATTTTCTGAAACATCCTTACTCCTCAAGATCCTCAAGATCAAGGGCCAATCATCCTACGGCCAATGATCCTCCAATGAGTAACTACATTTATCAAGGCTTTTAGTCACTTGGCAACTGTTATGATAAAGGGTTTGGCCTTCCAAAACATGCCGAGCAAAAAGTTCACCAAATGTGGCAGCATTTTCTGGCATAAAAGTAAAAACATAATTTTTCAAAGTATTACTACACAGTCAGAAGCATGATGAGTAAGACATGAGGGCAATGTTGTGGAAAGAGGAGCAGATGTGGACAGATGTGGACAGAGGGGCCATAGAGGTCTACTGAGGCAGCTGAAGACAGCAGACTGGATGGGGTTAGGTCAGTTCAGAGCCCACCATCCACAGAACAGATTGCTGGAATCCTCACGGAACCAGTACATTAGCTACAAGACTAGGATTTAATCACTTATATCTCCAAACCTATGTGTTTCTGATTTACTGGAAGGCATTTGCCACATACATTTTCCACAATGGGATAGGGAAAGCATTGCATCTTTTGTCAATCCTCAACATCAAGCATGACTTTCAAGAAGCCTAATGACATGATGTAGGATTAAAGCCAAACCAGTATATCGATACCAAAATGAACAGATTCTCAACTCTAGACACACTGGGGCACATTTACTTACCCGGTCCAGTCGCGATCCAGCGGCGCGTTCTCTGCTCTGCATTCGGGTCCGGCCGGGATTTATGAATGTAGTTCTTCCGCCGTCCACCAGGTGGCGCTGCTGCGCTGAAAGTCATCTCATCGCGCCGGAATTCACCACCTCGGACCAAGTGAAGGTAAGCGCTCCCCAAGCGACACTTTTTCGGTTTTTAAATGCGGCGGTTTTTCCGAATACGTCGGGTTTTCGTTCGGCCACGCCCCCCGATTTCCGTCGCGCGCATGCCGGCGCCGATGCGCCACAATCCGATCGCGTGCGCCACAATCCCGGGGCAATTCAGGTACAATCGGCGCAAATCGGAAATATTCGCGTAACACGTCGGGAAAACGCGAATCGGGCCTTTAGTAAATGACCCCCACTGTTTCGATGCCATTGCATCTTGTCAGTACAGTGTAGGGAACTGGTTTAGCTGAGTGACAGGCCCCCAGGGTCAGGAAGAGTTCTCCTTACAGAGACTTTGTCAATTAAGCTTGCCTTGCAGAAGTGTGGAGATCTTACAGCCATTGATGCTCTCCTGGGAAAATCTGTGAAATATGCAAATACATTTTCCAGTTTGGGATAAGGAAAGCTTTGCCTCTTTTGCCTTTCCTCAAAATCTTTTAAGAAGTCTATTTCATTCTGGAATAGATATACTGGTTTGGCTTAAATCCCTCATCATGTCATTAGGCATCTTGAAAGTTGTGCTTAATGGGTAAAGGCTGCCTTACTGGGTAGCCAAAAGAGGCAATCTTTTCCTTCTCCCAAACTGGAAAATATATTTGCATATTACCCAGAATATCACTTGTGGCGTTAATTGGCAAAGTCTCCGGAAGGAGAGCTCTTACTTCCTGACCCTGGAAGACATTAGTCATGAGCTGCATGTGGCCTTTAAAGCCTGTTCAAACAACATACTGATCACCTTAAAATATTGAGGTCCAGAAAGACCATGCTGAACATATTGTTAGTGCTCCTCTGGTTTATGGTTCATTGATGCTGAGCTTTGTTTTAAAAACCCAAATGGCTCCAAAACACGTTTGCTACAGAAAATTAAAAATGTCTGGTTGTGTTTCATGTTCCTGTATTTCCCTCTAAAATGTTATAGGTAAAACGGGCCATAAAAAACCAACAGATAATTTTTCTCTTCTATGAGCCCCTGTAGCATATTTCCTATCAAAAAGCAGAGAGCATAGATAATGAACAGAGAAACCTGCGAGTAATTTCATACTGCAGGGTATAAATAGCTGCGATAATTGTAACACGTCATGTGGAAATATTGCATTTCAGGGCCATGTAAACCTTGTTTAAACACCAAGCATTTTAGTAATTGAACAATGGATTTTTAAAGTTTTTTTTCCCATGTCTTCTATGCTTCTCTATGACTATACTAGTCTAATGCGATTTCATATGGAAATACAACCCGATTGATGGATTAGACCCCAATGGCTAACAGCTGTGGAGAACATGTGTATTATCTTCTCATATGATTCACAGGAGCAAATGAGCTGAGATTTTTAAGGTTTTCAGACAATTTCAGACATTTTGGCCAACTGTACGAAATGTATGAGGGTCTCCTGATTCTCCCTCAACTAGTTTCTGCATTTGTAACCCATTACATTACAGCTCAGCTACATTCACTTCAGTAGAATTGCACGATACTGGAGACAACCTACAAACAGTTGTGGCAGAGTTTCTAAAGAGCAGCCTTTGTGGGTAATAATAATAATAATTTATTTATAAAGCACCACAGATCGGGTAGCACTGCACACAGCTTGCCAAATTGGTCCCTGCCCCCATTGGGCTCACAATCTAATCACCCTACCAATATGTTTTGGAGTGTGAGAGGAAATAGGAGTACCCGGAGGAAACCCACGGAAACACAGAGAGAACATACAAACTCTTTGCAGATGTTGACCTAGGGACTTGAACCCAGGACCCCAGCGCTGCAAGGCTGTTACTGAAAACCCCATTTGGAAAGCAACATGGATACAGCTTAACCTTCTCATAAGTGCTACCAAGTAACCAGACCCAAGCAGGACCACAGCCTTGATTGACTTTCCTGGAATAATCAGGGCTTCAGAGTCCACCAGAGTGAGACGTCTATGTAACGTTCCAGGGACAATGTGAGTCACGGATCTAGAATTTCCCTTACTCTGATACTCATCTGTCGGCTCAGGAAACACCTGTAGAGAACACCCAGGACAGGTTGTGAGTGTCACTGCCAGTGATGATAAGAGGCTGAAGTGGCAGATTCTCAGTCTAACCCTTGACTTTTCTAAATGTCACTGAGTGAACTTATACTTAATGCGATTATTTTAAGCAATGGAAATTTCCTCTTTTGAAATGAAGTAAATGCTGAATATATATTCAAGTTTAATGTAATGATATTCAATGTAAATATACAAATAAATAATATCTTTAAAGGGAACCTACCACCACGATTCTATAGGGTAGAATAGGTAGGGTAGAACGGGTGGTAGGTGGATGTATAGGACGTGAGCATAGCCCTTTTTAGAGTTAATCCTCACGTCCCCACTATCTTTTTAAAACTTTAATATCCTAATATATAAATTTTCTTAAGCGGCTACTGGGGCGTGGAGTAGCCGGACATGAGGCTACATGTCGCTGCTACTCCACGCCCCAGTAGCCTCTTTTCTCCTCCAACCTTGACATCTTCGGCCCTCTTCCAGGAAGTACCAGATGAAGCAGCATGAGTATAAAAAATGCAAGTGAGTTATTATGTTGGTCCACAATATGAATATGGATCCACAATTACAGACTCCAAATTCTATGGCTTTGGAAGGTAAAATGAGAAAATACTGGCTGGCAGCAGTCACCACAAGAGGGATTGTAGGAACTTTCTACTTAGTGTTCTCTACAAAGGCACCTAAAGTAATTTAACAAAGGTATACTCTTGAAGGCAATTCAGCCTTTAACCCCAGGGAACTGCAGTGAGCCGCCCAGCTGCTGCCCTCTAAAAGTCTCAGTTTACTGACAACTTACATTTGAGTATGTAAATACTGTATTTCTGGTCTATAAGGAGCACTTTTTAACAAGAAAAAGTCTGCTTCTTATAATCCAAAGGTCAGGCCAGACCCTAATGACCCCTGTCCTAGATCCTAATGAGTGCTGTCACAGCAGAGTCTCTGCACTGCTCTAACACTCTCCTGGCTGACATGAGTATTACTGTAGGACCTAGAGTGATGTCAGAAGAATGTGACAGACACATGCATCCTGCATTACTACAAAGTCCTGGAAGGGGTATTTTAATCTGGGCATTGACATTTAATGGGATTCATTGGACAGATATATACATTTCTTCAATTTCATGTTAGTGAAAAAAACTTACTTATGTAAAGATAATTTCCCATAAATGTAGCCATGTGGCTTAGAAACAAGATTGTTGTACTTGGATACGACTATCACTGCTGGAGTCATTGCACAAAGAAACAAATAGATTCTGCATATGAAATGGCCCGGGAGCTACTGCATGTCCTACAGCCATCCTGTGGTAATTTACTTACCACTTCACAAATGAACATTTTTTTAATAACATGCAATTCAAGAAATGTATGTATATGGAAAATTAATTAGATTAAAAATGTATACCCAGATGGAAATACCCATTTAAATGGTTTCATGCTGCCAGGAGTTAGGACTAGAGAAGAAGTTGTGGCTAGGAAAGGGGTATGAAGAGCTTTGTGTGTGTATGAATGTAGCAGTGCTGAGTGTGTTCATATAAGTGAATGCACTAAGGAGACCTGAGTGAGTTATTTTAGCAAGAGGTGTGTGAGTAAATGGTAGTAGCAGAGCTGAGTGTGAGTAAATAGGTGTATCAGGGATGTTTGTGAGGGTATGGATATAGCAGGGCTGTTTGTGAGGGTATGATGTAGCAGAGCAGTGTGTGAGTAAATGGGTGTAGCAGAGCTGTTTGTGAGGGTATGGATATAGCAGAGCTGTTTGTGAAAGTATGAATGTAGCAGGGTTGTGTGTGAGTGAATGGATGTAGCAGAGCTGTGTATGCTGTGCTTGTGTGTCAACAACAGAGAATTTTCAGTTAGTATCAAAAATATTATTCTTCTTTTGGTAGGGCTAATTTTGGGATGCGACTTATAGTCCAAAAATACATATTACTTGAGGAAATTCAAGGATAAGGTACTGTATATATACAATTCCATGACCACACAATGATTCGAAGCAATTCCTAATACAGAACCCACTAGTGTTAAAAGTTCTATAGCACATTTGTACTTGAGATTATTTTGTGAAATCATCTCTTTGACATTTTCCTATTAAAAGACACCTTTGCCCTTCTGAATAAATATGATTTTACTCCTTATGCGCGTCCATTACTTGCTATCAGCTGGATGCCACACAGATGCCTTGTCCCTTAATTGCCCGATATTTGCTTATATCCTCAGTTTTGGCTGTCACAATTAGCGGCAATTCAATACAGAGCAGCAGGAGTAGGCAGACGATGCTAATCAGAGCAGCCAGGTCAAGTCACCCACGTATTCAGCACTCATGATAAATGTCCAATATATTGACTTCATGCTCATTAATAGTGCCGACACAGGCCGGGGAGGTTCATGTTTTATTAAGGAACATCTGTTGGATATAACAAAAGGTCTATTTGCAATGGCATCTTACATGCTGGAAATGGTTAAACTATTCAGTTATGTATTGGATATATTTGTTTCAGGAGGATCTTGGTGCCAACCAGTTTGTCTGTCAATAAATCGTTTATAGGTGTCATTGCCCACTTTCTCACCCTCTATAATTACAAGGGGTGTAACTGAAGTAATAGGCATATATAATACAAATTCCTATGCATCAGACAATAACTTCTGTTATAATACCTCCTATGTACAAGAATATAACTACTATAATACTGCCCCCTATGTACAAGAATATAACTACCATAATACTGCTCCTATGTACAAGAATACAACTACTATAATACAGCCCCCTATGTAAAAGAATATAACCACTATAATACTGTCTCCTATGTACAAGAAGACAACTACTATAATACAGCCCCCTATGTAAAAGAACATAACTACTATAATACTGCCCCTATGTACAAGAGTATAACTACTATAATACTGCCCCCTATGTACAAGAATATAACTACTATAATACTGCCCCCTATGTACAAGAATATAACTACTATAATACTGCCCCCTATGTACAAGAATATAACTACTATAATACTGCCCCCTATGTACAAGAATATAACTACTATAATACTGCCCCCTATGTACAAGAATATAACTACTATAATACTGCCCCTATGTACAAGAATATAACTACTATAATACTGCCCCCTATGTACAAGAATATAACTACTATAATACTGCCCCCTATGTACAAGAATACAACTACTATAATACTGCCCCTATGTGCAAAAATATAACTACAATAATACTGCCCCCTATGTACAAGAATATAACTACTATAATACTGCCCCCTATGTACAAGAATACAACTACTATAATACTGCCCCTATGTGCAAGAATATAACTACTATAATACTGCCCCCTTTGTACAAGAATATAACTACTATAATACTGCCCCCTATGTACAAGAATATAACTACTATAATACTTCCCCCTATGTACAAGAATATAACTACTATAATACTTCCCCCTATGTACAAGAATATAACTACTATAATACTGCCCCTATGTACAAAAGTATAACTACTATAATACTGCCCCCTATGTACAAGAATATAATTACTATAATACTGCCTCCTATGTACAAGAATATAACTACTATAATACTGCCCCTATGTACAAGAATATAATTACTATAATACTGCCCCCTATGTACAAGAATATAACTACTATAATACTGCCCCCTATGCACAAGAATATAATTACTAAAATACTGCCCCTATGTACAAGAATATAATTACTATAATACTGCCCCCTATGTACAAGAATATAACTACTATAATACTGCCCCCTAT
This sequence comes from Engystomops pustulosus, assembly GCF_040894005.1. NCBI lineage: Eukaryota > Metazoa > Chordata > Amphibia > Anura > Leptodactylidae > Engystomops > Engystomops pustulosus. Next base: position 62,020,703 of record NC_092416.1, on the reverse strand, counting down.
GCACAAGAATATAATTACTATAATACTGCCCCCTATGTACAAGAATATAACTACTATAATACTGCCCCTATGTACAAGAATATAATTACTATAATACTACTCCTATGTACAAGACTATAACTACTATAATACTGCTCCCTATGTACAAGAATATAACTACTATAATACTGTCCCCTATGTACAAGAATATAATTACTATAATACTGCCCCCTATGTACAAGAATATAACTGCTATAATACTGCCCCCTATGTACAAGAATATAACCTCTATAATACTGATCCCTATGTACAAGAATATAACTACTACAATACTGCCCCCTATGTACAAGAATATAACTACTATAATACTGTCCCCTATGTACAAGAATATAACTACTATAATACTGTCCCCTATGTACAAGAATATAATTACTATAATACTGCCCCCTATGTACAAGAATATAACTGCTATAATACTGCCCCCTATGTACAAGAATATAACCTCTATAATACTGATCCCTATGTACAAGAATATAACTACTACAATACTGCCCCCTATGTACAAGGATATAACTACTATAATACTGCCCCCTATGTACAAGAATATAACTACTATAATGCTGCCCCCTATGTACAAGAATATAACTACTATAATACTGCCCCCTATGTATAAGAACATAACTACTATTATGCCCCATTGAATATTCACCTTGCTATGAGGATTAATGGACTGGGTATCTCGGTAAATTTAGTCCTGGACTCTCTACATGCAGGAATGTGCTTGATTTGTTTCGCAGTAGATTTAAACTAGTAATAAACTCACTGACAGATCTACATGGCCGGGCACCTGTGCAAAGGAAGATTTTGCTGAGTCAGAAAAATTCTGATTTGTGAGTGTTTTTTAGGCCAACCATTTGTTTAGTAAATTAAATCCTTCAGAGCTAAACCCGCCAAGAGAAGAAAAGATCACAGCATCCAAAACATGGGCACAAGTTCAATATTTTGGCCCAAAAAGCTGCCAGCTAAAGTGGAGCGCTGTGCAGTACTGTGAACAAGACATTAATAAAGTGCTGAGTGTCTCGTCCGGTGATACCTCCTGCAGGGTGACCTGTCAGCACCGGCTCTACAGAAAAGGGAGGCAAAAAAACAGAATATGGGTGGAAGAACAGTATTATAAAAGATGAAGAAGAAGCAAATATATGGGTTAATGTATAAAAAATAAATGAACCAAAAAAGTAGGGCAGTAGCCAATAACACCCAGACTGAAAAACATCCAATCAGATTACAACTTTTATGTAAAGAAATGACACATCAGTTTGTAACATTAATGTTTGATTACTTACAGTCCCATATAGGCAAATTATTGAGGGTATGAGGGTAAGCATATCATTTTAGACTGGAAATAGGCAGGTGCAAGAGAGCCTAAAAATCTGCCAGTGTGACCTCACCAGTATACTGATGTACATAGAATTTCATGATACCTATTTGCACAATGTCCTGTAGATGGCGCTGCTATGCCCCTAGATAACCTGATAACTGATACAATGTAATATCACTGATATTGTAACATTTCCTCGCCTTTGGATTGGACTGAATAAATTCCATGTCATATAAAAAAAACTTTGTCCTACGCTGGAGATAAAGAGATAAAAGCTAGAGGCAACCTGTATATTACTTCAGTTTTGGATAATAATATATATATTATATACTGTACATATTGGATTATATAGCCAAACCAGTTCTCTACACTGTACTGATGAGGCCCAACCGGGCCGAAACAACACTGTTTCCAGTTTGGAGTCTGTTCCTTCTGGAATAGATATACTGGTTTGGCTTAATCCCACATGTTATTAGATTTATTGTAGGTCATAATTGGTATTACCTACAAGGTCATTTAACCTACATTTAACACCTTGGAAAATGTATTTGCATACTTCCCAGAATTCCCTATTGGAGTATCTATGGCCTTAAGTCTCCACACGCCTATAAGGTGGCCTTAATTGGCAATAAGGCATAAGGAGAACTCTTACCTTGTAATATAGGAAGTTTTGGCCTTAGCCCGGGGCCCATGGCCTCCTAAAGCACCTACCAAATTTTATACTGAGAAGGACCTTCACTCAAAAATCTCAATGAACATGTACAGAAAAACCATTTCAGGACCATTGAGGGTCCTCCAAAGGTCTTAAAACCTCAGATTGGAAGCAGACAAAAGGGACGCATCCTCCATCTCCCAAGCAGCTTGATTCTAGGGAGTGAATCCGAGACTTGTGAGGGCTATTATAATTCATACAGCGCAGGGACCATGGCAGTCTTAATCCACCCCAGCATGGACAGAGCAGTCCCCGAATTTATGGCAGCATGGAGGCTTAGCGGTTCAAGCCCCATCCAGGTCAACATCTACAAAGAGTTTGTATGTTCTCTCCATGTTTGTGTGAGGCTTTCCTCCCACACTCGAAAACATACTGGTAGGTTGATTACATTGTGAGCCCCATACGGACTGATTTGGCGAGGTCTGTGTAGAGTTGTGAAATCTGTAGGCGCTATATAAATAAAGAATTATTATTTATTATTATCCATACTATACTGTTGATGGTTTCTTTTTAGGAAATACAAGATTTGTGTCCATGAAATGTTCATAAAATACAATTCCATGGTATGGTGGTACACTTCAGCTCGGTCCCAAATAGGCTGGAGGGGGTTTCTAGAGGCAGCAAGTGGCGGTGGCCCTTTAATAAATCTCCCAGCTGTATCTGCGTTTTTTTTTTTTTATAATAATCTTAAAATAATTGCAAGAAGAGTAAAATAATCTCAGCAGCACATACACTAGGAGTGGAGTGACCATGGGATTTCTTTGTGAATAATTTTTAAAAACGCAAGTTATAAATGTAACATCCGTGCCAATACTTCCCTCTATCCGCAGTTGGCAGAATAGGTGGTGTTAATTTGTTTGTGCCACACCCTGTTCTCTGCAGTTCAGCCCTGTCCAGCAAGGGTTACTAGCCGGATGGACAGCTTCTCCGATCTGCTGCTGTAGGCGTGTCCAGGAATGGCCTATATACTTCCCATCAGACCTTGCTGGTTTTTCAGTCTTCTGTGTCCTCCAGTGCTATTGCCTTGTTTTGCTACTCTGTGTTATTCGACCTCTGCTACGCTTGACGGCCATTCTATTTGCTATACGATTCTGTACCTATGCCGCCATCTTGGTTTTGACCCGGTCAAACTCCACTCCGCATTTTCCCTGTCTCAGTCTTGTGTTGGTTGTGTAGCGTTGTGAACACTGGTCTATATACGATTTCCTGTTTTATCTGCCCGCTCTACCGCCCAGCAGCTGTCAGACAAAGTAAGTCTTCCCTGTCACCTTGTAGGGTCACTCAGGGACCGTCAGTTAGGTTCCTGATAGTAGGCAGGGCCATATCCCGCAGGTACATCACAGGGTGAGTTCACCACCAGTTACCCAATCTGACAGCTAGCACCAAGCCTGGTTGCCCTTGTGCTGTTGTTGGACAGGTTCTTTACAATAAATCTGTCATCACACAGTGTTGCACTAGTTCTATGTTTAAGCCACTATCATTATTATTATTATTATTATTATTATTATTAAAACCCCTTTGAGATTTTTTTGGCACTTTAAATGACAAAAAGTCAATGACAAATAACACCAGTGGGGAGTATTTATCGGAACTTCTGTAGCAAAAAGTGGGGTAAAATAATCACAAATGCTAACGTATCACTAGCAATTGCGATTATCTTTCCTTTTCCGCCACATCCAAGCCAGGGGGTGTGGAGGGACATGAAGAGGGGCACGGCCGAAGTGGTTCAGCGTGAGGCGTTCTTGTCCCCATGCCGTTGTACTTGTGGGAGCCAGCGACTTTCAGAGAGAAGTCACTTGTTGTATCCGGCTTTGTCATTGGGGATATCGTATGTATAAAAAATAACCTCCAGTGACTATTAGCAGAAATGTTGAGTGCGGATCTGGAGTATTATACAAGATGTAACTCAGAATAAGTAATTTGGGGAATGTACATATTGACTCTGTTAGCAGAGTTGATCTCTGGAGTAATACAGGATGTAACCCGGTTCTGTACCAACAATCAGCATACCCGGGGAACTTATTTGCACAATACATGCTGTTGCATCGTGTGCATCTAGGGTTAGGATCCGGATCTGCACTTGGGTCCTGTGACTATTGGCTATGGGGGGCCCTATTTGAAACTGGGGACCCTGTGACTATTGACAACTGGGAATATTGTGACTATGGGCCACAGAGGGGCCCTGTCACTATGGGGTTTAGGGAGTACTGTGAATTAGCTACTGGGGGCCCCGTAACTATTTGCTGCTGTGGGGGCACTGTGACTATTGGCTACTGGGGGGGAGCACTGTAACTATATCAGCTACTGTGGGGGCACTATGCCTTTTGTTACTCTACTTTTTTTTCTTCACAAAGCATCAGGTCATTTAAATATATTAGACTGATATGGGAAAGCACAACATTTGCTAGTATGTGCAGGTAGGAGGTGGGCACTGCTGTCCTCTTGAATCAATGCACTTAGTCCTGGGACAAGAGTTCACTGAAAAGGGCCCTCTGAGGCTCTGTCGCACCGGGGCCTTCTTAAAGGACTTCTACCACCAAGATGAAAGACTATATTTGCATACAGTCTTTAATCCTGGTGGTAGATGTCCTTTAAACCTGCAGCTGTATAATGTACACAATGGGGGACATTTATCAGGGCTTCTATGTCAGAAAATTGTACTAGAAGCCCTGAAATAATCGCAATGGATAGCAAACTGGAAGTCACTGTTATTATTTCCACCTATATGTCAACTCTACGCCAAGGGGACATGGAGCAGCGTGAAGGGGGGAACGCGATGGTAGGACCTGGTGAAAAAACATACGCTGGGGATTTCATCATATGCCAGAGAACGAGCGTTGGCATATGATACATCCCCCAAAGTGAATAGCAGAATAGTGAGTGTAGCTCTGGCGTATTATATAAGATGTAACTCAGGATAAATAATATAATGAATAACTGTAAAATGATCTACCTTATCTCTAATATGATGTTACACAGAATACACACAGGAAAATGTTTTTCTTGGTGGCTCTCACCCCTTTTTATATTTTTATAAATTCTTAGCTGTGTCTTCCAATTGTTCCAAATTTCTATTCTACGAGAGAAATATCTAGGACTGGGATGGCAGTAAAAGGAAGAATAAGGGACATGCTGTGTATTCTGCCTGTTCCATTTAACTGGGACGCTGGAATCCAGCACCTTCTAGTGTTATTGTGCCTCCTTATAGAGAACCGCAGACATTTTACAGCTCACAAAACAACTAGTAATAAAATCCAAGCGGGGGTTGTGTGGCCATGCTGGGGAGAGAATGTAAGAGAAAGGACTTTACAACTTGCTCTTTGTACCAGTACAGGTGGCATCAGATCCGATTTAGAAAATTAAAAAGAACCAGTACCCTGCTGGAATAATCTGCTGCTTGTGAAATAAAGAAATTATACATGCATTGTGGATTGCAGGATGGCGGCTGCCTGATTCACACTATTATACAGTAATCTAAGGGGTTGATGGTGATAATGGCTTTAATTGCATCATAATGAGTTATTGAAAATGTAAGACCCATAATGACCCCGTACATGGTATAAATAGGTTCTACTACATTTCTTAATTTCCATTCTGCAGACAACTCCCATCATGCATCAGGATACAACATAAATTCATGAGGGAGATTTATCAGAAGTGTCTAAGGTAAAACTGTTATAGTTGCCCATGGAAACCAATCAGAGATCAGCTTTAGTTTTATTAACAGTTGTAGGAAAATGAAAGCTGAGCACCGATAGGTTTCCATGGGTATCCACAACAGTTAATAATAATTCTTTTATTTATATAGTGCCAACAGATTCTGCAGCGCTGCCCAGAGCTTGCAAAAAGAGTCTCTGTCTCCCCAGGGGCTCACAATCTAATGAACCTACCAGTATGTTTTGGTAGGTGAGGAGAGAACTCTTTGCAGATGTTGACCTTGATGGGACTTGAGCCCAGGACCCCAGCGCTGCAGGGCTGTAGTGCTAACCACTGACCCATAAATCTTCCCCATCATTTCTTTATTCTGTGAAGAGCGTGCTCCACTGCTACTGTTCCCAGATGAGTAACGCAATTTCTAGAACCAGCAATGTGTGAGAAGGTTGCTTTTCTATAGTTGTGTTAACGAGGGTTGAGTCACCAAGTGTCTAATTGCTAGAGGTCTGACTTATGGGACTCCTAATGATGAAAAGGAACCAAGCGTCCAATTATGTTGTACAGCTTTAAGGGACTCTATTGCAAGACTTTATCCCTGCAAACTACTAGAAACCTCAAGTAGATTATAAAATGTTCTTTCTAAAAATTGCTTCCAAAGTCACATCTAATGAGCAGAGAAGAGTCATATTTTACCTGAAACTAGTCACTTTTAGATGCTGGAGGGGAAGCGTCACTTGTGGCTAATGGTTCTGTGAGTTACAGAGCCAGAGATTCAGGCAGTTAAAGACATAGTTAGAAATGTTAGCTGCAGATAGAGATTTAGTTCCCACCGAATCCTAATCCACCTAAACTGCTTGTATCTAGTGTTCTGTAGATCACAAAAGCACAAGTTGTGTTCTAAAAGATTATTAAATACGATTATTATGATAAACAATAAATTTGATAGATGCATCTGAAGTAATTCAGCTTCTAAACTCAGGCAATACATGACTCTTCTCAACTTATATTCACATGACTTTGGAGAAATGTTTTTTTTAGGGAAATAGCCAAAATTTCTAAGAAAAAAAGGGGATTCTAGAAAGCAGATTTGAGGGGACTGGTAGTTTAATGGGGGTAAAATCTGGTGACAGGGTCCCTTTAATCACTGCTCCATTTACTTCTATACAACTGTGGGAGAAAGCCTGAAATTGCAATAAAAGGGAGTAGAGTGCTGGCCGAGTATGTGCAGCAGGTAGGCCGCATTCACACAAACACTTGTGGCCGTACATACTTCCCCCATAAATGGCAATGGCCGCATAGAGCGTCACGTGTGGCAACGTACTGCTCCGTACACAGGAAAAAGATAGGATATGTCCTATCTTTCCCCATGTGTACGGCCAGTACTCCATACATTTCTTTGGAGAGGGGAGGGATCACCCCTCCGCCTCTACACTACACCGGCTACGCCCGGAGGGCATACATTTGTGTACATTTGGCCTTATAAATTTATTTAGCCCAATTTAAGGTGATCACAAGCCCCTGTTCTAATGGTCAGTTATGTCCCCTTCTGTTTCCATTTGCTTTCATGAAGCGGAGATCTTAATGTGGAGGAGCAGAGGTACAAAGTAAAATTGATTGATAGAGAAGTTTATTATATTGGGATTGAGCCTTCCATAACACCTGTACAGGTTACGTACAAGATAGGGTCCGGAGGTTTGTTCTTAAATTGAATTTGTATGTAAGTCGAAACTGTATATTTTATAATTGTAGATCCAGTGACAAATGGAGTTTAAACATTTTTTGCTGTAATGTAAAGGATTATCAATAAAGCTTCATTACTGACACCTTACAGCTGATCATTGCAGTCTGGGACTATAGTAAAGCATTCAGAAAGCTTCACCAGAGGTCCGAGGGGTCTGTCTGTAACTATGGGTTGTCTGTAAGTCAGGTGTCCTTAAGTAGGGGACCACCTGTATTTACCAGTTTAGAAAGAAATGCTGAGACTTGTAGTTCCACATTTTGTCTTAGATTGCAAGAACTATACAATCGGATACATTCAGACATGCATCCAGTGTAGGGTTCAGTACAACGCAGTCTGCTCATACAGTGAGAACATGTCACTGGGAAAACAATTAACGTTCCTTCCATGAGATGTAGCACAGAAATAAGAAGCAGCAATCTGAATCAGCGATTGTAAGAAGGTGAAAGAATCCAGTAAGTGATTTTATGTCTGTGATTCAGATGAAGAGCTTACAAGGAGCAGCTTCGTGAAAGTAATGTTCCCATTAATAAAAGCCTATGTGCTCGTTCCACTCAGCTTTTCACTGACTACGTTCCGCAGCTAATCTCCCAGGCAGGCAAAGTTAGATTCGCACCTCGGGTCCCGCGGGAGGTCATTCTGATACCTGCGATGTGAGATTTGTAATAGTATAACATTTAATTCCATGTCATTTTGGAATATGAAGTTAAAGTACATGCCCATTTTAATACCATTTTAAGCTTCTAGATACAAACATAGGGGGCTATTTATCATACGCCCCCCGCGCTCACATGATAGCCCCGCTGAGCATCTACCTGATGGTAGAATTCTCCTGCCTGTCTCTGCCCTAATTTGTAATGTTATAAACCTGGAACCTAACCTAACTTGTTAAAAACTTAATTTTAGTAATATGTAAATTAACTGCAGAGGCTACTGGGGCGTGTACTAGCCTGGCATAGCACTGGGAGCTAAGGCTACTCCACACCCCAGTAGCCTCTGCATCTAATTTACATAATACTAAAATAAAGTTTTTAATAAGTTAAATTAAGGATTATTAAATTACAGATTAGGGCAGAAGAAGGCAGAAAGCATCTACCATCAGATCTGCTTCTGATTCCTTAAGTAGGTAGGTTTCCTTTAAGATAGCACTGCTGTGGTACAGAACCCTGATAAATACCCCCCATTATCTTTGTAGATACCCAGAGTTACAGCCTGCATTACACATCTGGAGTCAGTGGGGGGAATTTATTAGGACAAGCATTTTGAACTTCAGTCTTAAAATTTCCTCTCCTAGCACTCCAGTGCCTGCATCTAATAAGAGTCTCCGGGCTATTAGTAGATTCAGGCACAAACTCCACCTGACAGAATTTGTGCCCATATTTACTAAGAGGCTGCAGATTTTTAGTATATAAGAGTGTGGGAGCACCAGCTGGGGGAACTTTAAAAAAGGAATTCTTATTGAAGTCCCCCCAGTGTATATATACACTCACCGGCCACTTTATTAGGTACACCTGTCCAACTGCTTGTTAACACTTAATTTCTAATCAGCCAATCACATGGAGGCAACTCAGTGCATTTATCCATGTAGACATGGTCAAGACAATCTCCTGCAGTTCACACCGAGCATCAGTATGGGGAAGAAAGGTGATTTGAGTGCCTTTGAACGTGGCATGGTTGTTGGTGCCAGAAGGGCTGGTCTGAGTATTTCAGAAACTGCTGATCTACTGGGATTTTCACGCACAACCATCTCTAGGGTTTACAGAGAATGGTCCGAAAAAGAAAAAACATCCAGTAAGCGGCAGTTCTGTGGGCGGAAATGCCTTGTTGATGCCAGAGGTCAGAGGAGAATGGGCAGACTGGTTCGAGCTGATAGAAAGGCAACAGTGACTCAAATCGCCACCCGTCACAACCAAGGTAGGAAGAAGAGCATCTCTGAATGCACAGTACGTCGAACTTTGAGGCAGATGGGCTACAGCAGCAGAAGACCACACCGGGTGCCACTCCTTTCAGCTAAGAACAGGAAACTGAGGCTACAATTTGCACAAGCTCATCGAAATTGGAGAGTAGAAGATTGGAAAAACGTTTCCTGATGAGTCTCGATTTCTGCTGCGACATTCGGATGATAGGGTCAGAATTTGGCGTCAACAACATGAAAGCATGGATCCATCCTGCCTTGTATCAACGGTTCAGGCTGGTGGTGGTGGTGTCATGGTGTGGGGAATATTTTCTTGGCACTCTTTGGGCCCCTTGGTACCAATTGAGCATCATTGCAACGCCACAGCCTACCTGAGTATTGTTGCTGACCATGTCCATCCCCTTATGACCACAATGTACCCAACATCTGATGCCTACTTTCAGCAGGATAATGCGCCATGTCATAAAGCTGGAATCATCTCAGACTGGTTTCTTGAACATGACAATGAGTTCACTGTACTCAAATGGCCTCCACAGTCACCAGATCTCAATCCAATAGAGCATCTTTGGGATGTGGTGGAACGGGAGATTCGCATCATGGATGTGCAGCCGACAAATCTGCGGCAACTGTGTGATGCCATCATGTCAATATGGACCAAAATCTCTGAGGAATGCTTCCAGCACCTTGTTGAATCTATGCCACGAAGAATTGAGGCAGTTCTGAAGGCAAAAGGGGGTCCAACCCATTACTATCATGGTGTACCTAATAAAGTGGCCGGTGAGTGTACATTACAGTACTTATTGTGTACTGATCCTGAGTTACAGTCTATATAATACTCCAGAGCTGCACTCACTATTCTGCTGGTGAACTGACTTGAGCTGCTTTAACCACTTGACCCTTTTCTGGATCAATTGGAATGTTAATGGATCAATCTGGAATGTTAATGGAGTGAGGTTTGATAAAACAGCCTGTACTTGATCTTGCTTGGTCTACAGTTCACACAGGGCAGAATAAGGGGTATTGATAATGGGCCATCAATTTCAGAACATCACCCCAGATTCCTATCACCCCATCCCACGCAGCTGTTCAAAGGAGTCACAATGCACCCAAACTAGTGCATGCTCACTGTGGCCCCTGACTACTTCTCAATAATGATAGTGCTAAATATCAATCTGCTGACTAATTTGTTTAACCTAAAAAGAAGAAAAAAGTTATATTTTTTAGGATTGTGCTATGGGCTATCCTACTAACAGGTCATCAATATGAAAGTGCTGGAAGGGGTATTGGCGGTGAAAGGGGATGGGGTGTTTCACATTTTCACACACTCTTAATGGTCATGCAGGATGATCAATGAGACATAATTTGTGCCAGATTAATAACTCTGGCACACTAAAAATAAGTCACTAGCTGAGTAATGGGTTTAATATGCTACACTGGGCAGATCTGCTTACTATCACCAGATTATATGGTTTATTATGGATATGTATAATAAACGGCCATTCTGTATCGCAAGACGCAGAAAGACCTAGAACTTTTCCTGTATTTGAGCAATAAATGACTCAAGTCTTGGTTGACTTGGTTGATGGGATCGATACGTGTAAAATCCACAGACTGTAGAAATGGTGGCAGATCAGCAGCGAAGCAGCTTCTATACAGTAACAACTAAACAGATTATTGCTTAATCACTTGCAAAATGTCTTCATCTCCTCTGCCCCCGGGCACCGGAGCTGATAGATACAGCAAGGAAAATATTTTGTGCCAAGAAACGGCAACTCTCCCCTCTGCCTGCTTTATCGCGTAACGCTTTGAGTGTTTTTGTAATCTGTTTACACGGATCGCGTCTTGAGAGCTCCCGCACGCGCTGTTAGCCCTCGATTTAATATTACCAACAAACACACCATCTGGAAGGAGATGACTCGAGTCACATCTGGAGTCACTAATGGACAGTAATGGTCGCCTCTTAATGGACGGTTCATGCAACGCCAAAGGCACAGTACAGGGCTGTAAATCTACATCACTATGGCACACCCAACCAGATAGGTTACTGTTTATAGAAGATTGGAAAAACATAGTTTTGCACATGTTTTGTGTAATATTACAGCATAGTCCCCATTCATTTTAGTAGCACTGAGTTGCAATTCAAAAAACAACCATGAACACTTGTGGGGCTGTTTCTAAAAGGAAAGGAGTTTGGAAAAATATTACATTTTTCTTTTCACTGGAAGTGAAATTTGGATGGTTATTAATAGTAGTGAATATAATAATCAGTTCTCTCAGTGAATATAATGATCAGTTCCCTGTCCCTCTCTATTCCATGGCCAATGTGTTACTACACCTCCTTTCTCTGCCTTATGTCCTTGAGCAACCCTCATTCCTCCTCACTGATACCCCCTCTCTCCTGTACCCCTGTATCCTCCCCCTCTGCTTATACGAGCTGACCGGAGCAAGTTAATCTTGCACATGTGCAGTCAGCTCCTTCTATCTGTCATGTGCATGGAGCAGTAAAATTGTCTCACCACATCACACGTGTCGATTCACTTGGCCGGTTACGACCCGTCTTCACTGCTCCTAGAGAATGACAGATAAAGGAGCTGACTGTGCAAAAAGAAAGATTTGCTTCTGTAGTCAGCTCATGTAGGCATGGGGGAGGAAAGGGAGTATGAGTGAGGAGCAGGGAGCATGACTCTAGGACACAGGGACTCATTTCATTGAAGCTGACGCCCCCGTGACTCTCTGGAGTTGACGGCAGAGGATCTATATGTATTTTTGCAGTCTTAATACAAGGGCTATTGGACACCTAAAATGTTGTATCCTGATGGCAGGTTCCCTTTAAATAGCAGATTTGGCCCGCTTAGAAGCTGCTTCTCTGCTACTTATAGCCATATTTCTGACAATGTCTCACAGTTTCTGTTCTGTAAAAAGTTTCCATTTCCTAGCATTCTGTTTCAAACTAATAAAACATGTGTTCTTCTGTACAAAACATATTTTGTTCTGTACAGTATTTAAGGCTGCTTCTTAAGTTGTTATGATATATTTCAAATGGAAATTCATAAAAATGACTAATATACTTTATATATGAAAGATAGTGCAGATTCAGTCCCAATTCCGCAGTTCAGGAAGCTTAATTTATATACTTAGGCTACATGCACACAACCGTTATTGTGGCTGTGGTTTGGACGCCCCAGATCACAGCCACAATAGAGGTCTATGGCACCTGATCAGGGTAGAGTGATGATGGTTATACTCAGCGTTTAACCCCCTAATGAAAAATAGTACCCAAAGTTGAAAATGCCCCTTTTTCCCGATTTTGCAACATATAAAACATTTTACCAAAGGTAAAGGTAAAAGCCTACATTCCTCAAAATGGCAGCTTTGAAAACGTCATCTCATCTCGCCACACACAGCTCCAATGAAGTATGAAAAAGTTATTAGCTAGAATGGACATATGGAAAATAAATATATGAATGTTAAGGAAATACTGACCTTTATGGTACCTACAGCTGTGATAAATGGCTCCATTTTTTGATCAGATGGCAAACAGCTGTACTTACATACTTTTCAATGTATCATTGCACATTTATAGTAATTTTGATGGATTGTTCATCCATTCTGTCAAAGAGTGAATGTCCTTGTCAGATCCATTTTCTCATTGGAGCCATTGTCCAATAACAGTCAATTGGTCCATGAAAAAAAGATGGGACCTGAGTGCTATTGGTTAAAATTGGTGACGTCAGTTTTTCAGGGCAGGTTTATCTGACAAATTTGCTAAGCTTAAGACCCACCCCTGAGGAGCCAATTTTTAAAGGTTCTGTGTCTTACAGTTCACATAGCAACTTAAAAATTTATACTAGTCCATTGTTATTTGCTATTGCTTTAACAAGTCCTAAAGGGTCAGACAGGTAGACGCAGATTCCTAATAGGAAACACACATAGCTTCAAGACTGCCATAAATGATCTCCATGTACAGACAAATGCAAATAGTTTTGTCCTCTCTTAAAGCCTATTTCATACAATCCAATTGAAATGTAAATTGAAGGTGGCAAAAAATATAATTGTTTATGAAGTTTACTTGTCTATCGGGAATACAATCTGCCAGCTTTTCACTGATTTAATAATGGAAGCAGTCAAAGCAATTTGGATTGTGAAATTAAAAAGGAGCATCGTGCTGTTTGATAATAGTTAAACAAATCAGATTAACCCTTGGTGTTACAATAGACATTAGAAAACCAAACAGTTCGTTAGCATTGTACAAATGTTTAAAAATATTTATCCTTTAGAATTCCAATCATCCATCATCATCTGGGGTATAGAGACCTGTTTTGGTATTGGTACATGAGAAGTTTGGTTAGAGGACCACTTCCAATTTATACATTTCTGTTGTAAAAAAAATGCTTGTCCTTAAAACATGTTAGCTTGCGTAGGGGTGGCAAAAAACAAGTGTACCTTGGTCCAGTCCTTCAAGTTTTCGGCACATGCACTCGGCTGCAAGAGCCAGTAGGTCACGGGACCTGTTTTGGCCAACAGGACATCACTTGAAGAAAACGAGATCCAGGGATCAGCCTAAGCAGGTCCCATGATTTTCCAGTACTTCTGCCTGGACACAAGTTAAGAATACAGGAGGTACCAGTGTAACACAGGAGCTGGAGCAGGTTAAAACAAACTTGTCACCAGAAATGTGATTGTTAGCTGGTGACATGTTCCAAAAGCCTATGCTAGGCTGATTTTAAAAATGCCTTTGTCAGCATTCTGAATCATTTCAGTACTTTATAAAACTTTATTTTACATTGCCTGAGTTTCTGCCAGCAACGTGTGGTAGGTTCCAGGGGAAGAACAGCTGCAGCAGCTTGACTCCACTTGACAGGAATTGGGAGGGGGGAAGGAGCTGGAGGAGTGTGGAGGAAAGGAGTCTGAGACACAGGCACACAGGCTGCTGCAGGTCCCCTCCCCCAAGACTCACCACATGCTGCTGACAGGGAGCCATGTAATGTGCAATAAAGTTTTATAAATTACTGAAAAGATTCAGAATGTTGACCAAGACATTTTTAAAATCCCCTTTGTATAGGATATTGGAACCTGTCACCAGCTAAAAATCACATTCCTGGTAACAGATTCACTGGATTTTTCCCCAAAGGTTTTTCTACAATTCCTGAACGTCCCAACCTATAGGTGGGGCTGTTTGTAGTTTTTTAACTGTATATTATCGTATATATTGTGTATTATATAATAGTGAAAATCATTGGCACCTACCATATTGACAGCGCGGTCCCTGGAAGCCTGCGGGGCATATACAGCGCTGGGAAGATCCTTCAACACAATTTCCTCCATTGAAACAGACTCCAGAATTGCAGGCAGCTGAAGGAAAATAAGAACAACATGTTAAAATATGCCCTGATTGGATCATCTGTATCATGGTTTTTATATGAACAGATAACATAACTAATAGGAACTGACATGTTAATAGTATAGACTTTTCATCTGCACTTTTACAATAGAACTGTCAATAGAAGCTAAACAGCACCCAGGTTATCTGATGACACTTATCTGCAACAGAAGACATCAGACCACCCATGCTTTCCAACATACATTATAGACATTATAGCACAAACAGTTGCACGAGCCACTTTCTAATATACTCTGTGTTTCAAGTTATAAACATTTTCAAGATGCTTGCTTGTTGTCAGTGAATGGAAACAATATCAATAACATGCAGTGGAGTCAGGGCTGTCGTGATGAAGTTTAACTGTCAGAGTTAAATCTCTGAGGGAAAATACAACTTTTGCCACATATTCTATGTGTTGTATTACATACAGAATTTATTTTGGGGAGAAGTTAAGATTGATAGTACACTGTGCTTGGGGGTGGGCAATCGGCGAAGCAATGGGAGTGTGTTATGGCACACATTCATCGCGGCATACTACACGAGACACCCCTTTCATCCCTCTTTCTCTCTGTCAAAAGAGAGACACCCTTAGGATGCTGCCAGACATCCCACATTCAGGATGCAGTGTGCGCAGTGGAAACTTTCATGGCCCAAGCCATAGCTAATGTCATGGCCCTTATCCCACCCCAAAAAGAATAATACATTCCATTACTGGCACCAAACCACTTAATGTTCACCTTTCTGTATAATACTCCTTCCGTATACCCACGCACAATGTATAATGACACCTTCTTGTGGCAACAATACTATATAATGCCTATTGTTCCCCCCACCACGGACACACACTGTATAATATCCTATTAAGGTACCACCTCATAATGTCCCCCAAAGTGATTTGTATATCGCTACGGAATTTGAAGATTATTATTAAAGTTACCCACCAACTAATGATACCTCCCATTCTATGGACCTTAACTTCTTATGCCGCCTTCATTTAACCCTCACTTTTAATGTCCCCCTTTCAGTAGATCCTCAACTTATAATGCTCTATTTTTGTAGCTCTCTCATTATAATGCTTCCTTTTCACTTAAGCCACCACCAGCTGTATTTGCATCCAAAGCACATAGCTAGAATTTTAGACCCAAAAATCTAGCACTGCCCCACTGAATGAGCCTAATCACAATTTTTCTATGAATCCTGGACTTTCCTGGTTACATCTGCAACATCCCCCATCGGGGCCTAGCTTTTTCTTGGGGCCCGGACTACCAGAGTGGCTGGCGGTTGTGGCCTAGGCACGCTAATGTCACGTGCTTGGTATGGGGACCAGAGGGCTGTCCTACAGCCTGGCAGGTCTCCAGCAGGTGGTGTTGGCAAGAAATGATGTAGAGGGAGAGGCTGTGATACTGGTTCTCACTGGGGCAGCCCTTAGAGTCTGTAGTATGTGTCCCTGGTAGCCCTTGATGGTGATACAGCCGTAGCAGGGACCAGACGGAGGCAACGTTGTGCATAAAAGTAACTTACAGTTCTTTATTCAACCAACGGTAACAACACGCCAAACTATTCTGTACAAGTGCAGTACTGGAGTGATCTTGGAGAAGGAACCTCAGGACTTGTCTCACCAGCCTGGATGCAGGGGCAGTCTGGGATGTAGCTGTGTTCAATCCTGGAAGCTGCAGCTTTGTCCTGTTAGTCCTGTGTCACTCTATCTGTAATAGCTGAGATAAGGCCTAGGAGGCCTGTGTGCAGAGCACGAGCTCAGAGCTCCTCCTGTGTTGAGAGCTTGATCTGAAGAGAGGTAACTCTCCTTGAAGTTTCTGGAACTCTCTTCTAACTCCTCCCCTGACCAAGGGTTTAGTTCCTCCCTAGTCAGGTGGTCTCCGTCTCCGATCACACTCCAGTTACAAAAGTGGAACATCATTGGATGATAACATTAACATGCTTAACCCTTGCCTATCCAGGCAGAATCTACTGCTGCACAATTACCTGAGCATATGTGTAGTGTCCTGCAGGGGAGCTGATCAGACTCATTACCAGGGGGACACATATATAAGGGGCTTATTCGCAAAAACTCCTCTGCCTTGCATTGGCAGGCCTGTACACAATTTGGAAGTTTGATTTTGGGAAGGACTAAACAGCATCATGTGACTTTAAAATTGCAGTGTTACACGGTGATATTGATACAGATGTGTTTTAGGATTTTCTTTGCAGACCACAAGTCGGCTGCAACAGTCCCATTATAGAGCTACATGCCACTGCAACTTGCACATGACCAGGTATATTATATATATATACACCATCATTAGGTATATATTATATATATCATTATTAGATACTATGGATCTCATCACTGCCATGTTTTCTAGCAGTTGCGGGTGTTTTGGAGGACTGTGTAGACTCCATAGGAGGAAAACCATCCTACACTGTACCTTACAAATCCTCTGGCAGTCACTGCATTGCCCGTGAGACAGATTGAGTCTGTATAATCCCCAGGACATATCATCTTGCATTTAGACAATGGATGCTGTGTGCTGTTCTACTTACAAGCTCCAAGAATTACCAGCGGACGCTTTCATTATTCTATTTTATTTTTGCTTTCTAATTTAAACTTGATCACATAATTTCCATCTTATTCTCTGCAGTTCATGTAAGTTACAAATAAAACGGCATCCACATACTATTACTGAATGTCTTCCTTAAAAACAACATGGAACATCCTTACGGCTGTAAATTAGCAGTTTCTTCCATTCCCAATGGAAGAAAAAAGTGGTCCACACTCCCTGGAATCTGGTAAAAACGAGTCTATAGCTTAATTTTCACAGTCAAGTTATAACATAGTGCATTATGTACAAGAATATCGCATTTCAGACCATACTGGTCTTTAATCATAGATCTCCCCATACCCATCAGACCACAATGATCTTTAATCATAGATCTATGATTAAAGATCAGTATCCACACAAAATAGAGGAAAAAGTCAGCTCACCTTCCTTGTTCAGTGGAAAAGGAGATTTCTGGCCCGTGCGACGGATCACCTGGGCTTCTCAGGTACAATGATGTTCCAACACAAAACGGAAAAAGATCCCGCTGCATACTGACATGGGTAGCCATGATTAAGACTATGTCGAAACGCGTAGGCTTTATCTGCTGATTTTACATGTGTCTTCCAAGTTCTCTTTTTGCCTGGCTGAATGTTTTATAAATTTGAAATAAAGTGAAGAAGATATTTTAAAGGAGTCAGTTTGCAGCAGGATCTTTTTCTGTTTTGTTTAAAGATCAGTATGGTCTGAAACGCGACACACTCAGTATACTTGTACGTGTAGTACTATGTGCATTTCCCAACTGTGAAAATAAAGCTATAGCCTAGTTTTTAATTTCAAGTGAGCACAGACCATTTTTTCTTCCATTGTATCTGGAAGAAGATGGAGATTTTTCTACAGGCCTTGCACTGGGGAGGTGAGCTGACAACAATGCCACGTTTCACTATACTATGGTGAGGAGTGAATGATACTTTATGATTAATCTCAGTTAGCTGACTAGCTATAGGAGGTGAGTCACTCTTTTAAATAAGTCTCCCACATGCTTTACTGCCTTAATAATCCCTGAATGTTCATCAAGTGATTAAGCATTCCCAATACCTACTTTTGATCTGTGTGCAGACTATCCATGATTCTTTGTTTACCTGTCTAAGCACTGATGAATAGGAGGGACTGAAGCAGGCGAGTAATGACTCAATCTGCAGCGTCCACCTTCCTTCCTAGAGTCTGTGAGATAGAGAGACACAGAGTAGGAAAGAGGAGGCAAAATTACAGGTACATAGACATGCAGAGACTTGTCGAATGGAACAGATTTATATAAATATGACCAACCCCTTAAAGCCTCTTTGCCAAATGGAAAAGATTTATATCCAAGTGACCAACCCCTTAACGCCTCTTTGCCAAATTCCAAGCACAAAGACACTGTCATATGCTGAAAGGAGACACAGTAGGTCTCTCTCCAAAACATAGATCACATAAGGCTGATGGAAATTGAAAGATGTTATACTTATCTTTAATATAACACCAACATGTTTTAGGTACATGTTTCTAGGTACTATAGAACTAAAGATATAGGCATCTCAAGTGACGATCCCCCTTCAGCCTTTTGCCTCATCTCAAATATACAATATGACTCTTGTCTGCTCACTTTCTCATGTATTTGCAGGAGATTTTTTTTTATAGGTAAGCAGATGAGAGTACACATAAAAGAGGGAATTATAGAAATGACATTTCATACCCTGAGAGGGGTAGCAGTTTCATGGGGTGAAATCCTGTAACAGGTTCCCTACAAGTGCTACTTAGCCATATAAACTTAATTCATTACTCATACATTGGCAATCAATTTGATAGGTACCCTCCTACTCAGTTCCTCAATTGTACAGGTGTTAAGATGTAGCAACTCCAGGAAAAATCATGTTATATTACACACTACGATACTAAACTATACACTGCTATACACTACTAAGTAAAAACAAGTTGGTTGTTAACTAAAGGGGGAAGTAGAAAAGAACACAAGAACAGAGGGGGATACAATTGATAATGACCACAGGCAGCACACCAAGCCCCAACACTTGTTTCACAAATATGCTTCTTCCAGGGGGGGGGGGGGGGGGTTGACACACGTAATTTGCAAATATGTTTCTTTCAGGAGTCTGGCACACCCCCAGAAGAAGCATATTTCAAGAAGACATTTAGGGGGTTGGTGGTCTGTCTGTGATTGGTATCAATTTTACTGTATTTCCCTCTGTTTTGTCATCTATCTACTTCCCCCTTTAGTTGATAACTAATAGCTCTTTTTTCATAAATTTATACATACATTTTGGCCTGTTTGGCTGCTCTTTCTTCATTTGTGCCTCTATTGTGGGTCCTTTTCCAGCACAGTCTGGGTACTGGTAAACTCTTTCTACAAAGACCAATATGTAAACTTGAAGAATCTCCTGGCCTGGATGCTGGACTAACCAACTTTTTGCAATTTTTACTTGATTCCTGGTCCCCGTACAGCACGTCTGAGCACCGGCTGAATACTATGTCGGCTATTGAAGAGTGGTGAGCTGAATCCTCCTTTTTAGATTTCGTTCTGGATGCTAAGGGGTGGCCACTGAAGTCATCAAATATAGTTAAAGAAAAGCTCAGGTACAAAAAAAACTAGGGGCCACAATTAATTTACTGCTACCTAGTCAGTCCTGTTTTAACTTAGGCATATAATAATATGCATCCCTGGTTCCTGCTTGCTCTTGTCTTACCGTCAGATATGGAGCATGCCTTCTGCATTGACTATTTCCATACCTGATGCAGGCTGCCACTTGGGGTAATTTAACAAATGGATGCACAAATTAAATTGCAGATGTCTGGCTTATTTCTGATCCTGTGCACATCTCGCAGTTCATAAAGAAGCTGAGCTCTGCGATTTAATTTCAGGGGTTGCCTGACGACAAGATAACGGAAAGAGAAAAAAATCAATCCATGCCACTAAGGGGAAAATGCATTTATTGCAAACTATAATTTGGAACTCTGAATTCATCTTAATGTCCTAAAAAAAAGGACAGTCCTAGCATATTAATTAGACATGGAAAATGCAACCTGAACACTGGTCTTAACTAGTCATAATTCTCAATGTGTTGGTGGGCACTCTCAGGGAAGTCAAAAATTATTAAGGGAGTACATATTTATATGGATTTCCATTACAGGAATAGCCATCAGATGTTTAATCTGGGCATCTTTTGTACAATCAACTGTCTATGGCAACTTGTGCTTGCTTATGATGTCCCACTTTACGCGGACCTTCTTTGTCTGAGGTTTAGACCCTCACTCAATCACACAATCATTCATGGTATCTTGTCCCTCGTGTACTTTTTTTTTTTATGTGATGTCCTTTTGTCAACCTTGGAAATCACAAAGTTCTGAAATTATGTTTTTGATAATTTGTTTGTGCATCTCCTGACTTGGTAACTGGATATGCTCTTGGCTAACTCTCTGGGTCGAATTTTGCCTGATTCTAGTATAACTTATGATTGCTCTTTGATCCAACTCCCATCTGCTTCAGTACCAGATATGTCCTTGACTACTCTATATCTCTGGGGCATCTTTGGAACTGACTGAAGTGATTTGTCTAGCTTATGTTCTGGTCATGTTCTGGTTTCCAGGACCACCACTATTGTACAGGCCATGAAATGAAAACACCAAATAGTAAAGTCCAGATAACTTCCTTAGACACTGCTCTTTTATTGAACTGACAACAATCCAGTCTTACCACAGCAGCTCCAATATTAGGCTACATGCATACGACATTTTAATTTGGCCATCAGGTGACTTCATAAACTACGGCCAGCTCGCAGCCGCCTTTGACTTTTATTTTGCACAGTTTCGATGTGGTGAACACTCTTGGCCACATTTATTGAAGTGTCCCTACACCTACATAGGGATTACCACAGGGAGAGGAATCCTTCACCTGCAGCCTTTCCCTCCTTTCTTGCAAATTCACTTGTCGGATATCTGCCAGGCGTGGATGAGGCCTGTTCCTTCGGTACCCTGCACAGAGATCCAGACACCGTGCTCTGCCAGCCATTCAGTTACCTAAGTGGTCCAGCTGCCCCCAAGCCAGAAAAGGCCCTAGTCCCAGATTTTTTATTTGCCCGACACATAACCAAATTATGCATATAAAGGGGCCTTCCGGTGCAGAGTCAGACCACATGACACATTTATTACTGTGACTCAATAGAATTCTCTTGCACGCTGTATGGTAATGGTGCACCAAAAAATAGTTGGTGCACTCTGTCGGAGCAGTACAAGGGGCACCATATTCATGAATTTAATGCCTTGATCGAATTGGCGAAACGTCGCACTATGTTGGTGGAATAAAACCTCTTTATTCACTGGAAATACCGGAGTGCTGCTTCTCAATTTTCTATTACCTGATATTGGGGTCACTGTCGGACCTCTTAAAGAAGACCTGCACCCGAATATATACATATACACGGTGCCGCTCAAAACACCCTATTTTTGGACTATATTCATGAATCATGTGCACCACATGCACAAGAGAGGAAAGATAAGCGTCTTAGCCCAAGGGGAGACATAGCAGTGCTTAGTGTGTGTTTTATTGGTAAGGTGAGATGGCAGAGCTGAGTGTGACATTGATGTTATATCCATCTTATGACTCTGATTTGTCCCTTCTCTTTGTTTCCATGTGCAAGATATTAGTAGAATCTTAAGAAGCTAAATGAAAGTGTAGGTAAACCCTGTACCATGATAATCTAAGCACATTGTCAGCACACAGCAGGAGCATAGCACAGAAGAATCTTACCTTGAGCAACCAGTGCAGTGATTGAAGCAAAAACAGCAATAAAACTTAGTAAAATTGCAAGGTAACGGGTTAAAAGTTATCTTCATCATGTGAGCATCATTTAGGGATTAAGATTTGAGAACTTTTTTTCATGGTTGAACCCTTTTAATACTGAGACAAGTAGTAAGTAGATACATGTTAGATTTTAGGTCTGCTGCCCCTTCAGGAGACCCCATATTTGTACTTAAATGTATTCTATCCAATATTCTATACAAACTGCAAGCATATCAGAAGGGTTATCACATACCTGTGACTAGAATCTCATTAAGAGTTCAGCATAACTTGGACTTGCAGGAGTAACTAACACAAGGAAACTTTTTCCATAAAACAATAAATCATATTTCTACCTTATCTCCCAAATTGTTTTGCCTCTTGAGAGATTATATTTTGCAATTCCCCGTCCAGTACAAACAATATCTTTGTAATGGGATTTTCAAATTTGATAAATACTTTTTAGCCTTTGGCCGCAATTTCACAGGCTGCAGTCGGCGTGTCTTTAAACGTTCCGCAGATGTTCGTTTGCCACGTGGAGAAATGATGTTGACTGTATGAACTTCTAAAGCATTAAGTCTCCATAAGATGTATCAACAGCGGCACTTGTCTGAGGCCTCATGTAATAGATCATAGACACTAGGATCCATTTGAGAGTATAATCTATGGATGGTGGACAGCTGGGTCTTCCATCATGTCTCACAGTCATGTCCTGTGAATGGCTAAGTGACGTTCAAATCCTAATACACAATTTTACTTTACTCTATATTCATATGTGCAGTTCTTAGGCCACGTAGCTCAATAACTCTACTGAGGTCCTATAGCTGTTGGATAGTTCCTTACTGTTTAAAGGAAATCTATCATCAAAATCAAGCATGATAAACCAGGAGCAACCAAGGACATCTTGCAATATTTGTTATCCATGGCCTTCTTCCTTCTAAAAATCAACTATTAAAATAATGATAATGAACCCGAAGGGCTCCTAGGGTGTTACCAGGAGCCCTTGTTGCTCATTAAAATAATTTTAGGAAGGAGGCCAAGGATAACAAATATAACGACATTACCACTGTCAAGGTGCTTCTATGAGTAAAAGTTCTTGGTTTGGTCTACCATGCTTGATTTTGATGGTAGATTTCCTTTCATTTTAAGAGAGTCATCAATATAATTTGCTCTACAAAGAGATGTTTTCTTGGAAAGTAGTTTGACAATCATGTGAGGGCTCAAAAATGAATAGGAGCAATATTTCACATATCAAGGAGTTTTGGAACGCATTGATACACTATTTAATCTTGAGCAAGGAACCTTGCCTCTTCCCCATTCTGGTATCCCAAAGTCCCACTAGGCATATGGATATATGTATAGTATCTACACCATTATGGAGGAAAGTCTTCATACTTCGACTCATAGGGGGATATTTATCATACACCCTATCAGCTGCAGCGAGTGCGCAGGTGTGGGGACAGTAACTCCACCACTTGGATGGCCGTGCACCCCCTTCATGCCCCACTGGCATGAAGGTGGTGGATTGGGGTAAATAATTGCAAGTGCTGGCAATCAGCACTGACGTGGAACATAGACCTTGATAAATATCCCCCATAGGCTTTATTATTAATATTACTGCAGGGTTGACTCCATGCACTTTATATCACTGGGTACAGACCCAACATATTCTGATTTTGACATATTTTATTACTGGCTGCAGCAGGATATTTGGCTCCTTCCCCCTTTCTTCTCACATGTTCCGAACCATAATTATTTTTCCTTACTCATATTTAACCACCTCCCCAAAGCCATAAACCGCCGACTATTTTTATAGGGAGAGAATAATGCAGTCGCCAATCTTGAAATACTTTAAAGAAAACCAGAGAACAAGACAATAAATTCTGTGCCAAAGGAACCAAAATATAATTTTCTTGCTAGGCTATTGATGGAACAAGGCATAACAATTCTTAAATGTCATGGAAAAGTTCTCAAGTCATGGAAACCTCAGAATGAAACCGTATGGGACGTTCTATTAGACATTAAACGTACTAAGGACAAGCTCAAGAATAGATGATGTGAAGATGACAATTTGGACTCACACTTTAATTAATTTAAGGGATGGTAAATAGATGATTGCTAAAATAATTGGAGAATTTACAACTTAGTTCTTCAGCCGCTGAATTGTACAAAGAGATGGCATCAAAACTGTGTCTGCCCTTTCTAGTAGCGTAGATTTGTACTGTGTTAGTTATGGAGAACAGGAGAAGAGTGAAGAAATCAGGCGATACCTTTTTGAGGCTAAATCAGTATACTGAGTATAACGGAGTAATACTCAGTTAGCTTCAAAGATGTATTGCCTTATTTCTTTACTCTTCAGCCCTTTCAATAATAATAATCTTTATTTATTTAGCACCATTATATTCAATAGCACTTTACAACAAATAGGGGACATATACAAATAAAATACTACATTACAGAGTACAAACAGTCATATGGGAGAAGGAGTGAAGGCCCTGCTCACATATTAGGCTCTTTGCAGATGGGCATATGCTCACCCAGGCGGTAATCAGGGCGTAGTACATGGCCTAAGGGAGGGGGTGTGCGCTTCTCACCCCTACCCCCAAAAGAAAGCTGGGAGGCCGCCATCATAATCTATTGCAATATAGGACACATCCCATATTTTGTGCAGCGTGGTATGATCACAGTGCAGTGAGACACAGTGGGGCACATTTACTTACCCATCCGGGTCATGATCCCCGATCCGGACTCTCTGGCGATGATGCACTGTGCCGCGATCCACGTAGATCCTGTGCCCGATATCCTGCATGTGTCGCTCCCCGCTCAGGTCCGCCGGAGTTCACCTTCTTCTTCCTGGTGTATGTAAGTGCATGGCTTGCGACACAAATTTAAATGTTAAATCCCGCACTTAGTCCGAATCCTTTGGATCATCCGACCGCCCGCCCCCCTATTTGTGTCACGTGAAAGCTGGCGCGATTGCGACACAATACGATCGCATGCGATACAATCCCCGACATAATCCCCGCAGCCGCGGGGCCCTTAGCAAATAAGCCCCAGTTAGCTCATCACACCGTGACCAGGTAGACTATGGGGTACATTTACTAAGGGTCTGAACAGTGCATTTTCATCGGGTTTCCCGACTTTTTACCGTTTTGCCCTGAATTGCCCCAGGTTATGGCGCACGTGATCAGATTGTGGCGCATTGGCGACGGCTTGCATGCAACACAAATCGGGGGGCGTGGACGTCGGACAACCCGACTGATTCAGGCAAACCGCAGAATTTAAAAAACAAAATTGTGTCGCAAGATCAGCACTCACATGCACCAGGAAGAAGAAGGTGAAATCTGGCGGACCTCAGCGGGGGAAAACGACAGATGCAGGAAATTGGAAGCACGATCTTAGTGAATCATGGCAGACCCGAATCCTCGTCGGAAAATGCACAGCGGGGATCGCGACGGGACGGGTAAGTAAATGTGCCCCGATGTGTCCATGATCTGGTCACAGATTGTGCAGTCAGGTTACAGTCCCTATTATAGTCGTGTGCATGAATGCCTGAACCCAATCTAATATGGGTTGAGAACTACTAAGCCTTGACTGATGACTCCTGGTGTTATATTAGGAAGTGATTTTACAGTGCATTTCCCCTTTAAAGAAGCACTTTGTGCAGATTAATGTAATCTGTTGTCTTTGTTATCAGACAATATTTCAGTCTGACTGTAGCATGCTTCAAAAGGATGTGTTTCCGGTCAGATTAGTTTCAATTATGATGCCAGTGATAACTGTCAGATTAGAAATAATATTTTTTGAGGTCATTTACATGCAGAAATTATTGCCAGAGATAGTGAGAATTAATCGGACTGCATGAAAAATTGTGTTATGTTTGCCGATACTAACATGGCGTGCACAAAGTACAGTAGAGTAGGTGTGTTATGGAAGTGTGTGAATCGTAAGAAAAATCACTATGGATCCTTAGCATAAACTGTAAGGATGTAAAATAGGGGAGGGCAGGTGCATTAACTCCCTTGCACTTATCTGAACGTACTGGGCCACATTTACTAATAATGCAGAAAAACTGCACTTGGTGTATCCACTACATACCTCTGAACATGAGGATCTCAGATGGCCACAGACCTGAGATAGATCAGGTATGTTGATAAACTAGTGGTGGAGAACAATTCATGCCAATCGTTTCATTGCTGTCTCATTGCGCCGATTTCCCCTGAATTGCCCCGGGTTTTTGGCACACGCGATTGGATTGTGGCGCATCGGCGCTGGCATGCACGCGACGGAAATCGGGGGCGTGGCCAAAAGAAAACCCGACGGATTCGGAAAAACCGCCGCATTTAAAACAAAAAATTGGTCACACGGGCCATACTCACATGCACCAGGAAGAGATCAGTGAACTCCGATGCAACTCGGCGGACATCGGCGCAGCAGCGACACCTGGTGGACATCGGGCGCAGGACCTTCATGAATCGCCGCAAGACCCGAACACTCGTCCGAGAAGCCGCCGCTGGAACGCGAATGGACCGGGTAAGTAAATCTGCCCCATTATCTTGGGTCATCCCTAGGAGCTATAACCATGGCTATTTTATATAAATTTTTATATTTTCATGATTTTACATAAATTAAGAATGAATTCTTTTTGCTAGTGGTGATTCACTTGTAAGGGCTTGTAAGGTCTCCGTGATTGCTGGAAATGCTCTTATAAAAATCTAAGACTCCTGCGAGGCTGACACTAATTTCTATAAACAAAAGGGATTACAAGAGTGATGTCTCCTCCAGCCCATGTGACATTGGTTAAGTATGTGAACCCTAGCTGTTTGTAAACATGGTGGTGGAGGGGACACATCTTCATCCAATTGGCTCTACTTTGTTAGAGGAAACAATAAATTTGGACAAGAAGAAAAAAATAGAACATAATAATGCAAGACAGCAGCATCACTGGGGGGCAGTTCCTGTACAGAGGCAACACCATCAGACTGACATATACTCATATAAACGTATATACTCATTCTACATAGAATGTCATTGTGGTCTATATAACTATACAGCAGTTGTAAAGACCTCTAGACCTATGAAAATAAAGATTATTTTGGTTATTGCTAGTTATCATTCATGGTAATGACCTTACAGACATTTGCCCACATTTATCAAAACTAGTGCAGTCTGTGCTATGTGCAGTTTGCCTGTGGAGTGTGCAGAGTGCGTCAGATTAATCAAAACCATCAAAACTGGTGCACGATCTTCATTAATCTGGGACCCCCTGAGCTGCTCTGGAAGTGTGCACCTTTTTTTTTTGGTGCACTTTGTTCATGCTGAAGAACTGTGGCACAGTAATAAATGTGGCACGAGCTCTGACTAAGAACTAACACAACCCTTTAGGTGCAAATTTTTCCTGTGGGACACACAGCAGCCACACCACAAAAATAGCGCAGACACTTCCTAAATACATGTGCAAGCAGTTTGCACATTCTTTTCAGCACAGACTGAAGAGACAACAACTAAACTGAAGCTCCTAACAATGCAACTGCTGGACATAAGGAATGAAAGCAGGGGTGTAACTACAGTGGTAGATGCCATAGCAGCTGCGATGGGGCCCACAGTGTTAGGGGGGCCCAGCATCTGACCTGGCACACTAAAGAATGGAGGATGTGTACCATTATATACATATTATGCTGCACAATGCACACCATAATATGCATATAACAGTGCACAGCATGAATCGGCAGCTCAGATAAGAAACGCCAGGGGGAGAGGGATGGGTCAGCAGAATGACAGGACTATGGATCTTTCATCTCCAATTCCTGCCTTCAAATTTCCCCATGTGTTCAGACGCAACTGGGGCAGATCTGTGGAAGTGTATAAATCAGTCCATAAATATGTGTATGTGAGTGTACAAATATGTATATTTTCTGAAGGGGTAGGGGGTCTTATTCTGAAGTCTGCTATAGGGCCCTGCCTCTCCTTGTTACGCCCCTGAATGAAGTTAGGGCAGCACGGTGGCTTAGTGGTCAG
Source organism: Engystomops pustulosus (assembly GCF_040894005.1). Classification (NCBI taxonomy): domain Eukaryota; kingdom Metazoa; phylum Chordata; class Amphibia; order Anura; family Leptodactylidae; genus Engystomops; species Engystomops pustulosus. The sequence goes on along the minus strand of NC_092416.1, from coordinate 61,992,561 downwards.
CATTACAGCCTTGCAGCCCTGGAAACCCAGAATCAAGCCCCAGTGTCAACATCTGCAAAAAGTTTGTATGTTCTCTCTGTGTTTGTGTGGGCCTCCTCCGGGTCCTCTGGTTTCCTCCCACACTCCAAAACATACTGGTAGGGTTATTAGATTGTGAGCCCCATGGGGACAGTGACTGTTTTGGCAATATCTGTGCAGCGCTGCATAATCTGTGTGTGCTATATAAATAAAGGAATTATTTAAGTAATAGGCAACGTTGTTTTACTGATTTGTGAAGGTGACTTTAACTATTTAACTGGTGTGAATTTACTAATGTAAATGTGACTACTAATGCAAACCATACCTTACTCCTCATATTCTAATTTTTTGAGCCTTTCTGTGCCTTGTCTGACAAGGGGAATGGGTTAGAAGGCGAGGGGAAAAATCATTTTCTATTCTGAATCTCTGCTTGCTGTCAGTGAATATAAACATTTTTGCCTACATCAAGAAACTGATAACTTATTCTTTCCTAACACTTGTAAATGCTGAACCTTGCATCCAGGCAATCTTCTCTAAAAATCAATCCCCTTTAAATCCTCACAGCCTTGAATATCACCACGCTCTTATTTGGTTCTTCACTACTGAGAGCCATTGAACATTCCCGCAGGATCTCATCCATATTCTGGTTCTCAGATGATTCTTTATTTCTCATTTAATTTCTATTTTAATTTACTGCTAGCTCTAATCTGAAGAATGATCGGAATTCATCTAACATCTCAAATCAATTCGTACTCTCTAGAAGGCGATAACACGGGGAAACATTTCCGGCTGGGCGCGTATAGCTGCAGGTGGAACTTTTCCTTAAAGGACAGGATCGTCTTTAATACAATTGTCATGGTGATTTTGTAGCATGAAAATGCTCATCACAACAGCAAAAAATAGAAAATATGAAAAATCCTACAAAGTCCCTTATCTGCGTGCTGCGGCAAATGTGCAATTAATTGGAATGTCACATATGAATCCCTAATGCAGATGAGAGCTTTTAATTGACTTAAAAAGACATTTGAGGAGACCTCATGTATGTAGCTACAGTTACAATTACTAATTGGTACATACTTATGGTTTATGTGAAAATAACCGTATAAATTAACTTTTTACTTCATATACCTCTCCATATTTGATTAAAACCTCTGGCCTGCAACTTGGGGACTGTGTGTACTGCCATGGGGTGCGGGGGAAACATTGGGGCTCATTTACTAAGGGTCCGAACGCCGCACTTTCGTCGGGTTTCCCGAATATTTCCAATTTGCACCGAACTGCCCCGGGATTTTAGCGCACGCGATCGGATTGTGGCGCATCGGCACCAGCTTTCACCCGACACAAATCGGGAGCGTGGCTGTCTGACAACCCGACAGATTCGGAAAAAATGTGGAATTGAAAAAAAGAATTGTGTCGCAAGATCAGCACTTACATGCACCGGGAAGAAGAAGGTGAACTCCGGCGGACTTCGGCGCAGCAGCGACACCTGCTGGATATCGGACGCACAACCTTAGTGAATCCCGGCAGACCAGAATCAGCGTCGGACAACGCGCCGTGGGATCGTGACTGGATCGGGTAAGTAAATGTGCCCCATTGTGTTTCAGTTGTGCCTTCTGGCTCTAAGTAAAGCCTCATTCACATGGCCTGGGGGGGATGTTTATGCGGCCGTAAATTTGCAGCCGCATATATGTCCCCATAAATGGCAGTGGCGGCCCGGAGCGATCCGCGCCACAAACGGGGAAAAGATTGGGTATTCTCTATCATCTTTCCCCATGTGTACGTCGGTGTCTGCACTTTTGTCTGTGGAGGGGTCACCTCCTCTCCAGCGCACAGCTGTATGAATGTACCCTAACTCAGATTTTGACAAAAAAAACAGTAAGGGGGTTTTGAAGACATCATCATATGGTCTTCCTCAAATAGTTTTAGTTTCAACAAGGTTTTATTGCTTGAAAAACATAGGAAAATGCCTTACAATAGGTGAAGCCGCAAGACGTACCCTATGGAGGGGGATTACTATTTTCTTCATACATAGGCAGCTTCGGTATCATTCAAAACAATAAAACATAGGGGAACCAGGGTTGGGAAGGGGACACAGGGGGAAGGGAAAAAAAACACACAGGAAACAATATCACAAGATCTGTAAAGTGTAGAGTACGGATAGACAAAGACTATGTGGCACATTTTCTTAACCGTCCTTTACATTTATTTAATCCCCGAAAGTGCCTTTTCCGATCGGAATGCACTTCTGCCGCAATTCAGATATCGTGCGCCCGATATCCTGCATGTGTTGCTTCCCCGCTCAGGACCGATGGAGTTCACCTTCTTCTTCCTGGTGCATGTAGGTGCATTGTCTTGCGACACAAAATAAATCTTAAATCCTGCGCTCAGTCCAAATCAGTCGGATCGTCCGCCAGCTGTGCCACAATCTGATCGCGTGTGACACAATCCCCAGTTAAATACCTGGCGCAAATCCTGAAAATTTCGAAAATCCAAGGAAAGTGGGATCCGTGGACCCTTTGTAAATGAGCCCCAATGTGTGGAGAAGTGTTGGAGCCATGTTGATGCATAATGGACCATTAGAGGGATAGAGATAGAGCTCTCTCAAGGGTCGGGGAGACTTGTGAAGCTGCCCCAAATAGTTTTAAGGCATAGTAATGGTAGTGTATGTAAACATTGAACTTTGCAGAAATTCATAAAAATCCCTTTAACGTCTTAAATGTTTAGGGGCAGCACGGTGGCTGGGTGAGTAGCACTTCTGCCTTGCAGCGCTGGGGTTCTGGGTTCAAGTGCCACCCAGGTCAATATCTGGAAAGAGTTTTATGCTCTCTCCCTGTTTGCGTGGGTTTTTTCCAGGTCCTCCAGTTTCCTCCCACACTCCAAAACATACTGGTAGGTAGATTAGATTGTGAACTCCATGGGGACAGGGACTGATTAATACTATTATTATTAAAGGACATCTATCACCAGATTATCGGTTGCACACGCCCCGCTCTCTCCACCCCCAGTTATGATGTCCCCGGCCGGAAGCAAAAGGAGGCTTGCAGCGGGAGGCGTTCATAAATTAAAAGCGGGAGAACCCCAGAGGTGCTCGGGCACTGTCTGTCTGAGCGCCTACGGCATTAAAGATGCATTAAAACCTGTTAAAAACAGTCCCACTATCCCCTAGATCAGCGATGGTGAACCTTTTATAGACTGAGTGCCCAAACTACAACTAAAACCCACTTATTTATAGCAAAGTGCCAACATGGCAATTTAAGCAGTAAACTTATTTCTCCCTTCTCTGTCATAGCTTTCAACCATATCAGTATCCTGAGAACACCAATACAGTAGAAAGAATGAGGACAAATTCAGATTCCCCTGAACAGGAAGAATTGTCAGGGCTGAAGCTGCAATGATAATGTAGATCTACCCCCACCCCTTCCAATTCCTCCTGTAGTCTCTGCTTCAACATAGCACTGACCACAGCAAGTCCTGGGCTGTCTGGGAATCCATGAAGATACCTTGCGTCCTCTCTGGTGATGGCCTGGGTGCCCACAGAGAGGGCTCTGAGTGCCACCTGTTGCACCCGTGCCATAGGTTCGTCACCACTGCCCTAGATGGAACAAACAACCGAATAACACCAGTAATCTGGTGATAGCTGTCCTTTAAAGAGGCCTGTCACCCAGAATTTCGGCACTAGGAGCTGCTTACTAAGCAGCTCACAAAACGGTCTGATGTATTAATGAGAGGGCGGGTTTGGGGCGTGGTTAGGGGCGCGCAGCAGTCACCGCCACCCTATGGAGCGAGCGGTTTTGAAACTTCTGGTTTCAATTTGGTGTGTGTGTGTATATATATATATATATATATATATATATATATATATATATATATCACAAAGAGATCAAAGGTCACAATTATCTTTCATTTATTGCATAATAAAGAGCAGAGTTCCTCTTTAATTTCCAGTTTCAGCTTGGTCATTATAGTGACAAATGGTTGATTTGATTATTAGTTCAATGGAATAGTGTTGTGCCATCTGCTGTGTTTCAAGCCACATCCATTTGTGACACAGATACTATGAAGCATTGCAATGAGCCGCGAGGCTGAAAGCTCGACATAACAATAGAGGTATACATAGCACCCAGCTCAGGCAGGGATAATCCGACCACCATTTAGAGCCTGAGTGCAATGTCACCAATCATTGTCTAATCCTGCTCTCAGGCCAAATGAGTCAGTCCATTGTTTTTCTAACACTTCTGCGTTTTCTGCTTAGATGCCACTGCCTGAAGGGGGACGGCACAGATAATCAACTCTGTATAATATCCTTATTACATTGCTGTCTCTGCCAAGGTTATTGAGATGTACTTCACTTTCCTAGTGATGGCTGTCTTTCCCTATGGTATAATTACAACCTGCTGATAATATTAGATGGATATCGTAACTATATATATATATATATATATATATATATATATATATATATATATATAGTAAAGCACTTCCCTTTAAAACCATGTTCTGATACTGAGCTTTAAATGCCCTATAGAGATGGGAATTTTACAAGGACCAGTATTTTATTTCTTAGTGTAAATGTGTGAAATGGACTGTGACCCATGTTTAATAAATCTAAAACATTTTTTGTTGCTCATACCTCATGAAAGGAGGAAAAATGTACCTAAAAAGTAACGTGAGATGAAGAAATGGCAGAAAGTTGCATATTTTTGAGGCAGAATTGTGAAATTTACCAGCTCTAGATGATGTATAGGAGATCATTGCATAGTATTTTTCTATTGAGTTAAATAAATTCACAGTATGCAGCAAGAACCTATGCTCCCTCTAGTGGTGCCAGAAAACAGGAGATTAGTAGCTAGGAATCATTAAAATTGAGTTGTGGCTGTAAAAATGTATTTATTTATTTATTGCAGAATATTACACTGATTTCGATTAAAATAACAAAGTAGGGTACGTCTATTTTAATGGTACAATGGTGTTACCATTCCCTTTACTCAAAAGTTTTGAGTGACCTCATTGGTCCAGTTGCTAAAACTCCCAGCAATCCACTTATCAGCCACATGTTCCCCCTACAGTCGTGCAATATGACTATCACTGAAAGGAAATCTACCATCAAAATCAAGCGTGATAAACCAGGGAGACTGTGTTTGGGATAATCTTCTTATATTTATTATCCATGCCCTCCTTCTAAAATCAAATTCTACAATTATGCTTATGAGCCAGAAGGACACTGAGGTCATTACCAGAGCCCCTCTGTGCTTCAGCTTCAGAGGCTGTTATGCTCAATCACCCTCCCCCTGCTCCATCAGCACTTCCCCCTTTTCTCTGCTTAATGTAATCTCACACAGTCGGATTGGGGAAGTGCACATCCTGTAAAGCTACAGCACGAAGGAGCTCTGGTAATGCCCCCTTGAGCCCTTCTGGCTTTTAAAACTTCATTTTAGAAGGTAGTAGGCTACAGATAATTAATATAAAAAGATTATCTATACCATACTGGTACAAGGCCACATTCACTTCAATCGGCAATGCGGTCATACATTGCGCACCATACTGTGCCCACCATACTTTGTCAGCCAGAAAAGACACGTCCTATCTTTTGCCTATCGAGAGAGGAGGCGTGAGGAGTACTCACCTCCTACCTCCTCTGCCCAGCCATATGCTACTCCCAGGCCAAGGTGACAATAAGGGGCCTAAGTGCCCATGGTTTAACATGCTTGATTTTGTTGGTAGATTTCCAATAGATTAGAAAAAATTAGTAAAAGTAAATGATGGTCAAAGGCGTGTGTCAGATTAAAATGGCATATAAATATTAGCATAAAACAACAAACTACAGAAGAACTTATACTGGCCATTCCTCTTTCTCTTTGTTGGTATGCATAGTCCAAGGCAGTGATGTCAGATCAAGAGCACTAACCTGATGCAGCCTTATGGTCTTAAAAAAAATGAAACCCAGACAACCCTTCTGCGGCAAATTTATGAACCATATCATAAACCTGTCACTTCTTATTCTTTCTTAACTTTGGTAACTTTCTATTCTGCCAGTTTACTGGAATGAGATTGCAACATTTAGTTCTGCAGCCTAACTATACCCACTTTTTCCAAAACTGAAGTGACTGATGTAAACTTGAACAAAGTTACAAATTGTTACAGAAATGAAGTCAAATGAATGAATGTTACAGAAATGAAGTGATCCCCCACCCTGATCCCTAGTGGTGTTTATAATAAAACAGGGTCCATTTATAATAAGTGGTGGGTGCCAAAATTGTGCACATTAGGTTCCTGATGTGGTTTTTACCTATGTACGCTCTATAGCTCCCTGATGCCTATAATGGGGTTCTCCATACATATGATTCTCTATTCCCTAAAGGCTACCACTTCCATATTCCTACTGATCGTCCATCTATTCCTTCACAATTTGAAGGGAAAACCAACTTCAACATTTCGCCGTGCCGCATTAAGATTCATCGGCTCCTAGAATGTTACAGTCAAGGTCTTTGAACTTAATGAAATTAAACACCTTCAGCGTCGACGTTGATAAAGGCAAGCGGCGGACATAACGCTTGCGCTTATCATTCACTGTTCTGCTCTGACTGAGGCTTTAAAATCAAATCCCATTCCCTTCTCTCACATTTGAGATTCGCTGTAACTACCAGACAAGAACATTAAAACGGAGCCAGCAGACATTCCTGTGGAGCCGTGTCGCAGCCTCGGGCAACGTTACCCTTTGCCTCGTGTTTGATCCTTACGCTATGTCTTTTATCCCCCGCTCCAAGGTGCTAAAAACACTGTCTCAAGCCGTTTACCGCAGAGGCTCATTCTTGTTTTACCTGTGGGTTACTTGTACCCCCTCCCACCCACCGGCTGCTGGAAACCTTAATAGTATAGCCGATAATGGGTGTATGTAAACCCAGCGGGCTGATTGACATTAGAGCAGCAGGCGCCCGTCTACCATGAGCTACATCTCCCTGCATTGCAGAAGCACAGAAGCCCCATACAGCACAAAAAAGTGCGTTGTCACAGCCCAGGGAGCTGGAACTCTGTCAATGCTTCGTTGCGACCAGCTGGAATGTTAATGGGCGGAAACTGCTAAGAAAGGAGAGGGCCACCCCCCCCACACACACATTTTTCCCCTACTGTATAAATCCCATCCATGCCCCACATTAGACCTTACATAGTATCTTTAAAATTTTGCATAATTTAAATTTACTTTTTGGGCAGTAGAAAGATCAGGGACATGGATAATAAATGCATGTCTGACTTAGTGAGGAGGGGCTGATTTCCAATTGTGGAGAAAGAGATTCTACACAAATTGGTACTCTATTCAAAGTTGGAGTAGAAGATTCTCATAATAAATGAGGACTTCATTCAGACTGCCATGGGCCCTGGGCTGTATGAATACTATAGCCCATACAAGATCGTAATTCACTTCCTACATATGGTACATATGGTACTGGAATCAGGTTCTGTATTGAGAGCAGAAACAAATGTATGAGGATTTCTTGGGTGAAGGTCTGTCACGGGTGCTCCTACGACCCACGAGCCAGATTGCAGGCGCACCGGTGCTCCCATACCCGTTCCCCCGCCACTGTTCTTGCCTCCCCACGTTCCCACAATGGCTCCGGCGCTGGCTGCCAATTTCTGATAAATTCTCAGCCCCTTTCTGTCTTCCATGACAGATCTTTGTGCCTTGTTGCCATTGAGAAAGCTTTTTCCTATGTCCTCTGCGTTTATAGTGATTTCCCGTTGTAACCTCAATTCCGTTCCTGACTACGCTCCTTTTCTGCCTGTCCTAACCTTCCGCTACGTCCCTGACTCTGATTCCGTGCTGCCTGTCTCGACCTCCTGCCTGCCACAGCAGGTCCAACACGCTTTGGGACGGGCTCTGGTGAAAATGGGTACCACTTAGACTCCAGTCCCTGGTGTCGGCTTACGTCATTGTCTGTGGTGGTCCAGAAGATTCACTACCACGGATCCTGACAAGGTCCTTCTCAGTATAAAATTTGGTGGGTGATTTGGGTGGCCATGGGCCCCTAGAAGGCTTGGGCCCAAAACCACCTACCGGTATATTATAATCCCCTATTGACTTCAGTGGTCTGGACCCCAGTCAAGTAGTTATCAACCAGACAATTTTTTTAAATTTAGTTTCCGAAATGCATAAATCAGGTGATAATAGTAAAACTTGTAATATACTTTATTAGGTAAAGCAGCTTTTCTGTGCCTTTTTTCTGCTTCTTTCTGTACTGAGTTGTGTATCTAAAAGCCTCCTGAGGTTTGTCCACTTTAGACAAATAAGCAATGATTAACCACTTCGCGACTGTCGGGTCCCGCTGCATGGAGAGGGTTACGGGCTGAGCCCTCTCCATAGCCGGTAAGTCTTTGCTGTATGTTGCAGCAAAGGCTTACCGGTAACACCCGCGATCGGTGCTAGCACCGATCGCGGGTGTTTTCACAGCGATGGCTGCCGGCAAAGCTGCCGGCAGCCTCAAAAAGATAGCGGCGCTATCCGAAGACCCGAGGCTATTTCATTTTAACCCCTTCATTACAATGTGCTGATAGCACATTGTAATGAATGAGGAGGAAAATCCCCATATACTGCCATACTGTAGTATGGCAGTATATGATAGGATCGATCAGACAACCTAGGGTTAAAGTACCCTAGGGAGTCTGAAAAATAGTAAAAATAAAAAAAAGTTTAAAAAAAAATTATAATAAAAAAACCTAAAATTTCAAATCACCCCCCTTTCCATAGAACTGACATAAATATAAATAAACAGTAAAAATCATACATACATTAGGTATCAACGCGTCCGAAAATGCCTGATCTATCAAAATATGATAACGGTTTTTCAATGTGTTTAACCACGTAACGGAAAATAGCGCCCAAAGTCGAAAATGGCACTTTTTTGCCATTTTGAAAAATATAAAAAAATCTATAAAAAGTGATTAAAAGGTCGTACAGTCCTAAAAATGATATCATTGAGAATATTATCAAATTTCGCAAAAAATGACACCACCCACAGCTCCGTACAACAAAGTATAAAAAAGTTATTAGCGCCAGAAGTTGGCAAAATAAAAAAAATAATTTTTGTACAGGAGGTTTTAATTATTGTAAATGTATGAAAACATTATAAAACCTATACAAATTTGGTATCCCCTTAATCCTACCGACCCAAAGAATAAAGTAGACATGTCATTTGGGGCGCTCAGTGAAAGACGTAATATCCAAGCCCACAAGAAAATGTCGCAAATGTGTTTTTTCACCATTTTCACTGCATTTGGAATTTTTTTCCCGCTTCTGAGTACATGGCATGGAATATTTAATACCATCACTATGAAGTGCAATTTGTTACGCAGAAAACAAGCCATCACACAGCTCTTTACGTGAAAAAACAGGAAAGGGCCCGGTCCTTAACCGGTTAACTCTTAACTCATACCTAAAGCAACTGAAACTCAACACAGTTTTGGAAAAAATTATTTGTGAAATGACATCATGAAACCAATTTACACTACGTTCAACCTTGTTTTAGCCCTACATTGTAATTGTTTGCCAATTATGGGAGCCTTATGTGCCTCATGTTATTAGGCTTCTTGTAAGTCATGCTTAGTGTTAAGGGGGCTGCCTTTCAAGGTAGCAAAAGCAGACATTGCTTTCACACCTTGGAAAACATATTTGCATATTTCCCGTAACTATCCTAAGACAGTATCATCACTGGGGAACTCCATGAGCATACTCTTGGTAGTCCCTGGTGGTGGATGTAATAGGAATACAGTTGTATCTGTCTCCCATAGCCTCTAATAGCCTTCACTGACCATATATGTTGCTCAGCAGGAGGGAGTAGGATGGCAAGACTTACCTTGCCCCCTGTATTTCTCACATTGGGGCACATTTACTTACCAGGTCCATTCACGTTCCAGCGGCAGCTTCTCGGACGAGCGTTCGGGTCTTCCGGCGATTCATGAAGGTCCTGCGCCCGATGTCCACCAGGTGTCGCTGCTGCGCCGTGGTCCGCCGAGTTGCGTCGGAGTTCACTGATCTCTTCCTGGTGCATGTAAGTATGGCACGTGCGACCAATTTTTTTTCTAAATGCGGCGGTTTTTCTGAATCTGTCAGGTTTTCGTTCGACCACACCCCCTCGATTTCCGTTGCGTGCATGCCAGCGCCGATGCGCCACAATCCGATCGCATGCGCCAAAAACCAGGGGCAATTCAGGGAAAATCGGCGCAAATCAGAAATATTCTGGTAACACGTCAGGGAAACGTGAATGGGGCCCTTAGTAAATGACCCACATTATGTGACAAATACTGTGCAGATGGAGGCAAAAAGCATGCCTCCCAGCATATACACTGGGAGCAGTCCTGGCGCATGTACGCTGAGCATACCAAAAAACCTAAGTGTGAATGTGGAGTAATAGCTGACATCAATATTAAACTATATTCAGCAGTGCATCGGGGTGATCTCCTCTTCTACAAATCCAGACTAACTGCTGGTGAATGCCTCAGTCATTGAGAAGATTGCCCATATTTCCTCTAAATGAAATAATTTGTGTTCCTGTAAACTGGGTTTTCCTTTGATCTCAACTTTGCAAAATACATGGGGATAATGGGATCATCACTGTGCATGGCCTGAGGCCCTAAAATGCAGGCACCTCACATGAGACCCTCCCAGGTTACCACTATATACAGCATCACACATCACGCCAGCAACACCTCACCAATTAGTTCATCTCAAAATGATTCTTAACAAGAAGCTGCTGGAGGACACAGAAATACAGAAAAATTATAAAAGGAGATGAACCAAATTAAAAAACTACTCGCACTGTCAAATACATGCTCGGCCGACTAACAAAGGAATGTAATTTCCACTGCTTTTAATTAGTCTTCAAGCAAATGTTACGTGAAGCAGCAAATTTTACCGACTCTTCTAAGGACAGAGAAGAGTTTATGCAGACAATGGGGGTCATTTACTAAGGGCCCGATTCGCGTTTTCCCGACGTGTTACCCGAATATTTCCGATTTGCGCCGATTGTACCTGAATTGCCCAGGGATTGTGGCGCACGCGATCGGATTGTGGCGCATCGGCGCCGGCATGCGCGCGACAGAAATCGGGGGGCGTGGCCGAACGAAAACCCGACGTATTCGGAAAAACCGCCGCATTTAAAAACCGAAAAAGTGTCGCTTGGGGAGCGCTTACCTTCACCTGGTCCGAGGTGGTGCATTCCGGCGCGATGAGATGACTTTCAGCGCAGCAGCGCCACCTGGTGGACGGCGGAAGAACTACATTCATAAATCCCGGCCGGACCCGAATCCAGAGCAGAGAACGCTCCGCTGGATCGCGACTGGACCGGGTAAGTAAATGTGCCCCAATGTCTTCCTTGTCACCTTACTCATTAGGAATAAAACATTTCTATGTTGGAAAACTGAATTTTTTCAGATGAAATGCAAATATTACAGAAACGTTTCAAGTTTGAAATGCTATAAAGTAAAACATCCAGAAATCTCCTCCTACTTTTAGTACAAGGGTGCAGTCACAAGTGTCATTTAACGCATGCGTTTCAAACCGCAATGTAACAGCTGAAAAGAGATTTGCCTAAATAACCCCTTCCCGCACCCGTGCAGGGCACGGAGGTGCCGATCATTACCATGGAAACCCTGAGGTCCGATAAGGACCCCAGGGCTGCTTTCAGTAGCAGCCTGTTAGGATCATGCGAAATGGACGATCTATCAGTGCTAATGTCAGCCTATGCAGAATACATTAGCATTGCAGCATATTACAATGAATAAGTGATCAAGTGATTACTTGTTCATGTCCCACCCTGGGATGAAATAAAACAGTGAAAGAAGTAAAAAAAAAAAACTTATCGTATAGACTTGTAAAAACTACTTGCAGAGTTTTTCAGCACAAAAAAATGTGCTGGAAAACCTCACCTCAGCTTATACACGAGTCAATAAAAGAATAAACGTGGCTCCTGATCCTCGTTGCGGCTCCTGACGGCTCCTCTTCTTTCTTCTCTCTGCTCTATTAGCGAGAGATGCTTCCTTGCGATCTACCGGCCGGTGCATACTATGATGTGGCGGTGTCACCGCTGATGACGTCATAGTGTGTGCCGGCCGGCAGATCGCAAGGAGACATCTCTGATGGCTAATAGAGAGAGAAGGAGACACGACGAGCATTGGGGCACCAGAGGGTGAGTATGTAAATTTTTTTTTTATGTGCTGGGCAGGCTGGCTGTATACTGCTGGGGGCAGGCTATACACTACAGGGGCTGGCAGGCTATATACTACAGGGGGCAGGCTAGCTATATACTACAGGGGGCTGGCTGTATACTACAGGGGGCTGGCTGGCTGTATACTACTGGGGGTGGGCTGGCTGTATACTACTGGGGGTGGGCTGGCTGTATACTACTGGGGGCTGGCTATATACTACAGGGGGATGGCTCGCTATATACTACTGGGGGCTGGCTGGCTATATACTACTTGGGGCTGGCTTGCTATATACTACTGTAGGCTGGCTGGCTATATACTACAGGGGGCTGGCTCGCTATATACTACTAGGGGCTGGCTGGCTATATACAACTGGTGGCTGGCTATATACTACAGGGGCTGTCCAGCTATATACTACTGGGGGCTGGCTGCATACTACTGGGGCTGGCTGGCTATATATTACATGGGCTGGCAGCCTATATACTACTGGGGGCTGGATATATACTACAGGGGCTGGCTATATACTACAGGGGTCTGGCTGGCTATATACTGGGCGACTGTGACCAATACATTTCCCACCCATGGTTTATACTCGAGTCAATAGGTTTTCTCAGTTTTGGTGGTAAAATTAGGGGTCCCGGCTTATACTCAAGTCGGCTTATACTCGAGTATATACAGTATTTAAAAAAGAATAAAAGTCCCCTGAAGCCCCATCCCATATAAAAGTCAAATACAACATAAAAAGTGATAATCACCAAAAAAAACACAACACATTGGGGCAGATTTATCAAGCTGTCTGAAAGTCAGAATATTTCTAGGTGCCCATGGCAACCAATCACAGCTCCCCTTTAAAATATTCATGAGCACCGGTAAAATTAAAGCTGAGCTGTGATTGGTTGCCATGGGCACCTAGAAATATTCTGACTTTCAGACAGCTTGATAAATCTGCCCCATTGGGTATCACCACATCCATAACAACCCGTACAATACAAAAAAGAGATAAAGATAAGTATTTTTAAAGGAAATCTACCATCAAAATCAAGCGGGCATACCGCGTGTGAATGAACCCTAAGACTGGGAGAAGAAGATGAGTCATGTTGCGGATGGAGAGAGCAAACAAAAAAAGTAAAGTTTTTGCAAAGTTTTCCAACCTTTTAAGTAAATATATATTCAGCTATTTACTTTCTGAATACGTAAAGTTCCTTTAAGGTTTCTCCCTTTTTATACATATTCTCATTATTTTATTTCTGTAGGAGTAAACAATCTCCCACAATGCACATCTCCATAGCATTGCTGAAGGCCGTCAGGTTGTTTTCCTTATTATATTTCTGACTTCACTCCAGTCAGTCAATGCATCTGCACCAGTAGAACCAGTAGATTAATCTAGTGCATAATATGTTGTCATGCTCCAGGCGTAATCTTGGCCCTCACACACATAAGATAAACATATCCTTCATGAATTTCTCGCTTTATCTGGAGTCTTAACATCTCTTTGGAATTAAAATCTGAAATATAACAAGTTTGGTTTATCTGGAGTCTTAACATCTCTTTGGAATTAAAATCTGAAATATAACAAGTTTGGGTCAAGAGATGACAATTTCAAATACACAAAAAAATATAATGCTCCCCTAAGAGCGCCCATTCTTTTATGCATGAGGGATAACGTTAGATTGCAAATGTTCTTGTAGTACCATTTAGTCACAGCTAGGGGCACTGCTAAGTCAAAGGACTTTCACATAGCCGTATTATGGATGGGTGTTGTGCATATCTTTATTAAGATGCCCTCTGCTCTACACTGGGATCTACCTATCCCTTTTATGTTGTTCAACACCTATAGAGGTATTGTTCTCTAGAAGCAGGGCTTTTGTGGACAAATATGGACCCGTGCCTGAATATAGGATCTACATATGCAGTACATTTCATGCTGATGTACAGATACTTAGATTACAGGTACAAATGCAAATTAGAACACCATTATTCCAACACTTATCTTGTACTGATCTTGAGCTTTGTCCATTATTAGGCTCCAGAGCTATACTCGCTATTCTGCAGGTGGAGTCACTGTGCATGACATTACATATGGTGTAATAAAGCTGAAATGTGGACTGTGTTCTACTTCAGAGCAACATTTACTACTCTGAAGGTGGAATGATTATCCCAAGTTGGTCCTGAGTCAGAGTTTAACCCGCTATTCAAGGTGTACATAGGTGACATGAATTATCCTGTATTATACTCTAGAGCTGCACTTACTATAATGCTAGTGGAATCACTGTCTAAATTTTTTGTGTACTGATCCTAAGTTAGATCTTGTATTATACTCCAGAGCTGCATTCACTATTCTGCAGGTAGAGTGAATGTGTGCATACACTACATCACATTGCTTATCATTAGAGATGAGCGAACATACTCGTCCGAGCTTGATGCTCGTTCGAGCATTAGCGTACTCGAAACTGCTCGTTGCTCGGACGAATACTTCGCCCGCTCGAGAAAATGGCAGCTCCCGCCGTTTTGCTTTTTGGCGGCCAGAAACAGAGCCAATCACAAGCCAGGAGACTCTGCACTCCACCCAGCATGACGTGGTACCCTTACACGTAGATAGCAGTGGTTGGCTGGCCAGATCAGGTGACCCTGGGATAGACTAGCCGCTGCCCGCGCTGCTCGGATCATTCTGTGTCTGGATGCCGCTAGGGAGAGAGCTGCTGCTGGTCAGGGAAAGCGTTAGGCTGTTCAATTAGAATAGTGTTAGGCAGGAGTGATTCTACAAGAACCCAACAGCCCTTCTTAGGGCTACAATAACGTTATACTTTTTTTTTTTTTTATTTGCAGCTAGTACCATATTGTGAGGAATTTGCAGGGGGACTTGCTACCGTTGTGTTTAGCTCTTAGTGACACACATATCCACCTCAAACACCAAAGTGGGAAAATTTATTAGGGGTTTGATTTCAATTAGGCACAGTCTGCCATTTACTTTTTATTTTACGTTTATTTTTTCATAACTCAGCGTCATCTCATCTGGCATAGCAGTGTGCTTTCATACTTGGCTAGAAAATAGCCATAGGAGAATCCAAACGGCTTACTTACGCCTACAATAGCGTTATATATATTTTATTTCTGGTTGATCTGCTGGTGGCTGTACTTGCTGCAGTGCATCTACTACCAAATTGTGAGGAATTTGTAGTGAGACTTGCGACCTTTTTGTTTAGCGCTTAGTGACGCACATATCCATCGCAAAGACCGAAGTGGGAAAATTTATTAGGGGTTTGATTTCAATTAGGCACAGTCTGCCAGTTTCTTTTTATTTTACGTTTATTTTTTTAATAACTCAGCGTCATCTCATCAGGCATAGCAGTGTGCTTTCATACTTGGCTAGACGTTAGCCATAGCAGAATCCAAACGGCTTACTTACGCCTACAATAGCGTTATATATATTTTATTTCTGGTTGATCTGCTGGTGGCTGTCCTTGCTGCAGTGCATCTACTACCAAATTGTGAGGAATTTGTAGTGAGACTTGCGACCTTTGTGTATAGCGCTTAGTGACGCACATATCCATCGCAAAGACCGAAGTGGGAAAATTTATTAGGGGTTGGATTTCAATTAGGCACAGTCTGCCATTTCCTTTTTATTTTACATTTATTTTTTCATAACTCAGCGTCATCTCATCTGGCATAGCAGTGTGCTTTCATACTTGGCTAGAAAATAGCCAAAGGAGAATCCAAACGGCTTACTTACGCCTACAATAGCGTTATATATATTTTATTTCTGGTTGATCTGCTGGTGGCTGTCCTTGCTGCAGTGCATCTACTACCAAATTGTGAGGAATTTGTAGTGAGACTTGCGACCTTTGTGTTTAGCGCTTAGTGACGCACATATCCATCGCAAAGACCGAAGTGGGAAAATTTATTAGGGGTTTGATTTCAATTAGGCACAGTCTGCCAGTTTCTTTTTATTTGACGTTTATTTTTTTAATAACTCAGCGTCATCTCATCTGGCATAGCAGTGTGCTTTCATACTTGGCTAGAAAATAGCCATAGGAGAATCCAAACGGCTTACTTACGCCTACAATAGCGTTATATATATTTTATTTCTGGTTGATCTGCTGGTGGCTGTCCTTGCTGCAGTGCATCTACTACCAAATTGTGAGGAATTTGTAGTGAGACTTGCGACCTTTGTGTTTAGCACTTAGTGACGCAGATATCTATCGCAAAGACCGAAGTGGGAAAATTTATTAGGGGTTTGATTTCAATTAGGCACAGTCTGCCAGTTTCTTTTTATTTTACGTTTATTTTTTTAATAACTCAGCGTCATCTCATCTGGCATAGAAGTGTGCTTTCATACTTGGCTAGAAAATAGCCAAAGGAGAATCCAAACGGCTTACTTACGCCTACAATAGCGTTATATATATTTTATTTCTGGTTGATCTGCTGGTGGCTGTCCTTGCTGCAGTGCATCTACTACCAAATTGTGAGGAATTTGTAGTGAGACTTGCGACCGTTGTGTTTAGCGCTTAGTGACGCACATATCCATCGCAAAGACCGAAGTGGGAAAATTTATTAGGGGTTGGATTTCAATTAGGCACAGTCTGCCATTTCCTTTTTATTTTACGTTTATTTTTTCATAACTCAGCGTCATCTCATCTGGCATAGCAGTGTGCTTTCATACTTGGCTAGAAAATAGCCATAGCAATAGGATAGCATCGTTTGGTTTTAAAAACTAAAAAACACAAAAAAAAAAAAAACACAAAAAAACACAGGGGTCAGAGGCCGTGGTCCTGGGCGGGGTGAGACACCACCTGCTGATGAGGGAGCAGGGGAACGCCGCAGAGCTACACTCCCTAGGTTCATGTCTGAAGTTACTGGGACTCGTGGTAGAGCACTGTTGAGGCCAGAACAGTGCGAACAGGTGATGTCGTGGATTGTCGACAATGCTTCGAGCAATTTGTCCACCAGTCAGTCTTCCACGCAGTCCACCCATGTCACCGAAATCGGCACTCCTCCAGCTCCTGCACCTCAGCCTCCTCCCCCCCAGTGTGCCCCCTCACAGGAAAATTTGGCATTTGAACCGGCATACTCTGAGGAACTGTTTTCTGGATCGTTCCCACAGTCACAAACCACTTGTCCGGTTGCTGCTGAGCAATTTTCCGATGCCCAGGTTTTCCACCAGTCGCAGTCTGTGGGTGATGATGACCTTCTTGACGTAGTGGAAGAAGTGTGTAAAGAGGTGTCCGCCGATGAGGAGACACGGTTGTCAGACAGTGGTGAAGTTGTTGTCAGGGCAGGAAGTCCGAGGGGGGAGCAGACTGAGGGATCGGAGGATGATGAGGTGACAGACCCAAGCTGGGTTGAGAGGCCGGGTGAACACAGTGCTTCTGAGACGGAGGAGAGTCCTCGACCAGAACAGGTTGGAAGAGGCAGTAGTGGGGCCAGACGGAGAGGCAGGGCCAGAGCAGGTGCATCAGCGCCAAATGTGTCACGTAGTGAAGCTCCCGTGGCGAGGGCTCCCGCGGCGAGGGCTAGATTTTCAGAAGTCTGGAGGTTCTTTAAGGAAACACCGGATGACCGACGGACTGTGGTGTGCAACCTTTGCCAAACCAGGATCAGCAGGGGTTCCACCACTACTAGCTTAACTACCACCAGTATGCGCAGGCATATGAATGCTAAACACCCCACTCAGTGGCACCAAGCCCGTTCACCTCCGGCCGTGCACACCACTGCTCCTTCCCCTGTGTCAGCTGATAGTCAGCCCCCTGCCCAGGACCCTGGCACAAAAACCCCATCGTCGCCTCCACGATCCTCCACAGCATCCACCAGCGTTCAGCTCTCCATACCCCAGACGCTGGAGCGGAAACGGAAATATAGTGCAAGCCACCCGCACGCCCAAGCCCTTAATGTCCACATCTCCAGATTGCTTAGCCTGGAGATGCTACCCTATAGGCTAGTAGAGACCGAGGCCTTTCGCAACCTCATGGTGGCGGCCGCCCCTCGGTATTCGGTCCCCAGCCGCCACTACTTTTCCCGATGTGCCGTCCCAGCCCTGCACCAGCATGTGTCAGACAACATCATCCGTGCCCTGACCAACGCCGTTTCTGACAAGGTCCACCTGACCACGGACACGTGGACGAGTGCTGCCGGGCAGGGCCACTATATATCGCTGACGGCACATTGTGTTAACTTGGTGGAGGCTGGGACCGAGTCTGACCCTGCGGCTGGTCATATACTGCCGACGCCGAGGATTGCGGGGCCTACCTCGGTCCAGGTCTTTCAGGCCTACTATGCCTCCTCCTCCTCCCACCCCTCCTCCACCTCCTCCTCCGAACTACCATCCGTGGGCATGGCGCCATCAGTCGCTAGCTCTAGGCACAGCAGCAGTGCCGTCGCCAAGCGACAGCAGGCGGTGCTCAAACTGCTGAGCCTAGGCGATAAAAGGCACACCGCCCAAGAACTATTACAGGGCATCACGGCGCAGACTGGTCTGTGGCTGGCACCGCTGAACCTGAAGCCAGGCATGGTTGTGTGTGACAACGGCCGTAACCTGGTGGCGGCTCTGCAACTCGGCAGACTGACACATGTGCCATGCCTGGCCCATGTGTTAAATCTGATAGTTCAGCGTTTCCTCAAGACATACCCCAATCTGTCTGATTTGCTCACGAAGGTGCGCCGCATCTGTGTGCATTTCAGGAAGTCCAGCACAGATGCTGCCACTCTCAGGGCAGCGCAGCGCCGCCTCCAACTGCCCGCTCACCGACTGTTGTGCGACGTGCCCACGAGGTGGAATTCAACATTATCCATGTTATGCAGAGTTTACCAGCAGCGCAGAGCGATTGTAGACTGCCAGATGTCAACTTCCACCAGAACTGGTAGTCAGGTCAGTCAGCTTCCTCAAGTCTACAATGAGGAGTGGACGTGGATGTCTGATATCTGTCAGGTGCTGAGTAACTTTGAGGAGTCAACACAGATGGTCAGTGGCGATGCCGCCATCATCAGCCTCACCATCCCGCTGCTTTGCCTGTTGAAAAACTCTCTGATCAGCATGAAGTCGGAAGCTTTGCGCTCGTCACAAGAGACGGGGGAAGAAGATTCCCTTGTTGATAGCCAAAGCACCCTTAGGTCTGTTTCTCAGCGCATATCGGAGGAGGTGGAGGTGGAGGAGGAGGAAGAGGAGCAGAATGTTGGCGAGACACAAGAGGGGACCATTGTTCAGTCCTTCACTGTTCAGCGTGTATGGGCAGAAGAAGAGGAGTTGGAGGAGGAGGAAATGGACAGTCAGGCCAGTGAGGGGAGTGAATTCTTACGCGTTGGTACTCTGGCGCATATGGCAGATTTCATGCTAGGCTGCCTATCCCGTGACCCTCGCGTTCAAAGAATTTATTCCAGCACCGATTACTGGGTATTCACTCTCCTGGACCCACGGTACAAGCAAAATCTTTCCACTCTCATCCCTGGAGAGAAAAGGAGTGTGAGAATGCATGAATACCAGCAGGCCCTGGTGCACAAGCTGAAACACTATTTCCCTTCTGACAGCGCTAGCGGCAGAGTGCGTAGTTCTGCGGGACACGTAGCGAGGGAGAGTAGGCGAGCAGGCAGCTTGTCCAGCACTGGCAAGGGTACGCTTTACAAGGCTTTTGCCAGCTTTATGTCACCCCAGCAAGACACTGTCACCTGTCCCCAGTCTCGGCAGAGTAGGGCTGATCGTTACAGAAAGATGGTGAGGGAGTACGTAGCTGACCATACCATCGTCCTAAATGATCACACAGCTCCCTACAACTACTGGGTTTCAAAGCTGGACATGTGGCACGAACTGGCGCTGTACGCCTTGGAGGTTCTTGCCTGCCCTGCCGCTAGCGTGTTGTCCGAACGGGTTTTCAGTGCAGCTGGTGGCATCATCACCGATAAGCGTACACGCCTGTCGACTGACAGCGCTGACAGGCTGACGCTTATTAAGATGAATAAAGCCTGGATTTCTCATAATTTCCAATCTCCACCAGGTGAAGGAAGCTCAACCTGAATAATTTATGCACTCCTCCTCATTTTCCTCCTTCTCCTCCTCTTTGTACACTAAAGCAGAGGAAACTGGCTATTTTTTGACAGGGCCCACTGGCTCTAGCTATAGTACTTTATGCATTTAATTTTTCTGGAGGGCCACCTACCCGGTCCTCTGTTTTAAACAATTTTTGGGAGTGCCACATACAGGCACTCAATCTATTCAATTTTTCTGGAGGGCCACCTACCTGCTCCTCTGGTTTGAAAACTTTTTTGGACTGCCACATACAGGCACTCAATCTATTTCATTTTTCTGGAGGGCCACCTACCTGCTCCTCTGGTTTGAAAACTTTTTTGGACTGCCACATACAGGCACTCAATCTATTCCATTTTTCTGGAGGGCCACCTACCTGCTCCTCTGGTTTGAAAACTTTTTTGGACTGCCACATACAGGCACTCAATCTATTTCATTTTTCTGGAGGGCCACCTACCTGCTCCTCTGGTTTGAAAACTTTTTTGGACTGCCACATACAGGCACTATCCAAATTAAATTGTCTCCATAGCAGCCTCCACACGTTGTCTCCATTGCTACCTCCAAAAGTCGTCCATATAGCTGCCTCCATACATTGTCGCCTTATCAAACAAGGTGTGTCAGGCAGAAATTTGGGTTGTTTTCATGGATTCCACATCAAAGTTGTTAACTTTGTCGCCACCCTGCTGTGTTATCCACAAAATATACTGGCAAACTTTTACCATTTAGGGATATTATTTCAGCGCTTCTTGCGCATCTGTTTACATTCCCCTCACCCGCCATATCCCAAACTTATAAGAACGCTACTACACTTAACTTGGTGCAGGCTGGGACCGAGTCTGACACTGGGGCTTGTCATATACTGCCGACGCAGAGGATTGCGGGGCCTACCTCGGTCCAGGTCTCAAAGGCCTATTATACCTCCTCCTCCTCCCACCCCTCCTCCACCTCCTCCTCCTCCGAATTACCATCCATGGGCATGGCGCCATCAGTCGGTAGCTCTAGGCACAGCAGCAGTGCCGTCGCTAAGCGACAGCAGGCGGTGCTCAAACTGCTGAGCCTAGGCGATAAAAGGCACACCGCCCAAGAGCTATTACAGGGCATTCCACATCAAACTTGTTAACTTTGTCGCCACCCTGCTGTGTAATCCACAAAATATACTGGCAAACTTTTATCATTTACCGATATTATTTCAGCGCTTCTTGCGCATCTGTTTACATTCCCCTCACCCGCCATATCCTAAACTTATAAGAACGCTACTACACTTGATCTTATACAAAAGGTTCTTAGAAGTGCTGTTTGGGGAGTAGCCTAGAGACAGGGGCTTGGATTGGCGAAAGCTCGCCTGGCAGCGGAGCGCCAGCTCCATGCCAAGATCCAACTAACATAGTTTTAACTGCAGCACCTTTAATCTACTACTAGTTCACTGCCTCCATACATGGTCCCCTTATCAAACGAGCTGTGTCAGGCAGAATTTTGGGTTGTTTTCATGGCTTCCACATCAAACTTGTTAACTTTGTCGCCACCCTGCTGTGTAATCCACAAAATATACTGGCAAACTTTTATCATGTACCGATATTATTTGAGCGCTTCTTGCTCACCTCCTTTGGTTCTTCTCTGCCACCCATTGGTTTGAAGCCTGAGTCCATTTAGGGTATGTCGCCATGCCACTCTCTAGCCTGCCGCTGCTGCCGCTGCCTCTGCATGCCGTCCCCTATAGTGTCAGGGTCAATTATTGGATGTTTTAGATGCTATCTAGCTTCATTCTGTCACTCTGTCATGGCCATGCTGTTGCCCATAATTTTGGCATAATGGTGCATTTAAGCAGCCTCAGAGGCATCCATGCATGCTGCCCCTGCTGTTTCCTGTCCATTTCCGTGGTGTTTCCATCCTTTTCTGAGGTTCCCAGGTGTTTGGCCAAGCTTCCCTGTGCAGAGCCTTGGTCCCCTTGAAAAATGCTCGAGTCTCCCATTGACCTCAATGGGGCTCGTTATTCGAGACGAGCACTCGAGCATCGGGAAAAGTTCGTCTCGAATAACGAGTACCCGAGCATTTTAGTGCTCGCTCATCTCTACTTATCATGTATCTCATATATTAATTCTGAATTACATCCTATATTATACTTCAGAGCAGAAAGACACGCACAAATGTCCTGTCTAAAGATAAATGACCGCCATTAAGTACATTAAAGGGGTTCCCCAGTGGTAAAGATTGCCAGTCCATGACTCCATCATTGTGCATATATCAAATGCATAATTACATGTTATTAAAAAATAATCAAGTATTCTCAAGATATAAAATGAATTGTTTTTAACTGACCTCCCTTTATGTACTGATCCATTTCAAAGGAAATGACTAGTGTCTGAAGTTCCATTTTCTGTTGCGCATGCGCAGTGATTTCGCCATCTTTCCAGCCAGCTTGAGCACCCGCTCGTAGCTGTACTTGCAGTGAACAAGCTTTATCTTTACAGCATAGGGCAGGGGAGGCCTCTTTCCTTTCCTCATAGGAAAGTCACACAGCCAGATGCTGTGCAGTATGTATTGTGAACAAACTCTGCTGGCATCCTGGGACTTCTAGTATAATAACATAGCACAGCGGCCATATGAGATCAGTGTGATGAGTAAGTCTGAGAACTAACACTTCAACCACATCCAATTTTAAAAGATTGAAGGTTTCATAGTGATTATGTAGAAGATATGAAGAGATAGATAACACTGAAAAAAAATTGAGGTCACAGTGATGGGAGTACCCCTTAAATTAAATTTTTCTTGCACTGACTGAGTCACTGTAAACATTATGTATTCTGAGTTACACACTATATTATACTCCAGAGCTGCACTCAGTATTCTTCTGGTGAAGTGACATATATTACATTATATACCCTGAATTGCATTCTGAAAAATATTCCAGAGCTGCACTCACTATTCTGCTTTTGGAGTCACTGTTTACATATGTTACATTATTTATATTGTACTCATACCAAACTATAGTGTGCATCATCCTCCAGAGCTGTATTCTCAATTTTGCATTCTGTGAAGTCTATTGGGCTCATGGATCGCACTTTCGTTGGACTGTTTGCAGTTTTCTGGATTTGCGCATCTTTGACAGGCATTTAACAGGGGTTTGCAATGGAATTGTGTTGCACACGATCTGATTGTGATCTGACAGAAATCGAGGGTCGTGTCGTGCACCAGGAAGAAGAAGGTGAACTCCTGTGGACCTGAGCGGGGAAGTGACACATGCAGGATATCGGGCGCACGATCTTAGTGAATGGCGGCACAGTGCATTAACGCCGGACAATGTACTTTCTGTGAACGACAAGGAACGGGTAAGTAAATGTGCTCCTATGTGTCATGCATATGTCAGATGTGTCTGATATTCTGAAGAAACCTAAAGAATGGTTCTGTGACCCAGGCTTTAACTGATGACATCATTCTGAAGGTATTCCAGAATTCTATACAGCATATATATATATGGCTTTTCATGGACACTAATAATTATACCTGGAGCATGATAAATGGCTGCTGCTTCACATACAGAGCATTTTACAGGTAATTTCCCTGTCAATTCTAATAACTGGATGCCTACCATAACAGCTGCCACTTAGCATGTCTACAGTAATGTATTTTACAGCTTGTAAGGACATCTAATCCATGGACCTGTCATGTCATAGTTGTGTTGTGTAACCTCCCCCCGTCACAGCTTTTAAAGCGTTTGTGGGCCCTGATGCACTGAGGATGGAGAGGTAGCTCTACCAGATATAACTACTAAACCCTTGTGACATCTGAACTTCTGAGACACAGCCTCCCAAATAACAACTCAATATTCTTATGTTATCTGCCTCAGCATTTTTACTTTTCTTGTGGTTGTCTCTGCCAAGATATTTATCACTAAAACAACACAGCCTTACTGACACATGCTTCCTCTCTGCAAACTGCTACTGCGTGGGGGCCCAGAGAAGTGGAGTCCTCCTAGGAATTCCAGCATTATTACACACTGACCTACTAGAATAATAATAGCACTTGTGTTTACATGTAAATCCTGGAGTGCTGAAGGTGCATTTAAGATTGCTGAAAAAATGGAAGCTCTATGTACCCTGCATAGACCTCAAATTCAGATTAGGGGAACTTGCATAGTTTCTGCATCCTATTTACACATGATGTAATAAAACAGTGTTCAGTAAGCTCATGAGCTCCCTCCAGTGGTGACTGCAGGCAGGCAGACAGTTTTGATTATACATTAGGCGTGAAAGGAGAGTGAGTGTGTGACCATTAAAATATAACTTTTAATAATATTAATATGTAAAACACAACATAAAGTGTCACCTACCCAGTAATCTAAATAGGACACCATGCGCAGAAGATGAACACTCCAATGTAAATAAGTGGTGCACCGTCCAGTAAAGACATAAAAAACGTTCGTCTTACCGTGATTCGGACGTAAATTGCATCATCGGGCCGGAGGTGGGGGTACCTCAGAGAGGGGAGGGGGAAACTCACCCTGGTGGACCCAAAGAACTCCCGCCCTGACAAGGGCAGTCCACAGCTATCCCTATAGGTACCGGGACGTGCCCCCTATGAGCGCCAACAAAGATCAAGCGTCCCTGACGCGTTTCGTAATACTCCTCAGAGGGACTTGAAAAACATAGTGCTGGATGCCGGTCCGACTGTAGAGGCTCTGGACACGGTAAAGATATTCTTGCACTAAGGGCTTTTAGGTAGAAGGTGGACCAAATGCTGTCAGCAGATGTCCTGAAACGTAGCTGCGGGTCACCGGTCACAGTGGTGGACCAGGTGACCTCCTATGTGCAGGCTGGCATAGTGAGCGCGCCAGACGGAGACAACTTCCGCCTATTTAAACCTCATAGCCCCGCCCAGCTGCAATGTGATTGGTCGCGACCCCCTTGTCGAAACCACCATATTGGTCCGTATGCAGGGCGCCCCAGCCACTGGATGAGGCGGACCGCAACGGAAACCAAGCTCTAGAACCTCGGACCGTAAAGAGGACAGCGCCGGGATTGACAAGGTCACAGTGCGCGTGCGCAAGGTAAGGAGGGGCGGGTTATGGTGATCAACGTTGCCAACGCAACATGTGGACGCCATTCTCCTGTAGGCGTTACTACCACTTATGCTGTGGTGACTTCTATCGTGGGGGACCGACAGACTCGCATGAAAAAAGGGGGCGAGTGCCGGGTAGCGGCACACAGCAGAACAAGTACGATACTCAGAATTTAGGAAAAACTGTGAAAATCACAGTATAATGAATAAGAGATGTTAGGATATACATCCTAAACTGCACATATATCTAGTAGACATCCGATGGAGGCGTTAAGTCTATAGGGTAAAGAGTGTACATATACATTAACAAAATATTCATACCATAACATATACTGAACCTATACGTTCAGACGAACAGGTTAAAGGAACGAAGTAAATGTCAACTGTTCATTCAATCCCTTGGGGTACACGGTATTCAGGGTGAATATCCACCTAGCCTCCTTCTGGAGAATAGTCCTGTCCCAATTGCCCCCTCTTGGAGGGGGAGGGATGTGCTCGATACCCATGAACCGTAGTACAGAGGCATCACCATTGTGATGCACTGTGACATGGTTAGACAATGGTTTGTCACGTCCATGCTGGATGTCACCCAGATGTTCCCCAACTCTTCTTCTGAACTCCCTAAATGTTTTGCCCACATATTCCAGGCCACAGTCACAGGTAACCTTGTAGATAACCCCGGAACATTTGCAATTAATGTAGTCCCGGATTTTGTAGGTTATACCTGTGACATTACTGGAGAATGTTTTACCAGTTTGGATATATGGGCACGCGACACAACCTCCACACTTAAAACAACCCAGTGGTCGTCTATCCAGCCACGTCCCCTGGGGCTTGGGAGGAACAAAATGGCTCTTAACCACCCTGTCCTTAATGGAGCGCGTTTTGCGGAACGTGATGGAGGGAGTAGGTCCCACAAGAGTCCTCAAATCTTGGTCCATCAACAAGATGGGCCAATGCTTGGCCAAAATGGCTCGAGCTTCCCTTGAGCCATTATCAAAAGTGGCAACCATGCGGAGTTTATTGTCCGCTTCCCTTTTGTTTTGTTTAAAAGGGCCCTGTAGGAGGTCAGTGCGGTTGGCCTTGAGACTGCTTTGGTAGGCTTCTCTGAGGACCTCGTCCGGATAGCCTCTCTCATGAAAGCGGGTCCTCAGGTCCCGTGCTTGTATTTGAAAGTCATTGAGGGAGCTGCAATTTCTGCGAACTTAGGGAGTTCAGAAGAAGAGTTGGGGAACATCTGGGTGACATCCAGCATGGACGTGACAAACCATTGTCTAACCATGTCACAGTGCATCACAATGGTGATGCCTCTGTACTACGGTTCATGGGTATCGAGCACATCCCTCCCCCTCCAAGAGGGGGCAATTGGGACAGGACTATTCTCCAGAAGGAGGCTAGGTGGATATTCACCCTGAATACCGTGTACCCCAAGGGATTGAATGAACAGTTGACATTTACTTCGTTCCTTTAACCTGTTCGTCTGAACGTATAGGTTCAGTATATGTTATGGTATGAATATTTTGTTAATGTATATGTACACTCTTTACCCTATAGACTTAACGCCTCCATCGGATGTCTACTAGATATATGTGCAGTTTAGGATGTATATCCTAACATCTCTTATTCATTATACTGTGATTTTCACAGTTTTTCCTAAATTCTGAGTATCGTACTTGTTCTGCTGTGTGCCGCTACCCGGCACTCGCCCCCTTTTTTCATGCGAGTCTGTCGGTCCCCCACGATAGAAGTCACCACAGCATAAGTGGTAGTAACGCCTACAGGAGAATGGCGTCCACATGTTGCGTTGGCAACGTTGATCACCATAACCCGCCCCTCCTTACCTTGCGCACGCGCACTGTGACCTTGTCAATCCCGGCGCTGTCCTCTTTACGGTCCGAGGTTCTAGAGCTTGGTTTCCGTTGCGGTCCGCCTCATCCAGTGGCTGGGGCGCCCTGCATACGGACCAATATGGTGGTTTCGACAAGGGGGTCGCGACCAATCACATTGCAGCTGGGCGGGGCTATGAGGTTTAAATAGGCGGAAGTTGTCTCCGTCTGGCGCGCTCACTATGCCAGCCTGCACATAGGAGGTCACCTGGTCCACCACTGTGACCGGTGACCCGCAGCTACGTTTCAGGACATCTGCTGACAGCATTTGGTCCACCTTCTACCTAAAAGCCCTTAGTGCAAGAATATCTTTACCGTGTCCAGAGCCTCTACAGTCGGACCGGCATCCAGCACTATGTTTTTCAAGTCCCTCTGAGGAGTATTACGAAACGCGTCAGGGACGCTTGATCTTTGTTGGCGCTCATAGGGGGCACGTCCCGGTACCTATAGGGATAGCTGTGGACTGCCCTTGTCAGGGCGGGAGTTCTTTGGGTCCACCAGGGTGAGTTTCCCCCTCCCCTCTCTGAGGTACCCCCACCTCCGGCCCGATGATGCAATTTACGTCCGAATCACGGTAAGACGAACGTTTTTTATGTCTTTACTGGACGGTGCACCACTTATTTACATTGGAGTGTTCATCTTCTGCGCATGGTGTCCTATTTAGATTACTGGGTAGGTGACACTTTATGTTGTGTTTTACATATTAATATTATTAAAAGTTATATTTTAATGGTCACACACTCACTCTCCTTTTGAGCTTATTCTTGTATATTTATTTGTGAGTATATCTGGCTAATTTGTTATACATTAGGCGTGTATAGTTTCCATATACAGTACCCTGTTTTTAATATAGCTGTTGTAAAGGAGAATGGGGCAGATTTACTTACACAGTCCTGTCACGATCCTGCGGTGTGTTGTCCGGCGAGGATTCGGGTCGGCGCGATTCACTAAGATCTTGCACCGAAGTTCCTGCATCCGTCGCTTCTGCGCCAAGGTCCACCAGAGTTCACCTGCTTCTTCTAAGTGCGTGTCTTGCGACACAATTCTAATCCCGCGCATTGTCCGAATCCACGCGTTGTTGACGGCCCGCCCCCTGAATTCTGTGACATGCATGCCGGCGGCAATTTGCCAAAATCTGATCGCGGGGCAATTCGCCGCAAAACAGAAATCGTCTGGAAACCCGACGAAACTGTGTCCAACGGACCCTTAGTAAATGAGCCCCAATGTGTCACCAACTTTTATCTTGACAAAGGTTATTTATGCAGTCTGTTTTCTGATTGTAGATTATTCTTTACACTTCTATGATTTGTCCAAGGGGATCTGCCATGCCACTTCCATGTGTATCATCATTAAATAAAGTACTTTCAGTGATCAGTGAGTGTCGCCAATCTTTCTTCCTATCATGTTGCAGCATTTGGTGGCATGCTTTACAACTGCGTCATGGCCCTAGCTAGCAATGTTTATGAGGTTTATGGAAAGCTTTTTGAAGAGTTCTTTTGATGCACATGAAAGTAGAACCTCTGGTACAGTGATCAAGGATATCCAATACTCAACTGTAACACTTCAGGTAGATATGGAGTTTCCAAGTAGATGCTCTGGTTACAGGCTCCAGGGCATATGCCATCAGAGATCAGGATGCGGCCTAACAATAAATGCAATAAATGTGCCTCAGGGTAGACAATAATTCTTAATTCTTTTACTTTGATATTTCCAAACATCTTTTTATACCTAAACCAGTAACCTCTACACTTAGAGGATAGGTGCTTCTAACATCTCTGTAGACAGAGGTTCTTTGCTATAAGAGCAGTGAGACTATGGAACTCTCTGGGGCATGAGGTTGTTATGGCAGACTCTATGTACATGTACAAGAGGGGCCTGGAGGCCTTTCTGGAGAGCAAAAATATCACTTATTGATGGATCTGCGTCTTTTTTCAAATTTCTCTACTTCTCTACTATGTTGTACAATTGGTTGTAAGGTCAAAGTTCTACATTCATTTTATGATTTGTGGGTGTTTGGTGTGTTGCACATCCATCTTACTACACCCTGTGGATAACACCATGGGTCCCCTTTATTTACAATCTCAGCTCCGCAGATCCATTAAGTGTTAGGAAATCATAGATCCACACACTGTGATTGTGGTAGTATTTCAACTTTTAAAATTATGCTAATTAGTCAGAAGGGCTACTGGGTTGGTTCTGTGTTGTAGCTTCACAGGCTGTTACAGTGTGCAAGGAGCACTTTTCCTTCCCACTGTGTGCTGAAACTTCCTGTGCACCAATGAGATTAGGTCAGGCAGAGGGAGAAGGGAAGTGCTTTGGGAGCATAGGGGAAGAATGAGACAGGGTAACAGCCTGTGAAGCTGCAGTAGAGAGGGGCTGTTGGAATCACCCCTGTTACCCTTCAGGCTCATTAGTATACCTTAAACAGTTGATTTTAGAAGGGAGGAGGCCATGGACAACTGGATTTTGATGGTAGATTTCCTTTAATATTTGTTCTGCCTGAACTTTTTGAGGCGACTTCTATAACATTTAAATATCACGGAACGCTGAAGATTAATATTAAAATATGCTTATATGTGTGTGAGGAATTCATAGCAGGGACATGAGATGATTTATGGCTTCTTAAGCTTGATGGGGTAAGGGTATAATTCATGTGGGACGGTTTACAGAAACATAAATCTGTCGAGAGTTGATGCAATTAAAATACTGCATTTTTCTACCTCGTTCGGTTTAAAAAAAAGATAAAGGTAAAATTTGTTACCAATGTCAAATTTCTTGAAGAACATTTCTAACTGCGGGTAACAATATTTCAGCTGTTTTCAAGTGATGGCAGATTGTGTACAGTAAAGACATCAATATTTAACTAATTCCAAACATCTTAGATGTTCAGTATTGGTGGGTTACAGCTAAAGCGCTGCAGCGGTTGCAGTCCTACTCCCTTACGTGGCTCAATAATGAAAATTATAGCTCTTATACGGCATAAAGCCAATCACATGATGCAAATTGGCTGTGAAAAGCTGAAGACATTTTTTTCATAATCCAGATTTGGCACATTTGTGTCCATCTAGCCTAAAAGTACGCCTAGGAACTGAAAAGTGGTTCCCTATGTGGAGGTCTAGGGACATCTTGAGGGTTTATTCCTTGTTCTTTTTTTATCCACAGTGATATTTTCCACTAGGTAACTGGCCACCATAGCCGCTTAGGGCATCCAGGTGAGGGGGCTGGCTGCCGGGAAGCTGGGGGAATTTTTATGACAAAAAAATTGAGTGGCAAAATACTTGGGCGCTCTATCCCCTCTTCTGAGAAGGGACGGTAGGGTTTTTATGGGCCAGTATATAGACCCTGAAACCTTCCCCACCCCAAGATAAAATAATTAGCATTTTTACTGCACTGATCACTTTAGAGAAAACGGTTCAATAGTTTCCCTGGGGTGGTGCTGCCTCTAGTGAAATTTAGTGGATAGGGGTAGGTAGGTTGGTGTTAGTGAGTTAGGGTTAGTGGGAAAGAGTTAGTGATTTATGGTTAAGGGAATTGGGTTAGTAGGAAAGGGTTACTGGGAAAAGGTTAGTGATTTGGGGTTACTGGATTAATGGATAGGTTTGTTTTCTTCTCTAATTTTATCAGATAATTTGTTTACATCGTTTATGTTTTTGAATCATTTGTGCTTGTTTCTGTCACCAAAAATATACAGTAAAATTGTTTATGTTACCATATATATACAGTAAGGTTGGTTCTGTTATCATATATATAAAGTAAGTTTGCTTATGCCTATATATATAACCAAATCTATACAGTAAATTTGATATGTAAGATATATATGACACATCTGAACCAGGGATAGTGGACACACTGGACCACCGCGGACGATGATGTAAGCCGACACCTGGTACCAGAGTCTAAGTGGCACCCGATTTTCAGCAGAGCCCGCCGCAAAGCAGGTTGGACTTGTTGCAGTGTGGTACCACCAGGTCCTTCCACAGGTAACATTGTGGTCGGCGACAGGCAGGAGGTCGAAACAGGCAGCACAGGATCAGAGTCGGGGATGTAGCGATAGGTCAGGACATGCAGCACAGGATTGGAATTAGGAACGGAATCGGGGTCACAACGGGAAATCAGGATAATCACAAAGGGCTTAGAATACAGCTTTCTCTTAGGCATAGAAGTACAAAGATCCGGCAGGGGACACAGGAAGGGTCTGGGAATTTATCAGGGAAGGGGGCCGGCCAGCGCCAATTATCAGCGTACTGGCCCTTTAAATCTTTGCAAGCCGCGGAGATGGCCGCTGGAGCCAGGGTCTTACTATTGGTCACATAACCTTAAGAATACACTACCCTTGAATCAAGCTCTTTCTTTGTCTCCTCATCTTCTCTATGCACTACTGGAGGCTGCTACATTTCCAAGGAGCTCCTCATCTTTCCCAGTTTCAACATATACAGCAAATTTTGTTCTGTAACTGTATCTATACAATAAGTGTGGATCTTGTATTGTATCTACACAGTAAGCTTGGTTCTATTACCATATCTATAAATAGGCTTGGTTCTGTTGTCATATCTGCACAGTAAGTTTGATCATAAATAGTGTATCTTAATCGATTTAGGTTTTGTGTGGTACCACACTCTCCCACAATAGAAATTTCTTGTTCGCACAGAAAATAAGTCACTGCCAGATATTTCACGTGGCAGCTTATTTCTTAAAAGAAAAAAAGGGACTTCTGGCAAAGCATACATTTATATGGGATAGTTAGGAGGGTTTTTAAAGCTTTATAAACTGTCTCAGCTGAGGTTTCAGCTTAGCACCACCAATAAGGGGTGTAAGCAGCATAAGGGGTGTAGGGCAGCATCATCTCTAAATATGATGTCATATTCTTACATCCTTACCTCCTCTTTTCTCCCATGAAGGAACACTGAAGACATGCAAGCTTTTTGTCTTTCTATTGATTCTCCCTTTTATTTTTTATTATGATTTCTTTCACATGTCTATTTGGCTCTCAAATTTTTTTTTGTTGATGTACATTTCTAGTAATGCTTTAAGAAAATCTACCATCAAAATCAAGTATGATCTCATAGGTCCAGGAAATGTGATAATCTTCTCATATTTGTTCCATTGCCATATCCATGGCCTTTTCCCTCAAAAGTCAACTTATTTAACTTCAATTATGCTAATGTGCCAGAGGTGCTATGGGTGGCATTACACTGTGGAGGAGCAGTTCATCCTTTCCATTGTGTTCTTAAAGGGAACCTGTCACCAGGAGACCCATTTTTAGCACTCCCCCAGTCCCCACAGAGCATAGTACATACACTGACAAAGTGTTTTTGTATTAAAAATTGGTTTTACAGAAAAAAAGATATGTTATATTGTACCTTTCATTAGCATCTGCTGTGTCACTAGGCAGTTGCCTTTTGGGAGGTGCTGGAAAGGAGCAGTCCACCCCCCCCACCCTTGGGGAACAGCTTCTCCATGTGACCCTTTCAAATTACTGGGCTTAGCGACACCCCCTGCTCCTCTACAGCCAATCCTGAGTGTTGGGAGTTATTCATATATTTGAAAAGGTCACATGTTTCCCAAGGGTGGGGGGGGGGGACTGCTCCTTTCCAGCCCCTCCCAATTGGCAACTGCCTAGTAACACAGCAGATGCTAATGAAAGGTACAATATAACATATCTTTTTTTCTTTAAAACCTATTTTTATACAAAAACACTTTGGCAGCATATGTACTATGCTCTGTGGGGGGGGGGGAGTGCTAAAATGGGTCTCCTGGTGACAGGTTCCCTTTAAACTTCCTCTGCTGTCATGTGATTACAGCAGGCAGAGGGAGGGGAAGTGCTGAGGGAGCAAGGTGAGATAGTGTTATAGCTTAAAATGCTACAGCATGGAGGGGCTCACTGGAACCCTTCTGGTTCAATAGCTTAATGTTAAACGTTGATTTTCAGAATAATGGAGACCATGGATAACAAATAAGAAGATTACCACAGTCATGGTGCCTGGATCTATGAGTAAGTGTCCCTGGTTTATCATACGTGGTTTCTTGCCTGTTTCCTCCAAAGAATCTTATATAGTTTTAATCCACTACTCCTTTATAGTCCAACTATTGGGTAGCTAGTGGTGGCAGCATTTGTGTAGGTGGTGTGCACACTGATGGGTTGTGATTAATACTCCATTTGCAGCCTCAATGGAAGGTGAGTGCACAATTTAGTGAATAGAAATAGAGTAAACACTTAGTTGAATCTGTTGGGAAGGTGTTTATCTGCCACCACCCCTTTAAATAAATGTTCAGAAGGAAAATGTTATTTTTGCATTCAAGCATGTCTCTGAATGAGTAGATGAATGATGATGTCTATTATTTTACCTTTGCTTATTGTGTTCTCTGCAGAGATACTATGGCAATTACATTTAAAGGGTGTCATTTACATGGGCAATACTTACAGTGCTGACAGCCTGTCTCCCCATTCAGCTGTGACCATCCAGGACAGCACTTATTTACAGTCTGATACTCGCGGCTGTATACCTGGCGATACGATGTGTAATATGCTGTTCTGCAATGACATGAAAAGAAAAATACATTTTAAGAATTGTTATAAAATTATAGAAGAATCTATTGTACTGTTTTATTAACCTCACTCTCTAAATCAAACTCATTTTTGTGGGGGCCACGTCAGCCTTGTGGTTGGCTCAAAGGGGGATGACTGTCACTTTATTACTGTATAAATGTATCTACTTGAACTGTTTAGTAGTTACATTCATACAGTAATATAATTACAATCATCTCTGTGAGGACAACCAAAATGCTGTACATAGTGTAAATAACAAAAACCTGAGACAACGGCATGGCTTGTATGTACCCCACATTGACAATTAATGAGCGTGCCCCCAGAGGAACAGCCACCGTGCACCTACTATGTCCCTCCAGCAGCCACAGTGTCCCCAAGCAGTCACATCCCCCCCGAGCAGCCACGTGCCCCTAGTAGCCACAGTGCTCCCAGTGCCCCGCAGAAGCCACAATACCCCCAGTAACCAAAGTGCTCCACTGTGCCCCCAGGAGCGACAGTGCTCCTAGGTCCCCCAGTAGCCACAGTGCTCCCTCAGTAGCCACATTCTGCCCCCAGTAGCAACAGAGTTCCCCTAGGACCCCATTGTGTCCTCAATGCCCCCAGTAGGCATTGTGCTTCCCAATGGCCCCCAGTAGCCACTCCCCCTCCTGAATGGCACTCAGCAGCCACTGTGCTATCCATAGCCACAGTGCTCCCCCAATGCCACCATTAGCCACTGTGCTTCTCTAGTAGTCACAGGGCTTCCAGTGCCTTTCATTCTACCATTTTTGTGCAAACAAACTAAAATTTACTTACCTTTCCTCGCTCCCCAGAAGCAGCAGCTGTCCACTTCTTTTTTCCAGGTTGCACCCGCTGATGATGTTATTACACAACGTGTGTTGGCTTCAAAGTTGGCACGTACAGCGGGCGCACACTGGAGCAAAGAAGAGGACTTGTTTCTTCTGGGTAGCGAGGAAAGATAAGTATTGTAGTTGCCTGGGCGCCTATGCTGCGCTCTCGATGAGCGCAACATGGGGAAAGGGAAACAAAAGCCGGGCCAGAAAACACAAGGCTGCCGGCAGCATTTGGCCCTCGGCCCTTGTGTTTGACACCCATTCTCTAAATTGTAGAGTATAATAGTATATACAAATGAACATGGAGGCCACCAACATTTATCTATGGATTACCTTAAATAAAAAAATCCTCAGCTTCGACTTAGAGGTCACAGAATATTCTGTATACACAGATATGCATTATTAGCCTTTGCAGAGTGCCTGGAATACTGTACTTTATGGTATACAGGCTCCTGCTCTATATGTATTATGAGCAATGGTCACACCTATCATGCTCTACAGTGCTGACAAAGTCTATAAATAGCTTGGATAATTTTAAAAATCTAAGCTTCCAATGGAAAAGTACATGGAACCTCAGCTTCCCCTTTATGTGAACACATCTATATTCTTTTGCAAACTGCCAATGCACAAGAAGATCTCCACTCACACGAATGATGGCCCCATTTCTACAGAAATAGAAAGAAAAAAATAAAAAAAGCACTAAAATGTTGAAGTCTCTGACAATATCCCATCTTACATCCTCCCGATTTATATTTCAGCTTCATTAAGCAGATACACTTGGAGCAATATTTCATACGACTTTGTGAACAACGTCCTCATTTGTTGAGTGCTATATTCTGAGATGTTTTCACGAGCTAATAAGCGGCCTCATTGCTTTACCATTTACTCCATCCCGGGCTTAATGATTGGGGTCAAGTGCATCCATTTTACCTGGAATTGCTGCTTTGAATTCATAAAAAAAGAAAAAAAATAAGCTTTTCACACTATCAGATGCTGTCAACAATTGTCAACGGTAAGATATTAGAAGTCCACATAAATGTTTGGTTGCTAGGGCACAGATGTTCAAACACCACGCCACCTGCTTTCCCCTCATTCATTGCTCCGATATGAAAACACAGAAGGGACATAACACTCTCTTTAGTTATCAGCTCATACCAGTTTTTGCAGATTAGGACCTCTCTTGAGTTGACACATTGAGTCATATAATGGCTTTCCATAAGTATGTTACAATGTTCAGTGGATTAAGAGCAGAAGCCTCCCCATTGGTAGCGTACTCCATTCGACTTAGATTTGGAGGTATTTTAGGAGTCATTTTATAGACCTTGGACAGAGACCAAGGAGAATGAACAGACTGGGGTAATGAGGCGCTGGCAAACTTACTGCTTGTAAATTCACCAATCAGTATCTACTGTATAAGTGGCTCAGTCTATTTGGCTACGAGTGCGGACGGTGGAACGTGACACCTTGCCAAGGCTTAGAGAATGGTTTGTGTGGTCTCGGATACTAGGGTCTTGGGACCATGAGACACAAAGCAGAAAAAATTTCCACAGCCAAATGCTCTTATGATACTTCTTATGATTTCTGTAAAGCATTGAACACAGGAGTAAGTCCAGCTGTTCTTGATAAAATACAGAACGGTGTAGTTAGGAATTTACTATGTAATCAGCAATCTTTACAGAGTAGATTCTTAGATATGTAAATAAATAGAAGAAATTATGTTCTACCGTTCCTGGTCAAACGGAAGAATGGATCTACTATATATTTTTGGCTACCAAGTTTTGGAGATTATTGACTGTTAGCTCGGAGAACCTGTGGATGATTATGATGATATGATGAACTCCAAAAACTCTTGCAAGACAGACAATTCCAGTTTACTAGGATATGCTTTGCTTAGATGGCTTACATGCAAGTTCTTGAGGTACCATTTGCTCCCTTGTTCCAGTGAAAAGAGGAGTGTGGAAGCTTCCCAATACCCCACTATAAAACTACAACTCCCAATATACCCTGTAAGCCATTAGTTGTCAGTATATACCTAGAGTTGTAGTTGTAGAGCCACCCATTAGAGACAACTGATATAGATATCTTGAGAAACCTAGAACCTAAACAATGACTTGTGCTTTCCTTATCACTGTAGATTTAATGTACTTATCACCTTTATCTTACTAAGAACCAGCCCCAGATCCAAGTAGAGCAAAACATTATACAAATAATACAAAGCAGATAAGTGGTTTCTAATAAAGATCATACTTTAATATACCTTAATAAAGATCATACTTTAATATACCTTAATAAAGATCATACTTTAATATACCTTAATAAAGATCATACTTTAAATATTCAGGTTCCGCTCTCCATGTAGGTATTAACTACAGTGGCTTTGTAACCCACTTTGTAAACACATTCTTAAGGAGTCTCTTGCATTGATTGTATTTCTTAAGAGCTGGCCAAAAAGGATGTTTGGTGGAATTGTATTCTACAAAGGGTTTCAAACAATTAGTTTACTGTTTCTTATTAAGGAGCAAGTATCTTACCACTGCTGCAATGCAAGTTTAGGCTTTTGATGTTCTGGCAAAGAGTCTGTCCGTGTTATTTAGACCCTTTGTTCACAGCGCAGACACTTGGAATAATCGCACTCACTCCTTTCTGCATTACAGTAGGCTATACATTACTTCTCATAATTGCTGAAAATTACAGTTTAAAGTGAGTTCATTGAACCTGACACGACAGTCCTTGCGATGTGTGGGATTCTTGTATAGAATACCTTCTCCCCCATTGTAAAAACTAAGACCTGCCTTTAAGGTTAGCTTTGTCTTATTCATAACATGAATCTACTCTACTATCAAGTGTGGCATATAAGAAATAGCTACCGCTAAAATATTATAGATTCCTCCTATAAGGAATTAACACTATAAGGCAGATTTATCAAGCTGCCTAAGAGTTAGAATGTGCTTAGTTTGCCATGCCAACCAATTACAGCTCAGTTTTCATTTTACCAGTGCTCATGAATATTTTAAAGGGGAGCTGTAAATGTTTGCCATGGGCAACTAAGCACATTCTTACTCTTAAGCAGCTTGATAAATCTGCCCCTATATTTCTATAAGGTGTTGAGTTTTTATGTAATAAGCAGGAGCTCTACTACTATTTTAAGCTCCTAGGGCTTCAGTGCAATGTAAATCAATTGATATAACTGATATTTCTATGCAAAGAAAATTAAAGAATAAAAGAATAAAAATATAAGTAAGACTAAGCTTACACTTGCGATTGGTGTTTCTTCAGAAAACACAAGTAAGACTAAGTTTACACTTGCGGCTGATGTTTTCTGGATTAACGGATGTGTAAGGGAAGTTAACAGAAATTCTATGGGGAAGGTGTACAGCAGACATTCCATTCCCCTTCTGTCTTCAACCTCGTTATACTCTAACCCGAAGACTGGGCCTAAAATTGCCAAAAATAAATTAACTTATTTCATAAACAAAAATCACAAGATTTCACAAATGTACACAAATGTATCCCCAAAGAAAAAACTAACAAATAAAATTAGAAAAATAATTAAAATAAATAAGGGAATGACCACAGGGCAGTTTTTCCATCGGAGGAAGCGTTCGGTTTATTTGGTCATGGCCCTGTTTTTATTCCTCGTACTATATAAATGATAAAATAGCAGCTTGTCTTGATCCTCTACCTGGGGCTGCGCTCAATTCCTCCGCAGAGTGTCTTGATGAATTCTCTTTATCTTGGCATCTGTACAAGGAGCTCTTAGTGTTTATCAGTTTCAATTTCATGTTCTAGTTTAATGATTTTTTTTCTCATGTGATGAGACGGCAGAAAATGAAATTTAAAGAAAAAAGCAAACGGGTAAACTGGTACCAGGCAGAGTCAAAGCCTTAGGTATACCAGCACAAGTGGTCCTGTGCAATAGTATTTAAAGTAAGACCCCCCATATACAGGGGCTGCTGATATTTAATCTGCTATAAAAAGAAAATCTGACATTCTGCAGTAAACAAAGGCATGAATCATTTCTTACCAGGTGAATCAGGTGCTGTGCTGTAGTGGTTTATTCTGAGACTTCCTTTAATGAAACCGATGCCATATTAGGCAACAGGCTCATTTGGGGCCCTAATGTCACAAAAAATAATATGTCTCCATCATTCACTGTGTGTGACTACTGCAAATTCCGTCCCAACTCCAGTCAAATGTCCTCATGGGTTGACCTTCCCGGAAAGTACATCACAGCAAAAAGAACAGATTCTTCAGGCAACAACACCAGCTCACCGGCTCTGGAATAGTCAATCTTAAAGGACATCTACCATCATAACCAAGCATGAAAAACCATTTACTCAAAGATCCAGGCACAAAGACAGTGGTAATCTTCTTATATGTGTTATCCATGGTCTCCTTCCTTTTAAAATTAACTTTTAAAATTATATTAATGGAGGTAGCATTACCAGAGCCCCTCCATGCTGCAGCTTCACGAGCTATTACATGACTGTGTTCTGAAACTGCCTCTACTGCCATGAGATTACATCAGGTAGAGGGAGGGGGCAGTGCTGAGCGAGCAAAAGGGCACAGTGAGACAGCCTGTAAAGCCACAGCTTGGGTAACACTCCCCCCAGAGCCCTTCTGGGTCATTAGCATAATTTAAAAAAATTGATTTAGAAGGAAAGAGGCCATGGATAACAAATTTATGATTACCACGTTCATGGTGCCTAGATCTATCAGTAATTTCTCCTGGTATATCATGCCTAATATTGATGGCAGTTTTCCTGTTTGATGCTAAACTTTGTATAGTCACTTTAGGCTCCTGCTGCTTTATCTTTAAATCATTGCAGTTTTGTCAGCTCCGGAGAGATCAATAAAGTTACTATTGCTTACCAAAGTCCTAAATGCCTAAATGACATGTAGCACACAGGGTTCTCCTCACTCTATGAAAGGACTAATTGAGTCCCACAAGGGGCACACTTCCAGTGGATCTGCCCATTTTGACTTAAATGTGGTATATGGTATAGTAGGATAGTATCATACAGAAATACGATAGAGAGATAGCATAGATCTGCTGTATAATCCAGTACCTACCTCCGCTCATAGCCAACACACCACATCTGTCCTGCACATCCTTGTTTCCAAACTTTCACCATTCGACTATAGGCCTCAACCACCGGCTGTTTGTGAGCGACTATGGTCAGTTCTCTTTCGGGACACACATTTGGCCTGAAATGAAAAAAAAATATTAATTTAAAAACGCAAAGATTTCACAGATTTGTTGATTATAACTTGAATTACTTTTGTTTAGTTTTGTGATTTTTTTTTTATTTGATTTATTTTGCTATATTTTTAATACAAATAAAATATCTGAAATACTGAATTTTCACACTGGTTACTTTTCAGTTTTGCTGTGTAGACTTGGTCAGAAGCCTCATTGCGCGGCTTGGACAAGTATTTAACAGGTGTCTGCGCTGGGATTGTGTCGCATGCGATTGTTTATGGCGCAGCTTTGTTAGCTTCCATGCAACACCAATTGGGGGGCGTGTCGTCAGACGATCCGACTGATTCAGACTGAGCACAGGATTTAACATTCAAATTGTGTCGCAAGACAATGCACTTACATGTACCACTTAAAAGATGGTCAACTCTGTCGGACCTGAGTGGGGAAGCGACACATGTAGGATATCGGGCGCACAATCTTAGTGAATCGCGGCACATTCGGTGAACTTTGCCGATGGGGTAAGTAAATGTGCCCCTATTTATTTCATGCAGAGTAACATCTAATGGATGCTACTGAAAATACATACATAAGACAATCCCTTTAAGATGAAGAAGTTAAAATGAGGACAGCATCAGATACATTCTAATACCAGGCCAAGAATAATTGGGTGCGGACAATGCTATTAATCAGTAACTTTGTTTCCTACAGGATTGGCTCTACAGACCCAGATTTGGATATAGAAAATACAGGAGGACACATGGAAAAGAAAGATTTATGGCAGTCGTTGTGATAAGCAGGAAACAAAAGTGAATGTCTCTGTTTAATGACAACTGTATTTAAAGGAAATCTTCTATCGGAATCATTGATGCTAGACCAATGCACCTAACGCTCACTTTAATATTTTAAAAGACAT
This sequence comes from Engystomops pustulosus, assembly GCF_040894005.1. Classification (NCBI taxonomy): domain Eukaryota; kingdom Metazoa; phylum Chordata; class Amphibia; order Anura; family Leptodactylidae; genus Engystomops; species Engystomops pustulosus. The sequence continues at coordinate 61,951,903 of NC_092416.1, read as the reverse complement.
TTTTTAGCAAATTACAGGGATTTAAGAATGTAACAATGGCGATTCTGGACTGCATAAGATGAAATGTGCAGGTAAGTGTAAGCTCTACAATCTGAGATTCTGATGGTAGATTTCCTGTAAGAGGTGTTTTCTAGTCTCATGTGAATAAAGATCTATCACTGTATGAGAAAATGTTCTTTAATACACCTTTTTGAAATTTTTTACTATTATTTGATGTCTGCTTGCTGTTAGTGAATGGAAATATTGGGGCACATTTACTAAGGGCTTTGCGCCAGTTTTCTGTTGCACTTTGCACGTTCTTTTTAGTGCAAACTGCTTGCAAATTTATTTAAGAAGTGTCAGCGCCACATTTGTGTCACAGGCAACCCTTTCGTGGTGCAGCTGCACTAGGCATCTTCACACAAATTAGGGGGCGTTCCGTTTCCCTATCCCTTAAGGATTCTCCCACCTTTCTCTCCAAACTCATCTGATCTAAACCAACAATAAATACTGGGGCAGATTTACTTACCCGGCCCATTTGAGATCCAGCAGCTGGTTCTCTGCGGTCTTCCGTTGATTCACTAAGGCAGTTCCTCCGATGTCCACCAGGTGTCGCTGCTGCGCTGAAATCCGCCGAAGTTCGCGATCCTATACTTGGTGAAGGTAAGCGCGTGTCCCGCGACACTTTTTTTTTAATGCGCCGGTTTCTCCGAATCTGTCGGGTTTTCGTACGGCCATGCCCCCGATTTCCGACGCGTGCATGCTGGGTGTCGCAATCCGATCGTGTGCGCCAAAAACACGGGGCAAAACAGGGAAAATCAGCGCAACTCGAAAATATTCGGGTAACACGTCGGGAAAACGTAAATCGGTACATTAGTAAATGACCCCCACTGTGTTCAGACCTCCTATTATTAATACTGGGTAGCTTTCCTTACCCTCCCTAAATTTTAGCAGCTCACCGAAGTGAAGTTCTTTTGTGAAGAACTTGGTTTAGCTGATGTATGGCGCATGAAATATGGCACAAAGAAAACTTTTTCGTACCTGAGTAAAACACATAATATATATACTTGTATTGATCACTGTTTGGTAAGCCAATCCTTAATGCTCAATATTTATAAAATGTAATATGAGTCAATAACGGTATCAGACCATGGACCAGTGGTGGTATTAATAGGCCAAGAGGGGAGAAAAACCCAAAATTTCAAGTTAAATCCATATTGGCTCTCAATACTGGGTGACTCTTTAGACGTGAAGAGGTTCACAAAAAGTTTTTGGCTGCAAACCATAGATCGGCAGACAGGCTGAGTATTTGGGATACACTTAAGGCCTCTTTGAGGGGGGTGTTCAAAAAAGGTAAAGTAGAAGCTAAGAGCAAATTTAATTATAAAGAAAACAGCTGAAACAGAAGTACAAAGAGGCCGAAAGAACTGTGAAGAGTCAACAAAGTAGTTAGAGTGGCAAAGAACTGTTGGAAGCGAAAACAAATTATGAGGATTTTCTGGCAGAGAAGGCACAACATAGATTGTTTTTCAGGGGCAAAGATACTTTTCAGATTGAGGTAAAACAGGGAAAATATTGGCCCATATGATCCAATCACCCAATACAAACAGCTATACGGGGAATAATACGGGGAATGATAAAGGACCAGGGGAGGGTGTTGGAACAATTTAAACTCTTCTATGAAGATTTGTACACTTCCAGGGTATCCTGTTCTAAAGGGGTGGTTGAGGGATATTTAAAATGAATAACATTTCCTAAGCTCTCTGAAAATCAGAGAGAGAAATTAGAGGCTCCAATCACCTTGGCAGAATTACAAAAGACTGTAAAATGATGTATAAAAGACTCCTCTCCAGGCACAGACGACCTCCCATTCACTTTATATAGAAAATATGGGGAAGTATTACTGCCTCTCAGGGGCGTTGCTAGGGTGGTAAAAGATCCGGGGCACGGGCCCCAATGCATGTGTATTGCACTTTCAGTAATGCCCCCTCCTGTACATAACCCCCTCACATGTGGTTGTGCCAATAACAAGGTTACTTCTGGTATATACAGCTACAGAGAACAAAGGAGAAATCCCCATCACCACATCTTATGTTCCTCATTGTCCCTACATCTTTGTTCCCTGGCAGTGTTATCCTGCTGTTGCCCCTAACTATCTCCCCAAATACTGTAAGGCTGCGCTCACACGTTTGTCTTGCATTTAAACAAAACCAGGTGCGTGTTACCCATCACATGTGTATTACTGGAAAATATATGTGATCAAACCAAGGCCTGTCCTAGTGACATGTGTGAACACGCTCCAAGAAATGTCCCCCACACAGCCCCCCCATAAGTAATGTGACCACACAGCCCCCCAGTAATGTCCCCACACAGCCCCCCAGTAAGTAATGTGCCCACACAGCCCCCCCAGTAAGTAATGTGCCTCACACACAGCCCCTCAGTAAGTAATGTGCCTCACACACAGCCCCTCAGTAAGTAATGTGCCTCACACAGCCCCCCAGTAACTAATGTGCCCCACACGGCCCCCCAGTAAATAATGTGCCTCACACAGTCCCCCCAGTAAGTAATGTGACCACACAGCCCCCCAGTAATGTCCCCACACAGCCCCCCAGTAAGTAATGTGCCTCACACAGCCCCCCAGTAAGTAATGTGCCTCACAAACCCCCCCAGTAAATAATGTGCCTCACACAGCCCCCCAGTAACTAATGTGCCCCACACGGCCCCCCAGTAAATAATGTGCCTCACACAGTCCCCCCAGTAAGTAATGTGACCACACAGCCCCCCAGTAAGTAATGTGCCTCACACAGCCCCCCAGTAAGTAATGTGCCTCACACAGCCCCCCAGTAAGTAATGTGCCTCACACAGCCCCCCAGTAAGTAATGTGCCTCACACACAGCCCCCCAGTAAGTAATGTGCCTCACACACAGCCCCCCAGTAAGTAATGTGCCTCACACACAGCCCCCCAGTAAGTAATGTGCCTCACACACAGCCCCCCAGTAAGTAATGTGCCCCACACACAGCCCCCCACTAAGTAATGTGCCTCACACAGCCCACCATTAAGTAATGTGCCTCACACAGCCCCCCAGTAAGTAATGTGCCTCACACAGCCCCCCCAGTAAATAATGTGCCTCACACAGCCCCCCAGTAAATAATGTGCCTCACACAGCCCCCAGTGAGTAATGTGCCCACACAGACCCCCAGTAAGTAATGTGCCTCACACAGCCCCCCCCCAGTAAGTAATGTGCCTCACACACAGCCCCCCAGTAAGTAATGTGCCTCACACAGCCCCCCAGTAAGTAATGTGCCTCACACACAGCCCCCCAGTAAGTAATGTGCCTCACACACAGCCCCCCAGTAAGTAATGTGCCTCACACAGCCCCCCAGTAAGTAATGTGCCTCACACGGTCCCCCAGTAAGTAATGTGCCCCACACAGCCCCCCAGTAAGTAATGTGCCCCACACAGCCCCCCAGTAAGTAATGTGCCTCACAAAGCCCCCCAGTAAGTAATGTGCCTCACACAGCCCCCCAGTAAATAATGTGCCTCACACACAGTCCCCCCAGTAAATAATGTGCCTCACAAAGCCCCCCCAGTAAATAATGTGCCTCACAAAGCCCCCCAGTAAATGTGCCTCACACAGTCCCCCAGTAAATAATGTGCCTCACACAGCCCCCCACTAAGTAATGTGCCTCACACAGCCCCCCAGTAAATAATGCGCCTCACACAGTCCCCCCAGTAATGTGCCCACACAGCCCCCCCAGTAAATAATGCGCCTCACACAGTCCCCCCAGTAATGTGCCCACACAGCCCCCCCAGTAAGTAATGTGCCTCACACAGTCCACCAGTAAATAATGTGCCTCACACAGCCCCCCAGTAAATAATGCGCCTCACACAGTCCCCCAGTAATGTGCCTCACACAGCCTCCCAGTAAATAATGTGCCTCACACAGTCCCCCCAGTAAATAATGTGCCTCACACAGCCCCCCAGGAAAGAATGTGCCTCACACAGCCCCCCAGGAAATAATGTGCCTCACACACAGCTCCCCAGTAAGTAATGTGCCTCACACAGCCCCCCAGTAAGTAATGTGCCTCACACAGTCCCCCCCAGTAAATAATGTGCCTCACACAGCCCCCCAGGAAATAATGTGCCTCACACACAGCCCCCCAGTAAGTAATGTGCCTCACACAGCCCCCCAGTTAGTAATGTGCCTCACATAGTCCCCCAGTAAGTAATATGCCTCACACACAGCCCCCCAGTAAGTAATGTGCCTCACACAGCCCCCCAGTAAGTAATGTGCCTCACACAGTCCCCCAGTAAGTAATGTGCCCCACACAGCCCCCCAGTAAGTAATGTGTCTCACAAAGCCCCCCAGCAAGTAATGTGCCTCACACAGTCCCCCAGTAAATAATGTGCCTCACACAGCCCCCCACTAAGTAATGTGCCTCACACAGCCCACCATTAAGTAATGTGCCTCACACAGCCCACCATTAAGTAATGTGCCTCACACAGCCCACCAGTAAATAATGTGCCTCACACAGTCCCCCCAGTAAATAATGTGCCTCACACAGCCCCCCAGGAAATAATGTGCCTCACACACAGCCCCCCAGTAAGTAATGTGCCTCACACAGCCCCCCAGTAAGTAATGTGCCTCACACAGTCCCCCCCAGTAAATAATGTGCCTCACACAGCCCCCCAGGAAATAATGTGCCTCACACACAGCCCCCCAGTAAGTAATGTGCCTCACACAGCCCCCCAGTAAGTAATGTGCCTCACATAGTCCCCCAGTAAGTAATGTGCCTCACACAGTCCCCCAGTAAGTAATGTGCCCCACACAGCCCCCCAGTAAGTAATGTGTCTCACAAAGCCCCCCAGTAAGTAATGTGCCTCACACAGTCCCCCAGTAAATAATGTGCCTCACACAGCCCCCCACTAAGTAATGTGCCTCACACAGTCCCCCAGTAAGTAATGTGCCCCACACAGCCCCCCAGTAAGTAATGTGTCTCACAAAGCCCCCCAGTAAGTAATGTGCCTCACACAGTCCCCCAGTAAATAATGTGCCTCACACAGCCCCCCACTAAGTAATGTGCCTCACACAGCCCACCACTAAGTAATGTGCCTCACACAGCCCACCATTAAGTAATGTGCCTCACACAGCCCACCATTAAGTAATGTGCCTCACACAGCCCCCCACTAAGTAATGTGCCTCACACAGTCCCCCAGTAAGTAATGTGCCCCACACAGCCCCCCAGTAAATAATGTGCCTCACAAAGCCCCCCAGTAAATAATGCGCCTCACACAGCCCCCCAGTAAATAATGCGCCTTACACAGCCCCCCCAGTAATGTGCCCACACAGTCCCCCCAGTAAGTAATGTGCCTCACACAGCCACCCAGTAAATAATGTGCCTCACACAGCCCCCCAGTAAATAATGTGCCTCACACAGCCCCCCAGTAAATAATGTGCCTCACACAGCCCCCCAGTAAATAATGTGCCTCACAAAGCCCCCCAGTAAGTAATGTGCCTCACACAGTCCCCCAGTAAATAATGTGCCTCACACACAGCCCCCCAGTAAGTACTGTGCCTCTCACAGCCCCCCAGTAAGTAATGTGCCTCACACAGTCCCCCAGTAAATAATGTGCCTCACACAGCCCCCCACTAAGTAATGTGCCTCACACAGCCCCCCACTAAGTAATGTGCCTCACACAGCCCACCACTAAGTAATGTGCCTCACACAGCCCACCACTAAGTAATGGGCCTCACACACAGCCCCCCAGTAAGTAATGGGCCTCACACACAGCCCCCCAGTAAGTAATGTGCCTCACACACAGCCCCCCAGTAAGTAATGTGTCTCACAAAGCCCCCCAGTAAGTAATGTGCCTCACACAGTCCCCCAGTAAATAATGTGCCTCACACAGCCCCCCACTAAGTAATGTGCCTCACACAGCCCACCATTAAGTAATGTGCCTCACACAGCCCACCATTAAGTAATGTGCCTCACACAGCCCACCATTAAGTAATGTGCCTCACACAGCCCACCATTAAGTAATGTGCCTCACACAGCCCACCACTAAGTAATGTGCCTCACACAGTCCCCCAGTAAGTAATGTGCCCCACACAGCCCCCCAGTAAATAATGTGCCTCACAAAGCCCCCCAGTAAATAATGCGCCTCACACAGCCCCCCAGTAAATAATGCGCCTTACACAGCCCCCCCAGTAATGTGCCCACACAGTCCCCCCAGTAAGTAATGTGCCTCACACAGCCACCCAGTAAATAATGTGCCTCACACAGCCCCCCAGTAAATAATGTGCCTCACACAGCCCCCCAGTAAATAATGTGCCTCACACAGCCCCCCAGTAAGTAATGTGCCTCACACAGCCCCCCAGTAAATAATGTGCCTCACACAGTCCCCCAGTAAATAATGTGCCTCACACAGCCCCCCAGTAAGTAATGTGCCTCACACAGCCCCCCAGTAAATAATGTGCCTCACACAGTCCCCCAGTAAATAATGTGCCTCACACAGCCCCCCACTAAGTAATGTGCCTCACACAGCCCCCCACTAAGTAATGTGCCTCACACAGCCCACCACTAAGTAATGTGCCTCACACACAGCCCCCCAGTAAGTAATGTGCCTCACGCAGCCCCCCAGTAAGTAATGTGCCTCACACAGCCCCCCCAGGAAATAATGTGCCTCACACAGTCCCCCCAGTAAATAATGTGCCTCACACACAGCCCCCCAGTAAGTAATGTGCCTCACACAGCCCCCCAGTAAGTAATGTGCCTCACACAGCCCCCCAGGAAATAATGTGCCCCACACAGCTCCCCAGGAAATAATGTGCCTCACACAGCTCCCCAGGAAATAATGTGCCTCACACAGCCCCCCAGTAAATAATGTGCCTCACACAGCCCCCCAGTAAATAATGTGCCTCACACAGCTCCCCGGGAAATAATGTGCCTCACACAGTCCCCCCAGTAAGTAATCTGCCTCACACAGCCCCCCAGTAAATAATGTGCCACACACAGCTCCCCAGTAAATGTGCCTCACACAGCCCCCCCCCAGTAAATAATGTGCCACACACAGCTCCCCAGTAAATGTGCCTCACACAGCCCCCCAGTAAATGTGCCTCACACAGCCCCCCCCCCCAGTAAGTAATGTGCCTCACACAGCCCCCCAGGAAATAATGTGCCTTACACAGTCCCCCCAGTAAATAATGTGCCTCACACAGCCCCCCCAGTAAATAATGTGCCTCACACAGCTCCCCAGTAAATAATGTGCCTCACACAGCCCCCCAGTAAATAATGCGCCTCACACAGTCCCCCCAGTAAATAATGTGCCTCACACAGTCCCCCCAGTAAATAATGTGCCTCACACAGCCCCCCAGGAAATAATGTGCCTCACACAGCCCCCCAGTAAGTAATGTGCCTCACACAGTCCCCCCAGTAAATAATGTGCCTCACACAGCCCCCCAGGAAATAATGTGCCTCACACAGTCCCCCCAGTAAATAATGCGCCTCACACAGTCCCCCCAGTAAATAATGTGCCTCACACAGCCCCCCAGTAAATAATGTGCCTCACACAGCCTCCCAGTAAGTAATGTGCCTCACACAGTCCCCCCAGGAAATAATGTGCCTCACACAGTCCCCCCAGGAAATAATGTGCCTCACACAGCCCCCCAGTAAATAATGTGCCTCACACAGCCTCCCAGTAAGTAATGTGCCTCACACAGTCCCCCCAGTAAATAATGTGCCTCACACAGCCCCCCAGTAAATAATGTGCCTCACACAGCCCCCCAGGAAATAATGTGCCTCACACAGTCCCCCCAGGAAATAATGTGCCTCACACAGCCCCCCAGGAAATAATGTGCCCCACACAGCCCCCCAGTAAGTAATGTGCCTCACACACAGCCCCCCAGGAAATAATGTGCCTCACACAGCCCCCCAGTAAATAATGTGCCTCACACAGTCCCCCCAGGAAATAATGTGCCTCACACAGCCCCCCAGGAAATAATGTGCCTCACACAGTCCCCCCAGTAAGTAATGTGCCCCACAATGTTCTCCCCCTTCCCTGGTCCCTGTCATGTTTCTCACCTCACAGATGCAGCTCTCTCTCTCTCTTTCTGTGCGCTGCTTTCCCCTGCAGGTCATGTGATCATGACATCATCACAGGTCTTTCAGCCTCTGGAACTCCCGGAGGCTAGGTCCTTGCAGGGGAAAGCAGCGCCTGCACTCGTTCTCATCACAATCTGAGGACACAGATCGTGATGAGAACTAGAGGGAAGGAATCTCCCGGGCAGCGGGGCAGATGATCTGCTGACCCGAGGAGATTCGGGGCACTGGCCAAAAGATCCGGGGCACGAGCCCCGGATCTTTTGACCTAGTGACGCCCCTGCTGCCTCTGCTGTTAGAAACTTTGGAGGAATTCGGGTCGAAGGGCAAAATTTCAGACTCTAGGTCAGAAGCAAATATCATAATAATTCAGAAAAAATAAAATAATAGCAAAATTATTAGCAAATAGGCTTTAAGAGGTTATGACCACTATTGTCCATTCAGATCAAAATGGATTTATAATGAATGACTGTATTCATAGATTCTATTCGGTGATCAAGATGGGGGAGGGAAGGCTCTGCTCCATCCTATCTTTGGACGCCATGAAGGCATTCGACAGGGTGGAGTGGAGCTTTCTTTGGTCAGTACTGGAAAATTTTACCTTTCGTCCTGTTTTTATTAGACGGATTCAAGGTCTGTATAACTCCCCAGTGGCATACAGTCAGACCAGTTCCCACTGACTAGAGGAACAAGACAGGAGTGACCGCTTTCTCTTTTACCATATGCAGTCTACATTGAACCATTAGCTATTTTATTGAGACTGAACGGACAGATAGCTGGAGGTGGAAGCGGAGGAGTTTCAGGCAAACTCTGTCTATATGCATATGTCTACCATTTGATTTTATACCTCCAAGAGACCACGGATACAGTTCCAAGGGTAATTGCAGTTATTGAAGAATTTGGGAAGTGGTCGGGGTTACAAATAAATTGGGAGAAATCACAGTTACTACCTTTAGATGAAGAAGAGAAGGTAAAGGAGATAGATACGTTTGTGGAACTGAATTTAATTCCCTTATTGAGAGCCATTAGGGATAAAATATATTGTTGGGGCAGATTACGACTCTCAAGGTTTGACAGAATAGGTCTTATTAAAATTATTCTGCTGCCCCAAATTTTATTTGTAGTAGCTGCAAGTCCAGTATGGATAGAAGAAGCCCATTTCAAGGTTATAGAAGCTATGCTGCATGACCTGATATGGTGACGAAAAAAAGTCTGCATGAATCTGATCTACTTAAACCGCCCACTAGAAGACGGTGGATTGGGGATACCTTTATTTTATGGTTAGTTTATAGCTGCACAAATAACTAGATAGGTAAAATGGAAACATAATCCAGTATTTCTTAGATTGGCTCAATGAGTTAAATTTTTGACATTCTGGAGAGCGGGATTTTGAACGCTACTAATTTTAAGCACTGGTAAATTAAAGAAATTATTTGGGGTCTATGGCTTTCTTGATAGGACACTGTTATGGTGTAACTATAACATCCCCGAATTGATAGAGTTGCCAGACTCAAAGTTTTGGGAAAAAAGGGGGGTTAAGTATGTATCACAATTTATTGAAGGAGGAAAGTTTAAAATGTTTGATCACGTTGTTAATGTATATCAGCTTGGAAAAGAGGAGTTGTACATGTACTAGGGGATTTTAGGAGAAGAAAAGGGTTTGGTTTGAGAGTAGTATCCTGGAATGCATAGAGGTGGTACAAAATGACACTAATCTAAGGAAATTGTGAGGGGTGTGGCACAAAGGTAGTGGCAGAAGAAGGGAATGTTCCCATAGTACGGAACAGAATATACTGAAATATCAGATACTGCTCTATGAGATGGAATCATAGATTAATTCAACATAGCATTGTAAACATGATCTATTTTTCACTGACACACTTAAGATGAAGTCGAGAGAGGATGATAGATGGTTGAGATGTGGAGGGGAATAAGCTAATTTTTGCCATGTTATGTGGTTCTGCCCAATAATTGGAGTATTCTAGCAGGAGATTTTTGCTTATATTTCGAACCTGATAGGAACTACAATCACCCAAACTATTCGAGTGGCCATTTTGGGGGACAAGGAGGGAGTTGGACTGAACCGATGGACACAGGAATTGGTGCATTTGGGACGGGTTTGTATAGCAAGAAACTGGGGGAATGCAGAAACTAATTCTAAAGTTGGCTGGACCAAATTGGTTAATAAGATCAAGCAATATGAAAGGGTCTGGTTCTCAAAGCAGGGAGGGGGAGGTATGAAAATGGGAATGTATATGGGGTAAATGAAAATCTCAACCCAACGAAGGGAGATTCGAAAATCTTGTATAAGGCAGAAATATTTTTTTTTCCCTCGCCGGTACGCGGGTTGGGGGGGGGAGAGAGGGTTTTGGGGGCGGTAATGGCTTAGTGTAACCTAATGGGCTGTTATAAAAGTGTTATTGTTATATGAATGGCAAAAAAGAAGTATCATCCAATTAAGGTATTATATGGCAATGTGATATGTCCTTATTTTTATATTTCTGTAATTAATGTTAATAAAGATTGATTACAGTAAAAAAGGGGGTTTCAGTGCTCAGTTAGACCGTGCACCAGATTTATCATGCAAAGTCTGACAGAATTGTGTCGCATGCTCCAAGTTAAAGGTGCACCAAAAAAAAGTTGGTGCACTCTGTCAGAGCAGTGAAGGGGGCAACAGATTCATGAAGAACGGGTGCCAGAAACCCTGAATCTGGTGCCCCCTGCACTATACACAGGCAAACTGCAATTAGTGCAATTTGCACTGTGGTTAGTAAATGTGCCCCATTAAGTTTAGTGGTGAAGTCTAACCTAGTATAATGGGTCCTTGGTCTGGGATTGGTGAGTACATCAGGCTGTACACTAATCTTAAGCAGAGTTATCTAGATCTGCTTGATGTTCAGTATGTATTTATTATGACTTTATACCCAACATAGACAAAAACTGTAGTTTTGCTGACATTTTCCAACTAAAGTCCATATTCTCAGATTATTTCTTTGCTGAGACCTAATTGATGGCTTTTCTTACTCCATGTGTATATCATAAAACTAAAGCAATTACATCAAGCAATGGAAATATTACTGCCTGCCCTCTGTTATTTATTGTGTATAGTAGGAATTTATAGCAAATAGTTGAGATAATTCTTCCATTCTTTGGAAAATTGCCACAGGATCATTAATGCCTCCTACACTGTATCTACCAGGATTAAGATCTCACCCAACGCTGATGGGAAAATAAATTGTCCGCTACATCCTCCTTTACAGCACAGGGGTGAAATGCCGCTGATAAGTAAAAGCTAGAAAATTCATAAATCAGCTCAGCTCCTACTAAAGAAAGGAGGCAGCAGCTCAGTGTATAAACAGCTCACGCTCATGGGCTGCCGCTTTATTATACTTCAACATACAGTAACATTTCAAGTCTGTCTAATTCCCTTTAACCAAAATAGTGCCATAGGCGGTGCTGCTGCAGAGACCCCTGATGGATAGCAATCATATGTGGGGGAAAACTATAGGAAAGATCTAAATCCTTTGCAAAAAAAAAGAATTTTATGTGGACACTTATAAAGTTCACAAATTTTCTGATGAAATAAGAGTAGAGAAGTTTTCCAATTGGGAGGATTGACAAACAGGGATTCCCAAAATAGTCAATAGCATAGTGATTATTATTAATTGTGCTCATGGGCTCTCAATCCACACAGTAGCTCACTTTCACTCCGTGGTCACCCACTTGTGCATAGCCACTGTTACACCCTTACTTTCACCTAAAGTGGGTCCCTCATTTACGATCTCATCTATAAGACACAGCAAAGAGTATGTATGTTCTGAAGGATCCTGCAAAAAACTTATAAGGGATAAGTGTCTGAATGCTTGAGTTCCAACCTCGCATGAATGGGGAGACCCAAAAATCTCTCACACATGAATACAGGGCTGATGTTTAAGCTCAACTTGGGGCCATAGAGATAGACGGGAGTCCCCTGACATGCAAGCACAGGCTGAGCATGCAAGCTCTCACTCCATTCACATTGGTACATAAATGATCCTGTTGACCTATATTCACTTGATTGCTGTGAGCCCCAGTGGTCGATTCTGGCAAACAATCAGTTACTTATACCCTATTGAGTGGATCTAGGGTTAAGAGCCCTTTAAAGAATGAAAATAAAAAAGGTATTCTCTGATGAGGAATTCAACAAGGAGCATCCTTTAGTACTTCAGCATTTTCTTATTCTGGAAAATGGTTTGTAAAACAAGCAAACCCCCTTAGGTACCATATAGAATAGGTAAGCTGGTGTATTACATGATCACCCATTGCCTTGGCCAATTATGTGGTAACGAGTAACCTACCTTCTGTCACCGTTCATCACCGCTTGGGAAATAGACCCTAGTAGCCTCCAAATATGGATGTTTTTTGCTGTGTCTCTGTGATCTAGTATTGGTTGAGAGCCTGGGCCCACCCGTCCAACACTGTGTATATACACATATATAATATAACAAGTAACTCTTTTCATTTACTCTTCATATACACCTTACATCTGCCTCTCTCCTCTACTCCAACAACAATGTAATTCCCTCCTCTAAAGCTGAAACGCTTTATTATCGCTAAGACAACTGAGAAACATAATTACCGGCAATCAGGAGCCGCCTGCAGCCACCAAGCAAGTCATTTCATATTTGTAAAAAAAACATCTTATAATGTGAAGTTGCACCAGAGTTAATGTCATATTCCGTGACTTTAGAAGTTCTGCAGAGCATCTTTTGAAGATTCTTTTTTTTCCCCACAAATTACATGCGCTGTTCTCAAATTCAATTTATAATTTTAATGGTATCCCATGAAGGGAGGTTAACGTAACGACTGGCGGGGTCTTCTACTGCTACAAGCAATTACAGCCCACAGCACTCAGAACAGTTTTACATTAAAAATAAAAGACATTCAGTTTTATTGTACTTTTCCATCTGATTAGTTCACAAATAGTTGAAATATGATTATCCGAATGTTAAAGGAACACTCCATTGTGGAGGACCTAAGGTAGCATGACATGGATTTAATAAAAACCAACAACATAAGCCATATTCTGCCCCCTGTGGCCCTGTATTAGTTATAACACAATGCATCAGCTTAAACTGGAAAGTTGTTTTAAATTTATGCGATAGACCACCAAGAACTTCCAAGGACCCACTTCAATGACAACTAGCTCACCAGAACAAAGGATAAAGACGGAAGCACACCCCAAACAACAACATTTCATTGGCATAGCAGATGATCCCATAGCCCATGACCATTTTTTCAGATAAGAAGTAAAGTGCTTGCACAGAGGGAAACAAAGGGGGTCCTACAGACTAATACTTGACCACACTCATTCACCAGGCAGGTTTCCTACTAGCTGACGTTGCAGTGAATTTGATGTTGGGATTAAATTATTAAATGGCTGCTTCGAGCTTTAGTGTCCCTACTATAAAACTCAGCTGTCAAAGCACATAGACAGGAAGTGTTGTCATAGGGGACACTCTAAATGCTCTTTTACTATTGCTCTTCCAGTTCTACATTGTTAGTCACAGTTCAGAGCCAATGGCCAAATAAGCCAGACATGGTAGCCAGGCTCCTGCAAGCTTTGCCATCCCTTAGTGGTGGCATCAGCAGTCGAAATAAAAGCTATCCATTCTTTCTGGTTAGTGAAAACAACTTTTCTTCTGCTTGGTGCTCCAACATATACTAGAGGGGATATTTTAGACAGTATCCGTTGTGCTGTTAAAAATAAGTAGCCCAGGCCACAGTGTCCGAAGGTTCATTTCTCCACTACTTTAGATGTACGGAGTGGAAACTTTGCTCTGTGTGGTTTGTGATGAGTTCTTGGCAAATAAAATCTCTTGTTTGATTTCTTTATTTTTAAGCCCTTCAGGGGAAAACAGCAGGAACTGTTGTAACCTGCAGGGGTTGCTATTTTCTGAGTCGCTTTGTGCACAAATTTCCTCCTGTGTCTATCAGTCTCCTGCCAAGAGTGGACCTGACATATAGTCACTAATGTAGAGGAATGGGAAGGGTAAAAGATCACTGTGAAGATAAGAGGCCTGCAAGAGACATACTGAGATACAATGATTTTCTTGAAATGCCCTTAGCAGCCATTACACATCTCAAGCCCATAACTATGATCCCTTCCAAAGATAGAAAAGAAATCTTTCTTTCTATATTTCACTCCCAATCTAACCTTCATCTTTGGAGAGAAAATAATGGCTAAAATGGCAACAGGACACTATGTCAGGAGAGGAAAAGATTCTAAAATTCTTCTAAAATGACAATGTCCGTTTTAGTCAGCGTACTACAAAAGTCCAGTCCATCTTGACATTGTAGGTAAAAATAACAGCAGATAGCACCACTGGTGCCCATTAGCTGGAAGCACCACAAATAAAAGTTGCATTCACTCAGGCACACAGATTTTTTCAGATCTTTAGAAAAGCACCCATATATTGATCATCCTATACTTTATTTCCAATGTTGTTTGACAACATTAAAATAAACTCACCTATACAAAGACCTTACACAGGGGTACATACATTTCTATGGCTCTGTAGTGCGGATCCATGGACTCCAGTATTCCCATCTCAGACATGTATTGCACTGCTTAGACCCACATCTCCTGGGCCACAGTGTGGGATGAGTTGGCTACATGTCTGGCTATCTTTTCCCACTCCTATGGCAGCCTGCATGACTAATCCACATGGGACCCACCTAAAGCTTAAAAATTCAAAAATACCAACATTATGTAACTGACATGTGCCTTTTATCTGATGACATCTGTCGTTGAGATAGTTTTGGTAAACACATATATATACTAGAGATGGAGGTATACTTTTGAGATGGAGATGGAAGTAGTTGGCTCCTTCCTCCATTTAATCGCACATGTAGCTATGGCTCCCATTGAAGTGATTTGGAGCCAAACCTTCAGTTACGATCACTACAAACAGCCTGGAGTTACTGTATCTGCTTCTGAATTTGTGCTCTGTGTTTATGCCTGGCTGTAATAGCAGATTGAAACAGGGGCCAAATATCAGCCCCTCAAGATAAGAAATTGAGTGTAGGCCCTCAATAAAATTTTCCCCAATTCCCCAATGATCAGAGTTTGCCCTTAATGTCACAGGAAGCATGGAAACAGTACAGTCAACTATACAATGCAAAAACTACATCAAACAGTTTCCTTAAATCAGTTTGAAATCAAGAAAAGGAGGGGAAATGGGATTTACTGTAGTAACATAGAAATATGCTTTGTATACTACTAATTGTAGCCCCCAACATTGCCCGGGATAGTAAGTACCGTATATACTCGAGTATAAACCGACCCGAGTATAAGCCGAGACCCCTAATTTTACCAATAAAAACTGGGAAAAACTACTGACTCGAGTATAAGCAAAGGGTGGTAAATGCATTGGTCAAGCCCCCCCCCCCCAATAGTATACAGCCCCCAGTAGTATACAGCCTGCCAGCCCCCAGTAGTATACAGCCTGCCAGCCCCCATGTAGTATACAGCAAGCCCCTAGTAGTATACAGCAAGCCCCTAGTACTATACATCAGCCACCAGTAGTATACAGCAGCCCCTTGTAGTATACAGCAGCCCCTAGTAGTATACAGCAAGCCCCTAGTAGTATACAGCAGCCCCTAGTAGTATACAGCAAGCCCCCAGTAGTATACAGCAAGCCCCTAGTAGTATACAGCAAGCCCCTAGTAGTATACAGCAGCCCCTTGTAGTATACAGCAAGCCCCTAGTAGTATACAGCAAGCCCCTAGTAGTATACAGCAGCCCCTAGTAGTATACAGCAGCCCCCAGTAGTATACAGCAGCCCCCAGTAGTATACAGCAGCCTGCCCCCACAGACCTTAAAAAAATAAACTTAAATACTCACCCTCCGATGTCAGCGCGGCTCCCCAATGTCCCCGATATCAGCGCGCCCCGTCTTCTTTCTTCTCCGCGGCTCCTCTTCTCTCTTCTTTCTTCCGGCATGCACGCGGCCATGTTTTCTTCTAGCATGCGCATACTATGACGTGGCCGCTGCTGACGTCATAGTATGCGCGGCCGCGGCCATGTTTTCTTCTAGCATGCGCATACTATGACGCGGCCGCTGCTGACGTCATAGTATGCGCGTCCGCGTCCATGCCGGAAGAAAGAAGAGAGAAGAGGAGCCGCGGAGAGGAAAGAAGACAGGACGCGCTGACATCGGGGACTTCGGTAAGCCGCGCCGACATCGGGGAGTCACGCTGACGTCGGAGGGTAAGTATTTAAGTTTATTTTTTTTAACTGGGTAATTTTTTTTAATAATAGACTCGTGTATAAGCCGAGGGGACGTTTTTCAGCACATTTTTTGTGCTGAAAAACTCGGCTTATACACGGGTATATATGGTAACTGCTCTTAGCTACAAAAAAATAGAATGGGTTAATAAAAAATATTTTGCACATAATACCTCACACAAAATCTGTCTTATACTCATTGCCAGAGCTCATATTGATGACCTGTGGCAAAATAGAAACTGAGCTGAGATTGGTTGCTAGAAGCCGAGCTGTGATTGGTTGCTAGAAGCTGAGTCTGAGGTGTGACTGGTTTCTAAGAGTGGAGTCTGAGCTGTGATTGAGTGCTAGAAGCTGACCTGTGATTGAATGCTTACTGCCACAGACAATGGCTCCTGTATATGGTGGTCAATAAGTGTATTTTGGAAAGACTCAGTCAATGACGTTCCCTGAGTCACAGGGAGCGGCTGTGCAAAATTTGGTGATTAAGAAACACGGCGGTGCAGACTCCTTTAGTGGACATACATACATTCATACATACATACATACATAAATACACATACATACACTCAGCTTTATACATTAGATTATACTACCTGATATTTCATCCATAAATCACTAGTTTTCGAAGACAGGCATCTCCAGATACATATTCCCTAAATAATGAGTTTATTCCTAAGCATATATTTAGAAATGTGTCATACTCATTATCTTTTCATAATGACTGATCATTAAACTCAGTTAATAGGTCAGCGGAGACCAAAGAAACAGCCAGGTAACACATGAAAGCTAAAAGGTCTTCTTTAAAGGCCTTTATTATATCGCTCTTTATGGCAGAAATGGGGCTTAAATACCGCCCTGCGCCGGTTATAAAGGGAGTTAATTAGAGGAGGTAAGTGCCATAAAACAAAATGTGAGCTGTAATTTTATTTCTGAATAACTTAAAACACAATTAAACGTGATTTTATTTTAAATATTATTCCCGTCTTATATTACAAAAATGGCAGGATTTATAAAACAGCGCTTACATAATTTCTCGGTGATATTCACAATTCTATCAAAGGACAGAACTATTGAAGTATAACACACTATTTAAAGTCAATAAATTCCAGTAAACTATATTTAATCAGATCTGACCAAAAATCCTACAAAATAGTTGTCATTACTAGTCTTAAGTGGCATATGGATATCATAGAGGGGGCACTACACCCTTCTTTAGCAGTGGGGGCCAACCTATGGCATAGGTGCCAGAGGTGGCAATCAGAGCATTCTCTGTGTGTCACGAAGGTGTCCGAGGACACGGAACTGGCGACCTCGGAGTGCAGGAGGAAGAGTCTGTGGACCATCTGCACCACCGTGGGAGATGATGGTACGAGCCAACACCCTGGACCGGAGTCTAAGTGGCACCTGGTCTTCACCAGCGTGATGGTCTTGCTGCGGTGGGGTGCCACCAGGTCGTTCCATGGGTGCAAGTAGGCCCGCGGTGGCAGCTGAGGTAGTGAAGAGATGCAGGACACAGCTTGGGAGGATGTGCTAGAACTCACGGCAGGAACACAGGAGCTGGCACATGGTACAGGTAGGCAGGGACAGACTGGCACACGGAACAGGAACGCAGGAACTGGCACATGGAACAGGCAGGCAGGAATGGATGACGGAGGTACACTTGGAGACACAGGGAACACTAGAGGGCTTTCACTTGGCATGAAATGATGCTGAAGATACGGCGAGGCAGGAAGGAAGGTGCCAGATTATAAGGCAGAGCCGGATTAACCAGTGACAGGAGGATGGTGGCCCATTAAGCCTTAAAGACCCGGTGCGAGCAGGGACGCACACGGCCCCGACAGATCCAGAGCAGGAGCGTGGAGTCGTAAGTGTAGGCCTGGGAACGGGACTGCAGGAGCGAGACCAGCGGCACCGAGAGTTGCATGGGTGTGCCCGCAATCCGCGACATGGATCGCGGGGGCACCCGTGACACTGTAGGCACTCAGGCCATCACCAAAGTGGATTCAAGGTATCTTCAAGGATTCCCAGAAATCCAAGTCTCAGTGCTATCTTAAAGGGGTTGGCAGAAGGTTGAAATACTTGTCTGCATTCTTCCAAAAACAGCGCCACACCTGACCATGTAATTATGTAACGTCTGTAGTTTAACCCTGTATATAAAAACACATGATAATACATGATTTTTGGAGATGCTGATTCATAACATAAGACATTTAATAAACGAAAATCCATTACATAGGGGTTTTTTTCCATGAATACATGATAGGCAATAAGTTGTAGATTAATAAATGGTAAGACCCTCATAAGCATGATAACGGGGGTCCTTTAACCTCCCCCTTTACCAACTGATCCATTCATTTCTGCAGGAGACAGACAAGCCATGGCTTTCTCCTGCCGACCTAGTGAAAAGATGAGCAATGCCTCTGCATGGTCATCACCCAGTCTAGACAGAGGTTAAAGGTACTTGGTCACTGTATGGTGGTATTTTCTATGCACTGTAAAGCATAAAGCATATTGTTTTACATATAGCGTATTGTGCCAGCTGGCTTATTTTAATTATTTTTAGGCAATTGTATGTAGGTTACAATTGTGTATGGCACATACAATTAGGAGCTCTATAATGTACACTGGTTTAAAAAGGCACCTATCCACTACAGGAGGAAGCCTGAGCATTACAGTTTCCTATCCCCCTGGCTGATTGACCTCTGTGTTTATGACCCCGCCTTGTGTTACAACTTTCTGCTGACCTTTCCTGTTGATTTTGGCTTAACCTAACCTTTAATATGTGCTCTCCATCCAGATATTTGTCCTTTACCTCAACTCTGCTAAACTCAGTCTTGGCTTGTCCCTGTCCATTCTCTATACTGCTAAAAAGCCCAGACCATGGCCTGTCTCTGACCAATTTCTGCCTAACCCCCTGATGACGGCATCAGTTTTAGACCCACTCAGGTCAAGTGAAACTTATACCAAGACTTCTCAGAATTAGAAACGTGTGATACTTTTATAGTAAAGTACAGATCCTTGTGCAGGGATTAGATGGGTAAAACCAATAAGGTCCCTTAGAAAACATTCTTGAAAGTGGCCTAAAGCCAAACTGCAGTCTCCTATTTTTGAATGAATTCCCTGTAATGCTACATTTCCTTTACCGCATGGTATATATGTGCCAATACGTAATGGGTTAATTTACAAGCTCAAGAATTTAAACTCCATTCTTGACACATAAATTCCAAGTCAACCACAACAGATAGACAGACACCTGTTTTCGGAGACACTAGTTTATGTTCAATTGTCAAACTATAAATCATATTTTTTTATGGCTAAAACGAATACATACCTTTCTTAAAGAAGAAGCATCTTTAGAAATAAAAAGACAGAGAGAGAATATATACAACATTATAACTACCGTAGTACTGCCCCAAAGTACAAGAATATAACTACTATAATACTGTCCCCTATGTACACGGATAGGACTACTATAATACTGCCCCTATGTACGAGAATATAACAACTATAATACTGCCCCCTATGTACAAGAATATAACTACTATAATACTACCCCCTATGTACAAGAATATAACTACTATAATACTGCCCCCTATGTACAAGAATATAACTACTATAATACTGCCCCCTATGTACAAGAATATAACTAGTATAATACTGCCTCCTATGTACAAGAATATAACTACTATAATACTGCCCCCTATGTACAAGAATATAACTACTATAATACTGCCTCCTATGTACAGGAATATAACTACTATAATACTGCCCATGTGTACAAGAATATAACTACTATAATACTACCCCCTATGTACAAGAATATAACTACTATAATACTGCCCATGTGTACAAGAATATAACTACTATAATACTGCCCCCTATGTACAAGAATATAACTACTATAATACTGCCCCCTATGTACAAGAATATAACTACTATAATACTACCCCCTATGTACAAGAATATAACTACGATAATACTGTCCCCTATGTACAAGAATATAACTACTATAATACTGCCCCTATGTACAAGAATATAACCACTATAATACTGCCCCCTATGTACAAGAATATATAACTACTATAATACTGCCCCCTATGTACAAGAATATAACTACTATAATAGTGCCCCCTATGTACAGGAATATAACTACTATAATACTGCCCCTATGTACAAGAATATAACTACTATAATACTGCCCATGTGTACAAGAATATAACTACTATAATACTGCCCCCTATGTACAAGAATATAACTACTATAATACTGCCCCCTATGTACAAGAATATAACTACTATAATACTACCCCCTATGTACAAGAATATAACTACGATAATACTGTCCCCTATGTACAAGAATATAACTACTATAATACTGCCCCTATGTACAAGAATATAACCACTATAATACTGCCCCCTATGTACAAGAATATATAACTACTATAATACTGCCCCCTATGTACAAGAATATAACTACTATAATAGTGCCCCCTATGTACAGGAATATAACTACTATAATACTGCCCCTATGTACAAGAATATAACTACTATAATACTGCCCCTATGTACAAGAATATAACCACTATAATACTGCTTATTAACTTTATTTACTATACTGTACTATGCTATAATCCTGCTATTTAATGAGAAGACCATGAACTACTATTGGTATGTTATTGCCCCCTTGCACTGGCAACATAAAACATTAATTTAACCCAAATTAAATTGTGGATTGCTTTTCCTAGTAGCTTCTTCTAGGTTCTTAGGATAACTATAGGATAATGTTCAGAATAAATGAAACAGCCACCCAAATACCAACATATTATGTGCTCAGCAATGACCATCAGGTAATTACTGTACACAAGTTGAGACCAAAACCATTCAGACGTTGCCCCAGTTCTGGCTTTGGGCCAAGCAAACACAGTGAACCAGAACTCCCAGCCTGACTGGCTGCCAGACACGCGGGAGGCATCTGTGCAGTGGACAAAACCACGGTGGCACAGCGCCCAGCAAACAATTGACCAACTCTGTGATTCTATAAAGAAAAGAGTTTTTTATGGTCCACATCTTTATTTAGTAACTACTGGAAACATTCTTTGAGGAACGTAGCGTGGAGCACAGTCATTTTTGCACTCTGTGCTACTTCTATATAAGCAATGTGTGGCAGTATTATATGTGCACGTTGGAGGGTTGCAGAACTGTTGGTTCCTCTAATTTGTTCTGAGTCTACTTTATATATGGCCATTTATTCTTACAAGCTGGTACATTTCTTTATATTTTGCAGTCTGAAATCCTCTAGACAGCTCTGTTGACCCTATTTCACCATGGCAAGTCTCAAGATGTCACTTTGTGATGTGTCTCATTGTGATGAAGCACCAGGGTCACGTTCTGGCAAGGGAATGTAGATATGGAGATAAACAGGAAGAGGAAACATGGAGCTGGGATGTTAAACCTTATCCAAACTGACACGACCACAATTGACCTTCTGCCCATATTGATGGAATAGGAATTCTTTGTATGGGGTTCATACTAATGTTAGATGAAGGGTTCAAAATAACAAGTCATACAGAGGATTCTACTGAGTGCAGATCTTGGGACATCACCTAAGCATAGAAGAGTCCTCAGCATGTTAAAGGCATGTTCACCAGAGTCCTAGGCTCCATTAAAGCCACCAATATAGGATATGGGCCTAATAAGGTAGAGCACATGTCTATATCGAGTTAGTGACTCCACCTTAGCCTACTAACAGCAAACATATCTATGAGCTTACTGTCAACTTAATACAACAGCAATAACATACAACATAAATTTTCAGAATTAGCGCACCCCACCCCCCACAGGCTCATTAATGTGTATCTATGCTGAATAATTAATTCTAATTAGCTAAGAATAATCTTCATGATTAATTACCACTGATACTGTAGCCGAGTTTTACAACATAATAATTTAATAAAGCTTACTGACACTCAGTTTATCTGACAACTTACTGGCAATAATAAAGCAGGTAGGTGGAAGGGGGCTTTGTTTCCCTGTGCCATGTGATTCCTGCCACACAAGTGGCTTAAAGGGAGTTCCCATTTCAGCAAGTTAATGTTATTGTTTGTAATATAAAAAGTTATATATTTTATAATATACTTTCTGTATCAATTCCTCACAGTTTTCTAGATCTCTGCTTGCTGTCACTCTATAAAAAGCTTCTTTGTTTACTTCCAGTGGACAGAAATCTGACCATGGTCACACAGGTGCACGGCTCGTTATAACACACAGCTCTCTGTGATAGGGTACAAAATATATTTTATTAAATTCACCTTTTATGTGAATTCTTCACATCTCTTTAGCTTTATAGAACCATAGTAAACTTGCTTTTGGTATGAAAGATAAGAATTTCACATCACATCACATCAGGCTTGTGGTTCTGTGATCTAAAGAACCAGACAGTTACAGAGATAGTTGTAAATGTTAGCTGCAGATAAAAATCCAATTGCCACCTATGTATCTCCAGTTCTGTAGATCACAGTCTGATGTGATTTAAGATACTACAGATCATGTTTCTAGATACTATAGAACTGAAGATAAGGGCATCTGGAGTGATGCTCTACCTTCAGCCTCTAAACTTGACTCATCTTTAGTAAATATGACTCTTCTTTGCTCATTTCCATATGACTTATTTATAGGTTAATGGGCGAAATTTCCCATAAAATAAGGAATTCTAAAAAGGATATTTCATATCCTACCTGAGAGGGCTAGTGGTAAAATCTAGGGAGTCCTGGAACTTTTCCATCTCTGAAGGTTCCGAGCATAAGGTGTTAATTATAATATGGCACCCATAGAAATTGAAGGGCTAACACTAGTGTGCCTACTTATGCAGAGGCAATAGGTCACTGGGTTTCCCTATTAATGCCCAATTGGCAGAACAAGAGAACAAGAGCCTATATTCTAGCCTAAGGGGTAGTATGACACTGTCACCTATAGGATTTGCCATGTGAACAGTTAGGGAGTTACTAGCTGCCAGCAGCAATCTTCACCACAGGCACTAAATTCATCAAAGTTCATTTAATGCTGATGAAAGCCAATTAAACATCAATTAAAACTAATGAAAAGAAATAAACCTGCAGCCAAAAGTGTATTACTGTGCATCAACCACAGTCATGGGCACTGAGTAACAATAGAGAATATCCTGGGCAACCCTTATCCAATGCTTGTGAATGTATTACATGTAACAGGTTCTCATGTCTGGTATCCCCAGTGCGGTGGTCATAGGACTATGGTATTTGATCCCCAGGTTAATAAGACCTTGGTGTACTACAAGGTGAAGGAACAACTATAAAGCCATGGAAAAGTAGCAATAATTCTTATGGTTTATCAGATTCTTCCAAGCTTTCTAAATTCTCCCGATTCTGGGAAAGCTGGGTGAGAACCAATATTAATGCCACTGCCATTACAGATCTATTAGTAGAGACAACCAGCTTTTCTAAGCTCCTGAATGACAAATACTCCTGTAGGTTTTAGTGTTAGGTCGTATTCACATATCCTTTTTCCTAGGTGGTAAAAAAAAGTCTCCATCTCTGCCAAGTTGCTTCTGTGTCACATCTGTTTTTTAACAGATAAACTGAAGTCTACAAGTAGTCCATGAAAACTAGGACATGCTGTACTTTCTAACAAATCAATCAAAACAAACAGTAGCAATAGTTAATAAATGAAAACAATAATAATATCAAAACTAATTCTAATAGAAGAACACTATTCACTAATACTAAATACATTTCAGATAAAAAAAAGTCTACCAGAAACGAGACTTATTAAATCAATAATTTTCTGTCTATAAAGACCTGGAACGTTGTGCACCTCTGGTGTGAGTAGAACATTCCATGTATATCTTTTTCATGAATCATGGAGTAATAGACAAGCACGGTATTGGTACATTGAACCCATGGACAGCCCTCCCGGGGTCTTATCAGTTGTTGACAACGAGGTGCTTCAACAAGTGGCAGCTCGTCAGGAGGCATCAAATCATCAATTTCACATATAAGAGTGTTAGGCAACAGACAGATAACAGTTCAGTGGGAGATCTATCCACGGGGGAGGTATTAGAATAATTGGGCAAATGTCATTTTCAGCAGGGCACCATAAAAGGTTGTCCTCTTTACTTCATGGTTTTGTAATGTTTGGGGGGTAGGATATTATGTAGCGTATTAGGTAATATACATCTATCAAAAGTGCTGCACTGCTTTCTTTCAAAGTAAAGTAAAACTCCTGGGGGTCATGTGACCCTAACTGTCCTTGACTAATTTACCTTCCAGGACCTTAAGATTGTATTCATGAATAATACCATAAGGTCCTAGAAGGAAGTACCTAATAAGTTACCTAATATCCTGCCTCCTTCACATTACAAAAAACATGATGACGTGGGGTAAAGTGGCCAACTTATAATAGAATTACAGTTTGTGCACTACCACATTAGTTTGTTTTTTTAAACTGATTTAAAGGGCAAAGAGCAAAAAAAAAAAAACAAGTGTGACTAATTGAACAGAATGGAATAATGGTATTATTGGTGGCAGGGTGGGCCATCAATCTAATGGTTTCATACATTATCTAATCTGAGGGAATCATGCATACATAAGCACACTGATACCTGTTTAGTTATCAAACTCTTCTTTATCGTTTCTTCAAATACACATCAACAAAATTTCGATACAATGGGGCACAATTCTGACTTTGTCCGTCTGTTTTGTTTTTTTTTGCTGGTGAAATGTATCTTACTGGTCTTTCTTTCCTTATTAATGCATGTGACGTTTGATCTTTAGTAAAAGCAAAAGTCACAAAAAGTCTCCAAAAGTTTCAATCTTCAAGCTAATTTCTACAGAGGCAGCCTTTTTAAAAAAGTCGCAACTTTCACATCTGGATTCAGGTGATAACTCAGGGAAGACTACATTGCCTTATGTATTTTAGACACCGAGTACAAAATGGGCACTCGGATTGTCAAATCGAAGAGAAAAGACAGCAACCTGTATAGCTTCAGAACAATAGTGTGGGAGATGCACGCAGCCCAGGATCCTGGTGTACGGGGTCCTAGATACTCACAAAACAAGAAAAAGATACAGCATCCGATGAAATTGAAGAAGGCACCCTGTGTACCCTGGCTACAGGCAGCGTGATGGAGGAACAAGCTGGAAATCTCTCTCGGTGGGTTCCACATAGGGACAATGTGGATATGACTGGAGGTATTTAAGCTGTCAATGTTAGTGAGGATTGTGGCACTGTGGGGTTGGTGAATAGTGGATGCCATTGTTATGGAGACAGTATGCCATATCACTATGGCTATCTTGTCATGCTTTGGTCTGGAGGGCCCATAGTGGCTCCCAATGCTATGGAGACATTGTAGAAGTCACTATTAGTGGATTTTATGGTAGACTATGCTCGGCTTTATTTACATACCAATGATGGCACAATGCTGTGCCCACAGCTCTGCAATGGAGTGGACATCTGATGTGCGATCACTTAAAAATAAGATACAACCAATTAAATTCTATTATAATTTGTTTTACCAGGGATAAGTCTGCAGACTAAGAAATATCTTATAACAGGTCCTTATAGACTGGGTACATCAGTCCCATCAGCCAAGGACACTGGATAAAACAGGTGACAGCATGTGATTCTTCCCCAGCTGATTCCTGGAAAAATCCCAACCTCCTGCAGTGCCAGGCTGATACTCACTAATTGTGACACCAATGTACCCAACAGGGCACAGTCACCGCTGTTCATGTGTCAATCTAAATGCCACAGAGAAAATGCAAGGCTAATGCTGCCCTTAGGTTATAGCAGCTGGCAAGTCATCACTACTCATTCCAAACCATTTCACGTCTCTCTAAAGGTCTAGGCACCATACAATGAGACAGCCATTTTGTATTCGGGATTTTGCATACCTACATATAGTGCCAGTGAGTTCCTTGTTGGCTCTGCTCACTTTTCCAAAGCAGGTTAATAAGCCAGCATAGTTTTACTTCTCCATGTGGTTTCAAATCAAGTAGAAATATAGAGGGGTAATACAGTTCTCACCGACCAGTCCTACACAGCCACCAGATGTCCACACTGTGTGTCTTCTGTAGATAGTGTGCACCTTCAGAATCGATCCCCCCATAACTTTCTAAAGGTGCGCACTATCTGAACAAGACACACGGCATGGACACCTGGAGGTTGTATAAGACCGGTTGGTGAGAACTGTATTACCCCTATTTCTACTCGATTTGAAACCACATGGAGAGGTAAAAACTGTGCTGGCTTATTAACCTGTTACGGAAGAGTGAGCGAAGATACTATTGTATTGACTATTGCTGGAGCACTACAGGACTGGTGCTGACTGTTTTTTTTTTGCTCCTTGTGCTTTATTTAGCGTATTTGGTACTAACAGGGGAGATATAGTCTGGCTAGGGCTCCAGTAACACTGGTTCGGCTGTTTTGGGTGCAAGTGAACTGGTTTTTATTGTTATTCATCCTTGTTGGCTCTGCTGGTGAACAAAATATGGAGAAATCATTGAATTGGCAGTGGGTCCTTTCCACCAGGGGTAGTGACTTCTCAAGGTAAGTATCCCAACATGTTGGAGGCTAAAAACAGGCAACGCTTCCAAGGTCCTAACAAATGAGGACTATTATATAGGGCACCTTCAAAGTACTTATGACAATGGGAGGGTTTTGTTTGTTTTTACAAGGGATCAAGGGATATGTGTATATTTGAAAAATGTCATTATTTATTTACTATTTCTATTAACATAGTTGGTGATCTAAGTTTAGAATAGTACTGGGCATTTTATGTAATTTCTAACAATTAAATGGGGTTATCCTTTCAGGATCTTCTAGTAGCCAAAGATCTCTTCAGCTTCAAAGAGCATCTCTCCCTTTGGAGGACCAAGCTTGTCTGTGTTTTACATGGGCAGTCAAGTGATTTCATTGGACACTGTTTAATGCTTTATTTCCTGAAGCCAGGTCCCAAAACAGATTTCAAATGATTGCCAAGGGTACCAGCAGCAGAACAACCTGTGATCCGCTTATCATTATGGGAATTTTTCTATAAAATGGGGTAGTCATTTTTGAGCACCATTGTCATGGAGACACAAAAAAAGAAATAAAAATTAGAACAAGTTCCTGCTGAAATATAATTACAAAAATAAAAGCAGAACTGGAAAAAAAAATCCCTATATCAATTGGTAACATTTAGGACAGAAATAATTGAAAGAAGCTTGTGTTTCTGACAGATAAATTACTCCGCTCCTGCCCATAACCCTCCGCTTGTCCCACAGGACAGAACCAAATTTCACAGTGTGATGACTAATAGAGCGGTATCGTCTGAACAGAATATATCAAAGCAATGCAACAAACTACATACTCATTATACAGCTTTAATCCATGTCCTCAGCAGAGGAAGCAGGCAAGAGCAAATATTTAGTCTTAGCCAAAATATGTGCAATATTTTCACATTTTTTATTAATTTAATCCACAATTTATCCAATTGTCTTACCCATTTTAAGAGTTGAAATGCTAAAAGGTTTAGTTTGGTGATTTTAGCTGGTGGCTATTTACCCCATTTTCACTAGCAACATGGCTTCCGTTATTAGTGGCAGTGTGACGCCAGCTTCATACAAATGAATTTGTTCAGTCATACTGGATACAGGTGAATGCCAAATTACCGTCTCGAACAGTGAATATAACAAATAATGATATTCCTCCCCATCACCACAAATCTACCGCATTTTGTTCCGTTCCAATGCTCAGGATTCAGGTCGATCGCTCCGACAGGCACACACACCAAGTTTGACTGAACAAACTTGCATTTTCTACTCAATCCTGAAATGAACTGCAGGCACCATTGACTTTAATAGGATCCATTGAGATTCTAATATTTTGTCTGAAATTGTCAGCAAGGACAGTAATTCATATGTCGCAGATCTTAAGAATTACTAGATAAGGTAACCCCTGCATAATAATAAATAATAATTCCTGTATTTATATAGCACACAGATTACACAGCGCTCCACAGATCAGTCCCTCTCCCAATGGCACTCACAAACTAATCAACCTACCAGTATGTTTTGGACTGTGGGAGGAAACCCACTCAAACACAGACAGAACATACAAACTATTTGCATATGTTGACCTGGATGGGACTTGGACCCAGGAAACTACAGCCTTTATATGATGATATAAAGGCTGTAGTGCTAACCACTGAGCCACCGTGCTGCCCATAATGGACCATACAGTTATAATGAAAAGATAAAAGATTGCAATAGAGTCTGCTTTAAACTTGTGGTCTCTTAGAGGATATAGAGAAAATGATGAAAACACTTTCCTTCCAGCAGGCAAAGATGGTACAGTGTCTGGCTTCCCCTGTGACATGATGGGATTGAGAACAGGTAATGATGATTCGTTCAGTAATTGTTCAGCTTTCTTCAACCTAATGTATATGGTCCACTTAAATCCATTTTATGTGAAGGTCTGATGGCCCCCTAGACATTACACTGTGGTCTACTTTGCTCCTGGCCACTCTAAATTCTTACGCCTCTAAAGGGAGATGTGTGAAAGAGGATGATAATAAAAACTACCATAGCGTCTGCTGTGCCTATACATTAGGGAGGATGTTATAGGGAGGGGATATGATACTGACCGGATATTTTGTCTGATACTGTAATATGTAAGCTATGACCAGTGACTCCAGTTGCACTGTGTACTGGGGCCTGTGGTTGTCTGGAAGTTTAGGATCCTGCTCCACTTCTCTGCTCTGCTTGTTCATATTCTCCACAATGTATAAGCACAAGTGCAGCAGGAAATGATTGCATGGGATTATAAATACAGGCAGTCCCCGGGTTACATACAACATAGGGTCCGGAGGTTTGTTCTTAAGTTGAATTTATATGTAAGTCGAAACTGTATATTTTATAATTGAAGTTCTAGACACATTTTTTTTCTTTTGTCCCAGTGACAATCGGAGTTTCAACATTTTAGCTGTAATTGGACCAAGGATTATCAATAAAGCTTCATTACAGACACCTTACAGATGATCATTGCAGTCTGGGACTATAGTAAAGCAACCAGAGAGCTTCACCAGAGGTAACAGTGGGCAGAGGGGTCTGTCTGTAACTATGGGTCGTCTGTAAGTCGGGTGTCCTTAAGTAGGGGACCGCCTGTAGTTAAAGGGGATGGTCAGAAACTTCAGAAATTGCCCTTAAAGCATGATACCTATTAAAAAAAATTATATTTAGTAACAGGTATATAGGAGGTGAGAGAATGGACTTTTAGTCCCTTTTATACCAAGACCACATTCCCCATAAGACATAACACTGGAAAGGCTTTTCATCTCTAAGTACATTCTGACCCCTTGTATGTGATGCCAATGATGATGCCCCATACATTTGGACCTTCGGATTAAGGAAAGAGTTTGTATGCTCTCTCCGTGTTTGCGTGGGTTTCCTCTGGATCCTATGGTTTCCTCCCACATTCCAAAAAGATACTGGTAGGTTGATTAGATTGTGACCCCCATTGGGGACAGGGTCTGATTTGTCAAGCTCTGTGCAGCGCTGCATAATCTGTGTGCTCTATAAATAAAGATTTATTATTATTATGGAAGAATAAATAGGATGTCAGTGGCAATAAAAAGGAAATTACAGGAGGCACCACATGCCTCGCATTGAGAAGTAGAAACCTATGAATATTACAAACTTTCTTCCTATTACACAGATTTAAACAATTGGATTACCATTTTTGGATTTGGAAATTCATTTAAAGAAATGTCCCCATTTCAGCAAATAATTTATATTTGTTTCTATGATTATACAATTTTCCAATATACTTTCTGTATTAAATTCCTCCCAGTTTTCTAGATCTCTGCTTGCTGTCATTCTATGTTTACCACCTTTGAATAGAAATCTGTCCCTGGTCATGTGATGTCACACAAATGCATGGCTCGTTATATATCACACAGCTCTGATTACTGTAACGAGCCGTATACCTGTGTGACATCACATGACCAGGGATAGATTTCTAGCCACAGCAAGTAAACATAGAGACTTTGAAAACTGTGAGGGACTAATTCATCATCCAATAGTAATGTATCAGGTTATTATTTAAGTAAGTGGGTTCTCCATGCAGTGTCTCCTACCCATGATGACATCAGGTGTGAAGAGACACTATTTTAAATGGCAGATCCTGCCTTGTTGCAGATAACTGTGCCCCTAATGCTGCACCCCATCTTGCGGCAGGTGGTGCTCCCTGAGGCAAGAGGCTCAACTAACCTCATGGCTGGTGCCCCTCTGGGCCCATGTATGACTTTAACCTCATTCCACCTCCCTTCCCCATAGTAACACCCTTTAAGTGTATCCAGAAATAAGATATGTTATTCAGACTCTCTGTGGCGGTGACTGACATTATCAG
The DNA here is from genome assembly GCF_040894005.1 of Engystomops pustulosus. Lineage (NCBI taxonomy): Eukaryota > Metazoa > Chordata > Amphibia > Anura > Leptodactylidae > Engystomops > Engystomops pustulosus. Next base: position 61,921,139 of record NC_092416.1, on the reverse strand, counting down.
TGATTGTTCTTTGTCCTGTGCTGATCATGAACATGACCGGGTCATTCTGTAGGGTGTTATCACTCGGAAGCTCTGGGTGTGAAGTGTGCGGCAGTATGAGCGGCATAGTCATGTGGAGTAATACAGGAAGTATAATGTATATAAATGGAGACTCATTACATTTGTATACCTATATCATGATGAGAAGTAAAGAAAAAAAGGAGTAAAAGAAAGACAGACAATAAGGGGAAAAAACTTACCCCAATAGTCAACTACAGTACTACTTTTGACAGCCAGACCCTTCCATTTTTGTTTAATCCCTCTCCAGCTGCTGCAGAACAACATTCTCTAGTGGACATATAGATTAGCAGTAGTATGACTGCCATCTTTGGCCAACATGCATATCTTAGACAACTGCTCACATGGCAATTCCCTAATAAATTAAATAAGATTATATATGTCCTTGAATCCTTTATAATCATAGATCCAATAATAATATCTAGCGTGACAAGATTATGACCCTTTATTGATCAATAAAAGCTATTTGCAGGGATTGCTATTTAAGCCATTTCATGTAATTTTATAGAAAGCTCCATTTAAAAGTGAACCTGCTTGGTACGCTAAACCACCGGTCTGGGTGGTTTAGTGTCCCTAATCGCCATGTATGATTTTTAAGCAATCAGTAAAAAAAACTTTATACATGACTTGCGCCGGTACAGCATCTTCATCGGGCTCACTTTTATGTAAATATAAAGGTCTATTTTATTTTATTTTTCTCCACATAAAAACTTCAAACTGGTCGATTTGGGACCCTAAGCCAAAGGTCCATAAAGATCTGTAGTTGGTTTAGGGTTCCATGGACCTGACAGGTTCTCTTTAAGTAGAAATCAATTACTGTATGTTTCTTTTGTAACTATGTTCTATGGGGTCTCCAGGTGTAGCCGAAATGATTGTGCCACTCAGTACAGTAATTCACATCATGCTGTATAGAAAGCAAGCACAAAGCAAGGTATCAACATATTTGGGTCTACTACAAGAAAAAAACACAATCCCTCTACATCACATGTATTTTTAAGCGCTGGTATGTGTGTATGTTGTCATTGTGAGCATTTCTATACCATCACAAATCCTCAATGAAAGGAAGAGGTAATCCAATCTCTGAAAGTGCCTAAGGTGAAGTTACATGCATCTGTCTATTACCTAGTAAAATATTCCACCTTCCCTACAGCTCAGGGGCTCAGGAGAATACTCTGCTCACTACAAAGAATTCCTCCCCAAGATATAGCCGCGCATTTTACTAGACAGAGATGCTTTAACCATTGTTGCAGCAAAAAGGAAATCATTTATCAAACGGCAGACAAGGTGTATCTAACAGCACGCGCACAATAAAGCAAACTCCACGCTTTCATAGTCGCTTGCCACACAGTGACTCTCTATTTTGATCCGCAGATGTAGCAGTGCTGAATTTGCCAGTAAATGCACATTATTAAACCATGGATTAAGATATAGAAATATAGATGTAGCAGAGCTGAATTGAAACTGAGGTAGTTTTACTGACAGTCTTAAGATAGTATTCAGGCATAGATGTAGCAGAACTGAGTGGGTGATACAAATTGGACAGTTTGCTGAAAGTGCATTGTTGTTGTATAGTGCTGCATGCGGCAATTAACTTAGATTGTGCGCCAGAAATCATGAATGTGTCGCTTCCCCACAATAGTCTGACAGAGTTCACCATGTTTTTTGTGGCGCACCTTTAACATAGGGAGTGCGACACAATTTAAAAGTTAAATACTGCGCTCAGTCCGAATCAGTTGGACTGTCCAACAGCACGCCCCCTAATTCGTGTCGCATGGAAGCCAGCGCAGCTGCGCTACAAAAGGGCCGCATGTGACACAATCGCATCGCGGACACTTCTTAAATACCTGTGCAAGCCGTTTTAGCCATAAAGAATGCGCACAGTCCAACAAAAGTGCGACACACGACCCTAAGTAAATGTGCCCCAATGGGTTAAGTTAAGGGATGTACTGTAACTGTATTCCTATGTACATATTGTAGTATACTGGTAACCACAGATACAGATGTGGCAGGGCTAAAATGACTTTGATCTATCATCTTCAATCTTATGGGAACCACAGAGAACATTTTCCATACCATATAATAGACTCAGAATTTCTCCTTTTAATCTAAATAGAAATATCAAAAGGACATGTGTTGAATGACAATCTCCGCTACATTGAAATCTCATTCAATGTCAGATCTTCACCGTAAGTGATGCATTGTGATATCAGGATGACTTACAGTCAAATGTAACAAATGAAAAGATCAGTTATTACACAATTCATTGTAATATCAAGATGACTGGTGCTGAATCACATAGTCAGCCCTGTAATATCCTTCACCTCTGTGATATCAAGATGACCTGTAATGTTCTGTATATGCAACATTATCAGATATGTTGACTGTGTATGACAAATGACAATCTAAGACAATTTCTGCCATCACGACAATTATCATATATATCTATAACACAATGGCAATGAAGATGACTTTGTCTACATACCAAACTCAGCTGTATCACATTTGTAACCAGTAGTGAAAAAAGATGATATTTGTTTGCAAACTGAACTCTAGCACATCTGTAATACATTGTGGTTACCAATTTGCAGACTTGTGCTACATGACAAACTCAGCCCTGCTACATCACCATTTAAAGTTCTGTCTCCTTCCATAACTGTACTTACATATAGGACTGCAGCCTGGTCCCATCTGTTGCTAAACACCTCTCTGCTGTATCAAACATCAGCAACAATCCCAACATGTGTAGTGGCAGCAGAGCCGGGAGCCACTTTGTAGCCATTATTCCTATTTCTCCTGGGCTTGTGAAGGTGATGGCTTGTAGATTACTGGAAGGGTTTGCAGTCAGGTCACCGCCACATTATCTTGCACAGGACGGGGCAGTGTCAGGAATCAGGGTCTTTGCCTCCATTGTGTTGTGCTGTAAAGTTATAAGTTAGCACAATGAGCCCAGGCAGCTGTTTCTAATTTTTGCTTTAGATCCAGAGGACTGTGTGGGGGGGTTATTTTTTTAGGGAGTCTTTCCTGGAGGAGGTGGTGGTGGAGGTGGTGTAGATTTTGGAGATGTACAAGTTCTCCAGCTTCTCATTCCAGTGAGCACAGTAGACCCCCCTCCTTCCCTTTACTCCAACAGGAGCCTGTAAGCAGGGAGAGGAGGGATTCTTCAGACAGGTCGCCTCCCTCTGGACAAATTACAAAAGATGTTCCCTTTTTACAGTCTTCTCCCCTTAGTATTGACTTCAATCAATGAAGAGATCCATTTACCTCTAGTAGAGGTTGATGACAGTCTCTGCCCCCTCCTCTCCTTAGCCTGGCTCTTGGCTCAGTGTCTCAGTTCTGTTTGGAGATGGAGATGGGGGATATGTTCACGGTGGATTATTTCATCCATTCGTGCGGCTCAGGATCCAGGGAGACGGTGAACATTCCCCGAGCTTGAGGCTGCTGCGTCCTACATCTGACTCTTTCCCTCCTCTTGGTCTGATTTGCACAGAGTAAATTCTTTGGATAGAATCTGCGTTCTTCTTGCTTCCACACCTTTATCTTTTTTTCCTCTGAGGGCATTGCCAAATTACCAGCAGAGAAGGTGGGGGATGGACAGCAATAATATGGATACGGTGGGACTTGTTGTTCTACAGCAGCAGTATAAGGATAGGCTATAAATTGCAAAAATCTATGATGTTTTATCACAATGGGGCAAATTTACTAAGAATAGTGCAATATGTGCAGTTAGGCAGTGTAGTGGGCAGTCTGCATGAATCTGGTGCCCCCTGCACTGCTTCACCACTTTTTTTTGGTGCACCTTTAACACCTTTGCATGTTAAATCTGGCGCATGGTCCAACTGAGCACCAGAACGCCACCTTCAGAAATTTGAACACAGCCCTTAGTAAATGTGCCCCAATTTGTCACCTGTGGTCTTCATCTACTGCATGTACATAACAGTGTTAGCACCACTACATCAGTATTTTGTGGTATCTTGGCCGGTTAAAGCTCTGGAAAAAAATATTCATATAGGCAGTTCTTTAAAAGTATTACACCTATGTATGTTGGGATGAATGAGCTGGGCTAGACACAAACACCCCCATGTAGAACACCAAAAAACCTTCTTAGTTCACACAAGATAAACATATATCACAAAACAAAGTATATACAAATAATCTTTATTGTGTAAACAAATATAAAAATGACAGACATAACTGGAGCAACACACAGATAAAACAACACACACTGCCCTGGTATACATATAGTAATAATCGCATGATTCTCCTACGTGTAGAGAACAAATGCTAAATGGAGTAAAAGCTACAATAAGCTATAAGACAATTTTTAGTACCTCCAATTGAGTCCCACATAGGGAAAATATACCAGTAAACATGGCACCCTCATGGGTGGTGAGTGTGACATATATAGTAAAGGTTACCAAAAAATAGGAGAACAGTAAATAAATAAAAGTTACCGACCACGGGAAGGTGTGCCGACCCCAACAAGTGTGCGGCCGCTAACACGTCCCCATAGATGGCACTGGCGGCCGTTCCACGCTGCACACTGGGAAAATATAGAGCATGCTCTATCTTTTCCCGACTGTCCGGCCATGCGCCACTGTTTCCTATGGAGGGGTCACCTCCTCCTCCTCTCCAGCGCGGGCATACCGCCGTGTGAATGCACCCTTAGCCAGAGAAATAACATGTCAGCAACAAGTGACCCAATAACATTGCATCTGTCACAGATGTGCAAAACATTGCTACCATGGATCCCCCAATAGCAGTGTGACATCCCCAGATTCCCCAATAAAAGTAGTCAGTGACAAATCCCTCATAACAGCATTTTATACCCGGATTCTCCCATAAGTATGTTATCTTATTTCTCCATAACAGTGCTTATGCCAAAAATCACCCATAACAGTATGCAACAGACACCCCAGTCATCCACAGATCCCCATACATGCATTATACACAGATCCAGAAGAAAGTTTTCACTCTCTACTTTTCCTATTCCAATGTGTCACCCACAGCTCCTCCATGCCCCGAAATGCCACATTCATACCCATGGTACCTGCTATTAGATTGTGTATATAGTCTACTGAGTGTATATGGATGTGTGATCTATTAGAGGTTGTAGTAATCAGAGGTTATTAACTTGATCACCTTATTTCACAGTCTTCTGTATGATCAGACTGAGCCTCACTCCTGTCCTCAGGATCTTCCTGTGTGTAGTCATCCGGCCTGACACTGAACTATGCAAGTGGCTAAGACAAAGGTCCAGCAATAAATTATAACAACACATAGACAGCAAGAGCAAGAGGTGACTATTACAGATATGCTGCTGCAGGACGGGTGATAAATGTCAGATGGTGGGGGGTCTGACTTCTGCAACTGTGACCAATTATTGCCAGAATAGGAAACTACAGCTACTATTCATCCCTGTAGGTTCTGTATAGACCACAGGCCAAGCATATGGAGTCTACCTCCTACAGGAAAGGGATAGCGGACTGGGAAAGATTTGCACAAAGACCTGTGAACTTTCAATGGTGAATGTTTGCTGGCTATAGTGAGAGGCACAGGGCAGGAATGTCCTGTGTTGGGCCACTGTGCCACTGGTTTCCCCCTTCTTGGCGTGGAGGGGGTGTAAGGGGAAAAATAACCACGATTCCCAGGTAGGTTTTTTATATATACCGTATATTCCGGCGTATAAGACGACCTGGTGTATAAGACGACCCCCCTACTTTCCTGTTTAAAATATAGAGTTTAAGATATATTCGCCGTATAAGACTACCCCTTTTCCAACGCATACAAAACACCGGTAAAAATTTAAAAAAAAACAGATTTGAATTTAACATGGTCCTTTTTTTAATGTAAATACTTATGACATGCAGGTATATAGCAGGAAAACTGTCGCTCATAAACATAAGGCATACAACAACAACATTACCATTACAGCACAGGCCCCAGTAGTATACAGCACAGCCCCCAGTAGTATACAGCACAGCCCCCAGTAGTATACAGCACTGCCCCCAGTAGTATACAGCACAGCCCCCAGTAGTATACAGCACAGCCCCCAGTAGTATACAGCACAGCCCCCAGTAGTATACAGCACTGCCCCCAGTAGTATACAGCACAGCCCCCAGTAGTATACAGCACAGCCCCCAGTAGTATACAGCCCAGCCCAGCATTTAAAAAAAAAAAAAACTTATATACTCACCCTCCGGTGGCCCCGATGCACTGCGCTGCTCCCCCGATGTCCGCGCGGCTCGTCTTCAGTGTTCCGCGCCGTCTTCTTTCCAGCAGAAGAAAGAAGACGGCGCGGAAGACTGAAGACGAGCCGCGCGGACATCGGGGCCAACGGAGGGTGAGTATGCGCCCCGATGTCTTTTTGAGGCTGCCAGCAGCTTTTTGAGGCTTGAAAACACCCGCGATCGGTGCTAGCAAAGACTTACCGGCTATGGAGAGGGGTCAGCCCGTGAGCCCTCTCCATGCACTGTGACCCGACCGCCGCTGTATAAGACGATTACCGGCGTATAAGACGACCCCAGAGAAGACAGAAGATTTTTCTGTCTTCAAAAGTCGTCTTATACGCCGGAATATACGGTATATATACAGGCAGTCCCCGGGTTACGTACAAGATAGGTTCTGTAGGTTTGTAGGTTTGTTCTTAAGTTGAATTTGTATGTAAGTCGGAACTCTAAACTTTATCATCGTTAACCTCTGTAACAATTGGATTTTAAAAATGTTGGATTCTTATCAGAACCAGGATTAACAATAAAGCTTAATTGCAGACACATTTAATAACTGTTAAGGCTGTGTATTGTAGCCCAGGGCTTAAGCACAGTAAATTGGCAACATTCAGAGGTCCATTTGTAACTAGGGGTAGTATGTAAGTCAGGTGTTCTTAAGTAGGTGATGTTGTATACCGTTAATACAATCTTCTGTGAGACAAACAGTTCAGATAACAATTCAGTACTGATAGATTATCATATTTTATCATCATGTAGAAAACCTTCTGCCATAATCTAGTTAAGAAGCTAAAATACAAGTACGATTCTGGAAAATAGGCAAATAAGTTTTCCAGGATGGTTTGGTTGACATGGTCATAGTTTCAATATTTCATATAAATACGGTAATGAACTACTCAAGGCAAGACAGCGTCTACTTTTAGTCCAAATCCCTAACCTTGCCATCCTTAAAATATTTTACTAGCATATATGCCAAAATCAAAAATCTGGATAACAGAAGAAGAGTTAGAATCCTCTTCTTCGGATATTCTGAGTTCCCTGATATATATATATCTGAGTTCTCCTGGAAACTTTTTGGACTATCAGATATTAGGTTTGCTACATTGCCTTTACTAAGTGGATCTGTACTCATATACAGAATAAATTATGTCTCTTCTTATGTCCTGCCTGATAACATGGCTGCCAGTGACATGAAGATGATTATTCTCTGTTTGTCAAACATTAAAATTCCTTCTGCTCAGATCTCTCTGCTTGTGTCAGTCAGCAGGCTGCAGCTTGTAATTGTCAATATCTCTCATTGCAAACATCAAGGTCAAAAGGAATCTGGGAGACGTAACGTCACTCTCCCCTCCTAGAAGACACAAAGCGATGAAACCTGCGGTCAGCTGGGGGGGGGGGGGGTGTCCCATAAAGGGGAACTAATTCGCATTGAAATCGGATTTAAAATAAGAAGGTTGTAATAACCTGGATTATTATAAAGGAGCTCTCTATGGACTTCCAATAAGCCCCAAAATTTTCTGTTTCTTTTATTAACACATTTGTAGGAGTTTTTTATTAAAGAGAAACTGTCAGCAAGATCATACTAACCTAACTGTGGTTTTAATGATTTAATGATGAAGTTTGTGCCAGCACATTATAAGGAGATTTAATAATGATTCAGAGTCCGCACTACATGTCCAAACTTGTCACGTGTCCTTGCCCTTTTTAAGAGTTTCCCTTAAAAAATGTTTTCTCATAAACACATATTTAACATACCCTTATAACTGGAAGTTTACATGGCAATAGAGCCGTCTACTGTATATGTTCACAATCAGAGGTTGACGCAGACAACTCTGTGCATAAACAGCATCCAGCATCTTATTATAGATATACAAAGTATACTATAGGCTTTGTGTCTGTCCCCTGCCAAGGATATTGCTGTGTTCATCACAATCTCAAAAACATTAAAATAGTGCTGTCCAGAGATGGGCGTCTGTTCTTTATGGAATAGATACAGTAGGGGAGATTTATCACTGCTTCTACGCTAGTTTTCTGCGCAAGAATTTGCGATTAAAACGGCAAATAAGCCACCTTCATGCCATGTGGGTGTGGAGGGTGAATAGAGGGGCACGGCAACCAGTGGAGGGGGAGGGCATGGGGCGCAGCAGTTGTACCTGTGTTCTACAGAAAAAATAGAAAACTATCATTTGCTGGTTTATATGCAAAACTACGGGTCTGATCTGGTGTAGTTTGGCCCGACGGCCACACCACCCACCGGATACATCAAAAGCCTCTTGATGTATCCAACACAACAGGGGGCGCATAGCCACAAACATGCGCCAACACAGGAGCGCCAGTGTTTGATAAATCTTCCCCACTTGTTTGACTTTAATCCCACATCATGTCTTTAGGCTTCTTGTAAGTCATGCTTGATGATAAGAGGGTTGCCTTACTAGGAAGCACTGAGGCAAAGTTTTCCTAATCCCACACTGGAGAAAATATTTGCATATTTCCTTCTCAGAAAACCTAGTGGAGTACCATACGTATGGCCTTCTAGTCTCCACAGGCCTGCAAAGATGGCCTCCAATGGCAAATTCCATCGATGTCATGTATAACAATCTGGACTACCCCTGTAGAAACTAAAACAAAATAAGAAATTAAAGGGAGCATGACATTTCTCCAAGTATTGTAATCTGCTTATAGCATGTTGTAGAAAAATGCACTGGGATTTCAAAAATACAATTATTCCTGTGTAACATGCTGTTTCTGAGGAATTACCATCTGAATCTGTATGCTAATAAGGTCGCTGGTGCACCATGGTCATGTCACTGCTATTCTTGCTTGGATCATGTGAGAAGCATGATTGCAACATTGCAAAATAGGGAAGTGATTTAGGCAGGAATAACAGTGCCCCAAGTGATGCGAACATGACCTTGGTGTACGTACTGCTTCATTAGCATAGAGATACCACAGCCTTGTGCATGAGCCCACAGAAGTACACAGCGTCGTGTGCTACCCACTGAAAAATGGCCCCACAAGGTCTTACATTTACTAGTGAATTCTTTGATGCTGCATACGCTCACCCTTTAAATGAACCTTAAAACTCTGCAATATGACCAAAGGAGGTAAAAGGGACAATTTAAGATAGGAAACTAACATAAATAATAACATAGGATGTGGACATGTAAGCATGTCCTCCGGCAGCTCCAGGTGTCAGCCTCATTACCCAGCCAAAGAAAGCACTGCCATTAGATGCGTGACTCTCACACATTACAGGGTCCGGGATAAAGGACCCTTCATTAAACAATGCGCCTGGTCTTGCATCTGGTGCACTCAGTATGCTAATGCCAGAAGATTGCAAGGCTCACTATTCCATTTTCTGAGTTTTCCCATGAAATAGTGAAGGCCGAGAATTCATCAGTCCAATTTAGTAGGTACCTGCAGTAATCATAAATAGCATTACAGGTTGCATCGCGCCGCCTTGACGTGTCCCTGTTGTTTATGCATATGTTATCATTAATGAGGGAGAATGTAATCTCTTTGGAATATAAATTTACCCTTTTTTGCATACTTATTAATATTCAAGGCCATGGATCATATATGTGAGCTACATGTCAGTTTATGGCTAATAATAGATAGCGTGTAAAGGAGGGCTTTCTTACTATCCTTAAAAACGTCCTTTTGATGCTGAGTTTTACAGCTCCAAACCCAGTAACATCAGTCCCATCGTTCCTTTCATTTACAATAACTTTTAATTTCGTGGTGATTAAGTCTTCTCAAGGAACTAATAACATATTTGCAGTGGGATCAGTAATGGATTATAATAAAGGGGGTTGGGGAGGTAGCCCAAGGCCCAAGCCTTTTAGTGGGTTCATGGCCACGCAAACCACCCACCAAATTTTATACTGAGAAGGACCTTCATCCATGAAATCCTTTTACATCTGTTCTCAATATACATGTACACAAAAGCCATTTCAGGAACTTTAAAGGTGCTCCAAAGGTCCTGAAACCACAGATTAAAAACAGACAGAAGGGATGAATCCTCCATTCCCCAAGAAGCTTGATTCTAGTATCAAATGCAAGAAGTGAAATCTAGACTTGTATCGGCTATAATATTCATACAGCCTAGGACCCATCACAGTCTTAATCTGCCTCTGATTGAGATGTCACACTACGTACTGTAGATAACAAATCTAATGATGTCACAGTACATACTATAGATATACACACAGTGATGTCACAGTACAGGAATAATACACACAATGATGTCATAGTACATGTATAATAAACACAGTGAGGTCACAGTACAGGAAAAATACACACAGTGATGTCACAGAACATAAATAATGCACACAGTGATATCACAGAACATAAATAATACACACAGTGATTTTACAGTACAGGGATTATACAAACAGTGATGTCACAGTACGTAAATAATACACACAGTGAGGTCACAGAACATAAATAATACAAACAGTGAGGTCAAATTACAGGGTAAATACACACAGTGACGTCACAGTACATGCACTACACAAACAGTGATGTCACAGTACATGAATAATACACACAGTGAGTCATAGTACAGGGATAATACACACAGTGATGTCACAGTACAGGGATAATACACACAGTGGCACCACCATGCAGGGATCATAGACACAGTGATGTCACAGTACAGACATAATACACACAGGGAGGTCACAGTACAGGGTAAATACACACAGTCACAGTACAGGGATACAGTGATGTCACAGTACAGGGATAGTACAGCAAGGTCACAGTACAGCGAGGTCACAGTACAGGGAAAACATACACACAGTGACATCACAGTACAAGAATAATACACACAGTGATGTCACATTACAAGGATAAGGTAAAAAAAAATCAATCAACACTTTAAAGAGTAACTGTAAAGTTACTTGGAAAAAAATAGTTTGAGCACTGCTGGAGAGAGCCTTTGACAACAATTCCAAATCCTGAGATATAGGGATAATAGATATATGAGGTTATCTGTAGTATACTCTCGGCTTTTCCTGAAGTGTGCGGGACTTACTGGTTGTGACTTCATCTATGGGCAATGATGCCAAAAGCACTCAGGGCATTCACGTGACCATGCACAAACCGCTAACAGAAGGACTCAGAATCAGTGTTACTGCATGTACAGGGATCTCGCAGGAGGCACAGATTCACTGGAAGTCTGCATCATAGAGAGAAATTATCATATAGTAATCATATAGTAATTTTCTACACCACAAATAAAAATATATATTAAAACATGTGCGACTACACTATAAAACATTTACATGGGAATATAAAGATGAACACATGGCAACATAACAGTATGTGTACATACACTCAGTGAATCATCTCCAGAGGACCACCTTTCTGCAAGGACCCCTCCCTAAAAGACAGTTTTTTTTATTCAATCACTGCCATTTGCCATTATACTATGGAAGCTGCCCCCTATCTCGAGACCACCCCTTTCCTGTGCAAAGAAGTTAGTTTGCATAGGTTGTGTACCATTCCTTTTATGTAATTGGATGACCAGAAGCATGTGATTAGTCACATGCTTATGATATCACTCCTAGAGTTTTTTACATGCTGCCGGAACTGATATTCTCCTGCACCCAGCAGTTACTGATAAAGGGGTGCATGTCTCCTACTAACCCCTCCCAACAACGTCCACCCGCCCTCCACTTCTCTCCACCATCTAGATATTTATTCCCATGGCAACCAAACAAACAAAGAGAGCCTGGGACACAGGGTACCTGCTAGCTTCTAGCCTGCTAGCTGGCAAACTAATGCAGATAGCTTATAAATCTAAATTAAAGAATTTCTTATTTTAGCTTAGTGCAGAGGTAGGCAAAAGTTTTTATATTTTACAGTTGTACTTTAAGTGTTAGTCACCTTACATAGATAATATTCACCATGCTATCTTAACTCGGGAATAATACTAAAACTCAGTAATGTTTACTAACTCTTCATCTAGGATACCCCAAACCTAGATACAGGTTCCCTTTAAAAGGACAACACTTCACAATGTTACATGTATAAAAACTTGTATTAAAATTGGCATTGGTGGTATACAATAGTGATGGGTCGTTCATGAATGAGCCGGCACAAAGAGCCGGCTTATTCCTGTGAGCGATGTGAGCCAGTGACTCACTAAACCCCGCCCGTAAACGGCTCCCGATTCCCCTCTTTAATCTGATAAAATGGGGTTAAAAGTGGTGTGACTGGGGTGACTGACTGGAATGCGGCTCCTTATTATGTATTTAATAGGGAGCCGTTCAGGAGCCAGAAGCGCCGGATCTTCTTATTGAGCAGAGCCTAATGAGCCAGCTCACTAAGAAGAGCCGTAATTCCCATCACTTATATATAAAGCAGTTCATTAGGGGGCGCTATTCTCTTTAAGTACATTGCATGGAATATTAAATGGCAACACTAAAGTACAATTTGTCCTGCAGGTAACAAGCCCTAACACATCTCTGTAAACGGAAAAATAGGATGTTATGCCTTTTGGAATGAGGGGAGTAAAAAACTGAAATACAAAAATGAAAAATGGGCTTTGTCAAGTTAAGAGATACTTGAAGATCAATTTGTAGAGTTATGTAATTAGTCGAGGAATTTGGACAATGGTCAGGTTTAAAGGAAACCTACCATGAGGAATCTACCATTAGAAGTGGATCTGATCGTAGATTTTTCCTGTCTGCCTCTGCCCTAATCTGTAATTTAATAATCCTGGAACCGAACCTAACTTCTTAAAAACTTTATTTTAGTAATAAATAAATGAACTGCAGAGGATGCAGCACACCCCAATAACCTCTGACCTAAGTGAATTTACAAATTACGAAAATAAAGTCTTTAACAAGTAAATTTAGGTTCCAGGATTATTAAATTACAGATTAAGGCTGCATTCACATACATGTATGGGGGGCGTATATATGGCCAACGTATGTATGGCCGATATACGTCCCCCATACACTTCTATGGGCTCACAGCGCCCTACGGGCAGCACCGTACCGCTCCGTACCCGACATGTCCTATCTTTTCCCGTAATACGGTGCTGTGCGCTATTTATCCCCATGGAGAGGGGCAGGGGTGAGCAGCGCTCTCCCCCTCCTCCTCCTCTCCCCGCACGCTGCCATGTGCCCTCCGTGCTACGGTGCGGCGGGCACACGGCAGTGTGCATGTAGCCTAAGGCAGTGGAAGGCAGTAGGAATCTACCATTAGATACTTTAGATTCCTAGTGGTAGGTTTTCTTTAAGTATCAATTGAAGTAAATCATAGCTTTTTTCCCTTGCCCCAAAGGATTTGGAACATTTGGATGAAATTAATATAAAGATCTGCCACTGCTGACATTGTAGTTTGTGCGCCGGACTGGCGGTGCACACGAACCTGTCGCTGATCCGTACCCGGCACAGGAACACATGAAGAAAGAAGAGAAGCTGCCCGGGGTTTCACAATGGTGGGTACACAGTTTATTTATTTTTTTGTATACCCAAGTATAAGCCAAGTGTGGAATTTTCTGCACAAAAAATTGTGCAAAAAGACTCATCTTATACTCGAGTATATACAGTATATTTGTTAACTTTGCACCTCCAACATGAGAAACAGGTGACATACAAATGCAAAAAAACACAAATGAACGGCAAAACAAACAGATACTGTCATGGATCAAAACCATACCATCTTGTAACTTAAAAAAAAATCTACTGAAGTGTGCCCCCTCTGCCAGGATCTGCTCTTTTTTAGCTTCCTATGTCCTGCTTTTTATAATAAAAACAGTATTTTACAATTATGTAAATGAGTCTGAGGGGCTCCAAACTCCATAGATGTTAATGGAGCCTGGAGCCCCTTAGGCTCATTTTCATAATTTTTTAAGCCTTTTTTTTCTTAAAAACAAGGGCATAGAAAGCTAAAAGAAGAGCAGGTCCTGGCAGAGGCGGCATACGTCAGTATGTCAATGTGCTGAGTTTACAGTCCTTCATTCTGGTGGTAGATGTATTTTAAGAGTTAACCAAATAGGACCAATACAAATACAGCTTTCAGATTTGTAGAACTAGAACTCACAGCATAAATAAGAAACAGTTTCTCTAAAATATCCTTGGAGCGTTCGCTGCATGTGTGGTGTTTTCACGTCCGTGCTTGCTTGGCTGCTGTGTATGTAGAGGATTAATTCCAAGCGAAATTGCCTCAGATTAGGCATAGACTTGTGAGCTGAATATAGAAGACACATCTATGGGATACATGTGTATTAGGATCGATCTCTTCTGTAAGATCAATGTGATAGATATGACCAGTGTGTCTTCTATATATAAATTAATCATATATGACTCCACGCACGTTCACACCATATAGAGCTGCTTACTTGCCTGCCATCTAAAGACAGAAACAACCTCAAGATGAAATTGTGCTGCAATATCTGGACCACAAGATTAACTGCAGCATGCCCATGGGTCCTGGCCTGGAGCTTAATGGGTGACAACTGCTGTAGGTGACATTTGGATAAAGATGGAGGTCACTGCCTTTCTATTCCAAAGATTAGGTGGAAATAAGCGATCTTAACTAGTGATGAGCAGGTTGGTCGAAACTCGGGGTCGTCAAGTTTGTCCAAACACGGACTTGACCAGCATTTTCACACAGAACACAAAACCCATTGGAGTCAATGGGGATCAGAATTATAACTCCAATAATGGCTTTAAAATGGTGGTAATAAGGTGTAGAAGTATGAATAATTGTGATACCGTATACACAGTTTTTCAGCACAATTATTGTATACTGGAGTGTATGTGTATATGTGATAATATAAAATAATTACCTCTTTAACCTAGCATCCTCTTCTCATGTATCCCTCACAGCTCTGTGTCTTATTGGTGGTGCGGGCAGTGGCGTGTCTATGCGCTCTGCCCACACACATGCTTTGGCGCAGCGATGTCGCTGCCTCTGCCCGCACTTCCAAAAAGACATTGGGAGCTGTGAGGGATATGTGAGGAGAAGAGGACGCCAGGGGTTGGAGGTAGTGTTGGAGGTAAGTATTAACTTTATTATCTTTAAGGGGTCCGCTGCAGGGCAGTTTAATACTTGTTGGGGGCTGCTGCAGGGAATTTTGTTACTGGGGAAGGGCTGAATGTGGCATATAATTACTGAGGGAGGCTGCATGGGGCAAATTAGTACTGGGGCAGGTTGCAAAGGGCATATTATTGCTGGGGGAAGGCTGCACGAGGCATATCATTAATGGCAAAGGGCTGCATAAGGCATATCATTACTGGGGGAGGGCTGTATGGGGCATATTATTACTGGGCCAGGGCTGCATTGTGTAATCAATTACACAATACGGGAATGACCCCAATCAAATATTTTTCCACCAACTTATTTTATATATGGTGCCCCACAATAAATAAAGCCCCCATATTGAATTATTATATAGTCACTATGTTGTGTATCATTAAATAATTGAATTACCTATGCCAGCACTCACACATCCTCCATCCATCCCCTGGGTTCTGCTAAGGGTGCTGAGAAAGGTTCCCAGCTGTGTTGCATTCAGCAGCAATGGCATCTGCCAGTTATAGCACTTAAGCAGCCGCTTTCAGTCGCATTGAGTACCATTAATACAAGTGAAAGGGGCCTCCTACTGGGATAAGCAAGCATCTGGAGGTGAATTCAGTTACCATACGACACGGCCAAGAGAAATTTGCTATGAATTGCTGGACCCAATGGAGCAGAATGTCACCTAAATTGCTAGATGCCACCTAACAGTTTCTGATCTGTACTATAGTCACTTAGTTGCTTCCTTTTTTGTGTTACAATGATATGTATGTGATAAGGTGCACAAATGAGGGGACCCCACCAAATTAGCCTCTATGGGGGCCTGAAATTCCTGATTGCACTCCAGAAAAAGATGTAGGAATGCAAATATTAAGGCCAGCTACCCACAAACTGAAGGTCAAATTGTACAATTGTGGTTGGTGAAAATAGTACGATTTTTATCCCAGTTGTATTCCATTTCAGTGCGAGTGTTATCAGACCATCTGCTTTTGTAGTCCCAGTGTCATCCTAGTTGTGTCAAATATTCACATCCGATTAATGCATCTCGGAGCTACTTCCTTAAAACATGTGCATGAAAAACGGATCAGAATAGAATGGCTAGCAGTTCCGATTATTTTCCCCTTTCTGCCACCTCCATGGCAGGGAAGGGTGTGGAGGGACGTGAAGAGAGTTGCGGCCATTGGGGGAGCGGCCCGGTGTGGGGCATTTCTGTGCCATCGCGAGTGACTTCTCAAAGATGAGAAGGGCCTGGCGTAGAAATACTGCACAGCTGGCCCACGGATACATCAAGAGGCAGAGGCTGAAGCCACTTGATGTATCTGGCTGTTTCAGAGGCGTATCATAAGCCAATCAGTCAGAGTTCAGTCTGAGAGGTATCTGATATAGACTTGGAGAGCACTTATATGAGAAAATCGCTTATGGGCAAGGGGCCTGAGGTATGGTATATGGTAAATATTTAAAAAAAATTGCAATGAGGCAGCACTCCAGTAAGTATAAAGGTGATCTTTATTCACCCATGGCTTAATAATGGCTTTATGGATGAGCTGAAACATTGCACCTTATATTGCCATGGGTGAATAAAGATCACCTTCATACTTACTGCAGTGCTGCCTCATTGCATTTTTTTTGGATATCTGACCTCACAAACCGGTTTGTTGGAGGTGTGCACCCACCACTGGACTTGATCCATTATAATCGCCGTGCTGCTCCACAATCGGACTGTTTGGTAAATATTTCAGATATTTTGCTTTGTTTTTACCTGGTTTTGCTAATAAAACCACAAAAGACCATTAGCGGTATACATTTTTTCCCCCGATTAAATGAACGTATTCAATTATAAAAATTGTCAATCACTTCCATTCAAGCATATAAAGATGAAGTTGGTGCCTCCTTGCGTGGAAAAAAAAAAATGAAATGGATTTCCGTTTGTTATGTTGTGAATAGCAGCGTGTAATTTTTGAAATGGATGTAATAGAGCTGCATCTACTCCCACCAGATACATGATGAGTGCTGCTAGTAAAATTAAAGTACCTTTATTCCGAAACCTACAAAATGGGACTTGTCAACCTGTCAAAATGGAGGAGTCTCTAATGATGTGTTGTCGTTAATGCAGGTACACATATTCTCTTTCGCTTTTTCAGGAGAAATGCTGAAACACTTCTAGAAATATGTTGTGAGGAATTTTCTTATTTTTTCTGTTAACAAAAAAAAATACAGTAGAAAATGTTTTTGTAAGTGAATATAAAAAAAAAAAAAAATCTCTATATGCATGGTTTTTGCTTTTTTCGTTCTTCTCAAAACATAGTGTCAGTAAAGGCTACACTTAAACCAGTCAGTCATGGGGTGAGATATACACTTAACTTTCATATTTCTCAAGTTTTCTAAAAAAAAAAATGGGTGAAACAAGCAGACAAAATTGTGTCTACTTTCTTCTAAAGTCATAACGAATATCAACAATTTATCAATTATGAATTGGTGAATCAGCAAGTGGAAAGTCAGACTTGGTGAAGGTGCACCAAGCTTCTGTGACATTACTAGAGTTTCCCTTTGGTAAGTTGGTGTGACCAATTTCTGATGACAGGTTCCCTTTAATAATTACGGCTCTGGGTTATCAGAAGCCATCTGTGCTACATCTTCTCAAGCTGTCATACTGTGCAGCAGCAATTCCCCCCTCCAACAGGCAGAGGGAGGAGCGCTGAGGGAGGAGGGAAGGGGATGAGACTGTGTAAAATCCCATGAAGACCATCCACGAAGGAGCTTTAGTAACACCTCCCAGAGTCCTTCTGGCTCATTAGCATAATCATTTAAAAAGTTAATTTAAGAAGGAAGGAAGCCATGGATAACAAGTGTTACAAGATGACCACAGTCACAGAGAAGGATCTATGAAATTAAGCTCGATTTTGATGACACAATAGTGTTCCCTACATATTAGGTAAGGACGGTGCTTCTAATATCAGCTGATTGATGAGAATACAGGATGCTCCAAGGATGTGCTACCCCCTCCCAATCCCCAGTCTGATATTGATGACTTATCCGGAGCAGAGATCATCAACATCTAAATCCCAGAAAACACATTTCCACCAGCAGTGGTCCCCAGCACAGCTCTGCAGGTTGTACATATGTTTTTCTCCACAGGAAGAAAACAGTGCTATCTCCTATAGCGAACGCAAAATACAAACTAGAAGCGAACTAGGCAGCAATACCCCGCCTTCATAATGTCTATGCATCACTATCAGCTCCAACGTTTATTCCAGACACAATAGCGTGCATGTTACTTATTAATCTGTTGAAATCTGTTGTAAGTTGATGTTTATTCGTTTAGTTTATTGCCTGCTTTTAGTTTACATGCATTGTCCAGGATTATAGAAAAGGTGCAGTACATAGCAGACTCCTCGCTCTAAACGCTGCAGTGTGAACAGTGACATCTGCTGACTGCCATGAGAACTACAAGAGGTATCACAACTCATTTTTATATGAAGAGCCCTACTGCACATTTACTATACACATATATAAATGCACGTAAATCCGGAGAGATATGCAACATAAAGTAGTGATTATACACAAGGAGGTTTCAGAATTTCTAGTTAACTCATTACAACCTTGTCTATCTAGAAATAGTTGCTAAAAGAAAGTATTGGACATATTAAACTAAATTACACATATATAAGTGTGGGTCAGAGTATCACTTGTACCCATTTTCTTTGCAAAAAGAAGCTTTACCAGCCAGTGCCTGGGGTTTTTATAAATACTGTAACTGCACATGCTGCACATGTGTATTGTGACATGTTTCATATGTTTAATATATTACATATTATAACATTTTCCATTCATGGCTGAATTACAAATGAATAGAGCTAGGCTGCAATACCTGATACAGCCCCTGGACAAGAGTGGTGCTATTCTTGGGAGACTGTGGTTTTTCAGGTTTATATTACAAACAGGGCTTAGTCCAGACAGGACTAATCAACCTGAGCTGGATCACTCATACACAGCACCTGGGGGATGGTGCAGCAGTTGATTATTTTGCCTTCAGGCACAACCCAGGGATTACATCATCCTCTGGTGCAGTGCATAACTAATGTGCTAAGAAAAGCTCTGAGCCAGCCACAGAAGTGGGATATCTTCATTATCATAATTGGATGATTGTTTTATCAGCAAAACCTCTCAGCTCAGGGATTAACCAAGATCCTACTTCAGTGTAGCTAAAGCAATCTCAAGGTATGTTTGCTTCATAACGCATCAAATCAAATGGTAGGTTTCCTTTAATTGCAGAAAAAGTTCTACACCTGGCCCTGGTTATGCTGGGTATTGCAGATTAGACATGAGTAGGGCTGAAGTTTAACACCATATAGCACGTTTTTTGGAATACAATGCAAATATTTAACCTATCCTCAACAACCCCCTTTAAGTATGGACTATGCAACAATTCACAAACATTGACATAACCTTCATATACCACTTTTAATAATATTGAATTCACTACAAACCTGTTTCATATAACATTGTAATCCTTTGCCAGCAGCAATAATCACTGCTTCTGTATTACAATACAGTTACCATATAGTTGCTGTTTGCTGCCATCTGGTGGTCATCGGGTGTTACAATCTATTAAGCCAAGATTTGACAAAGGACATTATGTATGTGTATTGTAGCTTCCAATTTCATTAAGTAAATACAGCCAATGTATGTCAAGTGAATTAGTAGGTGGCATAATGGACACTGCCAATTATCTGCATAGCACCCATTGTTTAAATGAGTACATTCTACATATGCCAACCTCCTATTACCTACTGCACTGTTCAGCATATTTATCTCATTAAACTTCGACAACTCAGAAGTCTACTTCCAAAACTCAGCATGCTAGCACTAAACTAAGCACGCTGCAGCTAATGACAGTCTATAATGCACAGGTTGGCCGTCATATGCGCTGCTGTGACCTACTCCCAGCAGACACTGAAAGCCTACAGCTAAATAGGATATACTACTACAGGCAGTCCCCGGGTTACATACAAGATAGGCTCCATAGGTTTGTTCTTAAGTTGAATTTGTATGTAAGTCGAAACTGTATATTATATAATTGTAGCTCCAGGCATTTTTTTTTTGCTCCTGTGACAATTGGAGTTTCAAATATTGCTGTACAGGGACCAAGGATTATTAATAAATCTTCATTACAGATACTTTACAGCTGATCATTGCAGTTTGCATCCAGAGCTTCATCAGAGGTCACAGGGGGAAGAGGGGTCCGCCTTTAACTAGGGGTCATCTGTAAGTCGGGTGTCCTTAAGTATGGGACTGCCTGTATTACTACACTTATTACTCTACAAAATGCAGGGCCTAATGGGCTGCCTAGAACCATGTTTCTCATTGGTTGAATACACTGCAATACGTATGCTTTTCACTGCATCATACTAGCAAGGGCGCTGCTTAGTAGTGATGTACCCAAGGTTGACTTGGTAAAAAAAGCAATACATTGTTTAGAATATAAAACAAGAAAAACTATTAATAAAAAGTATTAGAAAAAAAAATACAGGCAGTCCCCGGGTTATGTACAAGATAGGGTCTGTAGGTTTGTTGTTAAGTTGAATTTGTATGCAAGTCAGAACTGTATACTTTATCATTGTAACCCCCAGCCAAATCTCTTTTGGTCTCTGTGACAATTGGATTTTAAAAATGTTGGATTGTTCTTAAGTAGGGGACTGCCTGTACATATCTGTACATAACTGTGAGCAACTAATATTAAATGATTGAACCTGGCTGGCTATATACTACAGGGGGGCAGGCTATATACTACAGGGGCTTTGCTGGCAATATACTGGGGGGCAGGGTCTGGCTATATACTGGGAAGGCTGTAACCAATGCAATTCCCACTCTAGGCCTATAGTTGAGTCAATAGGTTTTCCGAGTTTTTGGTGGTAAAATTAGGTGCCTCGGCTTATACTCAACTATATACGGTAGGTCAGTGATGGCGAACCTTTTAGAGACGAAGTGCCAAAATGCAAACCAGACCCTTTTATTTATTTAAAAGTGCCAACACAGCAATTCTAGCATTAAATTATTAAAATCTTCTTGCTCCCTGCTATACCGCAGCTTTCAATGGTCCTGAGGACACCGATATCGTTGACAGAAGGTGGGAAAATTCAGATTACCATTGGAGCTTCCCTGAACAGAAAGAATTGCTCCAATGATAATCTGACCATGTCCACACCTTCTCTTCCTGCAGTCTCAGGTAGACCCAGATGCCTCTTGTCCTGGGCTACCTGGGCCTGCAGGAGGATCCCTCAAGTCCTGTCTGGTGAATTCTGTGCTGGGGCAACAGCCTGAGTGCCCACTGAGAGGGCTCAGAGTGCCACCTATGGCACCCGTGCCATAGGTTCGCCATCACTGCGGTAGGTGCAGTTTATTAATTTTACAGGTGAAAGACATGGACAGGTTTCACCTTCACCCTTCAACATATGTCATTCACCGGTTCAGTTCATGTCTTTCACCTGTTAAAAAAATAAACTGCACCTAAAAAGTGATAATGATACAGTTTTCAATGCAATGTGTGACTGCACCCTGAGAGGATGAATGTCTAGTAGACTTAGTTGGCAATCACAAGTTCTCTGCCTACCTCTTATTGTAAAGTCCAGGATTTTTAAAGAATATTGAAACATGTACAAATAGGAAAATAAATTTAAATTGTAAATATCCCACAATGAATAGGGTCCAGCTAAGCTCATTACTAGTAATCAGGCTGCATTGTCAGCCTAGTGGAGCTGAGCAAACACTCATGAGGTCCACAATACAGACGATTTAAATATCAATAGTTGTTATTAACATGGAAGGTGAGCCGCACATTTCACAATTACAGAGAGCGTTCTTAACCAGAGCTTGTAAGGTTTCCATAAAATATTCTTACACTAAAAATGTTAACTTTTAATATACAATTACATATATATGAGGAAA
Source organism: Engystomops pustulosus (assembly GCF_040894005.1). Taxonomy (NCBI): domain Eukaryota; kingdom Metazoa; phylum Chordata; class Amphibia; order Anura; family Leptodactylidae; genus Engystomops; species Engystomops pustulosus. The sequence goes on along the minus strand of NC_092416.1, from coordinate 61,898,880 downwards.
ACCATGGCAAGCGTCTACTTCTTGTTGGTTTCTTTGCGTTTTGAAATGCAATACAACAGCTGAGGAGATTTGCCTAATTGCATTGATAATAACATGCAATTTAACATTAATGTGTAAACGCAGCCTAAGTTACTAATATTTAACCCCTTACTTCAGCACGTTTTCCATCTGAATGAGCAGTTGGAGGAGTTTGGCTTGAATGCATTGTGTTAACCTTACATTAACATCAAATTTACATTGTGTTAACATTATGTTTACTAAATATACCGATTATGCAATACAGTCCAGCTAAGTTCCTCCCACAGCCTTTGAATGTTGTCTCAAAACGCATTTCAAATGTTTCGAGTGCATGGCTAGGTTTATAATAACCAGATGATTGCGGTTTTCTTCATTTATGCCTTCTACAAGGTATAACTTTTTATTTTCTGTTCACTATATCTTTATGTGGTCTTTTTTTCACAATTTTGGGTTTCATATATCCTACATACGAACTTTAATTATTTAATATATTTAAAAAAAAAATGCAAATCTGACATTTTCCAATTTTCAGAATTTGTCACGGAACCTAAATAACATAAAAAAAAATTCTCTGGGTCAATAAGAATACAGCGAAACCAAATTTATGGGATTTATTAATGAAATGACCTTGCATAATAAAGAATTCCTCCATTCTGCGACAATTTGTGCCTCAGGGTGCAGTCACACGTACCGCTAGTGCTGTGTTTACAAATTACAGTAACGCATAGGCGAGGAGCGCCCCTGTATGCTGGTGCTGTGTTTGTAAATGCAGAACTAGCGATACGTGTAACCGCGCCCTTACAGTAACCTCAGTAACTTCATAATCAACTATATCAAGTTTGAAACACCTTAAAATCTCATTTCTACCTGGATAAGTGGAGTACAATTTGGGAACAGGTATTCTCCACTTATCAACGTATCTAGTGGCCTCTCCCAAAACAGAACTTCTATCTATATTGATGGGCTCCATAGGGCTGCAAAAGCGTAGCCTCACTGCATCTCGATCAGTGATTAAAGGGGTTATCCGGCTGTTAAAAATTACTTATAGCCGGGCTGGGGTGGGCTAGTTAAACATAATAAACATCTACTTACCCTTCTCTGGCGTTTGTTTACAGGGGCACAGATACCGCCACAGTGAACTTCGGGTCCGCAATGTGGCCGGCTCCTCCCATCCGTCCCTATCTCTCAGCGTTGTAAGTGCTGGGAGATGGTGTCGGATGGGAGCTTCCGGCCTCAGTCCTCAGTATTTTTTAACACCCCTTTAAATGCAATTGGCGCTCCACCAAGCCACCGCAAATCTCTGACTAGGACCAGGAGATGATACAACTCAACTGAATGAAAGAGGCTGCCGATACGAGAGGCAAATTCGTACAGTTGTGGAAACCATGGGTCATCTTTCAGGCGCTTTTCACCCCTACCTTACCTGAGCTGATGATTGCACTACCACTAGTGAGGTCACAGAGTACCTGCCCTACAGTCCCTCTCCCTTTAAAGGGAAACGGTCACTACAATCTTTACATATACAGCTTGTGAAGGGTTCCCATAGAGCCCTAAAAACTGACACCCGTCTATTAGCTAAAAATTGTTCCCTTCACATCCCTATAAATCATCTTTATGTTATACTACCTGGCAACAGAGGGGACGTGTCCTGCTCTTCCTGCTCTTTGTAACTTATGTATACGGTTTGGTCCTGCAAGATTGTAAATGTTTGCACTTCGTCCACCTGTATTTCTTTAACTTGTCTTTTGTTTCACATGTTAAGTTATATTCTGTATCATTCACTAAAATGTTTAATAAAGCAAGAGTGAACAAAAAATTATATTTCTGCAATGGGCGATTTAAAAAAAGGGACATTTCAGGCATTGTTTTTCCTTAACGGGTTACCCGCCGGTCACTATATGTTACACATTCCTTTATTCCTAAAACATCAGTGTAAGCTCTTTTTATATTTCTGGTTACCCTTTGTCCTCAATTCATCTGCTTCTGTTCACCAAGATGGGCGCCCGCATATCCGAGAGACTTAAAGTCCCATCATCCTTCTCTTCTGCCAAGCTGGAAGTACGCTTCCACAGAACGCGCTGCGCAGCAATTGGCCCTGGGATGGAGAAAGGGAAATGGGAGCGTGTGTGCCTCTATTGAGGAGCATGCATGGACACAGCGCCCACTCTCTCTGATGTGTGCGGCATGCAGGAGTGCTGAGCACATGCAGCCGCACACACAAGAGGACGCATGAGCGACAGACATCCGTGAGCCTACATGTTACCAGGAAGATGGTAAAATAAAGTAAGCAAGTCATGGGGATATAAATGTATTTGATATCTAGAAATTGGCCCAAAAGTTTTAATAACAATAAATTAGGGAACTTTACTGTCTGAGAAGAAAATATTTATGAAGGGTAATGTTTAAGGACGGACAACCCCTTTTATTTCTTTTTTACATTTTTGTTGTTGTACAGAATAAATACGATTATATTGTCTGGCCTGGGTTAGTAGAGTTGTGGAAGTCCAAAATATGTGAGCTTTTATTTTATTTTTGTTTTTAAAGGGTTGGGTGTTTTTCTCTGGTATAATACACTGCGCTGCTCATGAAGTGATGTCTACTATAGACATTCTATCAAGCCATGCAACCCAAACATTAGGTCATGCAACCCAAACATTGAAGTCAAATGAAAAATATCAGAGCAACAAATACAAGACTGTCAGGTTTGAAAGTGAAAGTTGAATGCTCTCATCCTGCCTCAACAACTTGCGCCATTGTATGTGACAGGCGATTGTTAGAGAGATGTCTGTTTAATATTGCAGTATACAGTAAGGATGTACAGAATGTATGTGTGAATAAACAGGCCCTCCAGGTGGAAACAACAAATTTATTAATCAGTATAAATTACATCTCTATTTTTATATACATTACAATATACAATCTATAAAACACAAAATGCTGATGGAATAGGCTGCAACGTACAACATATAGTAACAAAACTAGAACTTCTACTGTCAGTCCCCATCAATGGGATGCCTCGTAAGTGGCTGCTAATAGACATGAACCATTACTACAGAGGAAAAGCTAAAAAAAAAACTCCACAAGGTGACATAAGACGGGGCTGCCCAGTGTCCAGCAGTGAGCCTGACAGACAGTAGCGGGCTTATTTTTATACATGGCTACCAAACACCTTAGCTCTGTCTGTCTGTAGTTACCATGTTGTGGGGGTTCATAAGCCCACTATGTAAACATGTTTTCCCAGGATAGCTTCCGGCTGAGGTCAGTGATCCTCTGACGTCTCCAAGTAACAAATACAGAAATGATCCTTACTCGTCAGTAGTAAAGAGTCTTCTCCCAGCGGGTGCCAGGCTAGTGACAGCACATTAAAAGTACCTGGAAAGATGCAGGAGACCATTTAAAGGCAGTGAAGTGCCATCACATGTACATGTATATTTAAAGAGTTACAACAATACACATTGCGGTTGTAAAAAAAACCCCAAAAAAACCAAAACGTGAAGCGCCACCCACAGGCCATGCGTAGCACTGCAGTTATGGTGCCAATCAATATGTCAGACACAGACAAAACATTCCTAGAAAAAAAAAAATATTCAGACACAACGTACTTCCTTGTTTCTCAGCAAGATGTACTGGATGTAAATGTCCTAAAGCTTCAATACTGAGAACTGGTTATAAGGTATAGATGACGATGGTGTCAGGACTTGTGGCTAGACAGATCTCGTGGTGGCTCACTGCTGTAATGGACACCACCAGGTCGGAGGATCACCAGTGTTTATAAGAGGGGGTTACTCACCTTCCACAGGGACCTGCACAGAGACGCAGCCAGTCGGAGACCACAAATACACTTTGCTATTTCCAGTGCAGATGGCAAGCCTCGGCTGGACTGGGTCCCAATGAAAAGAGCGGACATGTGACGTCTGCTCCAGAACCACTGACAATCTCATCTTCTGAATGTCCCATATCCAAACACAACACGGCATGTTATCTACAAGACATCAGCACAAAAAGCACTCAATTCCAACCTTTCAGACATTGATTACACATCTATAAATATTGTAAAAGCAGATAAGTTCTGCCACACAGGGGATCAGTTGACGTGTTGTGGGTGAATGACGTCACGACGGAGGAATAACCAAGCTCAACAGACAGGTGAAGAACTCATCAGGATGCTCTTTTAAAAAGAAAACGAAAAACAAAAGAGAAAAAGAGGTAAAGTGCATCAACTGGGCTCCTGCAAATCTGCAAAGGACTGGTTTGTAGACACCTGCCATTATTCTACATTAAAGGGGTTATCCGGGTTTAAATTTTTTTTTATGTCCGGGCTGGGGAAGGCTAGTTAAACATAATAAACATGTACTTACCCCCTCCGGCGGCGCCGTTGTCCCGCGCCGCGGTCCCTTCGATCTGTGCCCCTGTTTGTTTACAGGGGCACGGAAGGCGCGCACAGGGAGCTTCCGGTCCACGATGTGGACGGCTCCTCCCATGCGTCCCTATCTCTCAGCGTTGTAAGCGCTGAGAGATGGTGCGCATGGGAGCTTCCGGCCGGCCGGAAGCTCCCAGTGCGCCTGTGTAATGAAACCGGCGCACAGAGAAGACGGGCCGCGGTGCGGGACATCGGCAGCCACCGGAGGAGGTAAGTACATGTTTATTGTGTTTAACTAGCCCTCCCCAGCCCGGCCATAAAAAAAAATTTAAACCCGGATAACCCCTTTAAGTACTTGCATTAATACTTTTTTTTTTTTAATAAAAAAAAATAAATAAAAAATTGTACCATTTTTGGTGGCCAAGTATCGATTATCAGGACTAAACGCCAGCATCCCAATTCCAAGTTCTGGATTGGCGCGGTCCGTGTCAGGTTTAACAGTTCGTAAAGTTACTGGAACATCCACAAGCTCATCTGTAAAGAGAACCAAATTGAGTTTTGAAAAAATGGATTACTAAACTTTTCTCTATCATAGAATTAATGGAACAGTTTTCAGTAACAAGTTTCAGATGCCTGCTGTTGAAAAACATAAAATACTATTAATTGGTTCTCAAAGATGGACCTGGGCATTCTCATTTCAGCAAATTAGTGTTATTTTTTGTTTCATGAAAAATTCTACATTTTTTCCAATATACTTCCTGTATCAATTCCTCATGGTTTTCTAGATCTCTGCTTGCTGTCATTCTGTTGCTTCTATCTTTACCACTAGTGGACAGAAAGTGTGACCATGCTCACAAAGGTGCGCAGCTTGTTAGTATCAGAGAGTAATAAGAGCTGTGTGATATAATGATCTGTCCACTAGAAGTAAACATAGAAGCTTTCTATAGAATGACAGCAAGCAGAGATCTAGAAAATCAAGAAGAATTGATACAGAAAGCATATTGGAAAATGGTATAACTTTTCATTATACAAAAAAAAAAAAAAAGGAAAAAACATTTACTCCCCGAAATTGGAATACCCCTTTAAGCACAGTGCCTGGTGTAAAGAAGAAAGAAAGCAAATCACCTGAACAAGCTCTGTGCGGACACTGAATATGCAGCAGATAGTAGGACAGTTTGAATGCAGGTCTGGAGTATCATAAAGGTTATATTCAACGTAAGTAAGAAATGTAATGTTAATATAATGTACATACATGCAGAATAGTGAGTGTACCTCCGGAGTATAATACAGGATGTATCTCAGGATCAGTAGGGAATAAGTAATGTCATGCATGTACACAGTGACTGCATCAGCAGCAGAATAGTGAGTGCAGCTCTGGAGTGTAATATAGGTTGTAACATGTGATCAGTACAAGACAATGTAAAATAGGTGAGCAAACTGTGAAATGGTGATGAGACGAGGGTCCACCACTTACATTTACTGTGAACAGTGAATAGACTGCTGGGGGTTCCTCGCGGAGGAGGAAAGGTGAGCTGACTTGGTTCAACACTTTGGCTTTTGTCCACTTCTCGGTAAGCCACCTTAAAGAAAACACATACTGTATGTCAAAAGTAAATACCTGTATAAAACAGTTCAATTCTACATACAATTTCCAATAACTAAATAAAAATATTGGGAGCAGCTATACACTTACAGCTAAGCAATCATGTGATTTTCTGATAAAAGACAACAAAACCTTTAAATGGATCTCAAATTTTATTGATATCTCCCATCGACAGTATAAAGCAACATGGCCCATTATCTTCGCATGGATTCTTAAAAAAATAAAAATCTCCCATTGCTGAATAGACTCAAAATCCAGAGCTGGGATTTGAATCAAAGAGGGATCCCGATTATCTGAGGAAGATTTTTTTCCTGTTAGAAAAGACAGTGTAAATATAACCTAACTGCTTAGTGAAGCGGGCACGAGGCCATGGGGAATGACTGTTACCAGTTAAAATATGTTTCCCTGAAAATGCTTTATACATGGTGGGTAGAGGGTGTGTTATACAACCAATTGCAGCTTTCCAGTTTCATGTTCGGACATAGCTTTGACCACCTTCAGTTAATAGGACAATAGGTTCAGGTCAATAGCAACCATGCCATATAAGCGTTATAATTTTGAGCTATTCGTTTTTTGGCGGTATTACTGCACATTAAGTGAAAACACAGCACACATTGCTATGGCTAAATTGTGAAACATTTTTAACACAAGCAATTATTTTGTAAAAATAAAATGGACGGTGACTTCTAGAAAGCAGGCATATAATAAAAACTAGAAAAAAACTAGAAAAAAATACTAGAAAATCTACCTTCAAAATCAAGTTTGATAAACCAAGGAAACTTACTCATAGATCCAGGCACTGTGAGTGTAGTAATCTTCTTATATTTGCTATCCATGGCCTCCTTCCTTCTAAAATCAATTTTTAAAATTATGCAAATGAGTCTTAAGGGCTCTGGTGGATGGTTCCAGAGGGCCTCAGTGCTGTAGCATCACAGGCTGTTACAATGATGAGAGCAGGGCTTCCTGCTGCTGCTAGATTACAAAGGCGGAGAGTGGTGGGAGAAACATTTCCTGCTGGAGAAATAGAATGTGAAGATACAGCACCGAGAGGCTCTGGAAACACCCAGCACAGCCCTTCAAGCTCATTTTAAGGCATATTTTAGAATGAAGGAAACCATGGATAACAAATATAAGATTACCACAGTTACAGCGTCTGGATCTACGCAAGTGTCCCTGGTTTATCATGCGTCATTTTAATGTTAGATTTTCTTTAACATAGAAGACACATCCCCCCAAAAGCCTGAAGATCCTTGCCTTATAAACTTACAGTCTTCGGGCTGGAGACTACAACTGGATGCACTAGCTCTTTGATCGGTTTCCATGTCACATGGTTGAGGATGCGCACCTAAAAAAAAAAAAAAAAAAAAAAGAAAAGAAAAGAAAGAAATAACAATATAAACATGTAAGAAGCCATTGAAATAAAAGCCTGTAAGTTACTTACCTTCTCATCATAGCTGCCAACAGCCAGAAACTGGCTGCTGGGACTCCAGGTGAGCGATTTGATCCCCAATGACCACTCGTAGGCAGAGTAAGTGGAGAGAAGGCGGCCATCTAGCGAGTACAGCAATACCTTGTACTGAGATGGAGACAAGTAAAGTTATTTTTATGTAGTATAGGTTCTTATTCTGCAGACAGGACACTTATTATTTTCACCAGAAAATCAGTTCCTGGACAGTGTGTGCATGTAGGCACCAGTGCATACCTCCAGGCAAGTGTCCCACGCAGCCAGCACACAGCCATTTGGTGCCCAGTCTATGCCAGTCAGATCCTGGGTGTCAGTTTCAAAATGCTGCAGTAATACAAAGACAGTGATAAATCCTCTAATCATATAACCCAGATGTACAGACCACTAGGGGGTATACAATTATTCATCCTATGGTAGTGTCCCGACTTACAGCCAGAAATCTAACAAAAGAAGACAAGTGTTTTTACATGAAGGTTAACCTTTACTTCCCTGAAGTACTCCCACTAAAATATTACTACCTGCTGCCCTAGATCAAAAAGGACTCTTATTAAGGAATTCTGTAGTATTGTAGCTTTTACTTTGGTATCTGTATCATTGCCTGCTATGGCCAATACAATACTGCTTTCTCCAATTGTAAAATAATGCTACCAACAAGATATACATTCTATGCTCAAATGTAAAATTTACAATATTATCGCCAGTGTACAAGAATATACCGTAACTACTAGGAGTGCAGGATGGGTGCTCGTACCCAGTTACAATTATAGTATTGGTAGTATAATAATAACACCTACAGCAAGTATTACACTCATTGAAAAAGGGACAAGAGACTCTCTTACACTGTGAACATTTAAAAGGGTATCTGGGGAGTAGCACCAGGAGCCCCACACGCTCTGGAACTTATCCGGGCAGCCGCAGTGTTTTTAAACTATGTTCTCTTAAAGCGGACCTGTCACCCACAAAAACAGAACTAAAGTAAGCAGCTCCTAGTGCCAAAACGGTACACTACGAACGGCAGACCATCTCTCAACAGCAGACCGCATTCATGAGGGGGCAGGTTTAGGGGTGGTGACACGCGGCAGTCACCGCTGGCCTATGGAGTGAGCAGGGCGGTCCAGGGAAGAGGCAGTGCCTCGGACCACCCCCTCGTGAATACGCCGGATCACTTTGAGAGCGGTCCGGCGTTTGTAGTGTACAGTGCAGCAGTGTTTGTTAGCATTATCGGAGGTTTCCGATAACGCTAGCAGGTTAACACTGCTGAGTCTGTTTTAGCACTAGGAGCTGATTACTTTAGTGCAATTATTGAGGGTGACAGGTCCTCTTTCAGGTAAAGTCTGATTAACCAATTTCTTCCACTGAGAGACAGTAGGAGAGCGGTCAGCCATCCAGTTTATTGCAATAGCCTTAAGGGCCAAAAACATTGCTTCCTTCAGAAAAATAGTTTCATAAGGGGACCAGTCATGAGGTAGAGACCGGTACACTTGACATCTGTGACATCTAGAGTTTGGCAATCTATGCATACGGAATAATCTGACTGGAGTTATATAGCATTGATGATAAACAGGTGAATCAACTTATTATTGGTTGGTGATACCGAGGTGCGAGACTCCTGGGCCGCCCCCCAGTCTTCATCCGTGAGGGAATGAGAGCTTCCCAGCAAGCTCTGACCGGGAGAGGTGGACCCTCTAACACCTCAGAAAGAAGGTGGGTATAGATAAGGGACACCAGACCTCTAGGACCCAGAGAGCACAGAACTCCAAGAAGTGGGAATGAGGAGAAAGCCATCTCTGCCGGAGGGAACTGAGTCAAAAAAGTGTGCCACAGCTGCTCCATCCTCCCCAAGAAGTTGAGAAATGTTCACTAGGCCCTTGGCAGTCCCATATGAACCATCTTGCAAATCTGTAAAATGAAGCAACCCTGGGACCAGAGAGGGACCTGGACGACGGTTCCGACAGTTCTTTGAATGAGACCAAACCTGCCTGTCCAGCCTATGCCATTATTTTTTGTTATTAGAATATAACTACTATAATACTGCCCCCTATGTAGATAATAATAATAATAATCTTTATTTATATAGCGCCATCAAATTCCGTAGCGCTTTACAAATCATAGGGGACATATACAACTATATTACATTACAAAGAACAAACAGTCATGTGGAACAATAGGAGTGAGGGCCCTGCTCACAAGAGCTTACAGTCTATGAGGATGAGGGGGTGACACAAGAGGTCGTATAATGGTCCAGCCATTCTTTATAAGGGAACAATATAAAATAATTTAATAAATAATTTACTAAACAACGATGTTGCTGCTTGAACCAGCCATCAGCCGCCATCTTATTTACAGGGTCCTAGGTGAAAAAGACTGCAGAGAAGCCTGGAGCTTGGTATATATCAGCTGTTTGCCAGATAACAGATGGGAGATAGGATGGATTAGTAAAGGGAGAGTTGACATTTCAAGCAGTTAGCGAGTGTGATAGGCTTGCCTAAAGAGATGGGTTTTAAGAGCACGTTTGAAGCTTTGGAGGGTGGGTATTAGTCTCAGAGTCTGGGGAAGGGCATTCCAGAGAATTGGTGCAACTCGGGAGAAGTCCTGGATACGTGCATGAGAGGTTCGAATTAAAGGGGTATTCTCGTCTGGGCATTCACATTCAGTTTGATAAATCTGCCATATATAAACATTTCTTCAATTAGATGTTATTAAAAAAAATGTTCCTGTGTGAAGATAATTTCTCAGAAACATAGTCATTTTGTCCCTTAGAAACGAGATCAGCTTCCTCGGATACGGCCACGTCTGCTGCAGGGATTGCTCAAAGAAACAAATTGTTTTTGTATATGAAATGTCCGGGATTTACTACATGTCCCACAGGCGTCTTGTGGTAATGAATGCTGAATCCAGGAGGTCAGACAAGACTCAATAGCTCATGTCTGGCCACCGCTGCTAGAGTGTGACGTGGTCGTAACCGAGGAAGCTATCTGGTTTCTAAGGGACAGAATGACTACATTTATGAGAAATTATCTTCACACGGGAAATTTTTTTTTAATAACATCCAATTGAAGAAATGTTTATAAATGGAAGATTAGTGAAACTGAATGTGAATGCCCAGACGAGAATACCCCTTTAAGGTAGAGATTAATCTAATGTCACTGGCAGATCGAAGAGCACGGGAAGGGCAATAGACTGAGATGAGAGAAGAGAGATAGGGAGGTGCAGCATTATTAGATGAATATAACTACTATAATACTGCCCCTATGTACCAGAATATAACTACTATAATACTGCCCCTATGTACAAGAATATAACTACTATAATACTTCCCCCTATGTACAAGAATATAACTACTATAATACTGCCCCTATGTACAAGAATATAACTACTATAACACTGCCCCCTATGTACAGGAATATAACTACTATAATACTGCCCCCTATGTACAAGAATATAACTACTATAATACTGCCCCCTATGTACAAGAATATAACTACTATAATACTGCCCCCTATGTACAAGAATATAACTACTATAATACTGCCTCCTATGTACAAGAATATAACTACTATAATACTGATCCTATATACAAGAATATAATTAGTATAATACTGCCCCCTATGCACAAGAATATAACTACTATAATTCCAATGTAACAATAGAAAAATAGTGGAAAACAGCTCACCCCACAACGATCCTATTCAGCCTCAAGACGACAGTGTGCACGGAGTCCAAGGGTCCAATCCGGTATCGGTCCCGCCACATGGGCTATGATTCAAGAACAAAGAAACAATGGAAGGGCTCCAGAAAAAACAGGTGAGGATTCCGGGTAGCTTAAAAAGTATCAAAACGAATTTATTAGATCCAGGTTAAAAAAGCACTTGCAAGTGCAAGGGAAACGGACATGGATACACTGGGGAATGACACAACAAAACAGAGCTTGCGGTAACGCGTTTCGCTACTAACGCAGCCTAGTCCTTACTCATACCTAGCTCAAGTAACCTAAGACGGAGTTTAAGGTTACTTGAGCTAGGTATGAGTAAGGACTAGGCTGCGTTAGTCTGAAACGCGTTACCGCAAGCTCTGTTTTGTTGTGTCATTCCCCAGTGTATCCATGTCCGTTTCCCTTGCACTTGCAAGTGCTTTTTTAACCTGGATCTAATAAATTCGTTTTGATACTTTTTAAGCTACCTGGAATCCTCACCTGTTTTTGCTGGAGCCCTTCCATTGTTTCTTTGTTCTTGAATAACTACTATAATACTGCCCCCTATGTACAAGAATATAACTACTATAATACTGCCCCCTATGTACAAGAATATAACTACTATAATACTACCCCCTATGTACAAGAATATAACTACTATAATACTGCCCCCTATGTACAAGAATATAACTACTATAATACTGCTCCTATGTACAAGAATATAACTACTATAATACTGCTCCTATGTACAAGAATATAACTACTATAATACTGCCTCCCATTGTACGAGAATATAACTACTATAATACTGCTCCTATGTACGAGAATATAACTACTATAATACTGCCCCCCATGTACAAGAATATAACTACTATAATACTGCCCCCTATGTACAAGAATATAACTACTATACTATACTACTATACTACTATAATACTGACTACTATATACAGGACTATAATACTGCCCCCTATGTAAGAGAATTTTACACAGGAGGGAGTCTTACAGTATGTAACTATTATAATATATTCTTGTACATAGAAGACTTACCTTACACATAAGAACTACTACAATACTGTTTCCTATATAGGAATAAATCTACTAAAATATTTCCTTCAACTATGGTACAAGAATAATGTAAATACAGCTGTAGTTTTATAACAGGGCAGCAAAAGCAAGAACAATTACTGTATATACTTGAGTATAAGCCGACCCGAGTATAAGCCGAGACCCCTAATTTTACCACAAAAAATGGGAAAACCTATTGACTCGAGTATAAGCCGAGGGTGTAGTATACAGCCAGCTAGCCCCCTGTAGTATACAACCAGCCAGCCCCTGTAGTATACAGCCTGTCCCAAGTAGTATACAATCAGCCTGCCCCCATGAAGTATACAGCCTGCCCCCATGTATTATACAGCCTGCCCCAAAACGTATACAGCCTGCCCCAAAACGTATACAGCCTGCCCTCAGTATGCCTAGCGAATAATAAAAAAATAAACTTAATACTCACCCTTTGACGATACTCACCTTTGATGCTTAGTGGCGGTTCCTGGTCCTCGGCGGCTCTCTTCTATCTTCACTTGCCGGCAATCGCTTCCATGCGACCTGCCGACGGGCGCACAGTGCGATGCGGCGGTGTCGCCGCTGGTGATGTCATCAGCGGCGACACCGCTACATCATATTGTGCGCCCGCCGGCAGATCGCATGGACGCGACTGCCGGCAAGTGAAGATAGAAGAGAGAAGCCGCCGCAGAGGATCGGGAGCTGCCATCGAGGACCAGGAGCTGCCGCCGAGGTTCCGAGAGCCGGAGGGTGAGTATTCAGTTTTTTTTTATTATTATTGACTCGTGTATAAGCCGAGATGAGGTTTTTACACGAGTATACACGGTACGTGAGCAGTCCTTGTGATAAAACAATTCTCCATTTACTCCTTTATTCTAGGGCTGTGTCTGTCATGGCATCATTGACTTCTATGTGAAACTGAACCCTGCAGTGGACTGTGTCTGGAGAGCAATCACTTCGTTCTAAATACATGTTGTGACAGCTGGGAGAAGTGATGTGTTCACCGTGTCCTCAGCAGTCCTCATCGCCAATATGTGGAATGTGGAGCTGCCAGCAGATCAGCCAATATGGGACATAGACCTCATAAAATCCACAGGTGTCTGCCCTGCTTCATCTGCTGCATACAGCATAAATCATACACAGGCTCCACAAGCTTTACGGTCAATGATCTGGATACACAATGAATATATGAATTGTCCTATTTCTTATGTAGCTCAAACATATTTTTCAGGGTGGTGTTATACAGACTATAATACCCTTTAGGCCTTGTCCTTTAACAATAAAAGAGAATCATGCAAATTAATAATTAATCCAAAATAACTTCATTAAAAACTATGTTTAAAGGCATTGCCCTCATCCCTGAATGGTCTCTTTCTATGGCTGCAATGTTACAAAAATCAGTTTGTAAACTTATATGCAACTCACCTGATGGGATACCAACAAGTCCTGCATATTAAAATGAACTTGCATTACACTGTCTCCTTTTTCCTGATTGACAGGTTTGAGTGCCATGATATACTGCTGTGTGAATGTATGAATGCAGAGAGCTCTATTACATCAGTGGACACTGAAAGTCATGTGGCCAGGATGACATCATCAAAGGGCCTGTTACATCTCACAGCAGCCTCCATGGAGGTTGGGGAAGAGTAGAAAACTATAGTTTCTGCTGTGATTTAATGTGATCAGATATATGCATGGTGTACAGTTTGCTAATTTTAGGAGTCTAAAGGACATGTGAGGATGTCACCCTGGTCACATGACATGCTGAGAAGAGGCATGGGACATGGGGAGGTGTACATAGGAGGCTCAGCCGAGGAGAACAAGCCTTCTCAGATGTCAGGGAATATAACATAAAGTTGATATGTGTGGATGTAAGGGGAAAAGAAATTAGCTAAAAGATGGGTGTCTGTTAGTTAATAGGGCTCTATAGGAACCTGTCAGCTGTATATGTGAAAATGTGGTTACAGGTTCTCTTTAAATTCTAAAGGCATTATCTAAAGGCATTATCAAAACCCTTTCGTGCTGAAGCTTCACAGGCTATAAGATTGTTTCCCCCACCCAATGTGTGCTGAATTTTCCTTTGCTGGAGTAAAATTACATCATGGAAAGGGAGAGCAGTGGGAATTCTGAAGGAGAAGGGGGGGGGGGAGTGAAGCTGCAGCACGGAGAGGCTCTGGTAACAGCCCCAAAGCCCTTCTGGCACATCAGCATAATTTTCAAAATTACATTTCTCCAATACACTTCTTTTCAGATGACCCTAGAAGTTGCAAGAAACACAATTTTATTGGGTAACCCTTTTTTAGCAATAGATATAAAAACTTAATTAAAAAATATTTTAAAAAATAAATGAAATATAATGACCTAGGCCAGTGGTGGCGAACCTATGGCACGGGTGCCAGAGGTGGCACTCGGAGCCATTTCTGTGGGCACTTAGACCATCACCCGAGGACAGAGCTCACTAAATAGGACCAAATCCACCAAGTCCCAGGCAACTTAAGAGATGCTGCTCTCAGCACTATTTTAAAGCAACACTTCATTGGCTGTTAGGAACTGCGGGAAAAGTGAGAAGTGGTGACAGAACTGCAATATCTCTGGAGATCCTCCCGCTGGAGCAACCATTTTTCCTCTACACAGAGACTCTGGAGAGAAGCTACAACAAGAGTCTGAATTTGCCCTCCTTCTTTCAGCTGTATTGGTTTCCTTAGGAGAGCCAATACAATTGAAAGATGTGGAAGAGCGGGTAGCAATAAGTTACTGCTTAAAATGCCTTGTTGGCACTTCACAGTAAATAAGTGGATTTTGGTTGTAGTTTGGGCACTCTGTCTTCAAAAGGTTCGCCATCACTGACCTAGGCTATTGCATGGCTAATACACTTAAAAGCAGGGCTGTGGAGTGGGAGTTGTGATTAAATGGAATGACTCAGACTCCACAAACAAATAATAAATTATAAAAGTGTTGAAATCTTCTTAAAACGTCTATTCTATTCCTAAACTAAGGAATTAGGCCAGGAATGAACAACAATTATTGGTCCAAGGGTCGTATTGTCATACTACTTAACTTTTAGGGGGCTACATCAGTAACTGCACCCTAGAGGTAGCAACAACCACAGTACAGTACAAAATGAAAACTCAACCGGACACCCTATAGCAGATAATAATACTGGACACCCCAAAGCAGATAAATCCTGATGCTTAAGACCCCCAGAAAAGAAAATAATACTGGACACCCCAGAGCATAAAATAAATAATAGAGGAGACCCCCGTGCAGAAAAAATAGAGACCCCAAAACACAAAATAATACTGGAGACCCCATAGAACACAATACTGGAGAACCCTAGAGCATAAAACGAATAATCCTGGAGACCCCTGAGCAGACAAAAAAATAAAAATAAATCCTCTCCTTTCCTGGCTCCTCCCTGCACTGCACTGGAGTTTCTTCTCTCCTCCATGTCTCACTCTGCTCTGTGTCCTGTGCCGGTTGTATGCACCTGCATCTGGACCCAAAGCAGAGCTGTGCCAGGTGCAGGAGAGGACCCTGGAGCAGTACAGTACAACTAACAAGTACTTACCACTCCCTGGTCCTCTCCCGTGGGCTCTCTGCCCCGGATCCTGACCTCGACCAGTGTCAGGATGCTGAGTGGAGTGGGAGGAGGGGACCCGGGAGCAGTGAGAGCTTTTCAGCTACATTTACTGTTATACCACTTCCTGTACCAATTAAAGTTTCCATCAGTTACATTAGTTATGGAAGCATGCATTGGAGAGTCAGAAGGGGGTGGACCGCATATCATGGCTTGACAGGTTGTATACGGCCTGTTGGTATGGCTTATGCAACCCTGATCCACTTTTAGTTGATCAGTTGCACATGGTCAGTTGTGAAGCTCCTCTGCTATAGATTAGAGGAATAAGGTACTAGAAAGGAATATTACTGCTAAAGTGACCAACAAAACAGCACTGTGGAGTTGGTGTCATTACCATTGGTGGGGCTGGATCGAAGTTCTGGAAATTAAGGAGTCAGAGTTGGATATTTGCCTTACCGAATCCACAGCCCTGCTTAACAGGGTTGGCCATTTTCATCAAATAATTTATATTGTTTGTGAAATTGAAACTTATACAATTTTCCAATATACTTTCTGTATGAATTCCTCATGGAATTTTCTACATCTCTGCTTGCTGTCCTGCTATACAAAGCCGCTATGTTTACTTTCAGTGGATATAAATCTATCCACTGGAAGTAAACATAGAAGCTTTCTACAGGACAGTAAGGCTAAGCCCAAGTCTGTCTTCAAACACAGGTGGAGTGTGTCTAAAGGGGTTGTGTCAAGTTTGATGGTTATTCCCTATTGCCAGGATAGGGGAAAACAATCTAATGGGAAGGGTGTGGGTAAACTGGGACCCCCCCCCCCCTCCCATGGATCATGGGAAGAAGATCCCATTCTCACTAAAGCATTAAGCACTGCGCTCAGCTCAGCTCAGTGAGGTGGGGTGGGGTATGGTTTACTGAGCTGGCTTCTTGCACCAGTTTTTTAGATTGTCTTATCATAGTGGCTTAGAAAGCTTGATAAATGTGGCATATGAGGTATCTGCATTGGATTTGAGAATATTGGTTGAACGTTGACAATAAATTGTTGGCCTTGTGCTCAGCAATTTCCGGTGTCCCCTTCAATTCTATTCAATAAAGCAGTAGAACACAAGTTCAACATGCTGCTCCATCAATTATTGAGGAGTCCCCTGTTCACATGTTCAATGGGGTCCCAGCAGTCAGACCTCCAATGATCAGATTGTTATCCTATTTCCTGTAGATAGGTGGAGGGAATCAAACTTTGTACAAGTTTGCCTTCCCCTTTCCCCTTTTAAGACCAATGCACTTTGATGACAAACACATCTGCTTAGTAAATAGATGCAGAAATTCAATTCCATTAATCAAAATTGATAAATCTACATATGAAAATGCAGAAACGAAAGTGTTAAGTGTTTTTCCCACATATCAATGGCTCTAGGGGTGTAAAACAACTTTGCTTATTAACTTTGCAACCTATATCCAGTAGTTTCTTTGCTATACTCTTCAGATTACCTCAGTGCTGCAGTAGCTGTTTCATCTGCCTGTGCTGATAAACATACTATGGACTCACATGGCTTAACAGTTGGATTCATGGGAGAGGAGGAGCTGCTGCTCCTTGCTCACAGAGGAGGAGGTCATGTGACAGAGCTCTCTGTGAAAGTAGCAGAGGTGGATGTGTCCCATGACTGTAGATATAGATGTCTCCTGCACAGAATAGTGAGGTACAAGACCTCCCCTGTTCCCTATCAGGCCCTTCATCCCAGGCTGTGTTTATACAGAACTTTACCTGGCTCTCTCTGCACCTCATGCTTCAGCCCTACCCCTACTTTGCAGTCCGCACTTTGTGCAGATTACCTATTAGCCCTTAGTGCTCACACAGCACAGGCTATAGACTTCATGTACTAATTATTTCTCCCACTTATAACATGTTACATGTGATGGAAGCTGTCAGGCTAGTCTCTATATCCTGTATGTGCACTGTTCAGCAGATTTACTTGTGGCAAACTAAATGAATTTAATGCTTTAGTTTTAAGGGCGGCATGGTGGCTGAGTGAGTAGCACTTTTGCCTTGCAGTGCTGGGGTCCTGGGTTCGAATCCCACCCAGGTCAACATCTGCAAAGAGTTTGTATGTTCTCTCCGTGTTTGCGTGGGTTTCCTCCAGGTACTCCGGTTTCCTCCCACCCTCCAAAACATACTGTTAGATTGTGAGCCCCATGGGGACAGGGACCAATTTGACATGCTTTGTGCAGTGCTGCGTAATCTGTGTACGCTATATAAATAAAGAATTATTATTAGTTTTAGAGAGCACAAGGCATCATGGGATCTGTGGGCAAGCTAACTGGCCTCAGTTTGAGGACATAGACTGACAGACATTAGTCTCTGCCCACTTCACCTCTGCTGAGAAAGATTTTTGTCCAACACTTTCAGAACAGAAAATGCCATAACTTTGGAAAGAAAAAAGGGTGAGCATTACAATGGAACAGTTTTAAATAGATAGATACTAGTCCCATAAGCAACTAAATGATAAAGCTGGTAACACCAAAGACACCACAGCTCAATACATAGGAAATAACTAAGCTTCCATCAAATTCAATGGAATCTGTAAAAATATCATTACACAGTTCTCCCCAAGTGAAGGCTACAGGAAAATGCAGGTAATACAGTAGTGCGTAGCAGAAAATGAAGATTACAGAGTCGCCTGGCCACTGCATGGCATGCCTAAATGGAACGGCACTGAACTTTTCCATCCAAGACTCAGGAAAAGCTGGGTGGCATCAACTGTGGAAACTGTATTGGATGTCACTAAGCTTTCTCAGAACATCAAAATAAAGGAACCAAACATTTGCAATCAATGAACTAACTATATGAGCTACGCTTCAATGTCAGGAACCTCTGGGTATACAGGCGGTCCCCTACTTAAGGACACCCGACTTACAGACAACCCATAGTTACAGACAGACCCCTCTGACCGCTGGCGAAGCTTTCTGAATGCTTTACTATAATCCTAGATTGCAATAATCAGCTGTAAGGTGTCTGTAATGAAGATTTATTGATAATCCTTGTTCCCATTATAGCAAAAAATGTTTAAACTCCAATTGTCACTGGGGCCAAATTTCTTTTTCTGGATCTACAATTATAAAATATACAGTTTCGACTTACATACAAATTCAACTTAAGAACAAACCTCCGGACCCTATCTTGTACGTAACCCGGGGACTGCCTGTATATGGACTACATATGAACTTTTGTTCTATATACATCAGTGACAGGTCATGTGACCACAGCCACTTCTGCCCCCAATTAATGTAATGACTTAACATAATGGCCTGGACAATGAATATGTGAGGGGGTGGATGGAAATTCTGCTACTATGTTTAGACACCTTGCTGACTGCCAGGGAAGAATCCAGGAAAGTCCCCTGAAAGCAGCGTAGTAAATTCTACAAACTAAGTACTAGAGATACGTAGGTATTAAATGAACAGACAGGCGCACAGCATGTGGACGCAGGCATTTCTCACCCTTAGAAGGCGCCAGTCATTGCACACAAATATGCTAATGTAATCTTTGCAGTCCCGTCTCTCAGCCAGAGCCATGTGCCGACCATCGCTGGTGAAGGCTATCCCTGTAGGGAACAGACCGTGGTTACAAATCACCCAATTCCTCAAATTAACAGAAAACACAATCAAATTATAATATATGCAAATCTGTGCTGTAATTCAATTTTGGGTACAGGTAAAAGTTGAAAGTAGGCAGTGGAGTCAAAATGGATGTAACCAATGAAATTACAGCGAGATAATCAGGGCATCTTTCTGATAAGCGGGCAGTGTTAAAGGACACCTGGTGGCTGCTGCCACATGACCATATAATGTCGGGGTCCACCTGAGGGTTGTAAGGGTTTCCGATGGGCCAGTCCGGAGTGGTCTAATTTCATAAATGCATCTTCACTATTCTGCATGAAATATTCATTCTAGAACACCAATAGAACTCTTCAGTTACTACTTCTCAAAGTACATAACCCAAACAAAAAAGGCCATAGGTGGATGTGTCAAGTGACAGTAATGTATACCAGATGAGCCAGAAAAAAGGACAAACTATTACCGTTTAAACCGCAGCAGGTCTTTATCCTTTGTGGTTGAAACGCGCGTCGGGGTTGCACCCCAGGTAATAGTTTGTCCCTTCGCCTGTCACATTGGCTTCATCTTCGCCGTTTTGGCGTCCATTTCCTTATCACTGTGTGAGTTTGCGCTTGTCTGACTTTGGCCTTTACTTTCTGTGACCCACACACATTGTTTATACTGTTACCTCTTTGTCACTTGGTTGTAGACTGTGGTCTATTTTGTTACGTCAGTGTTTGGCCACATTATATCTGTTCTTACTATTCCGTATCATTCCCTTACTATCTTGTTTAGTTAGGACCTATTACCTGGCGTGCATTGTGTATCTCTTCCTGAGATGTACCTATTTTTATACACATTTTATGGTTTTAATTTGTAATAAAGATTATTATTTTCCGTCATTTTGTTGAAGCCTTGGTTCTTATTTCCTCTTTTTTGTTTTTTTTGGGGTATTTACTTTTCAAAGTAATTTAACAATTTAGAAAAATCTGTTCAGGAGTGGGGTCTGTATGAACTTCAGCCATGTCCAACTAGTGACTAAATACACAAGGAGATGGCAACAAATGTCATTTTTTTTCATAAAAAATAAGCAGAAGAAAGGAGAGCAAAAATTCTAAGAATAGGAATTTTTACATGGAGAGTGCAAGTATAAAGGGACTTCCAACAATTTACATAACCGCAATGCAATGGGGCAGCCTTTGGTCCGGGAAATCAGACCAGCACATTGCTTCTATTTCATAGACCATTTATGTGAATAATGAATGCTCAATGTTCTTTAAAAGTATTTGACGGCTCAAATCCATATCCCAAAATCCTGCCTCAATCATGTGCGACTGTTCTATTTGTTACAATGATTTAGAGAACTCAATTGCAATGAACCTTGCACAGAAAGCACTTAAACCAGATGATACAGAAGGAAATTTCACAACTAGATGCGTTCCAAGAGCTGACTTACCCTTTTGACACGCTTTTGGATACTTAATGTATGACACAGATTTTGCACTGAGTGACCACAATGTTATACGGAGCTGTAAAATAGATAAAACAATATATGGTGATGCAGCTCATGTAATATTCAAACATGTTAAGCTGTAACTTATGGATGATGAAAAAGCTTAGCTACTGACAAGAGACAGTAATGCCCCGTCTCATCAGAAAGGTCCAAAAAAGTGTTAAACCAAGAAACAGGGAGATTAACCATTATTTTATGTCCACAATCATGTTGTAATTCATAAGATCAAAAACTTTCTTATATTTTTTTTGCTCATTAATGTAAACCGTGCACCACATCTTGAAAGGAAAACAAAATTGCTAATTTATTAAAAAAGAAAAGCTGAAATATCACATGGTCATAAGTCAGATGTTGCCATTACCTACTTCTCTTTAACCTATCAACCATCTGTATGAATTAATAACTTTAATAACTTTTGGATTTCTTTCTACAGTGTTCATTTTACTACTTGTACTTGAACTGCCTTTCGGATCTAAATGTGTAAGCACATTTTTTAAAATACTCTACAATCTTTTATATGATTAATTTTATATATTTGTATATATTTTTTTTTGCATTTAACTTTTTGTGTACAGTTTTTATTACTTCCATAGGAGTAGGCAAACCTAAAATGTAGTTTGATATAATAGATCTGTCAGTGCTTAGTGACATGCTTCTTATTAGACCCTCTGGCATGTTGGCATGTACCCGGATCAGACCTGAAGACCTTCAATAGGCCCCTGGTTCTCCTGCTAATAATGCACATTATAATTATGGTGCCTTTTTACCATCTTAGATGTAGTAGATGCAATAGTATAAGCAACATGTTGCAAACATGATAGGACTGTGCTTGCCTATTCACCTTGTCTTCGGGCACAATAATAAGGATGTGAAAAGCCAACCAAGTGAAGTTACTGATAACTTTATACTGTGTCTGGAGCCGAATATGATTTGAGCTCAGCTCCTGAGCCCCCATAATACCATCCTTATGCATCACCTTAGTGTCTTCATAAATTATAGAAAACCTGTATCTAAATCCCATTAAATCAGCACCTGTAGGGTATATAAAATATCCCTTCTTGAATTCCCTATTTAAATCTTGCCAGTTCACTTGTAAAAATTGACAACAGGGCATAACTATTTATTTTGGGTGTGCCCCAGCATGGTCTGATATTGGCAATACTGAAGGATCTCATCAATTTCTCTACTAATTGTCCCCAAAAAAAACTGAACTGAACAATGTCAAACCAAGCACAGGTATACCCGGAATAAAAGTATTTGTTTTTAATGCTTTAGTCCATAGGAACTGCCACTACCACCTTTTTCCCTATTCTTCAGAATTGTCTTTGACAATGGCTACTTTGACACTTTTAAAACTTGTCCGAAGGTAAACAATACGCTTATTTGCATACTGGTGTGCTTGTATTAAACCCCGTAAACTACTTTAGGGGCGCACAGATCAGATGGAGCCATTGAGCTTTTAGAGGGCAAATTTTTATGACGTTGTTTTCAGGTGCCATTACACATTTGAGCTACGAGAACAGTGACCCCACCCTATAAATGATCCTATTTTGGAAACTACATCGCCCAGAGAATTTAGCAAGGTTTATATTGAGCTTTTTACCAGCACAGATGTTTTATAAATAGTATTTATATTGGCTGGAGGGAGTACAAATCTTGTTTGCTACCCAGTTTCACTAGAATACAGTAATATCCCACACGTGATCACTACTGTGAGGGCGCACAATCTGGCTCGGAAGGGAAGGAGCCAGTGGAGGATTAAGTGTCCCATGGGCCCCGGACTGTTCACAAGACTAGGGCCCCCCAGCGTCCAAACCAACAAGTGCCCGGATGTTAAGACTTAATAACTACTCTATATACTCTACATCCTCTATAACCTTAATTTTATACTGTTCATAAAGTTAAACAAACAATCACCTTCAATCATGCTCTTATAACCCTTCTATTTAGGAAAGCCGGTCCCATTCCCTAACTGCATGAAACCCTCCCCCCCAGTGTAGGAGATGTGGATGCTTCCTGTGGCTGGCCCGGCCTCTGTAGGCTCTGCAGCTGAACTCCCCTTCATAGCGTGAATACTCATGCAAAAGCCGAGGCTCCTAATTTTACCACAAGAAAAAAAAAATGTCCACCCCCAGTTGCCCCCTTTAATAAAATGTCCACCCAAGATGCCCCCTTTAACAAAATGTCCACCCCAGATGGACCACTTTAATAAAATGTCCACCCTAGGTGCCCCCTTTTAATGTATTGTCCACAAGAGGGCCCTCTTGAAAGAAAAAATCTATACTGACCTTCTTCTCCTTGTGGTTCCATCTTCTCCTCTTCCGGCCGGTGCAGATCACTATGACACGGCGGTCATGTGAAGTCATAGTTTATGTGCCTCACGGGCCCTTACACTATGATGTCACGTGGCCGCATGGAAGGAGGGTCTATTGTCGGATTTTGCTGGATCAGATTTTAGGTGCCATGTCCCATTGGCTGAGACCATAATATAGTAAGGCAGTAAAAACCTCCAAAGAGTGGACCTTTTTAAAAAAAACTGGACCCCTCAAGGATTGTAGTAACACTATATTTGGGGGCGCAATACGCGTTGTTTAACCTTTATTCGCTTTTTTGGGGGGGGGTGCAAAAAAAAAAATCTGTTCTGTAATTGAATTTTATGGGATTTTTTGGGGGGATTTATACAACAAATACCATAGCTAGTACAGTTGCGGCAATATCCCATTTATTGTTCTACAGAATAAAAAAACTCATTTGGAGAGAAAAATCTCTTGATCGTGCATTGCCGTCTACAAGGTGGCATAACATTTTTATTATTTTGTGGATTATGCTGGTTTAGGGCTCATTTTTTGTGGGACGAGTTTTCCTTTTTACTGGTATCATGCTGTGGTTAAATGTGACTTTTTGATCACTGATTGTTGTTTTTTTAATTGATTCGATGTGCAAAAATCATAATTTTTGCTGAGTTTTTTTATTGATTGATTTTTTCAAGCTGTTCACAGTACAGGTTCAGTAATGATTTTTTTATTTTTATTTTATGGGTTGTTACGGACATGGCTATACCCAATATCTGCTTTTGTGGTCCGATCTAGCAGGTAGACATGTAAGGCAACTCTGGGATCCTTCATTGGACTCCAGGGCTGCTGTGTAGACAATTGGCACCACCGGCAGCAGAGGCTCGGCTGTCACACACAGAAGGCCTCCTGTACAGATCTCACAGGTTCTGTGTCCGACATGGCGTCACACGACATTGGGGAAAGAAATGATTCTCCAAAAATTTTTATATTCTGGGGAGTAAATATTTATAAAAACACATAAGTTAATAGAAAAGGTAAATCGTTCCAACTTAATTGGTTACATCTTGATTGGAAACCTATGGATCATATAAATTTTACCCAAAAAAAAATATTATTAAAAGATTAATATAGGACATTTGGAGTTTCCGTGTCTGAAGGTTCTGCAGACTGACAGCCCATTCTGGAATTTACAAAGAGAACTATTCTCAGCACTTTGGGGAGCTCATGTAAGTAAGAGCCTACACTGTGCGCCCACTCTGTGTGACCTCAGCAGCTGCATAGCTCAGATGCCATGATTTAAAACAGACATATTAACCATCGTTTCCTGGCTTATGTTTGATTAATAGGGCCCCAACCCTACCAGAGGGAACTATGGGAAATGCCAACAAGACTACGACTTTCTGGATTTAGTTGTCTCCTGAAAGAATTTCAAACTTCCCCATAAACAGGAAATCAGTAACGAAATGGAAAAAAAAATCCCCCCCCCCAAAAAAAACTGATAGTCTGCAATATAATGAACAAAAAAAAACACTATTTTGATACTAATGACCTATCCCCAATTGGTGGGGTCCAACACACAAGCACCTCACCGATCACTCTAAGCGAATAGGGGGGTGTGATACACCACTATACAGTGGATGGCCCCCTTTGTTTTGGAGGTTGCCAGGTCAGGAGATGACAAGCGTCTCAGGTGTTGGACCCAAGAATCAGATACTGTATAGATTGCTTACTAGCTTCAAAAAACAATGGGTGTCAGACAATGTGCAGTCAATCAGGTTAACAACAAGCAAGTGCATAAAAGCAGCATAAAAGATGCTGGATAATCAGGATTACTAAATGACAGCCGAATGATAGATACAGCAATCCTTCTAACCTGCTTAACTTTGGATAGGTCTGTGTAAATCAACTTACTGTACTTACAAAAATAATAATATATTTTTGCATAGAAGGATAATTATTACAAATGTTAAAAATGGAATTCGAATCCACAAAAAAGTCACAACTTTTTAATTTCGTATTTATTTAAAATAACATTAGTTATTGAGAATTAGAATTGAGATTAAGACCAGTAATTACAGAACTCATCCATATAGACCAATCTGGTTTGGTACCAAACAGACAAGCCACAGGTAACTTGAAAAGGGTATTTGGAGGGATTCAGTTGGGCCCGATGTAGCACACAGAAGTCATTGCCATTATCAATACAATTGAAGAATATAGTGTAGTATCAGGGTTTAAAGTCAAAGTCATCTTTGCTGCCCTTGGATAAAGCCAAAGTGAGTAATATTGATCATCTTAAAATCTTAACAGAAGATGAGAGCTTGGATTACCCAGGCACTAAGGTCTCCAGTGATCCAAATACATTTATTGAAGATAATCTTATGCCATTGATTTAGAAACTTAGGAAAAAAATATGGGTTAAGCTCCCAATCTCTCAGGCTGATAAATTAGAGTTACGGTAGTGACTATTCGGATTAATGAGAAATACTTTAAGGTTATTGAAACATTATTGAATGAATTAATCTGGGGTAGGAAAAGGGTAAGAATTAAATTAGAGTTTTTTTGTAGGCCTAGAGGAAAGGGGGGGGGGGGTTTGCATTACCTAACTTTTTGGGATACTACTTTGCCGCTATTTTACAATACTTAGTGATTGGGGATAGAACTCCAATAATATAGGAATATAAAGGGTAAACTAAGACACAGATATAGGGATCGTCCTCCTTGAATGAGGGGGTGTTGGAGGCACACGGGTTATCACATATCCCTTTATGCAGATGTTTTGAAGTATGGTTATGGATTAAAAAACAAGGTAGTATTGGTAATGGCACAACATATTCACCAATATGGCAAATTTTTCCTATAAAAATTGGTTATATTTTCAATGGTGTCATTTTTGCAAAAAGAGGGGGATAAACTTGATATCACAGATTTTTATAAAGGAGAAAGTATTACCTCTCACAAGGATGAGGGAAATTTTGGTTTAGAAGAGAAACATTATTTCAATGATTTGCAATTGGGTTATAGAGTAAGCACGATAAGAAAGAAGTTATTAATTTGGTAAAATATAATGTAATTGAATTTCTGGAGAAATTGAAAGGAACTAAAAAAATCTTTGGCTAAATTATATAAGTTTTTATCCAATAATTTGTTTAAAATTCCACAGCATTATAGCATTATGGTCAAAGAAAATTGGTGAATACCATGCACCTGATACTATTGATTTCAATATTGCAAATTATTGTCAGTAACAAAAAAAAAATCATCTTAAAAAAAATACTTAAGGGTAAGGATTATTGAAGAAAAAAAATATAAAATTCCACTTGGTCCCATGTAATTCCAGGTACTCTCTCCCAGGGATACTTTCAGCTGCCGTTTTTGAGAAAAATTGTAAAGAAAGCCTGTTCTAAAATAAGAATGTCAAACAGCTGAGAAATATAAAAGTATTGAGACAGTAATACGATGAACAGTCCCTGCCAGTGATACAAGGAGACCTAGTCGATGCGGCTTTGACAGTCGGTGGCAGGTGTGAGCAACGGGTGATTTTCACCGTACAAGAATCACTTCTCCAGAACCTGCCTTCTCAAGTGACTGTCAGATTGTGTCCCAGACTTGACTGGGTCACACGGGCCCTTTACATAGCTACGTCTGTCAGCACGGGATTTCGACGGATTATATCCCTGCACATTCCTCGACACAAAGCATCTCAGTCAATGCAAGCCATTGGCAATTACAATGGATTTTTATTCTTTGCCCGGTGCCCGTGGGTACGAGTGTTATTTTGCACAGCAGGTTAATTACTGGCTATGATGGGGGATGGAAAACATCCAACTTAATTTCATGCTTAAATCAGTGGTTGTCATTAATACATTAACAGTCACCGGGGCCGCCATGAGCATCACATTCCAAACATCTGCTGCGCTACCCGGGACAATTTCTCAATTTGCTGCGTGACATCCAGGCGCTTCAGCTTGTTAATTGTTGGTTACGAGATTACGGTGGAAGGACAAGCGAATTGATATACATTTACCTTTCATAAAAAGTAAAAATAATTGTCAGCCTTTTTGGGCTGGCTGGATAATGCTGGCCACATAAGGCACATAAATATGATATGAATTGATATTAGTCCAAGAGATTTGGAATAATGGGAATAATTGTTGCCCTTATATTTTGTTACAGCAAATAGTGGAATAATTCCCCCATCACACTTTTTTTTTTAGAAACCATTGTAGCCAAAACATCAAAAGGAACTATGCAAGCGATCGCCAAGCTATTGATGTATGCCAGTGTAACAGTGGTTTAAAAATGGATGTCAAAAGACCCTCCTGGTATCGCATATTGGAAGAACTTGACTAACATTTTGATTATTAATGAAAAGATATTTTATGAAGAAATGAGCAGTAGAAGCAGTAGGAATTTAAAATCAATATAGGCTTTCTGGATTAAAACTAATATGTTATGTGATGGTGGAGTGTTTGATGTATGAAAGGGGGGAAGAGGGGGGAGATAAGGAAAGAAACAGCCTCCTTCCCCTATTTTTTTTTTTTGAGGGGGGGGGGGTATTGAGAATTGAAATAGGAAAATTGAAAATATAAGAGACATAAAACAGGACATACTGTATAGTGATAAAGATCTATAAGTATAGTTTATGTAAGGTGCTATTTTATAGTATAATGTTGATGTATTTGTATGAAATTTGTAATTTAAAAATGATCTGTAATTGTAGTAAGTTTGTTAATAAAGGAGAAAGAAAAACTCTCGTCCATGGATTGGCATTTTGAATGAGTGTTTACTGTAATAACGACCAAAGCCCACTGAAAAATATGCCACAATTTTCATCTAAACAAGAAAACACTAAGAGTCTTGTCAAGTTCCAGCTTCACAACCTCTTGGCTACTAGGCTTAAGAATACTAGACATTGCCTTTAACAATCACATGATGTAGTGTAACATCTAATAAGTGGAAGTCTTCATTAGGCTGCAGTCACATTTTTCAGTGATCACGGCCACGGACTGATCACTCTGCTGGGGACTGATGCTCCCCAATATGCTGCAGAGTGCAGAGACAGAGTGATCAGTCTGTTGCACAGCATGTGAATGTAGCCTCAGAATGTATAACTGAATCCCCGTCCCCTTTTTATCAGGCGAATTATGTTGCATTTTTACAGAAGGGTAATAATACTCCTCATTTTTGAGGAGTATTTTCAGCCAAGGAGGAGTATGACATTTTCAATAATAAATAAATCCAACTATAACCTCCTCAGGAACTATGACTCGTGCCCCTAGATGCCCAGACCAGACTACAGATGATACCACCAACCTCCCAGTCCTCACAAGACTATGGCCAACCCCATAGACCCCACAGATCAATCTACAGGCAGTCCCCGGGTTACATACAAGATAGGGTCGAGTCTCAAAACACATTTCAAATGATGCGTGTGTATGCAACCCACCCTCCATATAGCAAATTAACTCTTGCTACACCAGAAAACAGTAATAATTGTCAAATAGTGAACTTGGGGAATAGGGAGTTAAACTGAAGAGTTAACATTTTGATGACAAACCATAGATGCTAAAGCAATACAGGAGGAGCAGGGGTCATGGAGAGAGAGGGGTGCAGAGAGTGGGCCAATGGTAGCCAGTAAATGCGGGCACTGTAAATCATGGAGGAGCAGACACTAGATACCTTCCATCAGTGTCTGTCCAGCGGGTGTCTGCAGCACAAATCATTTGTAGAAATTCCATTGCACTCCTGTTTCAGTATTTGATGGTGCCAAAATAAGGTCCCAACCCTGTATGCAAGTAAGGATATGGAAGATGGCACTCAAACAAATTTTGAAAATAAATGCTTTTATACTTGTACCAATCCACTTTAATACATATACATGATGTTTCGGTCAAAAAGACCTTCCTCAGATGCGGATTGTACTGTATAGCGATCCTAAGCCTGGAAGATAGAAGCGGTATCCGCCGCTTCTGACCTTGGCTGTGTGTCAGCCGTGTTCTGGTCTCAGTGTTCTGGTTCTGGTCACGCTGAGACCAGAACACGGCTGACACACAGCCAAGGTCCAAAGCGGCGGATACCGCTTCTATCTTCCAGGCTTAGTATCGCTATACAGTACAATCCGCATCTTTTTGACCAAAACATCATGTATATGTATTAAAGTAGATTGGTACAAGAATAAAAGCATTTATTTTCAAAATTGGATTGAGTGTCATCTTCCATATCCTTGCAGCACAAATCAAACACATTGGGGCACATGTATCATAGTTTTTCGGCTGCCACCTTTTCAAGTTTCCTGAAGCTGGCCTACTTAATCATTGCAATGTGTGTTAAGTCTCACTTTTGTGACTTTTTGTGGTGTTCGACTTTCTATTCCAAATAGTAGTTTACCATAAGTAAGTTTGGGTCTATTGCATAAAATATAAGTGTAGGTGGGCACTAACACTTATATTTTATGCAATAGCTTTTACTTTTTCCCATTGGGTGTTTTAGGGATAAGGTGGTAGCACATAAGGACGGCTAGAAAAATTTGATAAGTGCCAATAAATTTCTCAAGTTTGGGTCTAGCATGCTCTGTTTTGCAACTTATTAGGCGCAAGAATGGGACAATTCCAAAACCAAAAGTTGCAAGTTAAACAAACATCTGGGCTACAAAGTTAAACAGCACACTGCATTAAAAACATGAGGCAGCTAACTTTGGTACGCTGCTTGATTCTGCACCTAAAAAGTCGCAAACTGCAAAAAGTCGCACAAAATAAAAAAAAAGGGAAGCAATAGGAGTGATACATACATGGAGTAGAGAGGCAGTGCTTGGCAATTTGCATGGAGGGAGCAGTTTGTGGCTCATGCTGAGAACATCATTTGAATCAAAGGACGTAGAACGTAGAAGAATTACTGCATTTGTGCACATGTAGACTAACTCCACTTTTCAAACCTTATATACCATAGAGCTTAGCTGTGATAAGTAAATTAAATTTACCAACAGTGAATGCTTGGTTTCCTTGATAATTTCACCGATCCCTTATTAACTTAAATGGGTTTACTGGATTTATGAAAAATCTTATACAGTATTGCAAACACCATTATTTTGGAACCCTGAACCCAAATTTATAGGACTTTTAAATTGCAGACAAACCTTTTTAAATTGCCTTAGCGGAGATTCTACAAATGTCCACCTGGGAATCAGTGAATTTTGAGAGAAGTCAATAATATGATCTATGGCAGCGAACAA
Source organism: Engystomops pustulosus (assembly GCF_040894005.1). Taxonomy (NCBI): domain Eukaryota; kingdom Metazoa; phylum Chordata; class Amphibia; order Anura; family Leptodactylidae; genus Engystomops; species Engystomops pustulosus. The sequence continues at coordinate 61,868,470 of NC_092416.1, read as the reverse complement.
GCAAAAACAAGCAAACATAAGGCGCCATTAAACTTTAATGCTGTCCTGGCACTGGACATAGTGCGAGTTGCCAAGATTTAACTATATAAATCAATATACAACTAGCTGTGTGTGTGAACAATTCGATTTGGGTTATAAATCTGTCAGGTTACTAAGGCGGCTTGGATCGAATGCTGAACCCAGAAGATCAGCTAAGACACACTGTCCTGGCGGGTATCTTGCACTAGCAGACAGGTGCTCCTTTATAGTCCTGGCAATTAATGAGACATTGTCATCACCGGGCACAGCTCATCTAAAAATGTCATTCTGGGTTATCCGAGGTGATTGCAAAACATTTCTATTGCACAACAGTAAGTGTAAAAAGATCAGGGAGACTTAATGACTTTCATCACGGCTCAAACAGATAATATGGTCTTCATAAAAATTACTGGAAAATAAAAATATGGTTCACAGCCGGGTCATACAAACTCCTAGGACCCCATAGCAAACCTAAGAACAGACTCCATTCCCCCCCAAATAAGCCACGACTTAACATACAACTGTGGAAATAAATTTCATAAAACATTTTTAAAACATCCTCAAAGCTTCTTTTTAGGGTGAGCACAATGTCTTTATATTTTAAAAAGGAATTATTAGATAAATCAAAATTTCAGGTGATAATAGTAAACTTTGCAATATACCTTCATTAAAAAGCAGAAAAAAGTTAAAGAGAAGCTGCTTGACTAAGGTATATATTTTATAAATTATTACTTGCATTATTTAATTTCTGAAATAAAAAAAAAATGTATTTCAAATGTTTAGTTAAAGGGGTATTCCCATTTCAACAAATAAGTGTTATTGTTTGAATTAAGGAAAGTTCTACAATTTCCCAATATACTTCCTGTATCAATTCCTCACAGTTTTCTAGATCTCTGCTTGCTGTCCTGCCATAGAAAGCTTCACTGTTTATTTCCAGTGGACAGAAATCTGACCATGGTCACACAGGTGCACAGCTCGTTATATCACACAGCTCTGATGATTCTCTGCTACTAACGAGAGCTGTGCACCCTTGTGACCATGGTCAGATTTCTGTAGCAGTACAGAAAGCAGAGATCTAGAAAACGGTGGGGAATGGATACAGAAAGTATATTGGAAAATTACAAACAATAATATTAATCTGCTGAACTGGCAATACCCCTTTGAGCTTTAAGAGTTCACTTTACAGTGACCAAGCGGAGTTGCATCATGAGGGTGTCACTCAGGCTTACTGGCTTTATACTAGGGGTCAGGGGCTGGATATACAGGGAGGGCTACTGGCTTTATACGGGGGCACATGTAACCAAAGCATTTCACACCCTCGGCTTATACTCAAGTTAATAGGTTTTCCCAGTTTTTTTGTGTTAAAATTAGGTGCCTCGGCTTATACTCGAGTATACAGTAATACGAAAATGTATTGGATATGCCTTAAAGCCTTCAAAGACATACATCCTAGTAGTCATGCATGATGTGCTTAGTTGTTTCCCTACAAACCACATGCTTTGTACGAATGTATCTGCAGAGCACTTGCACTTTAGCTTTATTTTAAATTATTTGTAAGAATTTAAAGCATACAATGAATATTGTACAAGTGCCAATGTATCAGGTTGTGGTATGGACAAAGTCATAGCATTGTATTTCATGCATGACTAGTAAAATGTATGTATTTAAAGATTTTTAAGGCATATCCAATAAAAATTTTATTAAATATTTTCTGGTGTACACTATTGCCCATTTTTTACACACTTGCTTGTTGGTTGTAGTCTTCTTGTATTTGTTATCCATGGCCTGATTCCTTCTAAAAACAGCTTTTAAAATTATTCTAATTAATCTGCAGAGCTCTGGGACTGTTTCCAGAGTCCCAACAAGTCTGGGATAGGAAAGGGTTTGGGAGAGACATGTTCTGTGACAGCCTGTGAATCAGCAGCAGTGATGGGATTTGGTAACACCTCTAGAGCCCTTAAAACTCATTAGCATAATTTTAAAATGTGATTTTATTTTTTTGAAGGAAGAAGCCATGGATAACAATTATAAGCAGATTACCACAGTTACAGTGCTTGGATGTGTACCTATGAGTAAGTGTCCTTGGTAGATTTCCTTTAAAGAGAACCCGTCAGGCAAATTAACCCTCAAACCCCTTTATATTTTTTCATAAACTGCCATTAGAAAGCATTACCTCTCTCCCTTCATTGTCTCTCTACATACCTGTAAACTTATCCAATTAGGTACTAAAGCTGTATGCAAATGACCTGTGAGATGTCCAATGAGTCATAATCATATTCAAGCTGTCCAGCTTATTCATGAGTGGGAGGCACAGCCACACCCCCTAGTGCTTGACTGACAGCCTGTATAATGATGTGTTACTGGTGCTGGCTCCTTTTCATACTTCCTGGTGCTAGTGGCCAAACCCCTGCTGCCTGTGTGTGTATGAGATACAACTACTACAGGAAGCAGCCATGTGTATGGTAGAGGATGTCAGGCAGTTGTGTAGCTGATGTCTGTGTCTCTCAGATGTGTATTAGGAGGGAGAGCATGTCAGCAGATGCAGCACAGACACTAGCAATGCTTACTGTAACTATACATTACACACAGACATGAGCAGGAGGAGGAGAGGGGAGAAGGGGTGACATCACTGCCTCTGCCCATGTGACCAGCCTCATTTACATAATAAGATGATTTTATATTGATTAATGTATGAATTGTTTAGATGCTATGAAGTGCTGGGAAAAGCAAAGTAACTAGTTTTGGATAACTGGAAAATTTTGCCATAAAGATTAAAAATACAGGCACTAGATTTTTTAAACTATGCTTTGTGTAATCATTGTGAATCAGAGCATTGCTTTAAGCTGGGTAATTGCAGGTTTTTACACAACTCTAATATTGGATGATTTCTGGACTGAGGTGTTCAGCCCCCACTCATCTCCAATGGATCTTATACAGATAGGCCGTTCAATTCACTTTTGGGATACCATTTTAATACTAGTGTGGAACTCAACCGGTGGTGTGCAAATCTATGTATATTGAGCTCCCCCTAGGGTCAGCTGGAGGTAGCTGCTATGATTGGCAAGCTGAAACAGCAATGTAGAGCACCCCTTATGCACCCTCATTCTACAACGGCTATACCATTAGTAGAGACACAAGTCATAAAGTTTACTTTTCATAAATATGCCGGTAGCAAAAGCAATACCATTTTTTTAGTGGTTGTGACGTTATAGCACCATTTGGATCACTAATATAGGCGAGCATAATAACATGCACTGGAAACATCCCAATCGATTAAAGGAAACCTTACATCTCCCCAATCAATTTCACACCCCTAAAAGCCTGTAGCACGTAGGGTTCCAATTCCCCGGGAATACATTGTACTAAATAAAAGCAATAGTGTCTCCTAGGAATGAGGATTAAAGCTACCAAACCTCCTTTAAAAAGTAACAATTTGATTTTTTTGTACTCCAGCAAAAGCGCCCCTCTAAAGAATAGTCTTGTCCAAGCCTGACATGACGGAGAACATGTAACTTACAACCTTCTACAGGTGAAAGAGGTTGTCCAGAGGTTGAAAAACATGGCAGCTTTCTTCCAAAAACAGCTCCTGTCCTGACGATGGGTAGTGAATGCTACTGAAACCAAGCTCCATTCACTTCTATGTAGCTAAATAATACATGGCAGGCCAGATGTGGTGCAGTTTATGGAACAACCTCTTTAAGAAGAAAGTGTTGAAGTAAGTGGACAGTGTTTTCTTGGCTCTACATCCTATCATGGCTTATTAAGATGCAAATAATTTGTATGTCATGACCCTATAAAAGCGCCTGTAGACGAGTAGTAAGAAGGTGATAACTACTGAGCACGCAATAAAACAACAAGTATCAGATTCCGGATGTTTAAGCCACTAATTCCCTCTAATATCCGCCCAAAGGAGTTACCAGGAGGGAAGACATGGCTGCAGAGGTGTTATCATCCCATGCTTACATCGCGCTTTACCTTGTAGTGACTTAGTGGGGACTTTAACTCTTCTGAATGAGTCTGTCCCATTAATGCAGGGCAATGGCTCCCAGTGGATGCCGGATTTACTGTCCTGAAGGGTAAACACGCCGCAGTGGCTGATATGGACTCACCAGCTGTCTGAAAGGAGTTCATTTAGCAACCTGTTTACAGCTGGAGAGTAAATCTATCCTGACACAGATGCCACTTTGGCAAAACCTTAATGAAATCTTCTGGGGGTCGTGCTGAGTTCTGATGGCTAGTCAGAAATACACGCCACCCACACAAGCACGTGCTGCCAGCTGGACAGGTAACCCGGCACTGATGTGTCTGACTGCGCTCCAGCAACTGGGAAATTCCTGAGCCTGGAAAGCCGGCCATAAATAACACACAGACAAAAAATGCTAAGAAATAGGTTAAGTATTTAACCCCTCAAGAACAGAGTCAATTCCATCGCTCAAGACCAAAAGAATTTTTATCATTGTTAATACTTGACATTCTGTCACCTCTGGGAATTTTTGTATTTTGTAGGATGCAGTGTGGATAAGTTTGGAAACCATTTGGAATACCCACTGTATAGGTAACAGATTTTAGACTAGTTTTCCAAACGGAAAATGGGGGACCCTGGTTTGTGCCATTCAACTGTACCTAACTTGGATAGAAGCGACAGGCACAGACAACCCATCCAATTGTGTAGTCTATATTAGTTAATAAACCCTTTAAGTCAGTGGTGGCGAACCTATGGCATGGGTGCCAGAGGTGGCACTCGGAGCCCTCTCTGTGAGCACCCAGGCCATCACCCAGGTCATCATTTAGGATTCAATACCTTCTCCTGCAGTCCCAGTACGTGCCACGTTCAGCGCTATTTTAAAGTGACTAGAAATGCAGGTGGAACAAGGAAGTGCTGACAGAGCTGTATTATCATTGTAGACCCTTCTCCGGACCTGTGATTGATCCTGTTAAGGGACCTTAGAGGGAAACTACAATAATAATCTGCATTTCTTCTTCTTTCAACTGTATTGGTGTCCTCAGGTTATCTTAGTTACTTTAAATTGGCATTTGGCACTTTGTAAAAAATATGTGGCTTTTGCTTGTAGTTTCGGCACTCAGTCCCCAAATGGTTTGCCATCACTGCTTTGACATTGGTTGTGTGATGCAATGTTATACAATTTTCTAATATACTTTCTGTATTAGGTCATCACTCTTTTCTAGTTCTGTGCTTGCGGTTATTCTGCAGGAAGCTTCATAGTTAACTTCCGGTGGATAAAAACCAGTCCATGGTCATGTGATGTCACACAGGTGCACGGCTCTTGAAACACACAGCTCTGATTACTCTGTGATATAATCAGCCATGCACCTGTGTGAGGTCACATGACCATGGACCAGTTTTTATCCACAGGAAGTAAAGAATGACACTTCCTATAGAATGACAGCAAGCAGAAATCTAGAAACTAGAAACTAAACCAGAAAATATATTGGAAAATTGTATAACTTTTTATTACACAAACAAAAACAAATATTTGCTGAAAGTGGACAACTCCTTTAACCTACTCCTCACAGTTGGTTCTTCAAGCTTTAACCAGGGGGCGCAGCTGTGGAGGCACCATCATTCATACATATCTCACTTAGCCTATGGATTTATGTAGCAAATTTTTGGTTTGACAGCTGTACTTTGCTGTACCTTAAAAACATGGAATAAAAAGAACCCTCTTGATACACCTTACACCGGATGTTTTGGAGTGCTGCCTATTTTCTCCTACTCTACCATAGAAGGACCTGAGGCCTGGTCCCACTGTGTCTGCATCCACCGTCACCTTTATTTTTCTGTGTGCTGCACAACACGGGGGACATCTCTCATCGCTGCTTGGTGTAAAGCTCCCAAGATGCCACCAGAGAACCATCAAATTATGGAGAACAGATCTGCGCAAAACAAAAGCAGCGATGATGTGTGGGATGCCATGGAGCTACTGCTATCCCTCAAACTTAATGGGGGCTTGTGTATTCTATATCATATGGAGACACATTGGAAGGAAATATGTACTGCCTGCTGTCCTGACGCCAGTTTCACCTTATGTGACCAGCAGCCAGCGTGTCAGCACCCGGAGCCCAGTTACACTGCGTAGTGTACACATGCACCTAATTGATTCGGCTGAAACACCCTCAACATGTTCTTTCCCATCATTTGGACAAGTTGCAGAATTCATATGGACGGTGGATTTTGAGCAATTAATTTTTTTATAGGATGGAAAATTGCTCTGAGGAGTAGCTAGCCAGTTGTTGATATACAAGACTTTCCAGACCCATCGTAAAAGACATAAACCAAGTGTAAGGCTTAATCTCTGACAGGTCCTGAATGATCGTCCTTGAGAAAGTAAAAACCTCAAGACGTACTGCATTGTACCATATACAGGCAGTCCTCGGGTTACGTACAAGATAGGGTCCATAGGTTTCTTAAGTTGAATTTATATATATGTCAAAACTGTATATTTTATAATTGTAGATCCAGACAAAAAACATTTTTTGCCCCAATTTTTTTTTCTGTAATTGGACCAAGGATTATCAATAAAGCTTCATTACATACACCTTACAGCTGACCATTGCAGTCTGGGACTGTAGTAAAGCATTCAGAGAGCTTCACCAGAGGTCACAGTGGGCAGAGGGGTCCGTCTTTAACTGGGGGTCATCTGTAAGCTGAGTGTAAACTTTTCTAGCAGTCAGTGAATTGGAATATTCTGATGCTGAGGGATTGTTGTGATACTTTTCAGTACCATAGATTCCTGCCTGGCACACAACAGCAGAGCTGCAGTTTTTTGGCATGACAGCTGTACAATGTCATTTTATTCTGATTCCATCTCCTATATAGGTTCAGGTAACAAGGGCAGAGCAGGAAAGATTGATCCATATCAAAAACTGCTTAGTATTGGATAAGAAAAATATTAGACTCGTCCAATACTACAGCCTAAAGACACACATGGAGCCATTTGTAGAAGACACCAGCAATATTTTTTATGATCCAAAATAATTTTTTTTAAAAACACAATGTATTTTTCGGCCTACGAGACGCACTTTATAGCGAGAAAAAAAAATCTTGCTAAAAAGTGCCTGCATCTTATAGACCGAAGGTCAGGAGAATCCAGCACTGCCAGACCCTCCTGGCTGCTGTAATGGAAATTGGGTGAGGCGCTAACATAGTCCTCCAGAGAGGAGAGCCTCCGCACTGCTCTCTCATTCTCTCATAGCGATGTGTTGTTCGCAAAAAACACGGCTCTGAGAGGCGGCTCTTGTTTGTGAACAACATGACTCGACTCCCCTCAGTGAGCCCATGGCTCACTTAACCCAGTCCCTAACGGCTCACCACTCCCTCTTTAACCCGATACAATTTGGATAAAAGTGGAGTGGTGTGGGTTGACTGACTGCCCTGCGGCTCCCTAATGAGCCAGCTCACTAAGAAGAGCCGTAATTCCCATCACTACTCTCCCGGGTGTCCCGAAGAGCAACTAACTGCCTACAGGACCTGTGGGGATGTCAGAATGTCCCCACAACTGATCACATGTTTACTACATCACTCAAGGTCCTGATACTGCCAAGAATGGGGGCATGCTGTGGAGGGACAGGGTAAGAAGAAGAAGAGGTAAGGGGGTTTCTTTGTGTGTGTATTCATGTGTAGAGTAGGTGTGTGTGTGTGTATTGTAGTGCCCAGTATGAGCTGTGCTTTTGTGTGACCAACAGGGATATTTTAATATATTTCTTTTTTCTAAATCTGGGGTGGGTCTTATAGTAAGGCGCATTTTATAGTCAGAAAAATATGGTACCTCACCAGGGTAAAACACACAAAGTAGAGTCCCCTGGTAAAGCAAGCGATATTCCACGCCTGAGGACACGCATTAAATGACTCCACAGAACTAAAACTGAAAGGTGCAAGGTGGGAACCGGAGTGAGTTTATGTGTTCTTTCATTTCCTTATCCTGCTCTCCCCGGGGGTTTTCTAGAGTCATGGAAATCCTCTTTAACTTCTAGATACCAAGTATTTATAAGTAGTTCACCATATTCTACACAGTGTAGGTGTCTGCTGTATTACTGCTCCACAGCTGCTATTGCTGCAGACATCCGGCTCCGACCTCTTAGAAAATACAGGCGCAAAAATATTTTTTGCAATAGTCTACACAATAGTCTGGTCTACGCCGGTTTTCTGGAAAAGATTATAGTAAATCTGGCTGGCCGGTTGATTACAACCCTGTGCGCTTCGCTCCCCAACAGGCCCATAGTGGTGTCTTGGTTGTAACTGGGAAGATTGTAATGAATATCCCTCCACTGATTGTGGCTAAGAAGCAGTTATAAGTTGTAACCAGCACTCCTCACAGGACTCTAAACAGATCAATTATAAATTATGGGTTTCAGAATATTGCAACATGAAGGAAGGTCTGCACACACAAGGCTCAAACAACATTTAGGCTACATGGATATGAGCGTTTTGGGGTACATGTGCCATCTGTTTCTTTATCACCAATTGATTTTTTAAGGATCTGTCTGGAGACTATACAAAACTCAGAGATGGTCCCATTCCTGCCTGTGCCTACGGCACAGGCCTTCCTATGGAAGCCTATGGGAGCATGAAAAATACTGATGTCCCACAGGTGCAAGTTCACGGGCAGGCAGCATTCTCATTGTGGCGACCCCTCCTTAATGCAAGAAAATGTAAAAAAAACAATACAAAAACTTTCTTGTACAACTGGAGAAATAGAGTCCTGAGTGACGTACTATCAGATGGTCTATTAAAAAGGAATAGCATAGTACTGAACTTCCGTCTCGGGAACCTGATACCTTTGAGCCCACTGGGATTTATTTTCAGAACGGGAGTGAGAGAGGCAGACATCAACATTTGATACCAAGTGGAGGAGGCATCAGCCCACGCTTACATGAAACTCTGTTGTGTTGAGAATGTGACGGCCATCTGGACTCCAGCAGGACGACACAAGCCCTGCCGAGCCCTCGTCGATCTTACAGTGCCAGTCAGGCTGCTCCAGAGACCAGACCTGGGGGAAAAAGTGAGAGGGATATTAATGACAGCGTGGACTACGGGAAGTACAATCTTGTGAAAGATGAAGGACTGGCGTTGGATCCCGCTACAGAAGTAAGTGCTATGATAAGTGCATAAGTTACATTCCAGGCAATGGCAGCTGGAACATCCATTTTTTCCGCATGGTTATTGTGGAGAATTCCTGATATAACGTCCTGAAGCCTGACACAGTGGCACGCTTTTAGCAAACTGATGGTTTAACGGTGCAGGTCAAAAATTCATGTGTTTATCTGTGTCTATGTATCTGGAAAGTCTTTGGTTTATTTTTTAACAGATTTCTAGAAGATCCTCTGGACAGGCTCTTAAAGAAAAATCTCATCTGGTAAATTGATGTCATTGGTGGGTGTTGCCGATGTGTTCTGAGGGTTCTAAACCAATAGTGAAATTTTGTGCTAATTCTCAACATTTATGTAACAAAAGCTGCGACAACGAAAAAAATCACTTTTGTCTGCTATGGATTTTCAGCAGAAGAGCTACAGATGTTCAGTCTGGTGGGAACATATAAAGGGAGACACATTACAAGTGTTGTTTAGGCAGGATTATATCTTAATATCACCCACGAAAACCTTGTAAAAACTTGCCCTAACAAACTTTGTTGTAATAGCATACACCTGTCTCAGTAGAACATGAACAGTAGGGAACCACATAAAATAATCCAAATTATTATAAAGTTGCAAAACATTTCATCTGACAATTGTTCATTTACATAGAAACAGAATAACCCCTAGGCAGATTTACAGCCGGGTCAGTGTCTTGTATATGTAAATTATCTATAATGTCCTTTACAATATAGCACGGCATGTAGTCAGATATTCCGAATTAAGGCTGTATCAGACTTGTGTAATATACCAGATGTAACCAAAGACTTTCCATATAACCAAAAATGATTTTTCCTTTAAAATAAAATTTATGGAAATGTATTTTGTTCTCGAAGGACAAAAAATCATCAGCAAAAGTTATCAGCAATTTACTCCCCTTTGCCCAATGGCTGTACCAAGAGTGCCTGTATAATCTAAAAGGTGATTGACCAGTGTTTCAAAGTGTCAAGAAATCTATGATCATAAATATAATTTTAAATAAAAATAATTTTTCACATCTCTTTCTAACCAGTGTAATAATGATAAACTCATGTATTGTGTTCACAACACTCAAGTGAATACCATAAACTAGTGATCAATATAGAGTGACCGCATGAAATTCACTAGTGTAAAAGGACTTTATGGGCTTCCTTAGCTTTAGATTGTGAACAGCTTTGCAGACCCTTGTAGTTGTCATTAGACAAAGCCGATGTCAGGGTTCTGCAAATTGGAGCAAGTAAGAGAGAGATAGAAATCCACTGCCTGGTGTGAGAAGATAACAAATTTCCTGCAAAAAGATAAAGTCAAAATTAGAATTCAATAGAAACACCCAAAATACTCCTCATGACGTAGATTATAGGGCATATTCTAAGTCACAGAAAGTTGTCACCTTCTAATGTATGTCCCTTTATTACCTGATGGATGAGAACAAAAGACAGTCCTCAGTTGTTGATACCTGTTATTGGCTAACTAAAAAGGATGATGACTACTTACCGTAGGTCTCTTCATCAGGCATAGTATAAGACATCTGGATAGAACACAAATTGTAAATTCTTACAACACAGTAAGGCTATGGTTGAAGAGACAAGTGATAAGAAACAGAACAATCAATGCACAGAGAGAAGTGCAGTAATTATTGTACCACTTGGAGAGATGGTATTCTTGTCCCTGGGTTGAGATCTGGTCCATGCCAGTGGTTATTCCAACCAGGTCTAATGAGTAGATTCCTTAAGAGTGGCAAATCCACATGACACATTCATCTCTGTTCTGAGATCTCTTGCACTCCGAGACCCTCCTTTCTCTCTGAGATTTGAAATTGTCTTTTAATACAAGTTTATGATAACATTTGACACACCAAAACAGAGATGAATGTGTCCTGTGGATTTATGTCATTGTATGACTCCTAATGATTCTGCTTCTCAGACCTGAAAGGGTCATCACAGCCATGGACCTGATCTCAGTCAAGGGACAATAAAACCATCTCACTCCCTAAGTGCTACAGTATTTACTGCTATTAGGTTTTACTTTTCTCTCCTTGCATTGAATGTTCTGTTTCTCATTACTTGTCTCTTCAACCACATTGCTACTGTGTCCATTTGTGTATAAATTTGTACTACATTCATATGTTTTCTTATACCATGCCTGATGAAGAGACCCCAAGTAGTCTCAAAAGCTTTCAATTGTCATCATAGTTTTTAGTTAGCCAATATAATGTAACCACTGAGGACTCTCAACCAGTGGCTGACATGTTACAAAGAATCTGTAAGCGTGTCAGAATAATTTATCCAACAAAAGGTTACATAAGAATTTCTCAGGGATCTGTAAATCTCAAAGAAAAGCAAACAGGGGCAAAAGAGGCATTGCCGATTTCCAGGGCCTCATCACCATCAACTGGGGGTCTGACATCAGCCTTGCCCAGCTTTATCCCCCCTATAAAGTACACGGACATCCTATAAGTGATGTAGTATGGAGCAGAACAGCAGCCTCCCAGTGCAGTTTAACAATTAGAATGTTTTATATTTTAGTGTAACAAGCTATATAAGATGTCTTCATTGTGGGAGCAACTGACAATAATAACATTTGTTTCTAGTATCATTTTGGGAACTGTATCTCTAGATCCTTTTTTTTTTTACGAATGTCAAAATGAAGAAAACATTGCATAGGACTTTTTTTTCCCTCCTTTAGAATGTTTATTGTACGGTAGTTTTTTTATGTGTGTTCTAGGAAAAAGGGGCATTTAAACGTTTATGTTATTATGCAATACTACGGTATCGCAGCATATTGTAATTTTTCAGTAATATGGGTTGGTGAGATTCCTGCAATGCACATGACCCAGTGCAGTTTGAGTGACACAGCCAGGTTAATTTGTGGAAATTTAAAGAGAATCTTTCAGCAATATTTTTTTTTCACGAGTAGCACATTGCCCCATTGTTTTCAATGGAAAATCTGGTCATATATTTGATTGACCGTATTGCCGACCGAACCGTACGTTGGCAAGTCTTTCAATGGAGAGGGGAGGGGTGAGGAGTGCTCTTTCCCCCCTTCCTTTTCCACCCAGCTGTGTGCTACACCTGGGATTGGAACCCGGCAAGCCCACGGTTGTTTGCACATAGCCTTAGGTAGCTGTCCTGGATATCTGTGTCACCATACATGAGTGTGTGATGTTACAATCAGAAGGACTGAAAAATGGATATCTATTCCAGTATTGTCACTGGACAATACCGAAGCATTCATATGTTTATGAGCCAGCTGGTGCACCCAGGTCATGTCCTCAGCATCCGGCCCATGCCTTTCTGCACAACACTGGCTCATTAGCATATAGATTAACATGGGAATTTAACAGAAATGGTATAATGGACAGACCTAATAAAGGTATGTTAGAAATCTCAGTGCATTTCTCTGCAATATTCTGCCAGCAGATTATAACACTAGGTGGAGGTGGTACACTGCCTATAATGTAATGTGTCTCTCTTTTTCAACAAGTTTTTTACCTGTTAAATTAAGAAACTGCACCTTGTATGACATCAAAACCGAATGCAGTTTACACTGCATGGTGTGTATGCAACCATCGTGCCTCATTGTGAAACAGTGGAAAACCTTCACTTGTAATCATTTAATAAGAGCTTGAATTGTATACTCCACAAACTTACATACACATGCCTAGTGGATGTCATTTTTTAATACAAAGTGATCTCATTTAATTCAATGCAATGTTAATTTTGGCAAAACTACACAAATCAGCCGTTCACTGCAGCTCAGCTTCCATGATAAAGAATGGAAGAAGACCTGCAGTAACCTGGAATGACCACTTGACTAAGAACAGAGCTGTCTGCCTGCAGTTCTTTTAACTGATTTTTAGGGTGTGGTTGGACCCCACCAATCTGAGATTGAGGACATATTTTATGGATAAAATCACACACCTGTACAATTCCCCTCTTGTACATGGCACACAGGATAAACATGGAGTCTGCCGACCACTCGGCATGTTGGATCTGGTCCAGGCAGGTGTAGAGCTGCAGAATCTGTAATGTGCTCACATCGCGGATGACCAGTCTGTACTGCACACAAGAGGCCTAGGGACAAAAGAATGAGACAAAGTACTTGTCACACCACCATCATCTTCATTACTAGAATTCTGTTTAAAGATTAGATATTGTTGTTTACTTGCAAAAGCTGAAAACCTGTTTGGATGCTGAACTTCTCACATCTGAGGGTTTGATACAGTTACTGAAGCTAAACACATAAATGCAGGGGCATAACTAGGACAGAAACTCAAACAAAGAGAAAAGCCATCAAAGGATAAATAAAATTCATAGTATATTTTATTAAATTAACAATGCACACAATACAAAATATAAATACCACGTAATAGGGAAAGAGATAAGGGGAAACAAGTAGCCCCTGATGGAAATTGGGGCAACCATGGAAAACACAAGCGCCCTCAAGAAACCCCAGAACCTAAGAAATAAGTGAATAATAATACAGACTAAAAAGTCTGATAAATAATGGGTAATGCAAACGGGAATGTAAACAAAAGAGTATATCCTCAAATCGATCCTATGTGGAGTGGGGACACTCCGACTTTTTAAAGAGAACCCGTCATGCAAAATAACCCCCCTAAACTAAATATATTTTCATAAACTGCCATTAGAGAGCATTGCCTCTATCCCTTCATTGTCCCTCTACATGCCTGTAAACCTAAGCAATGAGGTCCTAAAGCTGTATGCAAATGACCTGTGAAATGTCCAATGAAGCATTAGCATATTCAAGCTGTCCACTCTATTCATGAGTGGGAGGCACAGCCACACCCCCAGTGCATGACTGACAGCCTGTATAATGATGTGAGGCTGTATAATGATGTGCCTCCTGGTGCTGGTGGCCACGCCCCCTGCAGCCTGTGTGTGCATGTGTGTGTGTTTAGGAGAGATACAGCAGCTCCAGGCAGCCATGTTACAGCAGAACATGTCAGATTCATGTGTAGCTGATGTCTGTGTCTCTCACCTGTATATTAGGAGGATGCAGCATGTCAGCAGGTACAGCACTCACACTGCCATGCTTTACTATACATTACACACAGACATGAGCAGGGGGAGGAGAGGGGAGGGGGAACAGGGGTGACATCACTGCCTCTGACCATGTGACCAGCCTCATTTACATGATAAAAAATAGAAGATTTTACAATGAATAATGTATGAAATAACTAGATAAAGGCTGGGATGGGATCCTTGTGAGCTGCTCCAACAGGTAGTAGTGACAAGACTAGTGACAGACCTGATGACAGGTGTCCTTTAAGTCTGTATTATTACTCACTTATTTCTTAGGTTCTGGGGTTTCTTGAGGGCGCTTGTGTTTTCCATGATTGCCCCAATTTCCATCAGGGGCTACTTGTTTCCCCTTATCTCTTTCCCTATTACGTGGTATTTATATTTTGTATTGTGTGCATTGTTAATTTAATAAAATATACTATGAATTTTATTTATCCTTTGATGGCTTTTTTCGGCTCTCTGTGTTTGAGTTGTTGATTGGATATTTGTTTGAGAGTTGTAGTGATATACTATAGAATCAAACTGGGCTTCCCCCTTTTTTTTGGTTTTGTTGCATAACTAGGACAGGCAGGGCCTCAGCAAACTTTTGTTTGGAGAGATAGGGGGCCCCCATTCTTTATACACTTTTGCATAATCACACAAGTGTACACTCTGACACATATACACCTATATACATTTATACAGATGTGTCCCAGTAGCTGCTGACCACATCGGGGAAGCAAATGGTAGGAATTATAAATGAGAGATTCCAAGTCCTGTTCTCTCCCTCAACATTTCTTATCCGAGCTACAGGCTCAGCTGTGTACTATGGAAGATGTGCACTGCTATATATTACACCGTACAATGTGCAGCATAACATACATACATGTATATATATCCAAGAAAAATGTGAAAAAAAACAGATGGGAGCTGTATTAGCCCAAGTGCAACGTTTCAGACCCTGTTCAGGATCCTTTTTCAAGCCTTCAAAAAGGATCCTGAACAGGGTCTGAAACGTTGCACTTGGGCTAATAAAGCTCCCATCCGTTTTTCTCACATTTACCTTGGAGTGCAGTCTCATTTTTTTCTTGGATATATTCGTCTGGTGTGTCAAGACCAGGATATTGGGGTTTGCACCCACAAAGTTATTGGCAATCTTGGTGCTGCTGGACTTTTCAAATGTTGTTTATAATATATATATATATATATATATATATATATTTAGTGTGTCCCATGACGCTGTGGGCCCCATAGCAGCTGCTGTGGCTGCTACCCCTGTAGTTATGCCCCCTTTATAAATGTCTGTTAAAAGTTACATCCCCTCACAGACACTATTATAAGCAATGGGTTCCATCTTATTCCGGATAAAACAAAAATGCCATTGATTTTATTTTCTGCTACCTATAAAAGAACAAATAATCATAATAAGAATACAGTTGTAAACATGGAATTTGGTTTATCCTCTGTTCAGTCATTAATATCATGTGGGGATCTGGCACACAAGTGGGTCTGTATGTAGTCTAGTCTCTCAGACAGCAGTGGTGGACTGCACTGGGGTCAGGCCTCTGTATATTATTATTCTTCCATGAGTTTTAATCAAATGGACCTTGGTATCTATATAATGCATAGAGGCTGGATACATTTGTGACAAACCTTCAGCTGTGAGAAGAACACAGTAAACTTTTCTTCTTCACGTACCAGTTCAATGACAGAAATCAGAGATCTTGAAAATGGTGTGCAATAGGCAAGCATAATTCATCACAAAGTAAAAATATTTTAAATGATATAAAATCACTTATTTGTATTTAACCCCCGATTAGCCTGGGTATGTTATGCTGTGTATGCCTACGGGATGTAAACATAGCTTTAGCTATGACTTAAAGGGGTTGTCCAGTTACTATGTGGCTCCTCAGAGGGGCTGAAGTGAATGGAGAGGGACATGTATATTCTGTACTGACTTGTGTCCTGATGCAGCACAGCGCAATAACACAACCTTGGGATATTTTGTATAACTCTGTATACATCTATAATATGTGCAGAAACTACAACTCCCATGATCCTTGTGGGGATCAGAAGTAATTGTAATCCAATCTTGTGCAGCCAGATATGTTCGTGGCGGTGACTCTCTGATGCAGATAACACTAATCACCCCTAAAACTCATCCACCTGCAGCTCGCCGACCTATGTGACGCTACAAATACCGGAATTTCGTGCAGAGCACGCTGGGACTTGTAGTCCCACCTTAGGCGGAGAGGCGTACGCAGTGCCGCGCACTCACCAGGTATTTCCCATTGGGAGAGAACTTGCACAGCTGGTTGGAGAGCTTGAACACTTCGGAGAAATTCATGGTGCTCCTTCTATTCAGTTACACGGCAGCCGGCTCCATGTCTTACAGCGATAGGCGGAGCATGTGACGTCAGCGGCTGCGGAAAGGACGTTAGTGGGCGGCAAATGGCTTTGAGGGGCGGAGTTATCTACTGTAAACGGACAAAACATAATGTGGGGCGGTCTAGATGTGCAGTGGGCGTGTTTAAGTTGACTGACACAAGAAAAAGGCGTGGATAGAAGTGTACACGTGAGAGAGGCGTGGCACACTGATCCCTTGACATAAGGCGAGGCGGGCCGAGCTTTTGTGGGCGGAGATTGTACTTAGAGAGGCGGGCTGTAGAGGCGGGAATGTGCGCTGTGAGGGAGAGGCGGGAAGGGAGGCGGGAGCTGGTCCCGGGCTCTTTCCCGGTGTCACTTCTGCCATCTGGGATAGATAATTAGTGGCCACTAATGAACTGGACAACGAAATATTATAACCAGCCGGTGGCATATGTGTAACGTGGCGCGTAACAGTGTGTAATAACCTATAGACGAGGCTGGACATGGATGAGACCTGGTACTGCGCTCAGCCTCAGCCCAAATCCTGTTATGTAATAGGCGGCACCCAGTGTGGTACCCACAGTGCCATGTATAGTCTGTAGCTGGCTCCAGCACCTGGCACTGCAGCAATGACATACTGTGCCATGCCAAGCAATGACCCCGCCATACAGCACTCATATAGCCACATATAGTGACTATGGCTTACACAAGTTATGTCGCCCCCTTCAGGAGGGGTATTCAATGAGTCTTGAGCAGTCATACACAGGATGGGGACCATGATTTAGATTGTAAGTCCCATGACATGAGGAAACATGAGATGACTTGAGTTGTGACCCCGAAGAATAAGTGGGCAACTAGTAGTCACTGTCACCACATCCTTACAACATGGCTGTATGAATGTACCGCCAAAATGTATCCCATAACCTAAGCCTGGGTGCATATATATGACTGATTTTAAAGAGGACATGTCACCCATAAAAAAGGCACTAGGAGCTGACAGAGCGGTGTCCCGAGGGTGGGGAAAGCGCTTCTCACTGACCACTCCCATGGGACACTACTCTCCATAGAGAAAGGTAAACAGCATCGCACCTGACCATGAATAGTGCTGGTATTGCAATTAAGCTGTATATAAGGCAATGGAATTTATTTGCAAGTTGGTCAGGAGAGGAGCTGTTTTTGGATGAAAGCAGCCATATTTTATAACCTCCAGACAACCCCTTTAAAATCTTGTGCATGGAATCAGCCTCTGGCCCCGGCCACCATGTAGCATCTTGGTCTAGTACCAAAAGTAAAAGCAGCTCTATTTCTTCCCAACATAAATAAAATACAATTTTTTGAGAACATTTAAAAAAAAGAATTAGGACCCATAATCACACTTGTATGTCTTCACACCTACAGCTTTGCAAATCTATTAGATATAAGAGAAGGTTCACACTTATCGGAACTGTATAAAATATATGGGCCAGTTCACATCTCTGCTATTATTTTCGGTACACGCTCCTGGAAGCTAAATGCTGAAGCCTAATGATTTGCGGTAATCGTTCAAGAAGGTGCCAATTCCAGCCACACATTTATCTATCTATCTATCTATCTATCTATCTATCTATCTATCTATCTATCTATCTATCTATCTATCTATCTATCTATCTATCTATCTAACAAGAGTGTATGCTTATCCTCCCAGTTGTTCCTGTCATACACAACCCACACCTAGAGCTCTTTCACATTGGCAGTGATTTTTCACATCCGTGGTTCAGTGATTTCCACGGATGCCTCACAAAGCCATTGTTTTCGAAGGGCGTGTTCACTTTGGCTTGTTATTTCACTGATCCGTATTTTTCACGGATGCGGATCGCAGAAGCCCATAAAAGTCTGTGGGTGTGCAAAATAAAAACCTGTTGAAACGTCTGTTTTCTTTCACTGTTGAGGCTGAGAAACCAGATGAGATGTTTTCAAAGCATGTTAAACCTTAAGGTTTTTTTTGCGGATGCAAATACAAAACGGAAGCAAAACCGAGAAACAACGGAGAGAAAACGCAAAAGATGCACAACAGAAGCTGAGCACACATTTGGCTTTTGTTTTGCCATTTCCGTTTTATTTTCAAAAAAACGAATTGTCATTTTAAATAGAAGTTTGGACGGATACATAAGATGCCTGGAAGGATATATCAGTTTTTTAAGTATCCGTTACAAATGAAAAAAAAACAGATACGTCATGTTCCGTAATGGTTGTTTACAAGGCATCCTGTCAGCTTTGACAGTGTGCAAATAGTGTAGCTTTAATGAGATCATAAACATTCTAATTTCTATGCATTTACAATAAAAAGAAATAGATTTATATTCATATTATATTCTATAAAAAATGTGGTAAGTAGAGACAAAGATGGAACAAAAGATTGGAAGATAAATCAATAGAAGACAGAAATAAAAATAGCTCATGAATAGATAATAGCATAGATAAAATTCATAATTTTGAAATAGCAATGGATGCAACTCATTTTCCATTTACAAAGTAAGATATCATAGTCATAGGCTCAATTCAAACCTCTGTCTCATTGTTTATCACTTTCTGTAGTTTCCTTTATGCTCTCATATACAAGACATTTAACAATGGGTTACACTCAGGCATTGATAAATGGATAGATAGATAGATAGATAGATAGATAGATAGATACTGTAGAAATATAGATATTAGATAGATAGATATGAGATAGATAGATAGATAAATATGAGATAGATAGATAGATAGATATGAAATAGATATCATTTTGTAATAATGGAAAAATTCACATGTGGCCAACAAATATACTGCAAATTTTGCATTGAAATTCCATCAGCATAAAAGACCTGATTTTGAGAAGAGGATTTAGCTTGTGTCATCTTTGCTCAAAATTAGTAGAATATACAATATTGCAGAATGTCACAAAACATTTATGTCCACATTTAATGAAAGCTCTGCAGATAGAAACCCAAACTGATCATTATTCCATAAATAGGTTGCAGATTTTCTCCTCTTCCAGGAATACATGGCGATTGTGTAGATTGTAGTTTTTTTGCAACATGTTTTACACCACGTGTAATTTTGCCATAATATGAACCCAGCAAGTTGTAAAATGTATTACACACATTTCACAAACCAACTATTGGTTGGATATGATTGTTTTGTAGCCATAAACACAACATTATCAGCCAAATCAGATGAAAAGCTCCTAAGAACCCCTATGGGCACAATTAGAGGTCAGCAGAGAATATTTGAGAGAGTTCAACTCTCATTCCATGTATTTATGGACACTGTTCCCAGTTGAGCTGTTTGCACAGAAGAATTAAAAATAATCATAAAAATTAAACATTTTACTTAAAATCTACTATTTATTTGTTTCCAATTATTTAATAGTAGAATCACCATCCGTTTTGGGATTTATATTGTCTGTAATGGATTTTTATTTCTTCAATATGTATCTTTGTATCTGTTCATTTTTATAGGTTGTTAATGTATTAATTTATGGAATCTAGCATGCTACAATACATCAATATGCAACCTCACAGAAATGTTGTTGTTATTTTTTATTGATTTTACATACACAAGATTCTGAATGTTTAACACAGGAAACAAAAAAATACATGCATACAGCCCATCATATTTCAGTGTAAATTTAGAGTGAAATTAATACCTGAGAAATATAGACTGAAAATGTTAAAATACATATTTTTGCTATGAGCTAGAACAATTCAAAATGCTACAATAATTACAGTATAAAGAGATAAAGATATACAAGATATAAATCACACCCAATTTTTATTACATAGCAAAAAAGAACAATACAAATTCATTTAAAAGGCAGTAATAATTTCAAAGAGCATTTAACAATTTAGATACCGTTGGAAATTATTTGTAATAAAGAAGATTTGATTTTGAAACAAATATGTTAAATGAAAAAAAATACTATAACAGATGTAGCATCTATTTATTGTAAGAGAAACAGGCTCATATCTATCTATCTCTATCTATCTATCTATCTATTTATCTATCTATCTATCTATCTATCTATCTATCTATCTATCTATCTATCTATCTATCATCAGGTATAGGATCCATCTATGTACATATATACATTGAAGATGCCATATACCCCAGTATTGTAATATCCAGTGCTCCCTAGTTGTATCCCCCTCAATAATAAAGCATTAGATGATGATAGATCAGATCCTGATGCCTTTCATTAGACGGAATATCGCAAGTTTTAAGATCGGACGATGTATAACCGATCCTTTATAGCTGTAATATTTCTTTCTCATAGTAGTGACAGGTGTTGGGCAGAACATATTTTTATATGTGTTAGCTACCTAATACCAAGTCACCTGCGGTATAATTGCGGTATTATTGCGGTACTCTCCTTCGGCAGAATAAGTAATAGGCGATCTTGCAGAAGTGGATGTGAGTAAGGTTTCAGCTGGTCACAAGTCCCCTGGTCCTGGAGAAGTTTGCAGGCAGGTTTTCTCCTGAGGCTTCCCCCTGCTTGTCTTGGCTGTGCCCCCTGTGTGCCCATCTCTTCCCGCCTGGTAGAGGCGCCTTGTGCCAGGCCCCCCTCCCCCTTTTTCACTTCCTGGCAGCGCTGTCACCTTCATCCCTCGTCTCAACCCTGTAATCTGAGCAATCCCACCCACCAGTCACCTCCTATCCTGCACATCTCACTCGCAACCAAAGCTCACAACCGGCCAGACAGGTGTCACCTGCTAAATGGAGGCGAGCCGGCTAGGAAGGGGTTAACCCGGTCCATTCTGCTGACTGCCCAAACTCTCTGCTACCCAGGACCTGGACCCCTGGATCAGTGAAAGGAGTGGAGTACTTTGGCTTTTTTTTGCCCTGCAGACTTTCCCCCCTGCAAAGCCACTTTCATGCCAGTGACAGTGATCAGACAGAGGACTGTGCAGGGGACCATAAGGACAGACTGGGATTTAAGGTACAGCAATGAGCTCCCTAATTTTATGCCAGCACCCATTACTATTATTTATAACTTCTTTCAATGCAATGTCATGGTATATGACTGGTGAGTGTTGTAATCTGTATGGTGTTTCCTTGGCTGCCGGTGAGTAGCAACTAATGTGCATGAATTCCTGAAGTGAAGTGGATGATGATATGTTTTTTGTATTATGGACAATATGGTGATGAATTATTTGATACAAAGTATACATATTACTTTGTTTGTAAATACGTTTACTGTTTGCTGCTTGTTATAGTCTTAAAGGGGGAGTTTACCATGAAAATGTACAGTGTTAAGACACAGCAGCAATATTTTTTTGAGAAAATCAGTTATCATGATTGGTTTTATCTCTTTTCATGGGACACATCACTTATAATGTGCATCAGTTTTAATTGTTTATAAGACATACATGTGTGGAGGAGCTAATACAAATGTACAAGGAATATGCAGTGTAATCTTGATATATAGTGAGGGGAAATATTCATATATTCCGTTATATCTTTCTAGTTATCTAGTCATGGGGGTGGTTTTATCATTGATTGGCAGATCTCCATGTATAAACAAATAGCTGTCAATCACTGATAGAACTGCTTGCATGGCTTAATAACTACTTCTGCAGAAAGCAAAGATAATGATACATTATTCTGAATCTGTTTCCCCAAAACTATGTATTAGGTCTCTTGCTCAAGATTGATTTTTTTCGTATGAGTGCTCTTAGCGTCTACATTGCGCTTGGATATAATTCTGACTCATCGATAGTCTATTGTGCTATGCACGTGTCAGATGTTTTTCACAGTCCAAAGATCCGAAAAAAATGCAGCATGGACTACTCTGATCTGGGTTGATGTGAAATGTGTCCATTGTCTAACCTAACAGGTGCGTGAAAAAAAATGTCCATGCTAGGATTTAATTTTTTCTAGTCAATTTTTTAATGAATAAGTAGCTCAGAGCTGTGAAAACACACAGGAAACTAGGACTAGAAAAACGCATGGTGTGATATTACATGACCCAAAATCTGACCAAAATTATACTATTTTTACTAATGAAAATCGCAGAACCTGACACTAGATTCATGGATTTAATTGGTTCCCTCCGTTTTACAACATTCTCGCAGCAGATTACACCACATTTTCCATGTAAACGTTTCTGCTAATAACTTTTCTGAATGGGGACCTCAATTCTTGAGACTGCGACTCAGGACAAGGGTCCATTTTTTATAGTGGCATTGGCCACTTATATTTTTATCTCAGGATGTGCCATGTACTATGAGTCCAATATATGAAGGACCTCACTGCAATAAACTACTACCTGCAATCTGAGAATCCTATTTAGAAATATAAGAGTGAATTCAGACATAGCATAATTGTCGCAAACAACCTGGGGAATCTCCCATTCATCTGAAAGGGGCTTGCATATACTTGCATCTGAAGCAATCCCATCCAGATCAATGGAATTGAAGTTGAGATGCAGAAGTGTCTGCTTTGTGAGGAGAAGTCTGTATCAGTTTTTCTTGCATTGTGTAAAAATTCCTCTGGTTACAGACATCATATATAGAGGAGTCTTACTGTCTGCACACCTCTGCTTTACCTTCTATAGGATTATATGAATATTCTCTGTGTTATTCCTGAGAGTTTTTATAACCAGATAATAGCCCTCTGTTCATACATCTGTGTGTGTCTCTACTCAGGTTCTGTATCTCCAGGGAAACAATCAGACCAAACATTTAGCAAACAAAATAATAAAGATAACAGGAAAGAGAGATATTACTGTATGAAGAAAATATGATCATATACTGTATATACAGAGGTCTTATGCTGGCATTGGCACTGATCATTAGAATGGCTTCTTTGTATCTCTGATTGGATACAAAGGTGAGGAGGTAAAGAACATATGTAGATCTGCTCCATTCAAACTCTGTGGGCCCTGAGTCCATTAGTCTTGAGATCTGTGAATAAGGTGACAGTATTCATGCATTACCACAGCATCATTTAAAGACATTTTTGTGATTGGTGCAGATGCCAGCGGTTAAACCCCTTTGACAAAAAACACTTATAACTGGTCCCATGGGAAATTGGTAGGTTTGATTATGAAATACCCACTTTGGCCATTGCTGTATATACATTTAGTGAGTTTTATGCGCTACTTGGATGAAAATAGTGCCTGATGTGATTTTCTCAGATAGGATCATATTGGATCAGTGGACCGTGTGGCCTGCAATTCTATTGAAGAATTATGCTATAACCTGTGCCAGTTCCTGCATCCCCATCACGTCCAACCATGCCCACTTGGCTTGGAGGTGGCATGAGTGGGGAAATATTTGACATTCCTGGCCGGGATTTGTGACTGTATCAAGGCTTGTATGCCCAATGTGTCAGAGTTATGTCTGAGTGCTGTAGATTTAGCTAGGACTCACATGTGAAAATCATATGCAGGCTAGCGACCTGACACTATAGGGCTCAATTGGGACCTCAACCTCACCTATTACAATGCAGTACCAGAAGCAGACGATAAATGTAGATATTTGCATTGCTTACTTTGGTTTAATTGCCACTAAAGTCTTACTGAAATAAATAAAGGAGATATCTGTATAAGTAGTGTATATTTTCATATAGTATAGCTAGCTTTATTTTAAAAACCCATTTACAATAGTATAGCTGTAGTAGAGCACAGCACATAAAACTGCACCTAACTGTGTAAACCTGCATATAAGTCAGGGACAGATGGATCAGAATGTCTTCTCCATACATTCCACAGTATTTACCACTGAAAACAGCTGGATTCTGCCATTGTTTTTACGATTTTGCTACAGCAGGGGATGGAGTTCAACTTTTGCATTGCAATGGTTGAATTCTGGCCTCTGGATAAGCAATCATTCAAAATCCGCAGCAGAACTCAATTTTCAGTGCAGCAGAATGAGAATGGGATCTGTATAAATCCTATCCACTACAATGTATGCTTCTTTTATAAATTGCAGCAGCTTAGCCGTTAATGTGCCTTGTGTGTTCCCAGTTTCAGGATTAAAACACAAGGTGTCTGTCTCTGGCAGTCTCATTTAGTAACTGTCTGTCTCTGGCAGTCTCGTTCATTGACTGTCTGTCTCTGGCAGTCTCTTTCAGTGCCTGACTGTCTCTGACACATTTTCATTTGAGTGACTGTTTCTGACACTCTCCTTCGAGTGACTGTATCTGACATTGATTCGAGTGTCTCTGAAACTCAGATTCCAGTGACTGTCTCTGACACTCTTATTCCAGCGGCTGTCTCTGACACTCAAACATTTTTCCACAGTTGTTTATAAAATTACAGCTGATCTCTGGTTTCCTTTCCAAGTCTATGACGTACCCTACAGCCTTGCAGCGCTGGGGTCCTGGGTTCAAGTCCCACCCAGGTCAACATCTGAAAAGAGTTTTGTATGTTCTCTCCGTGTTTGCGCCGGTTTCTTCCCACACTCCAAAACATACTGATAGGATGATTAGAGCCCCATGGGGACAGGGACTGATTTGGCAAGCTCTATGCCAAAGCTCTGGGTAATCTGTGTGGGCTATATAAATAAAGAATTATTATTATTATTACCCGAGTCAAGGGAGTGGCCATGCAAAATTTGGTGATTGTAAACGCAATGGTACAGTTTCCTTTAGCATACATACATACATACACTCAGCATTAGATGATGTTTGGAGTCCCATCCTTGGAAAAGTGAAATGGTAAGGGACAATTTAATGTGCATTTAATGTGCATTTTAACTGGAATGCATGGGATCAGTAAAGAACACTACATATTTTGCATGTAAACAATGCAACAATGCAAAACACATTGGGGGGAGATTTATCAGAAGTGTCTAAATGCAGAAGTGTTCTATTAGAGCTCAGTTTTCACTTTCCCACAGCTGTAACTAATATTAAAGCTGAGCTTTGATTGGTTCCCATGGTTTCTAAATGGCATGTTGGAGAGCAGACTGATGTCACACACGGCGTTTTCAGGCCATTTTGGACCATTTTTAGTTAGTGCGTTTTCAGATAGTGAAACTGCATGCGTTAAAAAACGCATGCGTTTTTTTAAAACGCATGTGTTTTTGTCCGGTTTTCCAAATTTGCGCAATTAAAAAGTGACAAAAACGCATGCGGTTTTTAAAAATGGATGCGTTTTTAACGATCTGAAAATGGCCCAAAAACGCCAAGTGCATTGCAAACCCATTGCACATTTACTTACCCAGTCCCTGCGTGATCCCCGATCCGGACTGTCTGACGAGGGTGAACTCTGCCGCAATTCATGAAGATCGTGCGGCCGCTATCCTGCATGTGTCGCTTCCCCGATCAGGTCCGACAGAGTTCACCTTCTTCTTCCCGGTGCATGGCTTGCGACACAATTTTGAAGTTAAATCCTTCGGTTTGTCCGAATCCGTTGGATCGTCCGATGCCCCCCCCCCCCCAATTTGTATTGCATGAAAGCCGGCGCCAAAATCCAATCGCTGTCCCAGCGGGGGAAAACGGAAATTTTGGGGATTTCCGATGAAAGTGCGGCCTGCGGGGCCCTTAGTAAATGACCCCCATTGAGAACAAATGCATGCCTTTTGGTGAAAACACATATGCTTTTGTAGGATGTGCTTTTTCTAGATGTATTTCAAATGTGTTTTAAAATATATCAGAAAACACCACGTGTGAACGCAATTGTTCAGGTCTATAGAAACATTTACAGATTGCATTGACAATTTCCACCACATTTACATAAACGCAGTGTTAGTGTAATCTCAATGCAATGCTAATGTAATGTAAAACCCCTGCTCAGGTCCACCAGAGTTCACCGGTGGATGTAAGTGGATTGTCTTGCGACACAAATTGAATCTTAAATCCCGCGCTCAGTCCGAATCCTCCGATGGCAAGCCCCCCGATTTCTCTCATGAAAGCCAGCACAGCTGCGCCACAATTCGATGGCGTGTGACACAATCCCAGCGCAAGCCCCTATTAACTACCTGTCAAAGCTGCGCAAATCCCGAAAACCATGAACAGTCTGACGAAAGTGTGATTCACTACCCTTAGTAAATAAGCCCCATTAAATTAGGATCTTGCAACAGTTTTCTGTCGCACTTTGAACACTCTTTCATGTGCAAACTGCTTGCACAGGTATTTAAGTGTCCATGCCACATATGTGGTGCACGCTACCCTTTTGTGTTGCGACTGCAGTATTCTTTACACAACACAAATTCCGCCAATGAAATGGGCGTTCCGGTGCACAGTTGGACCGTGGGCCACATTTAACATGCAAAGTCCGAAAGAGATGTGTTGCACGCCCCGTATTAAAAGTGCAACGAAAAAAGTTGGTGCTCTCTATCGGGGCAGTGCAGGTAGCTCCAAATTCATGAAAAACGGGCGTCACATATCATGAATCTGGCGCACCCTGCACACTGCACTGTTTTTATAAAATGTGCCCCAGCATGCCAGCGCCTAAGTTCACAGGCAGCAGGATGAAAGTGTCCTATGTGTTTCTGCTCAGTTTTTATTTTAAGTACATGCATATAATTCTTGCAGTGATGCAACTGCCACAAACTCATTGGTGTATTGCCCTCTGTGATGTGTAATAGTAGTAAAGTTAATGTAAAATAAAAATGTATGTGTCTCATTGAATAATTTGCCAATCTTGTAACATTTTGCCTCCCAGTGTGT
The DNA here is from genome assembly GCF_040894005.1 of Engystomops pustulosus. Classification (NCBI taxonomy): domain Eukaryota; kingdom Metazoa; phylum Chordata; class Amphibia; order Anura; family Leptodactylidae; genus Engystomops; species Engystomops pustulosus. Next base: position 61,841,294 of record NC_092416.1, on the reverse strand, counting down.
TTAATCCTAATGGGAAACACTTAGGGCTGAACAAGAGCAAGTTGTATTGTGTTACTATGGTTGTCTCCATGGAGGCAAATGTAGCTAAGTGAGAGAGTAGGACACAGGTGAGGCCACGCCACATATACAGGATTTAGTAACAGGCTTTAGCAGTGCCAACTAGTGCTCTGCCACTGCCTGGGCTTCCATGCTGTCACTGAATGATGCTTCATTGCATAGACTCATAAGGCTAATTTCCCACTACCGTTCAAATCTCAACATATCAGTTAAAAATCCCATTGACAACAATGAAAATTTTTAAGGAACAGAGGTTTGAACTGTAGTGTGAAAAATAGCCGAAGCTGTTAGATCATTATAAAGGTTTTTACCAATGTGGCTGTCTTTTGTGTTTTGGACAAATTTAATACATTGTTTTATCCCAACTTTCTAACTTTATTTGCTGTTTGAAGAGACTGCAATAATAAGATTATCCTTCAGCCTCTTCACTCCTTATAGAGGACAGGACTATACATTGTATAGTGGCTGTGCTCAGGGCCAAATTAAGGGTGGTGGATGCCCCTGGACGCAAACTGGTGGGGACACTCCCCACAAATGTTTTCAATAAAGTAAATGTTGCCGGTAATAAATAAATATATTTAGTGCCCAGTAATAAATATATACAGCCCTCCAGTAATAAGTATATACAGCCCCCAGTAATAAATATATACAGCCCCTGGTATTACATGTATACAGCCCCCAGTAATACATATAACCCCCAGTAATACATATATTCAGCCCCCAGTAATAAATATATACAGCCCCCAGTAATAAATATATACAGCACTCCAGTAATAAGTATATGCAGCCCCCGGTAATAAATATATACAGCCCTCCAGTAATAAGTATATACAGCCCCTGGTAATAAATATATACAGCCCCCAGTAATAAGTATATACAGCCCCCAGTAATAAATATATACAGCCCCTGGTATTACATGTATACAGCCCCCAGTAATACATATAACCCCCAGTAATACATATATTCAGCCCCCAGTAATAAATATATACAGCCCTCCAGTAATAAGTATATACAGCCCCCAGTAATAAATATATACAGCCCCTGGTATTACATGTATACAGCCCCCAGTAATACATATAACCCCCAGTAATACATATATTCAGCCCCCAGTAATAAATATATACAGCCCCCAGTAATAAATATATACAGCACTCCAGTAATAAGTATATGCAGCCCCCGGTAATAAATATATACAGCCCTCCAGTAATAAGTATATACAGCCCCTGGTAATAAATATATACAGCCCCCAGTAATAAGTATATACAGCCCCCAGTAATAAATATATACAGCCCCTGGTATTACATGTATACAGCCCCCAGTAATACATATAACCCCCAGTAATACATATATTCAGCCCCCAGTAATAAATATATACAGCCCCCAGTAATAAATATATACAGCACTCCAGTAATAAGTATATGCAGCCCCCGGTAATAAATATATACAGCCCTCCAGTAATAAGTATATACAGCCCCTGGTAATAAATATATACAGCCCCCAGTAATAAATATATACAGCCCCCAGTAATACATATAACCCCCAGTAATACATATATTCAGCCCCTTGTAATAAATATATACAGCCCCCAGTAATAAATATATACAGCCCCCAGTAATAAATATATACAGCCCTACAGTAATAAGTATATACAGCCCCCGGTAATAAATATATACAGCCCTCCAGTAATAAGTATATACAGCCCCTGGTAATAAATATATACAGCCCCCAGTAAAAAAAACAAAAAAATAAAACCTTACTTACCACCGGTGCACGTCGCAATCTCCTCCTCTTCAGTTAGTCAGACGTCTGGTAACTGCGCGAGGACGCTGACGTCCATGGACATCCAACTTACAGATGACCCCTAGTTACAGATGTACCTCTCTACCCTCTGTGACCTTTGCTGAAGCTCTATGGATGCTGGTAATTTACTGACCTTTGGCCCCAGGCTGCATGATCAACAGGGACAATTCTAGCATATTTGCTACCTGAGGCGAATATTCAAATGCTGCCCCCCCCTGCTCCCTGTTAAGTAAATCCTTAAACTTTACTAACAATTAACAACCCTACAGACAGCTCCCTGACACTGTGTGACTGACTACAGGTTCTGAGAGGCATTAGTGGCATCTAGTACCTTATAGATGACAATCTCTTCCATCAGGAGGACTTTATTCCAGGTTCTCCAATCCATTACGTATCACTGCTGAATTCACGGCCAAATATCTTCAGCTCCGTGCAGCATCTCCACCCGGCGTCCCTAAAAATACCACAGTCACTTACAGTATAAAGTCTCCCGGATAACAAAACTGTGCTCCTAAATAATATATACCCCTCACAACACAACTGACCGCACTCTCCCCAACACATCCCTTCATTATATATATATATATATATATATATATATATATATATATATATATATATATATTAGTCTACTGGAATTATAGCATGCTAAGCACCAATCAATATACAACACCCCCAATTTATTAATACAGACCCCCCCCCAACATTTGGTTTACATGATGCAAAGTAATCTGTATCCTATAACTAATAAATATATAGCACCTAATGAATATATATATATATATATATATATATATATATATATATAATAAATTTATTTTTATATAGCCCTGCTCTCATATATTTAAAGGCCTCGTTATTCACCACCCAATTATATTATATACAGCTCCCATATACAAATCCCCTACAGCTTAAATAAAATCTTGCCCCAAATATACAGTCCCCTCCCAGCTTAGTAATATACTGTATCCCATTTACAGCCCCCAGCTTAGTAATATACTGTATCCCATATACAGCCCCTGCAGCTTAGTAATATACTGTATCCCATATACATCCCCCCAGCTTAGTGATATATAATATATGGCACCCCCCCCCCAGTATAAAATAATTATGGCCTCATATAATATATATAGCATCCCCCCAGTATAAAATAATTATAGCCCCAAATCCCCAAATAAAATATACAGAAGCCCCCCCCTAGTATAAAATAATTATGGCCCCAAATAATATATATAGCACCCCCCATAGTATAAAATAATTATGGCCCCAAATAATACATATAGCCTTCCCCCCCTAGTATAAAATAATTATGGCCCCAAATAATACATATAGCATCCCCCCCCCTAGTATAAAATAATTATGGCCCCAATTAATATATATAGCACCCCCCCCCCCCCAGTATAAAATAATTATGGCCCCAAATAATATATATAGCATCCCCCCCCCAGTATAAAATAAGTATGGCCCCAAATAATATATATAGCATCCCCCCCCCCTAGTATAAAATAATTATGGCCCCAAATAATATATATAGCATCCCCCTAGTATAAAATAATTATGGCCCCATATGATATAACGTCCCCCCCCCCAGTATTAAACGTTTTCTTGCCCCATATAGTACCCCTCCCTCCCAGTATAACATGAAACCTCCCCACATTTAATTAAAGTACATGAAAAATAATAAAATCATACTCACCTGCAGGCAGCTGCTCCCTCGGCGCGGCTCCTGTCTTCACACGGCTCTCCTGTGAGCCGCGGCTCCGCACAGTGACACAGGCGCATGACGTCATGATGCCTGTGTCACTGCTTAAAACGGAGCGACGCAGCTGCCGGAAAGGCGCAGCGTCGCTCCGCATATAAATCGTGCCTGTGTCTTAAAGAGACAGGCGCGATTTATTTAGCTGGTGGCCGATTCAGGCGTTAATGGACGCCCAAATCGCCCACTTTAGAGTGGCAAATTTCGCCGCCCTTTACAGGGACCCGCATTCTGCCGCCTGAGGCGAGATTTTCATCTTGCCTCATGGCAGATGCGGCCCTGATGATCAACATAAAAGTTATGAAAGGTGCCTCCATTTAAGCTTTACTGTTAAAAGGGTTTTCCCATCTGGGCATTTAAATTTAATTAAATTCATTTCCTTTCTGTAAACATTTCTTCAATTGGATGTTATTAAAAGTAATGTTTCTGTGTGAAGATAATTTCTCATAAATGTAGTCATGTTGTCCCTTAGAAACCACATGGCTTCCTCGGATACGACCACCTCACATTTTGGCAGCGTTGGCCAGACATGCACTACTGACCCCTATCTGACCACCTGGATTCAGCAATCATTACCACAGGACGGCTGTGGGACATACAGCAACTCCCGGACATTTCATATACAAAAACTTTTTGTTTCTTTGGGCAATCCCACCAGCAGAGGTGACCGTATCCAAGGACACAGTCTTGTTTCTAAGGGACCATATCACTACATTTATGAGAAATTATCTTCTCACGGGAACATTTTTTTTATGACATCTAATTGAAGAAATGTTTATAAATGGCAGAATAATTAATCTGGATTTGAATACCCAGACGAGAATACCCCTTTAATCTTTGTTCCCATGACAACCCAAAATGATGAAAATCATATTGATACAGGGCTGAAAAAAATACTGCAGTAACTCTTACAAAATATACCAGTTCCAACTTTGAAATTCAAGTTATGAACAAACCTAGAGAACCCATCGTACATAACTCGGGGGCTGTCTGAAATAGTAAAGGATTAAGCAACCGGTAACCAATCTCTATTACTGCTACTATTTTGGCAGCTGTCAAGGGCTTATTCACACAAGGGCTTGTTAGGGCTTATTCACACATCTGGTTTTTTTCTGCAAACGTGATCTGTTTTTTTATTCTGAACCTTAGCATAACTGAGTCTTTATTTTCTATGGGGGGCATTTATCAATTTTGGCACAGGGTCTGTGTTTTTGCCGCATGAATCATGCAATAATTTATACTTGGATGTTGGATTTTGGTGCAGGGAATGAATGAATTGAAATTGGCCTGAACTATTTCCACATTCATGAAAGTGAAATAGAACTTAGACCAGCTTTTTGAAGATCTAAGTGTGCGCCAAAAGTTGCACCCATAAAGTGTCAGACTTGTACAGGAAATGTGTCGAGATTTCAAAGCTGAGCCCAAATTGTGCGCCCAAGAAAAAAGGACCAATGTCGAAAAAGGACCAATGTCGAAAAAGGACCAATGTTGAGGCGCAGAGACTTCATGAAGGCACAGTTTTTTTCCTCTGTCCTGTCCATATTAGAAGCCTCCCCAATGTGCATACTAAACAGAGTGGATGCATAACTGACACGCTTGTGTGAATAAGCCCTCGTGCAGGAAATTCTATCCTGACTGCAGGTCTAGTGACTTCAATCATCAATATCATACGTGACTATTGATTTTGGTGATTGCATTTACTTGATATATATAACATCATAAGTAGTCCTAGCACCAACCCACACTGTATACACTTTTGTCTGGTAGGGACTTGTACATCCTAAGCCTCCTGGTTCATGAACAGAAACTAATAACTAGAAGTGAAGGCCAAATAGGTAGTTCACATAGCACTGAATAAGAATGTAAAATTAGATGCCATTCAGGATCTATAGAAAGACAGGTGACAACACGTAACTAACAGAAAGCAAAGGTTTCCAGGTTATTCCGCAGTCGTATTCCGAAGGCATTTCATTGGAATGCTTCTGACTGTTACCTTAACATGTGCCATGTCCCCTACATTGTGACTTGAGGAGGATGTCAGTAGTGTTCCAGCATGTTCCCTTCTCTTCTAATGAAGAGGTTCTTAAGGTATTGAGCCACACTGTCATCACCAACCTGTCAGTAGAGTAATGATGAAGTATATGACAGGAAAGAAAATAAACAATGATCACATACGGTATTGGATATATATTACCATAGACATCAGTACAACTATAAGAGGTCACCTCCTCCATGAAGATTCTTGTACTTACATGAAACTTATATGTAAAACAGACTTTATTTCATTATCAGTAGTTGGAAAGCCACATAATGTATATCCCGTGCAATGATCAAAGAGGTCGTACAGATAGCATAATTATAGGGGCATAGAAAAATTGCATTTACAGACGACCCCTAGTTAAAGACAGACACCTCTGCCTACTGTGACCTTTAGTGAAGCTCCTTGGATGCTACTACTTTAGTCCCAGACTGCAATGATCAGCTGTAAGGTGTCTGTAATGAAGCTTTATTGATAATCCTCGGTCCAATGGCAGCAAAAAAAAATTCAGCTTCAATTGTCAATGGGGCAAAAAAAAATGTTGTTTGGATCTACAATTATAAAATATGCAGTTTTGACTAATTCAAACCTATGTAACCTATTATGTATGTAACCTGGGGACTGCCTATATATTGAATAAATGGTTTACTAAATATTTGATTTATCTGCTATATTTCTTTTTATTCTAGAACTAACAAAACATTTACCGTATTTTCCGGGCCATTAGGCGCACCGGAATATAAGGCGCAACAGTCCGATGCGCCTTATATATGTAATAATTCCATATATAAGGCGCATCGGACTATAAGGCGCAGGGTCAGGGGCGTGGCGGAGGTCCGGGGACGGAGCGGAGACCCAACGGGACGCGACGCCGAGAAGAGACGTGGCGACGCGGGGAAGGTGAGCGGGGAAGGTGAGGGGGAGGTGGAGGATGGCAGCGGACCCTACTTACATAGGTCCCCGCTACCGGAGACAGCAGATCTCCAGCGGGAACTGCAGACCACGCGGCAGAAGTTGTTCGTGCCGCGTGGTCTGCAGTTCCCGCTGGAGATCTGCTGTCTCCGGTAGCGGGGACCTATGTAAGTAGGGTCCGCTGCCCTCATATAGGGCGCACCGGACTATAAGGCGCACTTTGGATTTCCAAGGAAATCCAAGGCTTTTATAGTCCGGAAAATACGGTATTATGAGAAGTGGGTGTCATTTTTTTTTTATTTTGGAGAGGACATTTAGAGACACAACCAGCATGTAAAGACAACTGAATTCTTATTACAGAATAAACAATTTTTTAACTCTCCACAATAAGAAAAAATATTTTATGTTCTAATAACAAAATGATAACTTTTTCATACTTTTTTCCAACTTCAGTGTATGGAGTTGGTTAAGTTGTCATTTTCCGTGGGATGGGATGAAGTTTTCACTGATATTTTGGGGACTGTACAACATTTTGATCACTTTTTACAAAAATATTTCATGCAGCAAAATGGTGGTTATTTGGCGCTGTATTATGGGTGTAATTCAGGGAATAATCATTTATATATGTTGATAGATTGGGCATTTTGGGACACTGGGATACAAGAGATGTTAATGATTGTATAAGTTTATTTATTTTTATCTCTGTTCTAGGGAAAGGGGGTGATTTGCAATTTTATTATTAATCTTTAAAAAAATACTACTTGAACCCTACGAGGTCAATCATACAATATACTAAAATACTACTGTATTGCAGTATTTTGGTTAATTGCTGCATTAGACCCTTCTAGAGATTTCCGTCACCAGGTGACGCCAAAGGGGGAGGGTATCAGTGTTCTGAGCCAATATGGCGGTGCACATGCACTGCCAGCAAAAAAAAAAAAACATGTAAGGAGAGGGCTTATTTATATGATTAAAAGAGGTTGTCTGGTATGTTTTTTCTATTGTCCTCTGTTGGTAGACAGAGGGTCAGAGTTATTTCTTGTCAATAGCACACATCTTCTATAGCTTAACCCCTTTGTGACCAATTGATACCTGAGTGTCCAGGTTCATTTTTGCAGTTCTTTTCTGCATTAAAGTTAAATACAATATCTTTAGAAACGCTTTACATATAAAAAAAAATGTTACTTTGTTTTTTAATAACATAATGAGACTTTAACTTGATAGATCAGTTTTAATAATTACATATTAATAAGGGACTACAAATGTAAAAAATATGCTCTTTTTTGTCATGTTTTTTTGGTAAGTGGTGAAACTGAATAAACTTTTACCAAAATATGTTAGAAATATCAACAGCATCATTCCATCACCCTTTTGCCAAGTTCAGCTACAAATGCAGAGGGTGCATGTACTTCTGCAATTCTGAAAACTGTAAGCTAAGTCTTTCCTGCAGATCCTTCTACATTCTGCCTTCAGCTGACAGGCTGGAGGAAGATGCATTTCTAATAGCTGTATCTACTAAACCCTGGCACTTAGAAACATTAATGGCTGGCAGGGATAGGAGGTGTAATGCTTGACCAGAGGTAAGGACCCAGGTATAAAGTGTAAGTTTTATTATTTTCCCACCACCTTCAGCCACTAGAAAAAAAGAAATCCCATCCCGCACAACCCCTTTGAGGTTCCTAAAAATAACACAAAACTGCTTCTATGTGTGAAGCTAGGAGCGCTGCGCCTCATGTAGTGGACTGTAGTCTGTGGATGTCATGGATGCACATACGTCTGCATTGGAGCTGTAGTACATTTTTAATGCTCATATAAATCTGTGCATAGAAAACCTTTATTCCCATTTGTCCTCCTGGGAAATGTTCCCTTATTTTCCACTGTACCAGTGAATACACTTATTTGTCTTCCTTGCACTATACCCATGGTACATGGGAACATCTTGTTCTGTATCTTTTACATCTGGAGATTCAATTCTCTTTGTTACAGCGGATGGCCATGGTGAAATTAATTGCCTTTGTGGTGTTTCTCAGTGTAGAGGTAATATCTTGGGAGATGGCGCTGAGGGAGGCACATATGCACTGAAGCAGGTGTTCTTCTGTTTTCTCAACTCAGTCATTTTGTGAATGTATCATGACAGTCTTAGCAATAACATGATTTAAGTATTCTTGTTATCATAGTACAATAGTGGCAAACCTATGGCACGGGTGCACTTAGGTGGCACTCCGAGTCCTCTCAGTGGGCACTCAGGCTATTGCCCCATGGCAGTGTTTGCCAGACAAGACTGAAGGGATCCTTCTGAAGTCCAAGGTAGCCCAGGACATGCCATGCCCAGGGCATTATTTTAATGTTAAGCATCCTGGTCTACCTGAGACTACAGGAAGAGAGAAGAGGTATAGACAGGGTCAGGTTGTCATTAGAGCTCATTCTGTGTGACCCCCCCTAAATCATCCTGTTCAGGGGGCTGTCAAGGGAAGCTCTGATGGTATTCTTAATTTCCCCTCCTTCTGACAAAGATATTGGTGCCCTCAGGACCATGGAAAGCTGTGGTATAGCACCGAGCAAAAAGATTAAAATAAGCTACTGCTTAAATTGCCGTGTTGGCACCCTAGAAAAAAATATGTAGGTTTTGGGTTGCACTTTGGGCACTTGGCCTATAAAAGGTTCGCCATCACTGTCATAGTATATTATGTTATATTATAATAATGGTATTATAGACAGTAAAAGCAAATGATACATTTACATTTTAGTAACATCAGTGTAACAGACTGCATCCTCAGTCTAAAACATTTAACATTAAATTTGAGTTAATATCAATTGCATTATCGGGATGAGGCACAGATTGAGAATTATTTAGACATTGAAAGAAGTCTTCAGTTTTAATTTGTCCTTGTTGCTAAACCAATAGCTGCTAAAAGAAGCAAAGGAAGAGAAATGTATTGTTTCAACTCCCATGGAACTTTTGTCCTGAGAAATCAAATATCGTAAAGTAGTAGTGTAAAGTAGTACTATGATAATAGCACCATTCTGGAAGAATAAAGCTAATATTTACCATAATATAACAATTATAATACTCCAAGAATATATATTACAAGAATAAAATTGTGTGACAATTTGTACTTCTTAGTGGCGCCATTTTTCAGGGAAGCTGAAAAATAAATACAATAAAATTAAGAAAAAAATGCACTTGCACCATTTTCTTACAGACTATAGGAGTTTCACTTTGTGGTCCAAATGACATATTGACTTTACACTTTGGGTCAGGACTTTCAATGAGATACATAACAGATGTATACAGGCATAGGTTATTGAGGTTTGTTCTTAAGTTGAAATTATATGTAAGTTGGAACTGGTTTATTATATTATTGTAGCTCCAGTCAAATATTTTTTTCCCATTGCCAATTGGATTTTCAAACTTCTTTTGCTGTTTTGAGAACAAGGATTACCAATAAAAATTCAGTACAGACACATTACAGCTGATCATTACAGCCTGGGATTAAAGTCAGGGTGCAGTCACACGTTGCAGTTAAAACTGCATCGCAATTAGTTTTGGGTTGGATTTAGGTGGTATTAATTATTTTAACAAGTGAAAGACATCGAATTAACAGGTGAATGAAATTTGTGGAAGAGCTTTCTCCTTCAAAATCAAATTCACCCATTCGGTTCATGTCTTTCACCTGTGAAATTTGACAAAACTGCACCTAAAACCACCTGAAAACTAATTGCGATGTAGTTTTAACTGCAACGTGTGACTGCACCCTCAGTCATCCAGAAAGCTCCCCCAAAGGTCAAAATGGGCAGAAAGATCCGTCTGTAGCTAGGGTTTGTGTGTAAGTCAGCTGTCCTTAACTCGAGTTAAAATAAAGGTTAAAATAATAAAAAAATAATAATAATCTTTCAGCAAAATATTCTAACATCTGTTAGTATTTTTATTGATACCATTTTGGGAACAGTTTGAAACGGAGCAGTTTGGAGGGGGTTTTTCATGTATACGGTATATGGAATAATTGGAGAGATTTGTCAGAGGTGCCTTAGATCAGAACCAATTAGAGCTCAGCTTTAATTTGACAAACTGCTGTGGGGAAATAAAAGCTGAGCTCTGATTGGTTGCCATAAGCAACTAGAACAGTTCTGTTCTCAGACAATCTTATTAAACCTGCTACAGGCTAGGGGGTAACATGTTAACTCTATGAACCACACTGCTGTGGGGATTGGAATCTAAACATCATAGCTATACATGATACAAGGTGTATCCTGTATCCCTGCAGAACAACTGTAAAATGTGGGTCAGTACGGGGTTAATCCAAAATTCTGGGTGGGTAAATTTTTATTAGGTGTTTTGAGCCCCTTTATACATTTATAACTAAAGGGGTATGCAGGGACTTCCAATTATATTACCTACCATTTAGTTTGACTATCAAAATCTGCTTCTTGGAATTTCAAATGTAAAGGCTTTATCAAATGGTCCAATCATGTCTCAGTGTACAGGCGGTCCCCTACTTAAGGACACCCGACTTACAGACAACCCATAGTTACAGACAGACCCCTCTGACCTCTGGTGAAGCTTTCTGAATGCTTTACTATAGTCCCAGACTGCAATAATCAGCTGTAAGGTGTCTGTAATGAAGCTTTATTGATAATCCTGGGTCCCATTACAGCAAAAAATGTTTAAACTCCAAATGTCACTGGGACCCAAAATTTTTTTGTCTGGATCTACAATTATAAAATATACAGTTTCGACTTACATACAAATTCAACTTAAGAACAAACCTTCGGACCCTATCTTGTACGTAACCCGGGGACTGACTGTATATGTATTTCTATTAAAATTCAATAAAAATGTTTAAAAAAAAAAGTATGTACCAGCAGTATGTTTCTACCAGCCCATCAATGCTTGGTGTAGGCAGGCGGAGAGTTTTATAATATTCCTACATTTTGGGATGACTTTTCCGGATAAGCCGCCTAATGTGTACATATATATAGTATCACTATGAAAAATTCAACTTATATTAGGCCACATTAATAATATTTGCTTTGAAAAGAATGTGCAAACTGCTTGCACATGTATTTATAAAGTGTCTGCACCAGTTTTGTGTCGTGGCTATCTCTGTCCAACAAAAATGTGTACCTAAAGGCTTGTGTTACTGCTTTGTCGGAATTTGCGCCACATTTATCACTGACATGCGCCACAATTCTTTCTGCCCCACAAATCTTCAGCATGAATAAAAAAAGAATAGGGTGTGCCAGATTAATGAAAAACGTGCACCAGTTTTGATGAATCTGGCGCACTCTGCACACTCCACAGGCAAACTGGCATAGTACAGACTGCACTGGTTTTGATAAATGTGGGACATAATGTTTTTTTTAGTAATTTTTCCATCTTTCATTTTTAGATGTCCATGAACTAATTATAGACTAGCTGTTAAGATGTTTCCCATATACAGTATATGAAGAGGAAAGGATGCTGTTACTCTTACTCTCTCACAATCAATCAGAAAGAGCTATAGCTCCATATAAGATATTTTACAGAATACTGAACACTATTGATCTTGAGAAGAGATACCTATTCCAGGCTTCATTATTAACATAGGAAACAATGTAGATGGATAGATAGAAATCAGTATGTAAAAAAAAAATGAACCTTAATTTCTTTGTAACACTGTATGATTAGACCATCATTTATATTTTCATTTCCACACATCTTCTTCCCAGTGGTCCTAACTATGTCATCACAACAGTCTGGTAATTGACGATGTTCTCTCCTATTTTTTCCTTCATAAAAACGTGCCCTAACATGCATCGTCTCCTTTAATTTCTACCCTCAGACAATATTCAGACTAATTATTTCTCTACTGTTTGAAAGCCTCCAGTAGTTATCATTTCTACTGTCTTGGAGGAAAGTGCAAATTAAGAAGATGATGTGGTAAACAAAGGGCTAGTTGGCTTACAGACAAAATAAACATATTGTTAAGTTAACGAACAAAAAAATAAACAACAAAATTACTAAAACATTAAAGTAAATCTACCACCAAGATGAAGGATTGTAAACCAAGCACATTAACATACTGGTGTGTGCCCCCTCTGGCAGGAACTGCTCTTCTTTTAGCTACTTATTCCCTGTTTTTTTACAAAACAAGGCTTTTAAAATTATGCAAATGAGTCTGAGGGGCTCCAGGCTCCATAGGTGTTAATGCAGCCTGGAGCCCCACTGGTTCATTTGCATAATAGTTTGAAGCATTTTTCTTAAAAACAAGGGCATAGGAAGTTTAAAGAAGAGCAGATTCTGCCAGAGGGGGCACACAATGTCAGTGTGCTTGGTTTACAATCCTTCATCCTGATGGTAGATTTAGAACATTTATCAAAATGAGACCATTATGTGGAAGGATGATGTTTATATTTATCATTGCAAACAAAAATTCTAATTGGGACTAAAGCAACAGATGTGTCTTGTAATCTGAAGCAACACATGAATTTGCATATTTATGGGCAGCTGCATGTTGTCATTTTGGCAAAATGATAGAGGAGCAGCAAGGGATCATCAAATTGCCTAAGAGAACAGCACAAGTGTTGCCCATTCAGCAAGCATGAGCCCCTAAAGATGCAGCAAGCTGCTTCTTTCCATCCTGCTTCCTCCCGTTGAGTGATGTAAATGCTCAGCTGAGGCCACTGTGGGCCATGAAGTATGGATGCCATGTATTGCATCCCTCCCCTGGCCTCTACTGAGTGTAAGCACAGTGACATCACTGGGGGAAACATCCTTAACCTTGATAGCAGCCAATCACAAGCTGCTGCCGTTGTTTACTCCTCCTGCCACTTATAGAGGGGAGGAGAGGAATAGGACGACATATCCCACTGTAGGAGCATACAGTGGCAAATGTTGTAGTGCTCAATTGTAAGGACATGATGGGAATCGGCCCAGTGTATCAAAGTGTGAATGTAGCCTACCTGAAATCAGTATTTATTAATCTAATCCCTTCTCACGTGATTTTATTTTGATCCTGCTGTTTTCTTGTCATGAAGAATCTCCACTGAAGTCTTTCTCTCACATCACATTTACAGTAGGGGCGGCCCAAGACACAATCTCATGTAAATTGTTTAGAGACAGGTGAGGTGTTCTGAGATGAATGGATTCCCAGGGGTTCTATTACGAGGTTTACACATTGTAAATGGAGTTCACTTACTATTTCATGGTGCAGTTCACTGTTAATATACTACAGGCAGTGATATAGATGATTCTGCATTGATTTGGAAGCCAGTGTTTGTGGTCAAGTTAGCACTAGGCCGCATACCTTCCTTGCGCTAATGAATGATATTCTAGTAAACAGTGGGACCGATATGTATTTCCTGTGACTTTGTTTTGGTTGGGTTTGCAACTTTCTCGCCACTGGACTTTAGGCCACATTTATCACTCGTTTTTTCTGTTGTTTTTGCGCCTTTTCATTCAGGCGCACCGTTTTTGCGATTAAACGCCAAACTAGCTGTGCAGCAAAAATAACCAGCTTTCCCTCATCTATCTTACCAATCCAGATGTTTTGCTGCGCCTAATGATATTCATCACTTGCAACGTTTTCATTTAGGCGCAAAAACGGGCGCAAAACACTCCAGCCCGAAGGTGGCGTTATCTGAGAAAAAAGCACTGAGTTCCTTTGCAGAACAGCTCATTTCTAGCAGCAAAGCTCAGCCAGACAGTAGTACATCATACAGACATTAGATACACTACAGACAGAAGCTGCAGACTCTATTTACAGTTCATCACCTTCTATTTACAAAACATTCTGCAAAACGCTGAGCTCACAGCAAGAGAGAAGAGAACTTTGCAAAAGTTTGCAGAATGTTGCAGATACAACATACAAGTGTCCCCCATGTAATTCTCCACAGAATCCCCCTCAGACACCAGTGTTTCTGAGGGGGATACTGTGCAGAATTACAGGGGTGCAGCAGGAGACCAGCACTGGGGGATCCCCTCCAGGAGAAGCCACTGCTGAGGAGGTCACTGGGTGCAGGGTGTCACACACCTCGGTGCTGCTGTTAGTGTTATCTTCATTCTGGGCTGTGGGAAAAGCAGAGAGGAGCTGTAAGTCTGATTTATAGATTGCATTTTTACAACATCACAAACTTGTTGAAGTCCCCCAAGAAGATTGGTTGCCTTCGAAACACAAATGCAAGAGAGGACAGGATAATGTGGAGAATCTCCATGAATAACCATTTCAACAGTGCAGCTGGAATAGCTTGCCAGTTCAGCAATGAGCATCTCAACATTTAAGCATTAGGACTGAAAGCCCACTCTGCAGTGGCCAAACTTCTCATTACCAGAAAGAATCAAAAGGCCAAGCTTACCATTGCCGAGGAGCAAGTTTTGTGGATAACAGAAAAGTTGTCTCATTTTATTAATGAAAACAAGTTTCATTTATTTTGGTCCGATAGGAAACATTGGGCCACAATATTTGGGCCAGTTTTTGTCTGACTTTGTAATCTGCTTGTACATGTATTTATAAATAGTCTGCGCCCGTATTGGGTTGCAGCTGCCACAAAATTCTGCACCTAAAGGGGCTTTCTGGACCAACCACCATATTCAATACAGCGACTCGAGAGAATTGTGTAGCACGCTCAATGTTATAGGTGTACCAAAAAAATTGGGGGCACCAGATTAATGAAGAAGGTGCACCAGTTGTAATTAATCTGCTACTCTCTGCATACTCCACAGGCAAACTGCACATAGTACAGTTTGCACTACTTTTGATAAATGTGGCCCATTATGTTTATCCATAAACTGGGGAATAAATGAACCCAAAGTCAATGAAATGGCCAGCCTGATCTAAACCCAGTGGAAAACCTATGGAAAATCCTTGGTGACAAAGTTATTGCCAAGAAACCCACAACAGTCACAAAACTGTGGTAGAGACTGGAAGAAGAGTGGACCAAAATCCCACCAGAGCAGTGTGAGAGACTAGTGATGGCCGCAGATATGCTGAAGTAATTCACAGCAAAGGCCTGTATTCTACCTACTGATTGGTGACTTTTGTAACCTTCAGAAAATGTACCATAAATACTCGAGTATAAGACAAGTTTTTCAGCACAATTTTTGTGCTGAAAAAGCCCCACTCGACTTATACTCGATTATATAAAAAAAATAAAGTTTGTACTCACCCTCCTGCATTGACCCCTAGCGTCCTCTTCTCCCCGTACCACCTCTTTGGGTTCCAGGAGGTGACACTGCATCTAGGCGATCTGCCAGTACAAAAACCATGATGAGGTAGGGCTTCATTCATGAGGGGAGAATACTGGACATTTTATTGATAAGGGGAAACTACTGGAGATTTTCTTAGAGAGTAGTGGCTGCATTTCTCACCCTAGGCTTATACTCTAGTCCAGGGGTAGGGAACCTATGGCTCGGGAGCCAGATATGGCTCTTTTGTTGGCTGCATCTGGCTCTCAGACAGATCATAATAATAAATAGTGATGGCTCCTGTGTGTCTCTTAGACTGATCACTGGACACAGGCAGCGACGTCCTTTGTAAAACCCAGGTGCCATCACCACCATTGTCTAAGCCTGGGTCAAAGAGAAGAGCGTAGGAGCAATGAGGAGCTGGCTGCAGGGAGCGCTGAGAAGTGAATATTTTTTTTTTGTTGCTGTGGCTACCTATTTACTGGGGAGCAGGTGCTGTGGCTACCTATCTACTGGGGAGCATGTCCTGTGGCTACCTATCTACTTGGGGGCATGTGCTGTGGCTACCGATATACTGGAAGTATGTGCTGTGGCTACCTATCTACTGGGGGTATGTGCTGGGGTTACCTATATACTGGGAGGCATGTGCGGTGACTACCTATCTCCTGGGAAGCATGTGCTTGTGCTGTGGCTACCTATATACTGGGGGGCATGTGCTGTGGCTACCTATTTTCTTAGTGGCATGTGCTGTGGCTACCTATTTACTTAGGGGCATGTGCTGTAGCTACTTATCTACTGGGGGTATGTGCTGGGGCTACCTATCTACTGGGAGACATGTGCTGGGACTACCTATCTACTGGGAGGCATGTGGTGGGTGTCAGGATTTGGAGTAGTGAACCCCTTGGACCATCTCGGACGATGATGTAAGCAGACACTTGGGACTGGAATCTTAGTGGCACCCGGTCTTCACCAGAGCCTGCCGCAAAGTAGGATGGTCTTGCTGCAGTGTGGTACCACCAGGTCGTTCCACAGGCGCGACTTGTCCACCATGCTGGCAGCCAAGTTCGAGGTACAGGATCACTAGGCAGCCTCGTGGTCTAGAACAAGCAGATGGTCAAGGCAGGCGGCAATGATGCGAGGGACGGAGCAAGAGGTCAGGGCTGGCAGCGAAGGAGCAGAATCAGGAACAGGTCCTGGGTCACAACGGGAGGTCAACACTTGGGAAGGAAACACTGTGGAAAGCTTCCTTATAGGCATGAAGCACTAAGATCCGGCGGTCTTTATAGGAAGTGGTTAGCGCCAATCAGCGGCACACTGGCTCTTTAAATCTGCGAATGTGAGTGCGCGCGCTGGCCAGCCGGGACGGGAGCAGGTACGTGAAGAGATGAGTGAGCTTGGAAAGGGGCGCCGCCATGGAGAGGGACACGGGTGTGCCTGCGATCCCAGACATAGATCGCAGGGGCACCCGTCACCTTGGGGCTACCTATCTACTGGGGGCATGTGGATATTTTGTTCGGCTCTTACAGAATAACATTTTAAAATATGTGGCGTTCATGGCTCTCTCAGCCAAAAAGGTTCCTGACCCCTGCTCTAGTCAATGGGGTAGATTCACTTACCCGGTCCATTCGCGATCCAGCAGCGCGTTCTCTGCGCTGGATTCGGGTCCGGCCGGGATTTATTAAGGCAGCTCCTCTTACGTCCACCAGGTGGCGCTGCTGCGCTGAAAAGCATCGGAACGCGCTACAGTTCACCGAGCCGGGCTGAGTGAAGGTAAGTGCAAGCTCCACAACAGATTTTTTTTTTAAATGCGACGTTTTTTCCGAATCCGTCGGGTTTTCGTTCGGCCACGCCCCCGATTTCCGTCGCGTGCATGCCAGCGCCGATGTGCCACAATCTGATCACGTGCGCCAAAATCCCGGGGCAATTCAGGGGAAATTGGCGAAAATTGGAAATATTCTGGTAACACGTCGGGAAAATGCGAATCGGGCCCTTAGTAAATGACCCCCAATATGTTTTCCCAGTATTTTGTGGTAAAATTAGGTTCCTCGGCTAGTACTTGGGTTGGCTTATACTCAGTAATTGTAATCTTTCTCTGTGCTACAGTCATTTCTGTTCTCTAATTACGATCATTACGTGTTTCTCAAAGTAAAGGTTTTATGTTGGTAATTTAGTAAAACACTGTTTTAGTGGCAAAAAAATCCATCAAATTTTGATCAATGGAGATAACATAATTTCTTAAAAAATCAGGTGATCATGCATCTCTAATTTTGATCTTCAGCATAGGTTTGTTCAGTTCTACTGCTAATTAAAAAACTTTTTTAGGCTACATTCACACGAACCATACATTATTTTCATTATATTTTCTCATGTATTTGCGTCTGTACACCCTATATTAGTCAATGGGAACATATAAAATACGGGTTGCATACAGGCTGCATATGGTTGTGCACCATGTGCTGTCGTATATATACGTTCAATGTCCAGAACCAGTGGGAGGTGCATTCTGTCAGCCAGCCAGTAGTCAGCCATCCATCATTTGCCAGCCCACTGTATTTTACAGGCAGTCCCCGGGTTACATACAAGATAGGGTCTGTAGGTTTGTTCTTAAGTTGAGTTTGTATGTAAGTCGGAACTGTATATTTTATCATTGTAATCCCAGCCAAAACTTTTTTGGTCTCTGTGACAATTGGATTTTAAAAATGTTGGGTTGTCATAAGAATCAATATTAACACTAAATCTTCATTACAGACACCTGTGATAACTGTTACAGCTGATTATTGTAGCCTAGGACTAAAGTACAATAAATTACCAATATCGAGAGGTCTGTTTGTAACTATGGGTCGTATGTAAGTCGAGTGTTCTTAAGTAGGGGACCGCCTGTATAAGGATATGGTGCCATACAGGCCCATACAGATGAAAAAACATCACATATATACAGATTCATACAACACTTAAATTCATGTGAATGTAACCTTAGTGAATTTCTAATTCTAAAAAAACAAAACATGTTATCAATTTAAACAATTAATAAAATTATCCTATCATGTTAAGAGTTTGACATGTCTGTATAGCATAGCGTAATGGCTGCAGGATTTACCCCAGTGGTAATCCTGTAAGCATCAGAAGCCACAGGCAGCTGACATGTTCACTGCTACTATGATAATAAATGAGCTCTGGTCATCTGTTTGGGTTAGTGGGGTCAGTTTTTAAAACCAAATTTCTCCAAAATTGCTGAGACAAAACTTAACAACAGCCATGAAATATTCCAAACATGCCAGAAAAGTGGATTTACAAAAGCCCCTTGATGATATATTGGGCCTAGCCAGAGGTTGGTGACAAAACTCAATTGGGCAAATTTACTTACTTGGTCCTGTCGCAATCCCCGATTCAGACGGTCCGACGGAGATGAAGTCCGGCGCGATTCAAGAAGCTTGTGTGCTCAAGTTCCTGCATCCGTCGCTTCCCCGCTGAAGTCTGCCGGAGTTCACCTTCTTCTTCCCGGTGCTTGTATGTGCTCGTCTTGCGACACAATTCTAAATGTTAAATCCCGCACGTAGTCCAAATCCGTCGGGTTGTCCGACGGCTCGCCCCCCACCCCCCCGATTTGTGTCGTGTGCAAGCAGGCACCGACGCTGCAAAATCTGATCGCTTGCGACACAATCCCTGGCGCAATGCGGCGCAAAACAGAAATCGTCGGGAAACCCGGCAAAAATGCACCCCGGGACCCTTAGTAAATGAGCCCCAATGTCTTGTTTACTTTGAGGACCAAAGCTTGTCATGTATTTCTTCACAGCTGGTGGTACTTGTTTAGGGACAGGTTGTACCCCGGTGCATGAAATATCTCCAAATGTCAGCCATAATCTCAGTTCTCACCCATTTTGTCACAATTATAATGCTATATGTTAAAGAAACTCTACATGGATCATCAAAATCAATCAGGGACACTTACTCCTAGATCCAGGCATCGTAACTGTGGTAATAGCCTTATATTTTTTTATCCCTGTCCTTCCTTCTAAAATCAACTTTTAAAAATATACTAATGAACCCATGGGGCAAACCTAGCTCCTTGGTGAAATGATATAAGCACTTGGGCTAATTAGCATAATTTTGAAAGTTGATTTAGGAAGAAAAGAAGCCACTGATAACAAATATAAGAATATTATCACAGTCACTGTACCTGAATCTATGAATACGTGTCCCTTGTTTATCCATGCTTGATTTTGGTGGTAGATTTCCTCTAAATAGCACCATCATAGAACACATACATAAACAGTATTTACATATAATGCTAAAGATATTTTACAACATAATACATACAATAGAACTATAAAGTAAACTGGTAATAGTGCTATACAGTGTCCATAATACTGCAGCTGCTGCCTTGAGGTGTAAGATATCCCACTAGAGCAGTGGTTCTCAACCTGTGGGTCGGGACCCCAGCGGGGGTCGAACGACCAAAGCCGGGGGTCGCCTAAAGCCATCGGAGCCGCAATTTTACTGTGTTTTTACTGCGAGTTGCATGGTTTGGGGTCACCACAGCATGAGGAACTGTATTGCGGGGTCACAGCATTAGAAAGGTTGAGAACCACTGCACTACAGAGAAAAGTCTGAGGAGCTGGCAGCATCGCATATATTGCGCAATCACTGCCTGCCTCACCGAGCTGAAAGCGGCTGTGCTGAATGTTTACATATATATATATATATATATATGCGCGGAAGAAGTGAAACAGAGTGGCTTGGTGGACAAGTATCGGGGGAGTGTCAGCCAGAGCATACAGAGCAGTGCCGACCCCCTCATGAATATACCCGATATGCCAGCACAGGAGGAACGTGGATCCAACTTCTTATTTGGTAAATCAGATCTTTTAGGAACATTTAGTACAACTTTTCCAACTTGTATATATAGGGGCTGGGGAGAGGATTATGGGGGGCATGTTTGATGGGTGTCTTTTTTTGGGTGACAGGTCCTCTTTAAGGGGAGGCTTCAGGACTGTTGCCTATTTCACGTGTGCTGTTATCTAAAATTACCCATGAACACATGCTTAGTCTTCTGTCACAAGGGATCTCTACAAGGTAAGATCTGTTTCTCATAACTTATGCTAATAGTTTTGTCCAGGTTGTGTATTTGCATAGCAGGGGCAGTTCATGTTTTAGTGATCTAGTGCAGGTTTTAAGTGCAGTCCCCTGCAGTCAGGAGAAGGGTCCTGTCTATATCCCATGAACAGTTCCCATAATGTATATGTTAATGTTACACAATTCGGGCAATAATACAGTGATGATTGGGAGTCATTGATACTTTGCCTTAAGTTTTAAACTACACGTTGTACCTATAATCAGCCCTTCACATGCAAAAAGTCAGCAACCAGAACCAAGTGCTGTAATCTAAAAGGTATTAGTTATTGTGTTTTCTTTTGTGTATGAAGTTTATAAAGTTGGCATGTGCAGAGCAATTCTGAGGTTCTCACAAGCCAAGCATAACACTCCCAGTTTGTGTGTGCTCACTGTTCCAGGAAAGAGCATACAAACCAAGCCACACTTTCACCTATCCTTCAGTAGTCTCCATGTCATTGCCTAGGAGACAAAGACGCTACATGGCCCTGGTACAGTGCAGGCTGTTTCACAAGAACGTGACGCTCCTCTCTGTGAGAAGTTCCAGCAGGTTTACAAACTACTGCAGAGCAGGTAGGGCCTCGTGTCGTGCACCAACTGGACTTCATGTGTCTTCTTCTCCTGCTGGTGGACGGGATACATTAGTGTATGCTACAAAAAATCATACAAGCTTTTACTTCTTCTGTGCATTAAACACCAGCATTCTCTTTCTTTTTCTTCTACACTGTCCTTATCTTATATTTAGATATAAAATTGTATTGCATATTGTTTTATAATCTAAACATGACCTGTAAATGTAGTTCCTTGAGATCTATTTGTTAAAAAGCTGGCTAACTGTGTACAGTGGGACCCTTCAGATCCCCTTGACTCAATGTGCTTGGATCCCTTTATGTGTCTGTTCATCTGCCCTACTACATATTCTACATATGCAGGAGAGAGCTTTGGTTGGTTTAAATCTGACTATATACACTAGCTAAATGTTGGCCTTTAGTTTTTTTGGGACCGGTTACCCATGTGTATGGTGGTTTTTCAACTTTCCTCCATGGCAGATACCAGATACCTCCCCGATTCTTTTGTCAGAAAAGAGTTTTTTCCATGATTAACATTGGCTTACTACTTCCTTTTTGGAACAAATTTAGGAGAGGCAATTTTACCATCACCATAGCCACCGATTGTTGCAATGGCTGATTTTTAAGTCATGTTCAGGAGGGGCCTGGATGCTTTGGATTCTTGAGAACAAAAATAATTTGGGCCAATTGGCATTTACCTATGCATTCCTCTGGATCAAAGGTATGAATGATAGGTTGGACTTGATGGATCTGTGTATTTTTCCAAAATCATCTACCCAGAAACTGACAACTGTCTAAAGTGTCTACACATGACTTTAATGTCAAAAATGTCCTTAAGGAATTTAGGTTCTTACCTGCCGCACATCTACAGCCTCTCACCTAGCCAACTAGCCTAGTTCCCTACACTGTGCTGACAAGATGCAAAGACAGTGCTGTCCACAGTTCAATATCTGTTCTTTTTTGAATAAAAATACCAGTTTCCTTCCTAATGTCATTGGGCATCCTGAAAGTTATGCGGGGTGCCTTACAGGGTAGCTTGGAAGAAAATTTATACCACCCTGGAAAATGTATTTACATATTTCCTTGAATATTTATTACTTAGTCCAGAATATCTAATGCCTAGCAATCAACCAATATTAACCACATCTAGCCAACCGAAGCATTGTAGACAACTCAGTTAGAAGCCTCCATCACCTATTCTGCCAAAAGTGACAAGCAAAATAGTGTGGGATGTTGTGTTATTTTATCCCGTATTTAGAATGATTCCATGCACATCAATGGATCTGCTCCTACAAATGTGAATGAAGCCTAAGACATGAACAGGGCAGGTATCTCTTTATTCTGAGTACTCATTCAACTGGAGGGCAGTGTCTTAGCTTTATTTCCATGCTGATACCACAGCATCCAAAATATTACACGTGCACTATCTATGATTCAAAGGTTTCATTGGAGTGTAAGAGCTAGGAAGCCAGTCAGAAAATTTGATGCTCCACACACAAATTCTTCATGAATCCAGTTATTCCAAGTATGAAAATATGCCTTTCAATGTGCAAGATGCTTTCTGGTAATATTTTTAACATCATAAGTGGAGTATTGGAGTAATACAAAGTGACAGATAAGTCTTTAACTTATAATTGCATTTAACTTTACAATATGCTGATAAAGAACAGAAATGAAAACAGCCCACATCATATGAGCCCAGAACACTGATTTGTGTGTCTGTCTACCATGAATGAATACCGATCCTTCCTATATATAACCTTCATCATCCAAGACTGAAGCTAAACTCATAACAAAATGAAGTGAAATCTGTCACTTTAACACTGAGAGAAGTACTAGTTTCAAAACCTCCTTAAAACTTTCAGCATTTTGATGACAAATAGGGTCACGTGGTCTGTCACAGTACCACCCACTCTCCGGTATAAATGGAGAGTTACTGGCGCCCTAAAAATAAACTGTGCCATTGAGTGGGGTATTTCCAACCTCAGAGAGACAATCTGCTGTGAAATCAAATGGAAAGGGGGTAAGTGTGGACTGTTCTACGTCCTGGAACAATATGGATTCTTCAGGAACAGTCAGTAAGGTCTGCCACGTGAAAGCCTAGATGCTAAGTCATTTGTCAATTGGAAAGATATTACTGTGCAATATAGATCCTCTATCTATTTATCTGTCTATCTATCGTTTGTATTTATAGAGATGTATCAATTGCATTACCAGCTGCTTAAAATGCAACCTTC
Source organism: Engystomops pustulosus (assembly GCF_040894005.1). NCBI lineage: Eukaryota > Metazoa > Chordata > Amphibia > Anura > Leptodactylidae > Engystomops > Engystomops pustulosus. The sequence continues at coordinate 61,817,653 of NC_092416.1, read as the reverse complement.
TGGAAAGCCACATTTCTTGATACAATGCTCCGAGCTACCACGTGTCAAAGTCAGCTCTGCTCCATTTTTACATTTCTATAGCCATCCTGTAACTGCATATTACATATTCACTTGCACGTGTAATGTACGACACATGCTCTGGAAAGAAAATCCACCAAACTCTTCTCAGTTTGTCACGTAGGTAAATAAAGCATTAATACTGGAATTGCAGTACAATAAGTAAAATCTCACTGGAACAGTGGAACATTCATCTCCAACAAAGAAGCAGAACTCCTCATCAGATCTTTATATTGTATGTGTAGCTTCCCGCACTATTACCGTACTAAAGCAATGCACTTTTTGTCTATAGCATTTCATTTAAAGGATTTTTTTTTAACATATTGTTTGAATACCATCCCAGAATTGTAGTCCCACAGGCAGGAGAATACATGGATCACATGTGAGGCGTCTCCCAGTCATAAATGAGGTTACAAATGAAATGAAAATGATAGCATAATTCATAACAGGCCTTGACCTCCGACAGCATAGCTAATAAATGTACCTACAAGTCTAGCAGTGCTTAAATATTGGTAATATCTCAAATATGTTATCTATAAGTCTAGGTGGTTATGGTTATGTAGGGTGATCATAAGATATGTCATAAACCATATATAACGTTCATCCAAACTAATATTTCCTTAGTTATTCTCCCCAATCAATACACATGCATGCTGGGCTCAGTTGGATGTGTTTGCAATGAGGAGAAGAGAATAAGTTTCTGGCTGAGGTGGTTTAATTTCAATATGGCTGTAATCTCTTTCCCCCACGTTCTAGGGGAGAGTCAAGAGACATTGGTTGGATAAGATACTGTGTTACTCTAGATGATGGTAGTTCATGCTTGTTAAGACTCCCACGTGGTGGGGATACATTGTCATTCCTTTTTTATGAGACTACTTGTGGATTATGGAATTCCTAAATTGTTTTATTTATGGGTACCGAAGGGAGTGCATAGGGTGACCAGGAGCCTTATGGGGGCACATAAGGTGTCACTACTCCATATGCATACTTAGGTGGCCACGTGCCACCTGAGGAGGAGCACTGCTTTATCCACAACAGAAATTTTGTGCTTATTTTCAGTTCCACAATATATTTGACAGACAGGCTATTGCCTTTAAGAAGGCCACCTCCTTTGAAGACCCCTTTTCAATGCAACAGTGGTTGGCTGTCCCAAAGAGGTTTCAGGGTGCACAGATACATTCACATTATTCTACTATTGTCATCATTCATTTCTGAAGCCTGTTGTTGTTTCACTGTGAGAACAGGAAGAGAGAACTTTATAAAACGACCTTAAACTAGGACTCTTCTGTGTAATGAATGAGGTCACGTGACCATCTCGCTCTCCAGATCTCGTAATTCAGCCAAAACTCCTGTAAAATCCTTTTTGCCTATGAGACACGTCCGGTGGGGACCATAGTGAGAGATGTGGGTATGTTTATGTACTGGGGTGTCACGGTGATGAGATAAAGATCTCATATGTTCGGCAAAAGTGCATCCAGGGACTTCCACTATTTTTATCATGCTTCAAGCCTTTTGTCCACCGGGCGCCATTTTATATGTGGTGTTGGAGGTAGGGCCGCTACCTCCAAGATGGTTGCCAGAATTGTCTTTTAAGTGAGACGTTTACATCTATGACCAAAACTTTCCAAGAGGCCAATTGATGAAACTAAAATTAAAGTACCGTAATGAATATATCTTTTCATGTACTGTTTTATAGCATTACATTTATTTATGCTATAACGTCATATGGCCATGTCCAATTAAAGGGCCACTACATCTCAAGTTGTGATATCCAGCCCCTGGATATTATTGCCAGCACTGTTTATGAAATCATACAAATCATTTCATTTTATTTAAGCACGTAGCACCTTTATTCCTGTTGATTGTGACCAGATTGTCTATACTTTATTTAACTATGCATTAACTTGGAATGGTATATATATATATATATATAAATGTTGGAAAGTTCAGAGCAGCACAGCAACCTAGTTGGGTGCAAAGTCCTTGACCCTCTGGCTAGAGCGTCTTAAATATATATTTCCAAAAACAGGCAGCACTCCAGGATAGTGATGAAAACGATGGGGTGTCTTTATTCCATGTGCAACGTTTCAGCTCACGCAGAGCCTTTATCAAGCATAGTGTGTATGGCCAGTACGCAAACATATAAGGGCCAACATTACATCTCATTGGTCCATATTCGGACCGTGACAATTACTTACAAGAATTTGCAAAACATAAAAGTACTTATTACAAGTGGTAGAGGTGATTCACCAAATACAGTAGCTAATTTTATACAATAAAATTACATCTTTAGATTAGTGAACAATGCAGGTGTATGTGCAGGTAAATAAAACGATACCCTCCCATCAGCTATCGGACCGCCCCCAGTCTCGGCTTTCCATTCATAAACTCATGAGCAGCTGGATCTGGGCGCCGGAAGTGTCAGTGTCCTGTAGTATTCGGGCCGCGTCACCGGAAGTCGTCATAGTCACATGGGCGGGCGCCGTCCACGTGATCTTGGCGCATACGCACTTGCTATCACTATGGCGGCCGCCATTTTGGTTAAGGGAAAAAAACACACAGTCACAGTCAGATCCCATATCAGGTTACGTACATTGCTGTGACACTCCAAAACCAGGTGCCTGTGAGTGACAACAAGTAGTGATAACACCACCGTTGTCGCTCTGCTCGGATCGCTGGGATTTCACGCGGTATATGGACCTCCGTTGTTCTATCCCTTCGTCCTGCCTGGTATTACTGGAGCTAAGGTCACAGACTGAGGTAAAAACCTCTGACGTTCTCCTTAAGGGTCACGACTGATCATTTTCTTTATCTACGAATAGAAAAATAATAAATAAATAAATGGCTTTTCGTGACTCACGACATCAAAATATTGGTAATATAATCACATCGGTAATGCGGCTGTCAAATGTTGTGAAGATGAAATAGTGGAAGGCACGAGACTTGCGGGGGTTTGCGATCCGTCCGATGAGGGTCAGGTATTCCAAGTGTATCTGGAAAAATAGATAGAGTAGGTTGTAATTTTACAATAATATACATATTCAGATTGAGGGGTCTGATTCATTACTGGCGGAGATATCTTCCCCAAACTATACTTGACCTACACAAGAAACACCAGGAGGGCTATGTAATGTGCCACAGGGCGACCTATCCCCCGAAGGCCCACCAGCTAAGTCAACCCCCAGAAAACATATGATAATTATTAAACAAGCCCACTCAAATTATATTCAACGTTTAAACCATGGGGTTGTAAGGTCCCCAGTCTCTGTATCCACCTAAGTTCACATCTCCTGAGTATGGCTTCTCTGTTGCCTCCTCTTCTAAGTGTAGGGATGTGATCTATAATCATGCATTTCAGTTCACTCTCTTTGTGTCCTGCCTCGGTGAAATGTCGGTTAACTGGTAAGTCTCTCTTCTTTTTGCGAATGGTGTATCTGTGTTGCGTGAATCGCGTTTTGAAATCAAGTGTAGTCTCCCCCACGTACTTTAAGTCACATGGGCAACTGAGCAAGTATACTACGAAGTCGCTGTTGCAGTCAAGATAATGATGTATTTTATATCGTGTCTCTTTATGGGTGAATGTATCACCTTTGATGACGTGGGGACAATTGATGCAGGTGCGACATGGATAGCACCCTTTGCGTATGGGGCCTAGAATGCCTCTTTGTACAAATGTCTTGGTTGGGCCTGTGTCGGTCTTTACTACTTGGTCCCTGATGTTCCTAGCTCTTCTATATGAGAGTATCGGGGGGTTGCGTAGTGCTGGCACCCCTGTGGGGTCGCTCAGTAGTATCCTCCAATGTTTTTTCACTATGGATGCTACTTTTGTGCTGGTGTCACAATAGGTGGAAATAAAGGGGATCATGTCTTCTTTGTTTCCTGGTTGTGTGGGCAATAGTAGTTCATTCCTACTCTTCCTCTCCAACCTGTGTTTGTTGTCAAGAAGTACCCTGTTGGGGTAGCCCCGCTGTTTAAATTTAGACAACATCAGTGTAGTGTTTTTCTGAAGTTTGTCATCATCACTGGCTATTCGTTTAACCCTGTAGAGTTGACTAAGGGGGAGAGAGTTAACCATGGGACGTGGATGGTTACTGTCAAAACGTAAAATGGTGTTTCTGTCTGTCGGTTTGTAAAAAACATCTGTAGTGAGGCCTTGTTGCGTGTTTTCAATGAGTACGTCTAAGAATTGTAGGTTCTCTTGTGATTGAACCATGGTGAATTTGATATCACTGTCCACTGTGTTAAGATATTCATGAAAATCCGTCAGTTGTTTTGAGTCACCAGACCACAAGAGGAAGACATCGTCTATGTATCGCCACCACACCATGACATGTTGGAAGTGGTGGGACACATAGACGAAGTCCTCCTCAAGTGTGGTCATGACTATATTTGCATATGTGGGGGCCATATTGGCCCCCATAGCCACGCCCCTAAGTTGCACATAAAAGTCGCTGCCAAATAAAAAGTAGTTATTAAATAGTATCAATCTTAATAGATCCAGAATGAAAAAGATCTCAGATTGCTTAAAACTGGATCTCAGTAATTGTTTCTCCACACATTTAAGTCCCATCTCGTGGTTGATAGAAGTATACAGTGATACTACGTCAAAAGAAACGAGAGTAAGTCCTTTCGGGTCAAATGGTTGTATCTGTTTCAGTTTGCACAAGAAGTCTGTAGTGTCACGTATATGTGATTGTCCCCTGGTGGATAATTCCCTCAAAGCTTGATCTAAAAAGATGGCAATGTTTGATGTGATGGATCCCCTGCCGGACACGATCGGTCTCCCCGGGGGTTGTTCAAGACTCTTATGAATCTTGGGGAGGGTATATATGATGGGGGTACGTGGATGTGTGACAGTCAGAAACTTGTGCATATTCTCACTGATGGTCCCTACAGCCACCGCTGTGTCCAAAATACGTTGTCCCAATTCAAACTTGGGGTCAATTGAGACACGTTTGTACACTGAAGTGTCATCCAATTGACTACTTGTGGATTATGGAATTCCTAAATTGTTTTATTTATGGGTATCGAAGGGAGTGCATAGGGCAGTGATGGCTAACCTATGGCACTGGTGCCAGAGGTGGCACTCGGAGCCCTTTCTGTGGGCACTCAGGCCATCACCAGAGATGACTCCCGGTATCTGCCTGCAGTCCCAGACAGCCCAGGACTTGCTGTGCAAAGAGGTATTTTAAAGTGACAGTTCTACCTGGGACTATTTTCTGCTTTATTGGCGTCCTAAGGGTGCTGGTATCAATGAAAACTGTGACAGAGAAGGGAGTATAAATCACAAATTAAATTTCTGTGTTGGCACTTTGCAATAAATAAGCGGGTCTTTGTTGTAGTTTGGGCACTCGGTCTCCAAAAGGTTTGCCATCACTGGCATAGGGTGACCAGGAGCCTTATGGGGGCACATAAGGTGTCACTACTCCATATGCATACTTAGGGGGCCACGTGCCACCTGAGGAGGAGCACTGCTTTATCCACAACAGAAATGTTGTGCTTATTTTCAGTTCTACAATATATTTGACAGACAGGCTATTGCCTTTAAGAAGACCACCTCCTTTGAAGACCCCTTTTCAATGCAACAGTGGTTGGCTGTCCCAAAGAGGTTTCAGGGTGCACAGATACATTCACATTATTCTACTATTGTCATCATTCATTTCTGAAGCCTGTTGTTGTTTCACTGTGAGAACAGGAAGAGAGAACTTTATAAAACGACCTTAAACTAGGACTCTTCTGTGTAATCAATGAGGTCACGTGACCATCTCGCTCTCCAGATCTCGTAATTCAGCCAAAACTCCTGTAAAATCCTTTTTGCCTATGAGACACGTCCGGTGGGGACCATAGTGAGAGATGTGGGTATGTTTATGTACTGGGGTGTCACGGTGATGAGATAAAGATCTCATATGTTCGGCAAAAGTGCATCCAGGGACTTCCACTATTTTTAACATGCTTCAAGCCTTTTGTCCACCGGGCGCCATTTTATATGTGGTGTTGGAGGTAGGGCCGCTACCTCCAAGATGGTTGCCAGAATTGTCTTTTAAGTGAGACGTTTACATCTATGACCAAAACTTTACAAGAGGCCAATTGATGAAATTAAAATTAAAGTACTGTAATGAATATATCTTTTCATGTACTGTTTTATTGCATTACATTTATTTATGCTATAACGTCATATGGCCATGTCCAATTAAAGGGCCACTACATCTCAAGATGTGATATCCAGCCCCTGGATATTATTGCCAGCACTGTTTATGAAATCATACAACGTTTTATTTAAGCACGTAGCACTTTTATTCCTGTTGATTGTGACCATATTGTCTATACTTTATTTAACTATGCATTAACTTGGAATGGGATAGATATATATATATATATATTGCTGTCTGTAGTGGCCTTTTTGGCCATCTCTCATGTTATACTACTAATTCAGGACTAGCGATGCACTTTTTTGCACAGTTTTTATGGGCTGTTTTAAGTCATGGTGATTGTACATTTTTTGTGTATTATTAATAAAATTTATTTGGTTGAACTCATGTTGATATTTCCTTTGTTTTTTATGAGGTGTGTATATAGGTATATATTGCTTGTGCGTAGCAGGCCTCATATTCTATAATCTAACTGGATAATTGGTATTTATTCTTCCCTATAATCCAGCCCTGCTATCCACTATGGTTTCAACAGAAGTCACGGCGGCTTTGTCCTGTGTGTCTACAGTCTTAGGCTAGGTTTACATATGTTTTTTTTTAATTCTTTCACTGTGTATACTAGGAAGGCGCCCAACACATGTGCTAAAGAAGTCCAAAGAGTATTCTTTTGGCCTCTGTCTGGGTCAGTATACGTCAGCTTACAGCAGGAAACACAGGGTGGTATAGTCCATTAGACTACACTATTTCATCCTGCTGCATGCTGTAAAAAAGTATCTACTTAGTGGAGTCCATAATAGCCAGTGATGTAACTGGCACATAATTCACCTACAATGTAGCTATTTTGTCTTGGGAGGGGGGGTATAATCATACTTGATTTGTAAAGCAAATTTGAGGGTGCTATATAAATAAAGATTATTATTATTATTATTACTATACACTCCAGAATTCTGAAAACAGTGCATTTGGAACATTTGAAATTTTTACACCACTCATTCTAGTTTTGAAAAGTGTGGATGTATCCTCCAGCACAACCATTCTCTCAGTGTCACTCCAGTAACTAGGGGGTGTACAAACATCTCTAAATAGACTTAAAGATGCACCAACTTTATCAAAGATTGTATACATTTAGTACATCTGCAGGCCAATGACAACACATTTCCACATTTTTTTCTTATTAAATAGTAACTGTAAAGTTTTTTTTTCCACAAATCAATAGCTCTTGGGATGTAGCTTATTATCTTTGCCACCTATATATGCAGTAGGTTATTTGCTAAAGCCCTCAGATTATCCCAGTGCTGCAATGGCTGCTTCCTCTCCATGTATATCCATACTTTGTTGATACTTTGTTTCTCAGTCGGTTTTATGGGAGGGGAGGAGCTGCTGCTCACAGAGGAGGAGGTCATGTGACAGAGCTTTCTCTGTGTATGTAGCAGAACAAGAATACAGATGTCTCCTGCACAGAACAGGGATGTACAAGATCTCCCTCTGATTCTACAGAACTTTCTCTCCCTTACCCCACCTGGTCATGGGCAGTATCAGCTCTGTCCAGATAAGCTATTAACCCTTAGTGCTCACTCAGCAGAGGCTATATAATTCATGTACTAATGATTTCTACCACTTATTACATGTTCCCTGCTCCTATATGTGCTGGAAGCGTCCAGGATAGTCACCATATGCATCCTGTATGTACAGTGTGCATTGTTCAGTGGATTTACTTGTGGGGAACTATATGGATTTAATGCTAAATTACTTTGAGAGAGAACACAAGGCATAATGGGATCTGTGGGCAAGCTAACTGGCCTCAGCTTGAGGACATAGACTGGCAAACATTAGTCTCAGCCCACATCACCTCTGGTGAGAAAGATTTTTGTCAAACACTTTCAGTTTAGAAAATGCCATAACTTTGGAAAGGAAAAAAAGTACAAAGCACAAAGTAGGCATCCTTCTGTTTGTTTTTAAATGGGAAATCACTTATAATAATCTGTTAAAATCACTATAACTTTACAGTTATGCTTTAAATGACTTCAGTTCATGTCATTCATGTTAATAATGTGGTTGATGGCGAATGCCAACAGAGAGTACCTGAAAAGTGTTAATCCTTGGCCGTGAGATGGAATGTGTGTCACTGGGGGGTTAAGAAGAACATAATTACAAGTATGATTTAATTCCAGTTCTGTTATATTATTGCCAGTGTATCCGCTTAGCTGAATGTGTTCATAGGTCATTGATGTATTGTGCTTTATACCATAAGGTTTATGTTCTCCCCTATGTCACTGAAGTTATAAAAGTGCATGTAAGACACATTAAGAGTCATACAGATGTATTGCTAGAGAAATAAGACATAAAGTACAGTAGTGATCATAGACTTCCTGCCAGAAGTCACTTTAGCCTGAAATGGCTGATAACAGCAGTCAATAGTTTATTTGGTTTTGCATCAAATATATTACAAAATTTTGGTTCTTTGTCCCTTTATGCTGAAGGTAAAATTGGTAGTTAATACGTCCTTAAGAGATTTGGCCTCCTCTCGCAAAGAATGATGCACGTGGTCTATGACACTTTCATATCCTGTAGATGTACAGAACTGAGTAATCGTTCATAATAGTGCAAAGTAGAACCCGTGTAAGTATTCACATGTATCCACACAGTGGGTTACAAAAGTAATTATATCCCTTTAACTTTTCCTTATCTTGAAACATTACAAGAATCCTAAATGTATTTTATTTATGTGTTATGTGATAAAGCAACACACAGCATTAACTATTGGTGGAGTGTGTTGTATATATGTATTCAGCCCCTCCTGAGACAGTACTATGTACGGACATTGTTAGCTGGAATTTGTGCCCATTCTTCTTTTTAGTATAGCTTTAGCTCAGTTTATATTACTCTGAGAATGTTTGTGAATGGCAAGGAATCATTAAAACAGTCTTCTGCAGCCGCTAACAGGTTTTCCTCTAGGATTGCCCTGTATTTAGCTCCACCATCTTCAACTATAACCAGTTCCCAGTCCCTGCTGAAGCAAAACATCCCACAGCATGATGCTGCCACCAGCATACTTCACAGTGGTGTGTTCATTGTGATGTGTATTGCTGGCTTCCTTCCACACATAGCGTTTGGCAAAAAGTAATATTTTGCTCTAATCTGACCAGAGCACCTTCTTCCATAAATCTTTTTTGAAAACTGCATTTAGGACTTTTTGTAGCTTGCGAGATATGGCTTCTTCTTTCTCTATATAGATCATTTGTGAATGGAATAAGAAATAGATCTCTGCAGATCCTCCATATCCACCCTGGGCCTCTTAACTGCTTCTCCTATTCTGGGATGTCAGTTTAGGGAGCCACAGGGTTGGCTCCAGGTTTCAGTAGGCCCCTGGACGACAGCGGCTCAGTGGGCCCCTTTGCAGTGAACTAACATGGTGGTATTAAAAATTCAGAAACTAAAACAGTCTTCTGTTCTTATGGTTGTTTTATATAAGCAACTCTTACCCCTATGGATTCCTTATGTACAGCCTTATGTGGGCACCCCAGCAGCTCTGGGCCCCGGCTCTTGCTTAGGTATGCCCAGTGCTGGCGACGGCCCTGGGTGGTCAGTAGAGAAGAGCGGACTTGATGGTCGTGTTCGGGCTTGGCTACCTGACTCAGACATATTGCAGGATTGGCCAATCCAGCAAATTGATGTTAGATGTTCATAACTTGGGCTTTTTATAAAAACCTAACTGTGTACTTTTCCTGAGCACAATACACGTTGCCTGAGCTCTACCCCTGTGCTGTCTGATTTGTTTCTTGGTTTTTGGGATGCTGTTTGTTCACTAGTATTCTTTAACAAACCTCTTACAGCTGTAGTTATTGTGACAATAAATTACATACAAATGCACTCTATTAATTAGTAACTTTTAAAGGCAATTGAACACACTGGATTTAATTAAGTTGTATCAGTGTGTGGTCACACGTTGCGTTTACATTGCATTTTGAAACACAATTCAACAGCTGTGGATTTTCTGAATTGCATTGCTTTAACATTAAGTTAACATTGCATTAATGTTGCGCAGAACACAATGGGCTATATCTATCAATCTGTCTACGTCAGAAAATTGATAATTTGTACCTGAAATACAGTGCACCACATTAATTGAAGGTCTTTAGACCATTTTTGGGCATTTTTCCAACTAGTACAAAAAAGGAGGGTGTCCTTGGTAACTAGGGGGTGTGGCTGGACAGAAAACAGCCTGTGCGCCAGAGGATTCAATATTGTTGCAGTGACTTACAATGCGCCAGATTTATCATCCAGCTTTAGACATTGTGGGGCACATTTACTTACAGGGTCACTGGAGTTCACTGAAAGTGCATTTGCCGTCTATAATGCAGCGTGAGGCGATTCAATAAGGTCGTGCGCCTGAAACCATGAATGTGTCGCTACCCCGCTCAGGTCCGACAGAGTTCACCATTTTTTTGTGGTGGCTTTTAAAGATAGGGCAGGCAACACAATGTAAAGGTTAAATACCGCACTCAGTCCAAATCAGTCTGACCATCCGGCGGCACGCCCCCTAAATTGTGTGGCATGGAAGCCAACGCAGCTGCACCACAAGAGTCGTGTGCGCCACAATCGCAGCACACACATGCGAAGTTATTTGATATCATTGTATAGTGATATTGTGTATGAGTGCCTTTAAGACCAAATCCCTGCTAGCTACACGTTCATAGAATACTAATACTATTCTACTACACTCCATACTTAGTCCACTTAGTGCCTGGACCCTCAGTGAACAGGGGGTTCAGTACATGGGCACACCACACGTCATTCTAGATTTTAAATTTGCAAAAAAGGTTAATACACCACTGTATTTTGTTCTGGTATACCTTGTCTTATATAATCTTATATTGTCACTGTATGTCACTATATTGTTCTACATGACACCCCTCATGTCCCCCCTTCTAATATAGCAAGACCCATTTGTATTCCTTAATTTGTGTGCAATTGTAACCATCCTTTGCTTCAGTGAAAACAATTACATTGCACAATGTATATTTGTGTTTTTTCTAGGAATTCCCGCTGTAGATACCTTCTGAGTACAGCATGTATCATATTAGACATGTGGTGAAGGGGTCTAGTAGAGAACTGACTTTCCCATGGCATTAGTGCCTACTGCATGACCTGTAGTGATTGTCATTTCTAGAATGCCTAGAATGCAGAAATAACACATACTGATAATAAATCTCATCAGGAAATTTCCCATAGACAACCATAACATCTCCCAGTTGCAGCTGATCTGTATGGTTGGCAGCAGGTATCACTCAGATTTACTGACAGCTAGTGAAAAATATCCAGGGCAGCCGGGGCCTATAGATAAGTTCTAGAACTTTAAACTTCCACTGTCAAGAACATTACATTCCAGAAGCAGCAAACGTCTGATAGTAACGTGTGCCAGATATTGTACTCTATGTACCCTGTGGAACATGTAGACAAGCATGTAGTCTGCATGCACAGATGGTCTTCCATCCTTTGGGATGTACAGATCAGATGTTTATGACATCCTATAATACACAGGAGATGTGTCCTTACTACTTGCCTATAATGATTACTACCCTCTGTAATACAAACTGTAAGTGACTGATAAAGAGAAACCCCTATGTAGACAAGTTCTCATTGGTCTGGTTTTTTCCCACTGTAGTAAAATTAAGCTGAATGTTTAATCAGAGATTGTGAGCTGATATCATTTGTGTTTTCATTATTCAACATTTCAAGATATGTTAACTTGCACTTAGTTGCATCTTGAGTATGAAAGTTATGCAGCTGTAGACCTGCTCGTACCTGATAGCAATTGATCATTGTGATCTAAAGGGTCTATTCCATTAATGAACAGAAAATGCTGGGTATTGTTGCTGCGCAACAGATTTCAGAGCTGGGAATAGTTGTTGGGTGCAGTTCTCATAGTGGCCTGATGGTGGCAGTGATATACAGGTCCTGCTCTGAGGGTGCGTTTACACATTCAGTTTTTCAGACAGTTTTTGCTGTCCAAACCAGAAAGAGGATGAGTACCACCCAGGGCCGATTCTAGCATATTTGCTGCCTGAGGCGAATATTAAAATGCTGTCCACCCCCCCCCCCCCCCACCCGCTCCCTGTTAAGTAAATGCGGAAAACTTTACTAACAAGTAACAACCCTACAGACAGCTCCCTGACACTGTGTGACTGACTACAGGACCTGAGAGGCATTAGTGACATCTAGTACCTTATAGATGACAATTTCTTCCATCAGGAGGACTTTATTCCTGGTTCTCCAATCCATGACGTATCACTGCTGAATTCACGGCCAGATGTCTTCAGCTCCGTGCAGCATCCCCACCCAGCGTCCCTAAAAATACCACAGTCACTTACAGTATGAAGTCTCCTGGATAACAACACTGCGCTCCTAAATAATATATACCCCTCACAACACAACTGATCGCACGCTACCCCACTTATAAAACATCCCTTTATTATATATATTCTACTGGAATTATAGCATACACAGCACCAATCAATATACAACACCCCCAATTTATTAATACAGACCCCTAACATTTAGTTTAAATTATGCAAAGTAATCTATTGTATCCTATAACTAATATATCCCACCTGTTATTATGTTACATGATTTTACATACAGTGCAACCCTGACCAATGTGAATATATAGCATCCCCTAATATACAGCCCCCCAGCTTAGTAATATACTGTATCCCATATACAGCCCCCCCAGCTTAGTAATATACTGTATCCCATATACAGCCCCCCCAGCTTAGTAATATACTGTATCCCATATACAGCCCCCCAGCTTAGTAATATACTGTATCCCATATACAGCCCCCCAGCTTAGTAATATACTGTACCCCATATACATCCCCCCAGCTTAGTAATATACTGTATCCCATATACAGCCTCCAGCTTAGTAATATACTGTATCCCATATACATCCCCCAGGTTAGTAATATACTGTATCCCATATACAGCCCCCCAGCTTAGTAATATACTGTATCCCATATACATCCCCCCAGCTTAGTAATATACTGTATCCCATATACATCCCCCCAGCTTAGTAATATACTGTATCCCATATACATCCCCCCAGCTTAGTAATATACTGTACCCCATATACAGCCCCCCAGCTTAGTAATATACTGTATCCCATATACAGCCCCCCAGCTTAGTAATATACTGTATCCCATATACATCCCCCCAGCTTAGTAATATACTGTATCCCATATACAGCCCCCAGCTTAGTAATATACTGTACCCCATATACAGCCCCCCAGCTTAGTAATATACTGTATCCCATATACATCCCCCCAGCTTAGTAATATACTGTACCCCATATACAGCCCCCCAGCTTAGTAATATACTGTATCCAATATACAGCCCCCCAGCTTAGTAATATACTGTATCCCATATACAGCCCCCCAGCTTAGTAATATACTGTATCCCATATACATCCCCCCAGCTTAGTAATATACTGTATCCCATATACAGCCCCCCAGCTTAGTAATATACTGTATCCCATATACAGCCCCAGCTTAGTAATATACTGTACCCCATATACAGCCCCCCAGCTTAGTAATATACTGTATCCCATATACAGCCCCCCAGCTTAGTAATATACTGTACCCCATATACAGTCCCCATCTTAGTAATATACTGTATCCCATATACAGCCCTCCAGCTTAGTAATATACTGTATCCCATATACATCCCCCCAGCTTAGTAATATACTGTATCCCATATACAGCTCCCCAGCTTAGTAATATACTGTATCCCATATACAGCCCCCCAGCTTAGTAATATACTGTACCCCATATACAGCTCCCCAGCTTAGTATTATACTGTACCCCATATACAGCCCCCCAGCTTAGTAATATACTGTACCCCATATACAGCTCCCCAGCTTAGTAATATACTGTATACCCCCAGCTGAAATCTGGACCCATATAAATATATAACCCCCCAGGAAAAGAATAATCTGGCCTCATACAATATATACAGCCCCCCAGTATAAAATTATTCTGGCCCCATATAATATATAGAGCACCCCCCCCCACCCCAGTTTAAATGTATCTGGCCCCATATAATATACACAATCCCCCCCCCCCCCCGCCCCAGTTTCAATGAATCTGGCCCCATATAATATATACTGCATCCCCCCAGTATAAAACAATTCTGGCCCCACAAAATATATACAGTAACCCCCCCCCCCCAGTATAAGACAATTCTGGCCCCATAATACAATATATACAGTAACCAACCCCCCCCCCCCCCAGTATAAAATAATTCTGGACCCATACAATATATACAGTAACCAACCCCCCTCCCGCCCCCAGTATAAAACAATTCTGGCCCCATGTAATGTATACCCCTCCCCCACAGTATACATCAATTATGGCCACATATAATGTATACAGTATTCCCTCCCCCCTCCCACGATAGCGACACCTCCCCACTCCCCCACATAAAATAAATGACAGTACATGAAAAATAAAAAAAATCACACTCACCTGCAGGCAGCTGCTCCCTCGGCGCGCGGCCCCGGTCTTCACGCGGCTCTCCTGTGAGCCGCGGCTCCGCACAGTGACACAGGCGCATGACGTCATGACGCCTGTGTCACTGATTAGAACGGAGTGACGCAGCTGCCGGAAAGGCGCTGTGTCGCTCCGCATATAAATCGCGCCTGTGTCTTAAAGAGACAGGCGCAATTTATTTAGCTGGTGGACGATTCGGGCGTAATGGACGCCCGAATCGCCCACTTTAGAGCGGCGAATTTCACCGCCCTTTACAAGGACCCGCATTCTGCCGCCTGAGGCGAGATTTTCATCTCGCCTCATGGCAGATGCGGCCCTGGTACCACCTTTCAATGATATGTTCTCACTCATTATGATCGACAAATGCTTTTGGCTTCAAAAACTGCATCTGAACGACTAAATGTTGGAGTGCAGAATGACAGATTTTCATGTGAGATGCAAGGGAACTGTTTTCTGCATGACTGGTTTGTGGGTGTTAATCTTCTTGACATGTTCCTACTAACTGTGCCCCTTGGACCAGAAGCTCTAGGAGCATATTCTCCCAATATGAGTGGAATTGGTCAGTGGTCAGAGGCTGGATGACAGGAGGAGGCTGAAGGACAGGGGGCTGCAGAAGGAGGCTGGAAGCGAAGGGCTTCATGAGGAGGCTGGAAGACAGGAGGGTGAAGGCTACAGGAGGAGGCTGAAGGACAGGGGGCTGCAGGAGGGGACTGGAAGACAAAGGGCTTCATGAGGAGGCTGGAGGACAGGAGGGTGAAGGCTACAGGAGGAGGCTGAAGGACAGGGGGCTGCAGGAGGGGACTGGAAGACAAAGGGCTTCATGAGGAGGCTGGAGGACAGGAGGGTGAAGGCTACAGGAGGAGGCTGAAGGACAGGGGGCTGCAGGAGGGGACTGGAAGACAAAGGGCTTCATGAGGAGGCTGGAGGACAAGAGGATGCTAGAGGAGAGGGGGCTACAGGAGGCGGCTGGAGGACAGGAGGCCACAGGAAGAGGCTAAAAGATAGGAGGATGCTGAAGGACAGGAGGCTACAGGAAGAGGCTAAAAGATATAGGAGGATGCTAAAGGACAGGAGGCTACAGGAAGAGGCTAAAAGATAGGAGGATGCTGAAGGACAGGTGGCTACAGGAAGAGGCTGGAGGGCAGGGGCTACAAGAGGAGGCGTAGTTTAGAAAAGAGGGGGAGGGACTTTTTGTTCCTCTTTCTCTTGCACAACAGTTCGGAGGTATGACGGGAGGCATGGGATCAGCTCTATCTTTTGCTACAGAGTCAGCTGGCTCATGCACAGCCCCGTGATTTCTCCAGTCCCGTATTTACGTACTATATGTGTACTTTGTACAGCCATCAGACTAGGTATTACCAGGACAAGCAGCAGGGCAGCGACTTGTAGTCATTGTCACAATGAGTGTCGTGAAATCTTCCAATCATAGCCCTCTTGGCAGACTAACATTTGCTTAAAGTGTAGGATATGAAAGCAATAAAGTGACACATTATGGCCAGCGTTGGACAGGCCCGGGCTTGCTGGTCTTGGCACATCCTAACGATGGGAAGTGCAACTTCTAATTCAGTCTTCCACAGGCTGAAAACCTCTTGAGGCTTTGCCGATCTTTGCCTGAGCTGAGAACAGCGCCCATGAAGGAAGTGGTAGCACTTTAATGTAATTGACTCCTGCAGAGCTATACTCACACTCTCCTAATCACTGTAGAGCCGTGTGAGATATCCCAGCATGCCTTGCTGCCATGGTTAAGAATACATTTAATAGGAAAACTCACTAGTAATCTTAAAGCCTTAATAATACAGTGGTTTAGTAGTGTGTTATTGTGCTTTTTATGCATCATATTGTCATATAATATCAACTACTTTGTATGTATTTGTGCACATGTATGTCAGAGTTTGCACAACATTATTTTTTTTTCTAAAATACATAGGTTTATACAACAGGACTACAAAAGCAAAGTAAATCTTGACCACAGTGATGTAGATATACTATACTATACACAGCCCTGTGCTATACCAATATGCAGGTGTATATTATAATAATAGGTGGTCAAAAGATTATATTTAACTTTTGTACTGGGAATTTATAGGTTTAAAGGGCAATGGACACTTAATTTAATTCATTTCCCATAACCATACATTACTTTATTTGAATACTATTAAAAAAATGTTCCTTTGTGAAGATAATTTTTCAAAAATGTAGTCATATGGTCCCTTAGAAATGGAGGACGGCTGTCCTTGGATATAACCACCTCTGTTGCAGTTATTGCACAGCTAAACAAATAGTTTTTGCATATGAAATGGACAGAGTTACTGCATGTCCTACTGTCGTCCTGTGGTAATTAAAGGAAACCTACCATGAGGAATCTACTATCAGAAGTAGATCTTATAGTAGATTCCTCCTGCCTGCCTCTGTGCTAATCTGTAATTTAATAATCCAGGAACCTAACCTAACTAGTTAAAAAACTCTAATTTAGTAATATGTAAATTAATTGCAGAGGCTACTTAAGTGTGTACTAGCCTAAGCTCCTAGTGCCTGCCCAGGCTAGTACATGCCCCAGTTTTGGAGCGCTGCCTTTGATTTCGATTATTGGATACATGGATTCTTCGTCAAGAGGTTTAAGGATAGCACCTTTTCCTTACTGATTTGCATTGTACTGCCTTATTTTTGTTTTCTATCTATATATATTCTATCTATCTATCTATCTATCTATCTATCATCATCTATGTGATATCTATTTATCTCATATCAAGCTATCTGAAATCTATCTCATATCAATCTAGCTATCCATATATCTTCTCCATCAATTGGCAGTTAGTTTTTGTAACAATTTATAGTAAAACAATATATTCTGAGTTTCTGTGTTGGATTTGCTACAATATATAATCTCTGGTGGACTCTGTAATACATATAACTGTCTTTCACAGAGTGATATATCCTTTGTCTGATTCCCCCTCGGTGAAGATGTCTAATTCTTCCCCTGCTGATGAAGGGACGACATTTGAGCACCTCTGGAGTACCCTGTAAGTCACAGTCGTGGCATGTTACTCTGTCTTTTTATATGTCTGTGGGTAATATAGGGAAGTCGAGGGTTTAGGTGTTACAGTGGACTTCAGGTAGTGCAACAGTAGGAGTAGCACCCAGGGCCTCAGAAAAATACAAAAAGCTCACCATGGGAAACAATGTTCCAGATTTTGCCACAGGGGCACAGAAACTTTAATTAATGGTTCCCGGTATTAGTTGTTGCTCACTGCAGCCTTCCTGTGGATAGGTAGCACCATTAATCTGAGGTACATGTGGGTGTGGTGTGATATACTGTAAAGTACTTGCTATAATATAAAATCCAAGTCATTTTGCCATTTTCACTAACTTAAAATATTAAAGGAAATCTACCATCAACATCAAACATGATAAACTGAGGACACTTGCTCCTTGATACAGGCACCATGATCATGTGGTCATCTTTTTATATTTGTTATCCATGGCCTCTTCCTTCTAAAATTCACCTTTAAATGATGCCAATGAGTCAGGAAGGCCCTGGGTGGTGTTACCAGAGTCCCTCCATGCTGCAGATTTACAGGCTGTTACACTGAGCAGGGGCACACCTTCCCTACTCCCTCTCTACTACACACAGTGAGAGGGGGAAGTGCTCCTGCACAGTGTACTAGACTGAGAAGAATGGGAACATTCTGCCTGAAAAATATTTTTTTGTAGGTAGCAGAAAAAAAAATGAAATTGCTAATAGTCTTTACTTTGTATTGCTGTAATTATATTCTGGGGCTTGTGGTTTCATACCTAAGCCTTGTGAGAATTGTCTGGATTGGAACCAGAAACCTCACAATGACATGTCCATTGGTAAGTCATGTTTTCTTTATTTTTTTTGTGACAGGGAACCGGATAGCAATTATTTCGATCTGCCACAGTCAAGTCACTCAAACAACTCAGAGGTCTCTAATCAGACTGAAGTCAACATGGATGCTTATCAAATGAGGAACATGAATGAATCCATCATGGTAAGTGTAAACAAGTGCACATACACAGAGCACTGAAAATTGTTAAAAGTAACAATTGCATAAACGACTCACTCAAATATATGAGCTCAAACTGTCCGGAAACAGATTTAAAAGAAATCTACCATCAGGAAAATACTTTCTGAAGATTCCCAATGCCTGCAGCAGCTGCATCCCGTATTTCCCTAATTCTGGGAAGCAGCTGCTGCAGAAATAAATTCTAAATCGAATATTATGTTAATTAATTTGAGAGGCTTGTAGGGGTGTAATTGCTTCAGAGCGGTCCAGGGCTAAAGGCTACTTCACGCCCCCAGTAGCCATTTAAGACCCGCCTATTTCCTCATCTTTTAGTGACTTTTATTAGTTAGTTTATCCTCTGAAATTAATCAGCATAATCTTTCATTAAAGTTTTTTTTTCGGTATCAGCTGTATCCCAGATTAAGGAAACAACGGGATCCAGCTGCTGCAGGCATGGGGACTCTGCATCGAGAACTACTTCAGATAGTAGTTTCCTGATGGTAGATTTCCTTTAAAGGAAATCTACCATCAGGATCGTGGATTATAAACCAAATACACTTACATGCTGGCGTGTGCCCCCTATATTAGGATATGCTCTTCTTTTAACTTCTTATGCCCTCTATTTGTAAGAAAATATGCTTTAAAAGCTATGCAAAGGAACCTGAGGGGCTCCGGGCTCTATTAACTTCTATGGAGCGTGGAGCCCCACAGGCTCATTTTGAAGGCTTTTTTCGTAAAAACAAAGGCATTAAAAGCTAAAAGAAGAGCGTATCCTGACAAAGGGGACAAACACCAGCATGTAAGTGTACTTGGTTTGTATTCCATAATCCTGATGGTAGATTTCCTTTAAGGAAAGAACACAGTCCAGTGATATGAGTGATTTTTCACAGACCAAACTCATCGGTGGGTCACTGGCCTAAAAGGAAATCTACCATCAAAATCCAACATGATAAACCAGGGACACTTCCTCATAGATCCAGGCACTGTGATTGTGGAAATCTTCTTTTATTTGTTATCCAAGGCCTCCTCCCTTCTAACTTTTCAAATTATTCTAATGACTGTAAGGGGCTACACTCTCAACCTTCCTCCTTCTCACTGCACTTGAAGCCAGCTCACAGAGGGGCTGGTAGCTTCTCAGACTGATTAGCATAATTTGAAAAGTTACTATTAGAAGGAAGGAGCCCATGGATAACAAATATAAGATGATTACCACACTCACTGTACCTCCATCTGACCTATGATGGTAGATTTCCTTTAATGTAAAGTGTTTGCAATGGTAATTTTGTTATGTAGAGGTTTTAATTGTAAAGGTATATAAAGTATTGAAAGTGCTCTGTAAAGAATTATATGTGTTATAAATAATTGTTTTCTTTGATAATATGATATTAGTGAAACCTCAATGTTTTTGTTATATGTAATATTATCATCATATTTCCTGCTTGAGTTTTGTGCCCCTTGTAATACAGTCTGCTACCTGAACTTGACACAGGCTCCCTCTAGCTGGTGCTGCCAGGTACTACATGCCTGTAAATATCATTATCTCATTCACCTTTTGAATCATCTGACTAAACTTCAACTATGTGTCTCTAGTTGCTTGGTTATCACAAGATCACCTAGGGAAATTTTCCTTCATTATTTATTTTTTTGCATTAGGTTATATAATGTTTTGGTGGATACCAGTATGAGCATTATTGCATCACCAAGAGATAATCTTATCTGCAATTGGGTCTGGTCACGTAGTGGAACATTATTCCCCTATTTTTATAAATTGAATTGAGATGTTTGAATTCTTATTTTTTTAACTAGCTTTAATGAAACAGATAGCAACTTTGATGAAGGAGGAGGAAAAGTGAAGGACTTTTATATCCAGGGCTTTCTGATTTGGAGAGAAGTATTCTTTTAGAGCTAGATAAGTAAATATCATATGCAGGGCAGGACTTTGTCCAAGCATGAACACTGTTGGCAGAGATTTGCCCTGAATTGTACAGTAACACTTGAGATATTTTGTGCCACAACATGTAAAGCTGGCACACTCACATCCACAGCCATACCTAATATTAGAGGAACGAGACCCGCTCTGTGATGTGGCTTCGTACAGACTTGCTGAGAGTTGAGTGTGAACATGTTCATTACATTTTTGCCTTTCTCATTTAATTTTAAGAATTTTGTTTATGCTCTGTTCCGAAAAAAAAATTTATATGTCCAGGTTTTCCGAATTCCCTAATTTACCTTATCGTATAGATACAATATGAAATATGAAGAAAGACAATTAGATAATGTAACAAGAGATGACATATTCCATTATATAACCATTCTGTAATATTGGCACAACAAAAAAACGACAGGGACTGATTTGGCAAGCTCTGGGTAGCGCTGCGGAATATGTTGGCGCTATACAGGCAGTCCCCGGGTTATGTACATGAAAGGTTCTGTAGGTTTGTTCTTAAGTTGAATTTGTATGTAAGTCGGAACTGTATATATTATAATTGTATTCCCGGCCATTGTATTAACCATTCTGTAATATTGGCACAACAAAAAACGACAGGGACTGATTTGGCAAGGTCTGTGTAGCTCTGCAGAATATGTTGGTGCTACGGAGGCAGTCCCGGGGTTATGTACATCCTAGCCAAAATTTTGTTGGATTGTCGTAAGAATCAGGATTAACAATAGAGCTTAATTGCAGACACTGTTATAGCTGTTTATTGTAACCTAAAGCTAAAGTACAGTAATTTACTAACATCCAGAGGTCCGTTTGTAACTAGGGGTTGTCTGTAAGTCGGGTGTTCTTAAGTAGGGGACTGCTTGTATAAATATAGGAATCATTATTATAATTTTTATTATAACTCCATAATTGGCGTACATTTGCCTCTTGTTGTGAGGGTGTTGACACCTCTTCCGGCAGGTAACTAGAGCAGCCCCTCTCGCCGCTTGGCTTCCTAACTCCTTGAAGGCTTTGTTGTTACTACCAGCAATAGTAATGCAGAAGGATCAGGTGGACTGTACTAGACTAATTATAGGCCAAGCCAAGCCTTTGATGGCAGCTTTATCCCACCCTGAGCTGTGACATTCATAATGTGATATGTGTATGCGGGATTGAGGGAGGCAGCCAAGACAATCCAAGCATTTCTTTATCCTAATTGCTATTGCTGCAAATCTTATGGATGTTTCACGTTTGTAAATAGTATTTTCATTGTACATTCCTATAATGGTCTATTAAAAAAGCATGAATTTATGGATAATGGAACATATTCTTTTTGCCTTTATGTCCAATTCCTAGACTGTTATTTTTATTTTTATCCTTTTAAGGTTTTGTTGATTTTATGGCAAATTTGCATCTTGTTGGCTAGTTTTTATTTTGAGACGACTGGTTTATTTTATGACTTTAAGATATTTGGCATAAATTTCCTCTGGTTTCAACACATACACAAAGTCCATTCAGGGCTGTTGTAAGATATTGAAGGGCCCAGTGCAGAAAATACTTACCTAAGCTGTTGCAGAACATCATATAACACAGCCCAACCGCTGCAGAACCTGCTGAGGACATTGCAGTGGAGTAGCTCCCAGGATGTTCAATCTGTTGTTATGGGCTAAGAGAGTATAGTTTAGGGATTGGGTACAGGGATATAACTGCTACTTAGGCTAAGTTCACACATGCATTTGGAAGGTTGCATTACAAATGTTAATAGCAGCGGAAAAAGTGTTACAGCAGCCATTTTTCTTCATTATTGATAAAAGATGCATACTGGAAGGTGCATCAAAGCCTATAGAAAATGGAAGGTGAATGGAAGACTTTCACTTTTTTAGTTTCCGCTACACTCCTTAAATGGAGAGAGTGTAATAGAAACCCAGAAGCAGGTGTGAACGGGACGCAACAAGAAGAAAACGCTGTCCCTCAGGCACGTCCTTTAGACACCACTTCTTCTCCCCACTGAATTAAAGGGGTTTCAAGAATGTTGGAAAACAAATGAATCGGAGCCAGAGCAGAATAAATACACATTTTCAGCACCAGTGACATCATCATTGATTCTGTAAAGATAGGATTTAGCTCATGCAAGAGGATGTGGAGAAGCTGCTCTGTTTTTCATATGATTAAAACAGCCCTAAGTCCGGTCCAGTGGACCTCACACATCCATATCTACATGGGTTTCTGGATTAATATTTTTAAAACAAAGAAAATTTGCTGTTGAACCACAGATTACTAGGAAAAGTCTCTTTGAATTGCTTTATAAAATATGTCATAAATGCAAAGTGAGTGAATTTAGGAAGCAAAAATGCGGTTATTAAAAGCGCCAAATAACAGTTTATTGAGCATAAAAATGATTTATTGGAAATCACATAACTGGGCAACGCATTTCAATGCCGGTTTGGCGTCTTCATCAGGCCTAAAGTAACAGCGCTCGAATGCAGAGCTGATCGCACACGGTGTGTCTCTGATATTCTATCACAGGCACGCCTGCTTTCCATCGCAGGGCTGATTGCGCATAGATCCAGGCCTTGTGACTAATCTTATTATATTTGTTGTCCATGGCCTCCTTCCTTCTAAAATCAACTCCAACTAGCCAGAAAGGCTATGGACATGCCATCAGAGCTCCTCCGGTCTGCAGATTCACAAGCTGTTACATTCTGAACATGCACTTCTCCTCTCCCACAGTGAGCTCACTGCTGGCCAGATTACAGAAGGTGCAGGGGGAGGGTGAGATTGAGACATGCTGCCGCAGTGTAACAACAGCTTATGAAGCCACATCGCAGAGGGCTTCTGCAACACTCCCATTGCCTTTTAGGCCCGTTACCATAATTTTAAAAGTTGATTTTAGAAGGAAGGAGGCCATGGATAACAAATATAAAACGCTTACCACAGTCACGGTGCCTGGATCTATCAGTAAGTGTTCCTGGATTATCATGCTTGGCTTTGATGGTCGATTTCCTTCAAGTTACCCTATTTCTCGGACTATAAGGCGCACAAAAAATCCTTTTATTTTCTCAGAAATTAAAGGTGCGCCCTATAGTCCAGTGCGCCTTACATATGAACTGCACTTACAGACAACAGCTGTCTTGAACTGTGCACAGGTCTGCCACCTGCTGGCCATTCGTCCTTATAATCAGGTGTGCCTTATAATCCAGTGCGCCTTATATATGAACCTAGATGCTTTAGCAGGAATTTATTGATGGTGCGCCTTATAGTCCAAACTGAGCGGAGATATATCTTCTCACTTTCTATTATATTGGAATGTGATAGGTTTCATTGTTAATTAAAAATAAAAAAAATCTATAGAACAAGAAAATGTTGATGATTGGTGGGAGGCATTTCCGTATCAAGTAAAGCAGTTAATGCCTCAGCAAATGCAAAATGTCAACAGATTAATACTTGTTAACCCAGAGAATTAGCCACCAGCCTTCGTGTGTTATGAAGTTAAACTTTGTGTCCCCGTATTCTTGGCTTGGTGATGAGACCTACTGATGTTACCTTAACGATGGAGACTGGTAACTAACTGCAGAACATTCACTTGGTAACACCTTGTTCTAATCTCATCCATAATGTCGTCTTGTTTGCTTTGCAGTTTGGTTAATATGACATGTTACCTATCGGTGTGCCGAATCCAGCTTTACAGAATTCAAATATGTTGCTTTTTTTAATATTACAAAAGTAGATCTGTCTTTCTCACCCCTTCTGAGGACATGGTATAGTCCAATACAACACTGGGCAAGCCTGGGCCTGCCTGGTGGTTTAATGAATAGTCATGAGGAAAGGGGGTGGACTCAAGTTTGTTGTTGGATGCAGCTAGTTGACAGAACCAAGGGAGATGAGGAAAAAAAGAAAAAAAAACCTAACAAACTGCTTCCATGTACCACAGCATCCTCTAAGACATATGCACTGTGTCGTATACCTGTGCACTGTCTACATGTTGCATTTCTTACCTAGTCTCCATTTCATCCTACTGACCCCATGACTACTCTGCTGGGACAATTGCCCTCTGCATTTGTATTCCAGGAAGACTAAGATGCTGTATATAAGTGACCCCATGCAGCCATACACGGTAGGTTCTTTTGGTTGTCTACCTACAATTTTTTTTTTCACTTATTCAAAAAAAAATTGTCAAAATGCCTTTGAGCCAACCACAAAAGCCTGTGATGCGGTTTTCACACCTGTTGCCATTTAGAGTCTTCCATGCATGAGATTAGAAAATTAGGGGCTTCTTTTGGGAACGCTTTGTAGTGTGACAGCTATAACAAAGAAATGAAATAGATTGCAAAGATGTGTACAAGAATGTAGTTTACCTGTTAGTAATCTTTATGTTTGGTAGTTTTTATTATGATCTCACTCATTCTAACAGAATAGAACCATGTGATATAAATTACCTGAATAATACACTCAATTTTATAGAATTTATCAGAACCTCCAATTTAAAATAGTAACGGTAATGTCATATATTCAGGGAGGCAATATGGATGTCGTATACTCGCTCCACAACGGTAGGTCGTTCTCATGCTGGGATTTGGACATGTAGCAAGAAAACATGATGTACATTGGTTAGAACAGTCCTGCTATACTGGAGCAGAGTAGTTTGAGAATTGTGAAGGTTAATACATTTGTTAAACTTTTTCAAACGTGATAATAGTTGTCATTTATTGAGAAACAATGGCTCCATTATAGTAGTTCAGAATTTTTATCTTTATTGCATTTTATTAAAAAGTTAAGAACACGAGTTGCAGATAAAATGTTGATATTATCATGTTTATTATTATTACATTATTGTTTACTATATATTATTGTTATTATCATACTAATATGTTTCCTGAATATGACATTTAAATGTAACTACAATAAATTTTTATTTAAAACAAAAAAAATATTACCAATTATTTTCAGATATTTAAATATTTTTAAAATATATACTACAAAATGCTATTTACTACTTTTTTACATTGTTGGTTATAAATCATCAGTCTATAATACAGGATTCAGATCTGACTCCTCTGCACCTGTCATACAGCTGTTTCATGTACCTGCCACAGATGCAGCACCTTACAGTAAATGCTGTACACCTCCACCCATCAGGGTCCCTTGGGGGCCTACACTGGGAGGAGTGAGATCTAGCATTTTATTTGTCCATTTAGTATGAAATAATAAGAACTAAACCCATGTTATTTCTTGCCTTAGTGACACCCCCTCTTTCTGAACATGTAGTCCATTGACTTCTATTGACATCTTTAGGTCAATTTATTTCATTTTTGATTATTCTGCTGGAATTTATATACAGTATAAAGCAATATGAATGTTGTTGTAACTCTGAATAATCTTCTATATGACAAAATACACCACAAATACATACTAAAGAGCTAGTCCATACACTACAATAGTGCCCCATAAAAGAGGGAGATACCTGGTTGGTGCGATGGGAAGGACAGGATTCCTGCGATGGGTGCTTTAGCAGTATGGTGATATCAAAAAGCACCTTAAAGGGGCCTCATTTTTCCTCTGTTATGGTGTTATTCATCCTAGAGTATTAGCTTATATTAAGTAATTAAACAGAGTAGCAATACCCACAAAATACATTTTTATTAAATCAACCAAGAATTTTTAAAAAATGTAATTCAACCCTACATTTAACCTTCATCTAAAACACAATAATTAATTTATATAATTTGATCTGTGAAAATGTTTAACTTACGGTTGCCATAGACCATAAGTTACTCGATCAAACTCCATTGTGCGTTGCCTAGTTGCAGTTGGCTACAGTTTTACTATAGATCTATGTGATCAGACTGTTGTTGGCCCCAATCTACACAAATATCATTAGTCCAGTTTGTCAGAATTTCCATTGATGTCTATGGTTGAGAAAACATTCAAAATTGTGGTTCTAAAATTTTTGATGTCACCCTCTAAGAAGGTTGCAGCTCATGAGTGTTAAAACAGGTAATATTGTAGCCTGTTACACAGTGTTATGACTTGTCAATATTTCCTAACTATACAAAAACAGTAACATTTTTGATTTCCAGAACTGTCTAGAAAGGTTTGCCTGCTAGGGATGCCTTATGTGAATAGAACAATTGTCTTTTGACTCCTGTTAGGAGATACGTATTGACATAGCTAATAACATTAATTCTTGTGGTTGGCAAGAATGTAGATTAATGTGTTTGAACAACCCAAATTTTGAATGCCTGCTTGCAGGAACAACTCAGGAGGATTACATAGTTTAAGATTCAGGGCACATACATGTATCACTTCTCCCTCGCCCCTTATTTAGGGTGTTGGGATATTAAAGGATGACTTTTAAAGACACAATTTCCTAATATGACAAGTAGATTCATGCAGCTGCAAGATAAACCTCCAATAAAACAGTGGAATATCTATAGGAACAAATACATAGAATATTCTTAAAATGGTTTCCTACATCTCTAAAGTGATCGATTCAACAGACTTCAAAGCTCCTTCAGATTATTAAGGGAACCTGTCGGCAGAAAAGTGATGTAATAAACCACTTCCAGTGTGTGGGAAACACCTTCCAGTTCATATATCTTTCATGGCCCAGTGTGGTGGCATCTGCCAGAAAATCAACATTGAATTTAGATGTAAATTAGTTGTGTAAAGTCAAGGGAGGAAACAACAGAAAACAAACATAAGAAACTAAAATAAATTATCCCCATGGAGTTGAAGAGTATAGCACTGTCAAGATCTCTTCACCTAAAAGTGCCCCCTTCAGTCTAATTGATGTCTCTTTGTCCAAAGACATTACTACCCGGCTCTTCTAGTGCATAATGTTAATCACAGCAGAGGAGGTGTCACGTAGAAGTATGAACCTCTGCTCCTCCAGATGTGGTTTGGGACTGTATGGTCACATTTTGTACCTCCTACTGGTTTAGGTTATGCCAGAAAGCTGTGGCAAAAATGTGGCATACTAGCATAAATTATAATCCATTCTACTTTTAAAAGTGTATTAAAACTGTCTAAACCCAGTAATAAATGAGGCACAGACAGAGATTTTTTTGGTTCTTATTATGATAGAATTCTCTTGTAAACTGATAGAAAAATCTGCCCCAGATGGGGGCACCCAGAATGGTGCTTTATAATAAGGGTTGCTTGGTAACTGCCCATCTATTCACAGTTTTATTAAAGGGTTTTTTCTCACTTATCCCAATCCACATTTATTGGGGTTTCTATCATATTACCTATTCTGTGGTAGTTGCTATCTTTTTTTTGGATACACAAAGCTAGATATCCATTTCTGAATTACTGTGACCTGACAGATAGGGAAAGCATTTGAATGGCGTTAGATACTTACAGGCTGTCATTTCCCATTTGATCACTATACTGATAAATTGCCCAGTAAAACATTGCCTGTGGGCTGAGGATACTGATCCCTCCTCAGCCTTTGAAAGCTCAATTGAGGAATAATTAGAAAGTAAATATGGGGCAGCTGACACATGTCTGCGCAAAATTCTTGCTATCAAGATAAGAGTATGACACTGCTTTACTCAAGACGTATCCATGAGGATTTGGTGAACTGCCATGATGAAAAATGATGGGGCTCCTCCAATCCATTATCTCACTGCGCCTTAAACGTACATCTTTATTATTTATCACATTAAGGAGACAGGTCCTATAATTACATCCACTTGAGTTCATAAGAAACAGCAGAATTGTTTAAAGAAATACACCCTGAAAGCAAATATGTGAAAATCAATGGTCTGACGGAGGGGTAAATATTAAGCAGGCGGGGCGTGCCTTATTATGCGCTCAGGCTAATTTACATATTTTTATAAAGTCCTTTTCTCTGCAATATAGGAGAACTGAATTTAGCTGAAACCTCTGCCATCATCCCCTAGAGGTAACCCGCATGCATAAGAGGACAGTCTATTCCCTAATCTGGTGGTAGATGCCCTGTAAAGGAAATCTACCATCAGAATCCAACATGATAAACCAGGGACACTTACTCATAGATCCTGGGACCGTGATGTTTGTTATCCATGACCTCCTTCCTTCTAAAATCAAATTGTAAAATTATGCTAATGAGGTTGAGCCCCCTGTGCTGCAGCCTCACAGGCTGTTACAGTCACCCTTCCCCTGCTCCCTCAGCATTTACCCCTCCCTCTGCCTTATGTAATCACACACAGTGAGAGGGGGAGTGAAGGCAATGTAACAACCTGTGACCTATGAGTTTTACTGAGATTTTTCATTGATGGGACTAGACATGGTGCTTGGATAGGCCACAAACATATAATCATTAGTGTTGCTCACAGGCCTCAACATATGGGATGCATGAGGTTATATTCTAGTAACAGTGAAAGTCCCATGACAATTCAAATAACAAAAAAGTCTCAGGCATAATGACTGGGAGATCCCAGATGGCCTATTCCACACATTTGAAAACAACAACATACAAGAAATGTCCTTAAATGTCCCTGCCACAGTAATGGTAAATTTTCTCTTATTTACCTGTGAATGGCAATGTTTCCCCTACACAAAAAGCTGCAGGTGGATCAATTTGTAGACATTGTAACCATACATGATAAAGTAACTGTTATAGCTATAGTTACTGATGGTGGATGGTGGGGCACCTTATAAAGGCAGTCCCCAAAATACTGTATATACTCGAGTATAAGCCGACCCAAGTATAAGCTGAGGCCCCTAATTTTACCACAAAAGCCTGGTAAAAACCTACATTTTTTCACTCGAGTATAAGCCGAGTTTGGGTTTTCAGCACATTTTTTTGTGCTGAAAAACTAGGCTTATACTCGAGTATATATGGTAGGTTCTTTAAGTTTGTACTTACAGTAAGTTGAATTTGTATGTAAGTTGAAACTGGTGTATTTTATAATAGTAACTCCAGAAAAATAATTTTGTCCCAATGACTATCGGTTTTAAGAAATTTTTGCTAGCAGAGAAACTGAGATTATCAATAAAAATACATAACAGAGAGCATACAACTGATCATTACAGTCTGGGACAAAAATAAAGCTTCCAGAGAGCTCCACCAGAGGTCACAGGGGACTGAGGGGTCCGTATGTAACTATGGGTCATCTGCAAGTCAAGTGTCCTCAAGTCAGGGACCACCTGTACATGTGATATGGTGGTATTTGAGGATGATCTATGAGCAAGTTGCAGGATGGTGGACCTTATAGATGTGACCTGATTTGAACCTTGTAATTGTTATATAATAGTTGAAGTTGCAGTCCCCAACTAAAGAACACCCAACTAACAGACAACCCCTAGTTACAAACCAACCTCTCTGCCCACTGTGATTTTTAGTGAAAGTCTTTTCACAGGGAACAAAAAATAATTTGTCTTGATCTACACTTATTAAATATGACAGTTTGTACTATAAAACCTTGTATGTATCTTATATTACATGACTGTGAATGTTAAATTTGACTTTATAGCTGCTCTTTGATGGTAATTTTATAATTTTACATGATGGTATTCCTTGTAGATGCTACATGATGGTGAATCTTGCAGATGTCTTATAGTGATAGACAGTGTAGATATCATATGACAGTGGGCCTTAAAGATGATACATGATGGTAAATAGGGATGAGTGGACCCGATAAAGTTTGGGTTTGGCCAAGTGCAGTTGTACACAAACCTCAAAATTCTGTTAGGGCTAGGTACTGAACCCGAACCCCAACTGGTATCAATGTGGGATGTTAACTTTTGCCTCTGACCTTAAAGAGCCGGTGATGGTGTGCCACCATTTCCCCGAGAAACGCTGCTTCCCATGACATCACAGGAGAGCAATGTTCCATGAGATAAACGCCAGTGCACATCAGCTGCAGTTATGTTTGTGATAAATGCACATAAATGGCGCTTGCAATGCTGCATTTAAAGAGTTAATGGCAGCAATCAGTTTTACCGGTGGGGGAATGAGCCAAACCTAAACTTCTGACTGTTGCGGTTCGGGTCCATTACATTATTTACATCCATTATTGTGAGCTATAACCAAATACACAGAACAGGTGCATCTTGCTCCAGTGACGGTACAGAGGTACAACAACAAGGATGTTTGAGGTCCACATGAGAATTAGGTTGGAAGCAAATTTATTGATAAGATTTTTAGAGGTGGTTTCACCAGAGATACAGAGGTAAGGTATAATGAAAAGATTTGTACCTGCTCTGTGTGTTCAATACTGATTTTGGCTCACAATATCTGATGCAAATAACTGACGCAAATTACCTATTATTAACAGAGATGTTAACTGCAGCTAAGATAGTGGTGGACCTTTTAGATGTCACATGATGGTACACCGTTTAGATATTATGTGATGGAAGATTTATTACATGTTACACAATGGTAGAGTTTTAAACTACAACATGAGGATGGATTTTGCAGCAGTTGAATGACTTCTGGTGGTATAAAAGACACAAACGCTAGCACATATACACTCACTGGCCACTTTATTAGGTACACCATGCTAGTAATGGGTTGGACCCCCTTTTGCCTTCAAAACTGCCTCAATTCTTCGTGGCATAGATTCAACAAGGTGCTGGAAGCATTCCTCAGAGATTTTGGTCCATATTGACATGATGGCATCACACAGTTGCCGCAGATTTGTCGGCTGCACATCCATGATGCGAATCTCCCAAAGATGCTCTATTGGATTGAGATCTGGTGACTGTGGAGGCCATTTGAGTACAATGAACTCATTGTCATGTTCAAGAAACCAGTCTGAGATGATTCCAGCTTTATGACATGGCGCATTATCCTGCTGAAAGTAGCCATCAGATGTTGGGTACATTGTGGTCATAAAGGGATGGACATGGTCAGCAACAATACTCAGGCTGTGGCGTTGCAACGATGCTCAATTGGTACCAAGGGGCCCAAAGAGTGCCAAGAAAATATTCCCCACACCATGACACCACCACCACCAGCCTGAACCGTTGATACAAGGCAGGATGGATCCATGCTTTCATGTTGTTGACGCCAAATTCTGACCCTACCATCCGAATGTCGCAGCAGAAATCGAGACTCATCAGAACAGGCAAAGTTTTTCCAATCTTCTACTGTCCAATTTCGATGAGCTTGTGCAAATTGTAGCCTCAGTTTCCTGTTCTTAGCTGAAAGGAGTGGCACCCGGTGTGGTCTTCTGCTGCTGTAGCCCATCTGCCTCAAAGTTCGATGTACTGTGCGTTCAGAGATGCTCTTCTGCCTACCTTGGTTGTAACGGGTGGCGATTGAGTCACTGTTGCCTTTCTATCAGCTCGAACCAGTCTGCCCATTCTCCCCTGACCTCTGTCATCAACAAGGCATTTCCGCCCACAGAACTGCCACTCCTTGGATGCTTTTTCTTTTTCAGACCATTCTCTGTAAACCCTAGAGATGGTTGTGCGTGAAAATCCCAGTAGATCAGCAGTTTCTGAAATACTCAGACCAGCCCTTCTGGCACCAACAACCATGCCACGTTCAAAGGCACTCAAATCACCTTTCATCCCCATACTGATTATCGGTTTGAACTGCAGGAGATTGTCTTGACCATGTCTACATACCTAAATGCACTGAGTTGCCGCCATATGATTGGCTGATTAGAAATTAAGTGTTAACGAGCAGTTGGACAGGTGTACCTAATAAAGTGGCCGGTGAGTGTACATAAAAAAAAGACATGAAAGTTATAATAATAAGAATCAGATCCCGTAGCTCTGTCATTGGACACAGGTGACAGTGTTAGTGACAAGAATAAAGCTTTGAAGCCACCTAGGGCCACAGTGTTAATTATATAATGAATATCCACAAGGGGCCAGTCACAGGCAGGTGAGCACACTGAATCGTCTCGCACCTTAGTCATTATAAATCATTTATCCTTCTGGCCTGGAAAAAGTGACTAAATAATAAGCTATGTAAATAGGATGTTTTTTTAAGATAATAAAGATTAATTTTCTTACCTACAGCATCTATAAGCATCAATAAGCTGCACTTTGAAGAGTCTCAGATGGAAAAGAATTCCCAATTCTTACCTTCTGTTACTTTGCATACTTACAGCTTCCTGTGATTGTACCTTTCAACACTTAAAGGAAACCTACCACTTCTGAAGGTAGGTATGAGATGCAAACACCGGGCACCAGCTCAGGGTGAGCTAGTGCCAGTGCTTAGTCTCGTTAGTGTTAAAACCGCGGTATCGCGGTTTTAACACTTTTTAAACTTTCTAGCAGAAACTGCTTCGGCGCTGCGTGCGCATGATCGTGCGCGCGCCTACATTGGAAATGCCGCAGGCGTTGCGCGCTCACGGTCGCGCGCAGCGCCGAAGCAGTTTCTACTATAAAGTTTAAAAAGTGTTAAAACCGCGATACCGCGGTTTTAACACTAACGAGACTAAGCACCGGCACCAGCTCACCCTGAGCTGGTGCCCGGTGTTTGCATCTCATACCTACCTTCAGAAGTGGTAGGTTTCCTTTAATGACAATATATGGGACAGTACTTTTCACATGGCAGTGCATATTCCCACCACAGGGAAAGATTACTGCCTTATATCAATACTTTGATCCCTCCTGAGAATACAATGCATGGTCACTATACACTGGAGATCAACACACACAATACACAATTATCCTAAATGTCAAGGTCATTATGCAGTCCTGTGTGAATATATCGTGACATGAGTAAAATAGCGGTATTTTAAGATTATTTCATTGTATATATTATAAAGCACAGAATAAAAATCTAAACAAGATAATTATAAAAGAACACTTTTAGGGTGCATTCACACGTTTAGTTTTTCAGATGCCGTTTTTGATGTCCAAACCAGGAGTGGAGTGAAAATAGAGGAGGAGTAGCTTCTCTCAGTGATTATGATCCACACCTGCATCACAACATTTACAACATACTCGAAAGACAAATGCAAGAGAGGAAAACATAATGCATAGAATCTCCATGGGTAATCATTACAACACAACACTGCACCTGGAATTGCTTGCCAGTTCAGTATTGAACAGGGAAAGGATTTGTCTCGTCATACAGTGTCTCGACGTTTAAGAGCATTAGGCCCCTTCCACACTAGCGAGTGTGATGCGATGAACTCGCATCACACTCGCAACGCAAGCTGCCGGGAACGCACGGCCCGAACGCTGCACCGCGGGAGTGAACTCAGCATGTCAGTTCACTCCCGCAGTGCAGCGTTCGGGCCGTGCGTTCCCGGCAGCTTGCGTTGTGAGTGTGATGCGAGTTCATCGCATCACACTCGCTAGTGTGGAAGGGGCCTTAGGACTGAAAGCGCACTCTGCGGTAACCAGACAACAAGGCTAGACTTACCTTTGAGAAGGTCCACAGTTCATTTTAGATATAATTGCAAGTTTAATTTATTTGGATCCGATGAGAAACATTATGTTTTTTTACAAATTGGGGACAGACTGAACCCAAAGGGGCATATTTATCATACGCTGGCACTCTGCATTTTCGCAGCGGCATACATCACATATGAAAAGTCACCGGCGGCAGCAACACCCCACGCTGGCCCACTCCAGGCCGGTCGCGCCCTCCGCTTGGCCAGACGCCCCCCCCCCCTTAGGCTCCACTGGCGTGAAGGTGGCAGATTGGGGCAAATAATCACAAGTGCTAGCAATAAGCTCACATTTGCGATTATTTCAAGGCCCCTGAGCCATGCTAGTCCTGATAAATATGCCCCAATGTGTTTAAATAAGTTAGTGAAAGGTGGTGGAGAAAGTGCCATTGTTTGGGGATTTTTTTCTGCAGAAGGAGTTGGACCTCTCATACCTCTCATACAGATAATGCCCCCTGTCACACAACAAAACCGGTAAAGCAGTTCCTTGAAAAAAGAACATTGAAACAATGAAATGGCCCGACCGGAGTCCTGATCTAAAACCAATAGAAAACCTCTGAAAATTCCTTGGTGACAAAGTTATGGCCAAGAAACCCACAACAGTCACAGAACTCTGGAAGAGACTGGAAGAAGAGTGGACCAAAATCCCACCAGAGCAGCGAGACTAGTAATGTCCCGTGGCCACAGATGTGCTGAAGTCACAGCAAAGGCCTGTGTTCTTCCTACTGATTGGTGACTGTTGTAACCTTAAACAATGTAATTATAATCTTTCTAGGTGCTATAGTCATTGCTGTCCTCTGATTTCTACTTTTCTGCATAGTAAAGGTTTTATGTTGATATGCTTTGGTAATTTTGTAAAACACTGTTCTAGTGGCATGACGTACCCCATACAAAAAATCCATCAAAAGTTGATCAATGGAGAATACATTATTTCTGAAAAAAGTGATCATTCATTGTTGTCTAATTTTGGTCTCCAGTGTATATTCCCTTAAAGGCTATTTTTACATGATGACAGGTACCAATAGCCTCTGGCATGTTGATTGAAAAAATGTTTTTGTGGCACATTTGAATAATTCCACTATTTTTTAATTGTTTCATTAACATCACATGGGGTGGTAAGTCCTGGGTGAGGGGAAAAGTTCAAACGAGAATTGCTTGCAGTGGTAAGATGATGAAGCCAGGGGGATGGAGCAGGGGGGCAACCTAGGTATGAGGCATTGAGGGGAAAACAACTTTTACCATTTGAACTTCCCCCCCAGACCACTTAGTGCTTGCAGGGAGCCGGGCAACGTTAAAGAAACTATTAGAAACCAGTGAAATTATTCTGATACACGACAAAGGCCTTTTTAAAATCAAAGTGCCAGAGGCTATCATCATGTACAAATTACCTTCCTGATGACAGGTTCCCTTAAACATCCAAGAATACTTGGTTAAGAGTCTAGCTTCTGCTAGATACATGGAGATGGGCGCAGAGCTTTTGGGGTGATGTAGTGCAATTCAATATTTTGTAGACTGGTGAAGACCTTGACTAAAACTATTTGATGAACTAAGCCCCTTTCTATGTTTTTGGAGAGTGTTCAGCTGGATCGACCTGGTGCAATTTACTTGCCCCTGATATCAGCAGCAGCCTGCAAGTCTAGTTTACAGAAGTAGCATACAGTTTGGGAATAAGGCCACTACATGTTTAGGGATTAACGGACCCACCATGGTCATCTGAAACTGCCCTTTGTGTTCACATGTTTATGTTTGCCTGTATAACGGCAACAAAACTGGGCTGTTACACACTGTGCACTAAAGATGGGACACTGGACAATGGGATTGTCATTCCCCTTTATAGAAACACTGCAAACAAACACACTGGGGGTCATTTATCATTAATCAGGCTCCTTGGGAGAGTTCTGTGTCTATTTTTGGAGCTCCAATGCACATTAAAGTGCAAAAAAAAAGTTGCCTCTGAAAGTTATTACACAGTGCTGCAACAATATATGGCCACATTTTCACAAAATCACAGGAGCCTAATAGACAAAAAGTATGTAGATAGAACAGTAGTGAGCTGCCATTGGTAGGAGAGGTTTTGTGTGTACCCTGTAGTCTTAATGTTTGCAAGATATATACCCAGATTAAGATAAAAAAAATAAATTACCATTTTTTCACCAGGCTAACTCCGTAACTAGAGGGCGTATCAAAATGGTTGGTGAAATTACATATTTGTTTGGAAGAGGCTGACCATTGTTATATGAATAGAGTCAAATGACTGTATAATAACAATATTTAGTCATTTTACTATTCAGTGATAGCAAGCAGAAATCTGGAAAATTTAAAGTCTTAAGTCTTAAACTATTTAGAGCATCTTTTGCTAAAGAGGAAATTTTAGTGCGATTTGGGACACTAAAGAACTCACAGGTCCTTATGGGTCAGTGATTTGTGTCCCAAATCCTGAGTCTCTATATATCAGTTCTGTCCAATAAAAAAGTATTTATACTTACCTTGGTCCACAGCGCTCAGCGCATGCACAGTCCTTCAGTGCAGTTGGCGCAGTACGCCCTGAACCTCACTGGCTTTACTGGAGTGATGCCCAGGTGTCAGAAGCAACAGTCACAAGTATAATACACCTCTCTAACTCATCTCTAGGTAAGTATAATAGTTTCTTTTTTTAATAGCCACATACTGAGATGATATAGGGCAATTTGGGGCACTTAACCACAGAGATATAATAAAAAAAGTTTCAGAATTGTTATTTAATAAAGAAACAACTAAATGAAACACGTCAGGCTTGGTGAAAGATCTTCTTTAATGTAGGATCAATAACCTCACTCAGTCTGAACCCTACGACACTGATATGAGGTCATCATAAACCAGGGGAAATGAGGCGCGTAACACTGATCCTCAGCTCAGCTTCTAACAATTCCAGATATTTGCCACTTTCTCTCCGTATACCTTTCTGAGGATGGGAACAGAATCATAGCTCAGAGTTAATGCCGCAGTTCGTATTTTCTGAAATCATAACCTAGTAGTGTGATATCATCAGCATCATATTGATGGATCACAGTCCCCATAAACGTCTTTGGCTCCTGGTCACGGAGCTTACCCCTCCTTTCTCCAGCACTCGGCTGAATGAGCATTTGTTTGTGTGTATGAGGCCTAACTCAGAAAAATGGGTGGTCAAGTCAGACATCAGTTTGGAATAACCTGGCCATTTTTTATATAAATAGAGCCAAATTACTGTATAATAACAATGTTTAGTAATTTTTACTATTCCCTCACAGTAAGCAGAAATATGGATCATCGCAATTTTGGTCTCCTGTGATTACAGTTGTATTTGTTGCCACCCAATTTTTCAGATTTACCTGGTGACTCTACAAAATAGATTTAGGCTTTGACTTTTTACAGATGTTTTCCTATTTATCTTGTCTAGTTTTAAGGCCATAAGAATTTTACATGTCAGCTTGAAGATGTTTTAATCTGCAGACTCACAGTTACAGTTGTTTTTCTCTTTCTGTCAAGACAATATTTTGTAAATGACTCAAAAACATTTTTGTTATTCAGATATTGCTCTACTGATCCTACAAAAAACTTTACTTTCAGACCATAACAGGGGGTTATGGCTGATGGGTCATTAAATAGTCAATCCATTCCCTTCTTTGCCCCTTTTCTCCAGTTGTGTGTCTACAACCCCATAGGCACTTACACCAGTAAACAAAGTGCACTCACCCCTAATCCATCCTCATTGCCTGTCAATGTAATGCTTAGAACACACATTATCTTGGGCAGGTAACCTAATCTTATTGATGTCTGGAGACCAAAACCCTTGGTGTAACTATTCTCCTTGTCATGGCCATGTCATGGGAAAGAATGTGTCCTATTTAAACATAAACACATTGTAGACACTTTACGTGAAACTGTGGTGCATCTACTTTATGGATGTTAGCTTACCAGAATTAAGGGACTGCGATGGGGACGAAATGCACCCAACACCATTGTATTTTTCAGAAATCTCTATGCTCTATGAGAGATCCTTAAGTCCTAAAGAACTGACTACTGAGAATAACAGTTCTTTCATATAATCCATATGTTGAATACTACAGTGGATCAGTAGCCGTAGACTTCCAGAGCTTGCAAATGCCAACACAGGTCTGGACCATGAAGGTTGTTTGCCTGTATAGGGTCTTGTAATACAAGGACTGGGAATCTTTGTTGTCCTAGAGGAACAAACAAGATTCCTTTATATTTCTGGGGTGAAATTCAACAAAAATATAAAAAAATGTTTTGATGCAGTGGTGGTGCTCCATGTTCTCTCACTAGCAACGCATGTGAACTTGACCTTATATCAAGTCCGTCTAACCTATAAAGTTCACTGCCTACATAAAAACGTACAAAATGGCTTGTTGGCGCTATATACAGCACATGCCACAAATCCTGGCACCCACAGATTACAGGTTATTACTGTACTGTTATCTGCTTATTGATAGTGCAGTCTTTTAAGTAATGGGGATTGCAAAATGTTGACAAACCCAGTGAGAATCCAAACCATATACATGGTAGGCATTTATCAAGTGTATTGCATAAAAAAATTTTTTATAGTTTCTCTGGCAAACAACTTATTTAATATCCTTTTGCACAATTATTGAAAGCCGTTTTCCTGTTTTCATCAATTTCACTTTGTGTCTAGAAATTGTGTGCATGGCTCATTCCCAAAATTTTTTTTGGGGGGGGGGAGAATTTAGCAATGCATTTGTTCCTGTTTGTATATTTCCAGCTAATTTTAGATGCTGGAAATGAATTTTGTCTCTTAATATGATGCATTTTACATTGCTTTCTCATTCTCTAAGGGTGCAGCTCGATGTGAGTTGCACTAAGGTATTCTTTACTAAGAGGGTGCTCACAACAAAACCTGTCACTCCATCCTCTTACAAGTGTTGACCTGTTACCAAAAAGGTAAGGTAAAAAAAACACCCTTAGGAAATTTTTCAAATGACTCCAAAGCGAGCAAGTCCTTTAAGAGTTCTGTAACAAGATACCTTCAGTGCTAAGATGCCGCTGATGCTTCAATCCCTCTTACCTGTGTGTTCTTTATTTTCCTCCTCCCCTTTTCTACTTGTCTGCAGTCTCAATTCAGTTTGCTGAATAACACCATGGATCAGAGTATCGGAAGCAGAGCAGCCTCCACTAGTCCGTACAATCCCGATCATAACTCGAATGTCCCCACACATTCACCCTACTCCCAGCCCAGCTCCACTTTTGATGCCATGTCTCCAGCACCGGTCATCCCATCCAACACTGACTACCCAGGACCCCACAACTTTGAAGTGACGTTCCAGCAATCTAGCACAGCCAAGTCAGCAACCTGGACCGTGAGTTACCCATCTCTTCACTATTGCTGTTATGTGTAATGACATATTTTGTTTTGTGTAGTAAGAAAATTGATAAAAAAATGGTGGAAATCTTTAAAATCTGTTTCTGACAACTCTGAAACTATATAAGGAGTCAGCACTCATATAAACTTCTAAGTTTATATAGTCTTAGGGTCTTTTGTAATCTTTTGTGCAAGAGTTATTTTAACCCATTTGCCCCCAGTTTAGGGTTCAAGATACAATGTCAATTCCACACTAACAATATTTGTTCCCTGTTAAATGGACTTGGGTCTAAGTTTTTATATTGTAACTAAATGTAGAAATTGCTCTGCTGCCTAAGAAGCCCAAACCTGCCTTGACACATATGTGGTCCTATGGAGGGGGCTCCTGGAAGATATGGATTGGGGCCCAGGAGGTTCAGCTATACCTATACCTGCATTGATGTGTTGGGTGTAAACAATGAGGTCGGTCTAGTAATTATTGGACTACCAAACATTATCAATTAAGTGATAAGCCTCAATTTTGGTACAACATTGTTATTAATAGAAGGATTCACTAGCACTAATAATCAATCTAACAATCTGATTTTCATGGTATATAATGTTTTTTTATACAGGATACACAGTGGTCACATTGCTGAGATCACTGGACCCCCAGATATAGAAAAATAATCTCTGAATGTGTTTTATTTGTTTATGGAATTTTAGAAATCAATGCCGACCTGAGATTAGACTCCACCAAGATGAAGCACTCCACCAATGTCATCTATAAGACATCAATATACTATATACACTAAATTTTTCCCTTTAAGGGTTTGTTAACATACGTCAGCATACAGCAGAAATTTTGTATTGTGAAGACAGACACAACTTGTGACATATTGGTTCTCCAGATGCATCAATCCAGCATCCATAGATAACAGCTGGATAGAAAAACGCAGCATGCAGTGTTTTTTCTGTCTGGAGAGAAGTGATGTTGTTTCTGGTACCAAACCTATAAAAACCTATAGTCATTAATAATGTCACTATTCTAGTCTAGTGACATCACTAGCATCAAGATGAAGATAGGTATTTGTGCACAGATAGAGAGATGCTGGTAGGTTGACAGGCATACATCGATACAGGTCTGACGTGTACCAAATCTTATTAGGCACTGCTATAGGCAGAACCTAATAGGCTGCTTGTTAGAAATAGTGTCACAGTGGACAGGCTTGATACACTGCAATACAGAAGTAACACAATGGGGCACATTCACTATGTGCAGTTTGCCTGTGTAGTATGCAGAGGGCGCCCCCTGCACTGCTCCGAAAGAGTCCACTAACTTTTTTTGGTGCACCTTTAAGTGTGAGACACACTTCTGTCGGACATTGCATGTTAAATGTGTCGCACGCTCCATCTGTGCAGGTGACACAAAGGGGTTACATTGACACATCTTAAATACCTGTGCAAGCAGTTTGCACATAAAAATGTGATGAGTCCGAAAGGAAACTGGAGCACAGCTGGTAAATGCTCCCCAATATAATTTAGAAGAAAAAAGTTAAAAAGTTTAGACCAAGTGCCCACACTGAACAGAATATTTTCCTACTTCTCCCTGAAAAAAATTAGTTTATGTTATTTAATACAATATTTATACCCCAAAATATTGGTGGTTTTTGAAATTCAGTAAAAAAAATTACTGTATAACTTGACACGGCACTGGGGAGTCCTGGTCGCCGTTCTTCTTCTTCTACTGCAACCAAATTCCGACTTTTACCTAAAGAAACACTCGGACACCGCCTTTTGGAATAATCTGGCCACAGCAGCCAATTTTATTATAACATACAACAAATATTGCAACATCAATAAACATTTCTCCCCCCCCCCGTCATAATCCTGATCCTAATAAGGAGAAAGGTCCTTGGAGCTCCAAATTACAAATGCCATTCTGCTTTTTTCGTTATTACCCCCAACCGCCACCTCTGGTTCAAGGGCACCATATCTCGCAGATGGCTTTCCCAATTTTCCACTCCCCGGGACACCACCCAGCAGGAGTCCATACTGCCATACCCCTAGGCATGGCCCACCATTCAGGGGAGAACTATCCGCCCTGTTCTCCCCCGCTCCCCCTTGTAGCTCCACCAACTCCAAGGACTTTTTCCTTCCCCCTGCCCTAAGCTGCCATGACAATTTTGTGAGCCCCTTAACCCCCCCCCCCTGCTCTTGCATCCTCTAGGGCGGGCGGGCGGGACTCCTTTGGTTGTTAACCTAAAATGGCTAATCCCCTCAGCCTTCTTCTCTCCTTTGGTAACTCCCCCTGACTACTCGCGCCACAAATAACTCCTCCCCATAGCAACAGCTCCTTCCCCCCGGACCGTGTCATGCCGACCTCCCCCAACGCTGTGGGTACGTCCTCCTCTATATATTGTTGCTGTTTAATAGGAGCACATTTTAATAATAATAATTCTTTATTTATATAGCGCCCACAGATTACACAGCGCGGCACAATGTATGTCAAATTGGTCTGGGAGGCACGGTGGCTGAGTGGGTAGCACTTCTGCCGTAGCACTGGGGTCCTGGGTTATTATTATTATTTTTTTTTTTTTTTGTCTTGCTGGACACAGTGCAGCCACAACACAAAACTGACGCAAACACTTCTAAAATCCATGTGCAGACTCCAATGACGTTCTTTCTAATGCAAAGTCAGATAGAAAACTGGTGCAGCCAGAATAATAGATCTGGTCCAATGAGTGTAGCAGATAACTACATATTCATCATCCAAAGATACACACATTGGGGGATATTTATCAGGACCTCTGCGCACCGCCAGTGGCGCAGAGGCCCTGAAATAATCGCAAATGCTAGCTTATTGCTAGCTTTTGCGATTATTTTCCCCAATCCGCCACCTTTACCCAGTAGGGCGTTAAGGGGGGGGCGCGACCAGACGGGAGTGGGCCGGCGCGGGGCGTTAATGTCCCCGCGCCTGCGCACTTGCTGCTGCCGGCGACTTTTCATACGTGAAAAGTCGCCGGCTGCGTTGCTGGCGGCTCGAGGCGGAGGCCTCTTGATGTATTGGGCTGCGAATTTGCAGCGGCGGGGCGCACGAGCGCCAGCGTATGATAAATATCCCCCCATTTTCTCAATAGAGCTTATGTGGTTGTTCCTTCCGTCTCCTCCATACACATGCACAGTAATCCATTTCCTGGTCATCTCCTGTGCAACATATCGTTACTGAGAACATATCATTACTGCTTCTCTGTTTCCCTGACATCATCTGTTTAGGAATAGCCTGGGGGGCTACATACACATGACATGCGTATGTCTACTCATGGTACAAAAAATGTTCCCTGTGGATCCTTACATTGTACTAGATGGATAGTGGTGAAGCCTGGCAACCCTTTTCCTTGGTCATTGATGTGAGTTTCTGTAATGGCTATAGTTAGTAGTTTAGGACAACACAAGGGTTTTACAGCACACAGCCAACTCCTTAGAGAGGTTTCAAGGTTAAAAACACATTTATTTCATTCCAAGTTAAAAGTAATTATGAAGCCATAACAGCTGAAATAATTACACGTTTAGATAAAGAATCAACTCAGTTATCAAAAAACGTAATTTTTTTTATCTGTTATGATGTAATTATTTTTAACTTGTTATTTTTAACCATGAAACCTCTCTAAGGATTTGGCCGTGTGCTGGATACCCATGTATTTTCCATGAAGTGTGCTGACTCTATGGGGGAGATTTACTAATTCTGGCCGAAGCATGACTGTCGGCATCGGAGTTCATTTTCCGGAAAGCACAGCCCGATGTTTTAAAGTGGCGCACGGCTGTAAGTAAATAATGGGTAGACGGTAATAGTCATTACCGACACCAATGAGATGTGCAGCAAAATCTTTTTTTTTTTAATGAAAACGTTAGGCCACGCCCACTTGCGCCATAAAAAGATGGAGGAGTCGGGATAGTTGGAAACATCTGTTCTTTCTGGCACAAGCTCATTATAAATGATCCGCAACAATTCTGCGCCCAAAAAAATGAAAGATCTCTGAATTTTTTAGGTGCAGATACGATAATAGATGTCCCCCAATATATATTCTGTGCACTGGCGTGGTGGGACTGCTGAGTAGGTGATCTGTATGGACTTTAACTTACCTTTTTCTTTTCTACAGTAGTTTAGGACGCTTATCAGAAATGTTGCGTCCCCAGGCAGTGCCATATAAAGCTTATCAACACAATGGGGAATATGTATTATCGTATCTGCCATAAAAAAATGCCAAGATCTTTAGTTTTTTGGGGCGCATGAATTGTTGCGAATCATTTATAATGAGTTTGCGCCAGAAAGAACAGATGTTTCCGACTATCCCGACTCCTCCGTCTTTTTTTGCCACAAGTGGGCGTGGCCTATTTTTTCCAGATTATTTATCACAATTATGTGTATTTTGTCATCATTTTTAGGCGCAATTTTTGGCGCACATTAGACCAGGAAAAAAATGGTCAGAGAGCCAAATTAAGGTGCAGTCCATATAAGATTTTGGCGCACATCTCATTGATGTCGGCATTTTTATGGCGCACGACTGATTATTACCGTCTACCCATTATTTACTTGCAGCCGTGCACCACTTAAAACAGCT
The DNA here is from genome assembly GCF_040894005.1 of Engystomops pustulosus. Taxonomy (NCBI): domain Eukaryota; kingdom Metazoa; phylum Chordata; class Amphibia; order Anura; family Leptodactylidae; genus Engystomops; species Engystomops pustulosus. Next base: position 61,773,661 of record NC_092416.1, on the reverse strand, counting down.
TTCCGGAGACTGATCTCCGATGCCGACAGTCGTGCTTGCGCCAGAATTAGTAAATCCCCCCAATGTCTATGGAGAGTTACTGCTGTGTACCTGATCTTCATGTTACCAGTGAATATTTCTAGAATTACTTAATCCGCCAAATACATTGTATTTCTTATAAGGCCTTATCCACTCTGCATGCTGGACACCCCCATCACGAAGTCGCTGACTCCTCCGGACACTATACACAGCACGGCCAATGGATTTATTTGTTTTGTCTCTCTGGTTAGCAGGTACCTGAGCCATTGATTTGTGTTTGCTTGCCCGAGGCACAGCAAGACAAGCCTTTTTAGCAGAGTTGACATGAGGGAAATCCCACTTCAAAGGGCATGACATCATAGTAAGACTCTGAGGCTAGAATGCCTTCCTTTGTGTTGGGACGCTGTGGCATCCAGCACATGGTCAAAGAACACGCTCTGAACGCCTCAGTATAATAGAGATTTATTTTTCTGGTTAGAAAGATCAACAGAGAAAGTCATCTTCTTGCTATGAATGTCTGTCTTTGGAAAAGCTGGGTGATAAGCAATAGGACTACATACAGCCAGTATGACTACTACAAAAGTTACTGTATATTAAAGGATTGGCCACTTTACCACTTGTTTTTCTAATGTGTGTGTAAGTGTAGGGAGCAGGATATTAGGTCATTTACCATTATGCATATATTAAAAGTTCTGCACCACTTTCTTGATACATAAAGTGAAGTCTCGTCAGATGCCTGACGAAGGTCCGGGTACCGGACCGAAACGCGTAGCAATAAACTTATGCAATTTTAAAGACCGTACCGGGGAGTTCATTCCGTGTCAAGCGCCACCGCATCCCGCTCCACTACTGGAACTCAGAACCTAGAAGGTAGCTAAAAGAGGCTTGGTTTTCCTTATCCCATCCTGGAAAACGTTGCATATTTTCCCAGTATCTCATCAGAGATGAGACTTTCCTGTCCATAAAATGGCCCCATATGGAGGGTCATGTTATCTCTATCTATCCATGAACAATCACCCTGCCAGGACCATGACTCTTATATTCATAAATACTATCATAAGGTCCTGGCAGGGTGATTGCTCATGACTCTCCATCTGCAGCCATTTTATGGACAGGAATGTAAGGCTGATGAGGTAAAAGACAGGAGGCTTCACTTTACATATCAAGAAAGCAGAGCAGAACTTTTAATGTATTTATATTCATAAAATACCATTCCTAATATCCTGCCCCCCACACTAACACACATTACAAAAAACATGAGGTAAAGTGATCAAACCCGTTAAAGTTTTCCGTGGCTCCTGAATAGCAGAACTAGTTATACAGAGATTATTTGACCGAATTATGTTAGAGACAAATGTTATGACCCTGGGGCTACTGTGATCTCCTTGCATCAAACACAACCACCATCCCACATATTCTTTCTCATACCTAAAAAAATGTGGCCAGTTCATAATTCATATTATACAGAAGAGTTTTTTCCTCTTTATGAAATGTCAAGACATCTATTGTTAAATTCTGACGAACATGCCCTAAATTTCAAGAGGTGTCCACATTGAGCTCAAAATATAGGGCATGATGTTTTTTGCCTCCTATTGTTTTCAATTTCAGTGAAAAACTAAATTATTTGTAGCAAAAAAGGCTGTGTTAACTAGGCCTTAAATGGGTTTTCAATCATGACATAGGACAAATCATAACTACCGTAATACATATAGGATCAGCTGTTATAGGCTATGTCTTCAAAAACACAGCCCCATCCATGGTGTGCTGGTCTGCAGCTCAGGTGAATCAACAATGAGCCTGCAGTGCTGGAAACCCCCTAGAAAGGTTATTTGAGGAAGCCCAAAATAATCCATGAAGAAAACTTGCAGTATAATCTGCTGGAAGCTTGTTATAGAACAGGAGGAGCTGAGCAGAGTGACATAAAGTTCTCTGGGAAAATATTCAGTATAATAAGATTTATGTAGAATAATAGATTTTGATTTAATTAAAATCTCACCTTATTCTAATCTTAGGAGACCAGTGGCTGGTCATATTCCTCTAAGACTGAAGCCTCCATCATAAAGAAGGACCGCCCACTTCTATATAATATAATTTATACAGAATCTTTCCAACAGAATTATATATCAATCTGCTATACTCCCCCTGCCCTATAAAATGCTGCTGGCAGATTACACTGCATTTCACTGTGTTTTATATATAGGTAAAAATAAGGGCAAATCGAATGTGTGTCCTTTTTCAGTAGTCATGAATCATTTATGTGATATTACAGCTGCAACCTCTGTTTACAAGCACAGACCAGTGGTGACATGGAGCACTTCACTGGACCGGAGAGGGGTTGTTATTTTGTATCAGCCTCTGTTGCCTCAAAAAACAACTGATTGTCTCAGTCAAACCAGTCATTAGCTCTTGGCCTAAGAAACCACTACCAGTATATTGTCAAGCATTGTAACACCTTCTAGTTTTTGTTTCCTTCATAGTTCAGTGTAATGGTATCAACCTGAAAATCAACTTTAGAGTGAGATATAAATTGGTTGTATAAAGTCAAGGAGGTGGAGAGTTTAACATTAAAGTCAAGGTGGGGAGCTCTGAATGCCTCCTCCTTTGTGATTGACATCATTCATTGGGCTTCAGGAGATCTGGTAAGTGATCTTTCTGAGGAAGAGAGAGCTTGACTTCAGTGTTAAAATCTCCACCTCATTGACTTTATACAACCAATATACATCTCACTTCAAAGTTGATTTTCTGGATGATGCCACCAAGCTGGCTCATTAAAAGAAACCTGATGTGGAAGGAGTTAAGCTGCTTGGCAACATACTTTCTGCTGACGGGTTCCCTTTAATAGTATTTTCCTAATACTCCATTGCCCAAATCTGTAACAGGGCCCCACACCTTTTCTGTGAAATAAAACCAGTGTCTTCATATGTGGCAGAGGGGCCTTCACAGCTATATCAATTGCACGCCTCGGGTGAGATACATTTTTTGGTTTGTTTACCTTGTAAGGCCAATTGGGTCTGAATATGTTTAGACAGTAAATTATTCCTGATGCAGATGTGGAAGGATGGAGGTGCTGCAAACATTGTAAATTACATTTTGGCACCTCTGCAGTGTATAGTAGCTTTCCACAGCAAAGTGAGATTCTTGGCATACATGATAGGACATGCACATGTGGGATCTATGAGGATGGGATGCTGTGTGGAGCTGCTGGGGCTTGCATCAGGCTTCACAGCATTTACTGTTTATCCTTTCAGTCAGGATTGTTTTATGAGCCTAATCTTTCTAAATACAGTGCAAACACTTCCCTGCTTTATCATTTCATGGTCTGGTCACTTTCAAAGAGTAAGGCCAAGAGGTGAGATCCGAAGATCCCTGGAGATTATGCAGAGATTTATGGAGGATCACATTTGTTCTGTGAATATTGTTCAACAATAGGGCATGGAGAATATCTGGATAGATAGATAACATAGATCTTTTGATATTCTTACATCTATTTATTATCGCTCTCATACCCATCTACTCTATGAGAAAGCTCCAGACATTTCCTGTGCCTTATCCCATGTGATGTGGGTTCTTAAAGCCAGTGATGCTCTGAGAATAGTTGAGATGTTTTGGGCCTCTTACCCCTGGGGTATAATTACAGGTCTGTGCACTGGGACAATACAGCAGGTGCAGTGCAGTTTGACAGCTTGCAGACAGATCTATTGTGTGCTGTCCACACAACAGGAGTAGGCACCTTGTATCCAGGCGATTGCAATGGTTTTCATAACTCTATATACCAACAGCTTTCCAAAGCTCAACCATACTTGCATGGTTACAAGTATGAAGTGTATTGTATTTAGCATACTCAATATAGTATTTTTGGAGCAGATTAAATTTAACATACAAATAATTATACATTTTGCAGTAGAACATATATGTTTGTGCCATATTGCAACCCCACAACAAATAGTAAGTTGGCTAAACACGATAAATGTGGCACACTGTGCAGAATCTTGTTATTCTTTGCAGTGAACATGATGTTTACACCAATATAATGTTACCATGATGTAAACGCAATTGAATTGAGTTTACAATGCATTAACAAACACAACGTGTCAACGCACCCTAAATGCTATAAAATAACCAAAGAAGTAATATCCACCTTACTAATCCCCTGCTGTACTCAATGATGTACAATGGGCAGTTATTGGATGCCCATATATAATGTAATCCCTGCATTATTTCTACACTCAAACTATTTATATATATATATATATATATTATATATATATATATATATATTCATATATATGTGTGTTCTCAAGGTGGACATACCCTTTAGGTGGTTAGCAGGTCCCACCTATGACCAGTGCACTTATATCCTTGCTTAAGTTCTTTCAAGTTAGCACCAAACAAGGTAAAATTATTCATGCTGGTTACTGAACCCTTCAGATATGTACTGCAATCCCTGCATTATTTCCAGGATCTGTCGTAACAGATTCGCTCAAGCCAGTTAACGGTATTTGCGGTTTACAAGATCCTACATGCCAGAGTCGGATGACAGACACATTATTATCACCGCCGTGGTGCTATCTTGTCCGAACCTGTCCCAGGACACAAATACAGCTGCCTGGTAGGAGTGCAAAAAGAATTAACAGCCTGCGGCTCCATCCCTCTCTCCAGAGCTTCTTGGTGGCTTTTGCTTGGATCTAATGATTACATTGAAAGGCAGGTTGAGTTTAGTCCTCTTTGCACAGACAGGAATGTATGGTAGGAAGGGGGGAGCAGAGGGGGTGATGGGTGGGAAAATGTAATTGTTTGGGCAAATCATTTCCTTTAAAGAAAAAAAAAAAATAACCCAAAACAGACAAGTCCGGACAGCTGCCAAAGATAACTGCGATGTTATCAGCTCCCAATGTGTTAGGACACATCAGCTAGCGGATCTACAGAGAACGGGCTAGCTTGGGCTTCTTGTTTTTGTTGGGTTGAAACTGAAGTTTTTATTGAGCTAATGCATATTGATAATTGTGCTCAAGTGTCAGGAAACTGGTAAAGCTTCGGAGTTGTCTGTCAATAGCAGAATCCTGTCTGACAAGGCCATACATGTGGAGGCTCGCCAACACTATCCTGAGTTGTATGTTAGTGGCCCAAAAAAGCATTCCCTTATCTCCCCCATTCAGTATCTGCTCTTCTATCATATAGTGTTATCATTTTATATTAAATACTGCAAAATACTGGATAAACAGATAAAAAAATGATAGATGACGACGGCATAAACACACACATGCCACTCTGTATTATGTTCATTTCAATGATTGACCCTTATAATAGTGACTGATCTCATGTGAGTAGCCAGTTTTAGAATATGGATAAGTCATTGCTATATAAAAGGTGGAAAACCCTCCTGGCACTGAGGCATGCTATGAAGTATCCTTTAGAGAATCTCTCTCTTTTATGTAAATTCTTGGCCATTTACCTAAAAGAAAAATCACCAAAATCTTAATCCATATGCAATCTAGGTGAGAGAAGTCACTTTTAGGGCAACTGAACACATTGGCCCAGATGTATTAAACTGACTGTTTTCTGTCTGACTTTGCACTAGAAAGAACATCTTTAGAGCTTGCACCTAAAGGGGTGTTGTTAGAGGAGAGGATATACAGAGGAGTTAGGACTAGATCTATCAATGAAAATCCTAGAATTATTCAAAATAAGTTTCTTTATATATAGGCAGTCTCCTACTTAAGAACACCCAACTTACAGACAACCCCTATTCACAAACGTACATCTGGATATTGGTAACTTGCTGTACTTTAGCCCTAGGCTACAATAATTAGCTGTAACAGATATTAAAGGTGTCTGCAGTTAAGCTCTATTGTTAACTTAACTCAATTAAGCTTTAATGACAACTCAACATTTTTAAAATCCAATTGTCACAGAGACCAAAAATTTTTGTCTGGGGCTACAATGATAAAATATACAGTTCTGACTTACATACAAATTCAACTTAAGAACAAACCTACAAAACATATCTTGTACGTAACTCGGGGACTGCCTGCACTATATTAGTCACCTGTAGAATTGAAAAAGATGAAAGTTTGGGAATTAGCTAAATGTTATAGATATGAAAAAGATGAGGCTGACTTTATTCAAATAATCTGGCTTTGCCACAAAATAATTACATTTTGGGAAGAAGTATTTCAGTGGGTTGAAAAAAACGTTGAATTTGGGCCTATTTGTCGAAATTGGGATAGTAGTAAGGGAAGGGTTGGTATAATCTTTTATTAAAAATCAAACAGTATGAAAGAATACTGGCCGAAAGGAATGGTTACCTGGGGAAATGGACAAATATTTGTGGAAATTGGATGTACTATGTATCTGAGATACATCAATAGTGGCAATAAAAATATGTAAGTTTCTTCTATTTCCCTCTTATTTTTTTGTCCTCTTGTCAGAAGGGTGGGGTAAAGATTGGGGTTAGAGGGGATATGATTTTGGAATTAATGTGTTTATAAAATTACTTGATATGTGATTTATCTATTTATCTATTTTTGTATGTTACCTAACCTTATTGGAAATGAATTTATAAAATATCTTTGAAATAAAGGGGGTGGGGCGTCTTAGTGCTTTGTCAGAGTTTGCAACACATTTAATACAGAGACTCAACAGATTTGTGCTGCACATTATATGTTAAAAGTGCACCTAAAAAAAGATGGGGCACACTTCCCAAGCAGTGCAGGGGGCGCCAGATTATTGAAGACCGTGCAGATTATAATGTGGTGCAGTTTGCCTCTCTATTGATAAATCTGGGCCATTGGGGGGAATTTGGCATTTTGGAAAGCAGTCCTAATTGACCCTACGTTGGCATACTGCACACCGGATTTACTAAGAGGTTTTGGCTTCTTTGTAAATCAGAAAGGACAGCTTGCTGCTCTCTGCCAAGTCAAACCTGGTCTAAAATTCTAGTCTATGCTATTTTCTGGAAAGACTATACGACAGGTTGGAGAAATGCCTTCCATGATCTGCAAAGGCTGAGCTCCGTCACTCTGACAGCAGATGTCACATAAAAGAGCCAAAGCTAGAAAGGTCATTTCATACCCTACCCTGGTAGTTTAATGCTGTAAAATCCGGTGCCAGTGTCCCTTTAAGTAAAAATAACTGTAAAATAATAATACTTTTTTACATAACACCCTAAAATTAGATTTGTTAAATTATACATGAATGTGCTTCTGACCATTACAGACCACCGCCAATTATACTCCCCTGCACTTAACCTTTAGTACTCGTACAAGGGGCACTTGTTATCTACATCTGATATCCCTGCACCCTGTTAATGCTGGATTAAAGGATAATACGGTAATCAGACCGCAGGGTGGTAGAGAGTAATCCCAGGCTCTATTCTGTGCACCCTGCTCCCTACATTACATACCTTCCTAGTTATCTCTGATGTTACTATAAAGGATGGGGGAGCTGCAGGGACATGATGAAGTGTCGGCACAGACATGTTGTGTTGGGGTTGTGTGGTTGTATCTCCTGCAGGCTACACTATCCCTGCTCAGCAAAGGTGTATCCATGTCATAACATGGCATAATGACTGCATGACTTACCTCAGAGCTCCCCATAATACACAGCTCCTCTCCTGGAAAGTTTTATATCCCAGACATGTTCAGGATTGTCTGGGAATGTCTACATGAAAAGGGTCCACTGACAAGACCTGACAACCTGGCAGCACCTGGACATGAGCAAAATCCCACAAATATATATCCAATGTGTGTTTGTGCTTTAGATATACCGTAATAGTTTATATACACTAGATATATCTATACAATAGATAATAATGATATCTGTTCTTGGGAAAGCTGAGTGACAACCTATATGGACCTATTCCTGCTCCCACAAGCAGGATTAAATTATAACTTGTAAATATTAAAGGAAATCTACCATCATAATTAAGCTTTATAAACCAGGCACACATTCTCATAGATCATCCATGGCCTCTTTCCTTCTAAAATCAACTTTCAAAATTCTGCTAATGACCAGAAATGCTCTGGGGCATTACCAGAGCCCCTACTTTATGCAACTTCACGGGCTGTTACACTGTCGACTCCCACAGTTTCTCAGCAACTAACCTTCCCTGTTGTAATCTCAGAGGAAGTTTGACCACACAGTGGGAGGGGGGAAGTAACAGCTTGCGAAACTACAGAGGTGTTCCTATAACACCCCCTCCTGGCTCATTTAAATAAGTTGATTTTAGAAGGAAGGAGTCCATGGATAAGAAATATATGACAATTACCATAGTCACAGTGCCTGGATCTATGAATAGGTGCCCCTAGTTTATCATGCTTTCTGGATTACAAAATAATGGATTAATGGGATTTTGTTGTACATAGAATAGTTTGACTATTACTTTGCAGACTTTTCCATATTGTATCCTGATATTTGGCTCCTTGTACAGATGTTGTGTAGTATGCAATCCTCTAGTCACATCCAACATAGAAACATGTTGTGAAAACAAATCTCAGCTCCTCCTGCCATGTCTCCAGATCACAGATAACGTCTTCAGTGTCCATCCAGCTGTTAACTCCATGGCCTGAGGCCAGGATGACACTGCGGAGGCTAATGGCCAATTACTCTGTCAATTAACTGTTATTACATGTCATGTGCCTTGCAGACAGGAAGGAGAGTGATCGCTGGATTGAAAAAAGAGAGAGATGCTGAAGTTTTGTTTGTGGCACATGGCTCATATAGCACAGCCCATCTGGTTATTATTTGGATTTTTTGGATGTTCTAAAAGATATGATGTGAAAATATTATGCAGTAGGTTGACATGATGCAGTCCTCTGCAAGGTTACCGATCACTCAATGTGACATCAAACCTTTCTTTATATTTTATCTTCGATGTAGTAGATAACCCAACGGGCATCTTTAATCCGCATTGGATAACTAATGTACAGAGTGGCTCTATCTCTTGTAGACTACCGTGGGTATGGAAAGTATTCAGACCTCTTAAAATTTTTCACTCTTTGTTTTGTTGGTAACATTCTTTTTTTTGGTCAATAATATACACGCTGCCCCCCATCTTGATAGAAAAAAACAGGAATGTAGATATTTTTGATAATTTACTAAATGGGAAAGACTGAAATATCACATGGTCATAAGTCTTCAGACCCTTTGCTGTGACACTCATATGTAACCTTGAGATTGTTCTACTCCTTCATTGGACTTTAGCTGCCTTTATTTAAACTGATTGCACTTGATTAGGAAAGGCACACACTTCTCTAAATAAGACATCACCGCTCACAGTACATGTCAGAGCACATGAGACTCATAAGGAACTACCCAAGGAGCTCAGAGACAGAATTGTGGCAAGGCACAGATCTGGCCAAGGTTACAAAAGAATTTCTGCAGCACTTAAGGTTCCTAAGAGCACAGTGGCCTCTTAAATGGAAGAAGTTTGGGACAACCACAAATTTCCCCAACCTGTCCATCCAGCCAACCTAAGCAATGGAGAGAGAAGAGCCTTGGTAAGAGAGGTAAAGAAGAACCCCAAGATAACTGTAGCTGGGCTCCAGAGATGCAGTAGGAAAATGGGAGACAGTCCACAAAATCAACTATCGGGGACAGGGCAACTGGTTGCAATTGAAGGAAAGATCAGTATTTTTCTGGGTTATGTGTAGTGCCCCAATGCTGTACCCTGTCTTTTTCTACTTTTCCTTAAAGGAAACCTACCACTGCTGATGGTAGGTATTAGATGTAAACACCGTAGCTTACCATAGCTAGTGTTTTAAACCACTATATCGCGGTTTAAACACATTTTGATTTACAGCCCCGAGGTAGCTTCGGCGCTGCGCGCGGCCGTGACGCCACTGGCACTTCCTATGTGCAGGAGGCGGTCTAAAACCTTAGCTAGCGGTTTAAAACACTAGCTAAGGTAAGCTCCGGCACCAGCTCACCCTGAGCTGGTGCCTGGTGTTTACATCTAATACTTTCCATCAGAAGTGGTAGGTTTCCTTTAAATAGTTTTTGTTAGATGCAATCAGGAAAAACAGTACATTGGGGATTGGAGGCTGTCATGGTGCCCCACTAACTACCCCCAACAGGCCCATGAAATCACTAGACCACTAGATTTCTCCCTGTATAGTTAATGTACAATCATCCTTATATGACAGTATTTTGCTGTATAATTTCAGTTTACAAGTCTCACACACAATCCCACCCCCATTGTGCCCAGAAATGACACTATATGATGCCCTCACTAGTGAGCATAATATAACGCTCCATTCCCCTTTTTCCTTGGACAATCCAATCTGTACAGTGACTACATTTCTTTAGCCCCCTCCTTATAATGCCCCCTTTTTGATAGCCAGCTACTTAGAATGCCCCTTTTATTTAGCCCCCCAACTTCTGGCTGGACTCGAACATAGCCGTTCAGGTCGAATATTGCCATGCAAAGCTTTCCACTAAGCATAAGACAGGGGCAGGTGCAGACTAGGCAACTGTTGTGTTGGAAGTACCAGACCCCCTTGTTGTTTTAAGAACTCTACATTCCAGAAACAGTTATTCCTTTTTTCTGCACATTTATCTCCATGATACATGAACAAACCAATAAAGAGTTGGTTGATGTTTCTGTGCTCCACGTGTCTCTACCCAGAACACTATTTCCACTGCTGCAGATCACCTGGAGATTATCTGGTGCTGAATGTTACAAAACATGTTGTCAGAGAATATTCACATATTGGGGCACATATCCCCGATCCAGAATGTCCGCCGGAATGCACAGTGCCGCGATTTATGAAGATCGTGTGCCCGTTGCCCTGCATGTGTCGCTTCCCCGCTCAGGTCTGCCGGAGTTCACCATCTTCGGCATGGCTTGATGTAAGTGCATGGCTTGCGACACAAATGGATTTGTTAAATCCCGCCCGTATTCCGAATCTGTCGAATCGGCTGACGGCCCGCCCCCCGATAAATCTGGAAACCCGACGAAAATGCGGCCATGGGACCCTTAGTAAATAAACCCCATTGTATTTATATTGTACGTTGCATTTTTCATATTGTATATAGCAATTATGAATAAAAGTTAGGTAAAAGGCCATACTGTGAATACACAGTTATTGCACACTACTCCATATATGAGACATAGACAACAGGAGTAGAGCAACTTTCAGCCGCTATGCTTGGTGCATGCTCATGCTTGCTATGTGTCAGTTCTACTGTATATACAGGCAGTCCCCTACTTAAGGACACCCGACTTACAGATGACCCCTATTTAAAGACGGACTCCTCTGCCCACAGTGACATCTGGTGAAGCTCTTTGGATGTTACTATAGTCCCAGGCTGCAATGATCAGCTCTAAAGTGTCTCTAATGAAGCTTTATTGATAATCCTTGGTCCAAATACAGCAAAAAATTTTGAAACTCCAATTGTCACTGGGGCAAAAAAACTTTTTGTCTGGATCTACAATGATAAAATATACAGTTTCGACTTACATACAAATTCAGCTTAAGAACAAACCTATGGAACCTATCTTGTATGTAACCCGGAGACCGCCTGTATACTAATAGCTGAACATTAGAAGGACCTTCTTGTGTCCTTTGTGCATGATAAAAATCCACTTTTTTCAGACTTGTCCTGGCAATGTCTCTGCTCCAGGTGAATATTTGGGATCATCTATAAGACTTAATACTTGTCCTAACCTGTCACTGATAATCTTTAATGTAACATAATATTCATATATGACTTTCAGAATTTCCAGTACATCATACAATTATAAGAAGCGAGTAAAAGGACATAAACACAGTATTTGGATGAAACAAATCTCCATTCATAGCAACCAAGCTCAGTAAGACACAGTGACGTCTGCATTAGTGTCTATGGGTGTTATTTACTTTATAAATGATTCTTTATGGGGGTTTACATTCAAATATCCAAATTTTTATGTATACAGCTCTCAAGAAATTCTAGATGTTTCTATGTTACATACAAACAGCTCGATTTTGCTGTAGTCCCTAGGCTCTACTATATTATCAATCCCATTTCAGATGCCATCTTTCCTATTCTGTTGTGTTATTTGTGTGTGTGGAAACAAATATGTTAATGAGATATCATATGCAGGTTGACGTAGAGACTATACCATAACTCTAAGTAAAGTACTTATAATGTGCGGTTATTTAATATGTGTATGATCACTCTTAGTTAGAACCCCTCTTTAATTTCAAAGCCTCATCCTTCCATTATGTGTCCAATTTATTAATCAAGATTTTTATATTCTTTCAGTACTCCCCTTTGTTGAAGAAACTCTACTGCCAGATCGCTAAAACATGTCCAATACAAATCAAAGTATCCAGCCCACCTCCGCCTGGCACAGTCATTCGGGCCATGCCTGTCTACAAAAAAGCAGAACATGTGACGGAAGTCGTGAAACGCTGCCCTAACCATGAATTGGGACGAGATTTTAATGATGGTAAGAGAAACCTGGGTTTAATAAAATCCACATGGTTCAATTAGAAAATGAGTGAGAAGATAACACTAGTAGGAGGCATTAGACTTGGACCACCATGATTATAAGCCAAGGAGATTTACAGAGGGGGGACAGTGTTCTGTATTTCTGCAGATCTTCTGAGGTCCTTGGTTTTTGGAATTGTTGGGAATTGATTTATTAACTATGACAGTTTCAAGATGGTGGCCATGTTCCAGACATAGCCTTAACGAAACGCCTCTCACTCATTACCTGCCTGGGGTATTCAGATATGTTATTTTCCCCTTCATTTCAGAAATAAAAGGGTGTCTGGGGGTTTTTGAATTACAATATACACTTATTTTCTAATAAGTGTTATTTTCTGCGCCACTTTTTCTGCGCACGCGCGGACGTTTTGCCCTGGTTCTGGGCGGTTGTGTCGCAGTGCGCCTCAAATCCCGCGCCTGCGCAGTTCTCCACACTCATTACGTCCTCCTGTGTCTCATCCCAGACATCTAATCTCGCGATACCAGCCCACAACAAGCGGGGCTTCTTGATAGGCCAGCTGTTCCTTAAATGTCTCACTCTCCTTTACACTCATCACTCCCTTGAAGAAGCGCGACAGCGAAACACGTGTCGGGGTCTTACGTGTGGGGTCCTACTTATTGGTATGGTATTGGTCTCTGATTTGCTCACTTTGCATTTTTGTACAGCAGCATTTAGCTGCATATTTGTTGTTTACATTGTTGGCACCTTATTTGACCATATAACCTGCCGGAAGCCCATAAGGGCGTTACCTGGTGACCTACATGTTTTTTATTCCTCTGTGTGGTCTATACATTTCACCAATTGTTAAATATTTTTGTCTTTACATTGTTTTATTCATCTTTTTAATGTTGTATTGAAATAAAATTGATATTTTGCGATAGCCACGCATCATCTTTCTTGGCCTTCTCAAATATTTTGTGTCATTGACTTTGATGGATGGCGAGCTGGCCTACGCTTATTTGTCATACTTTCTTTTTTGGTAATTTATTTTCTAATAATGGACAACCCCTGTACAATATATAGTTGTCGATCTACGTAACATCAGTACTATTAAATCATATATATATTCCTGCCATGTACTGTATATTACTGATTTTCCAAAAAACAGAAAAATTCCCTCAATGACAACTAGTTGTCGAGCATGTTGGACTTCCCCAGTCCACCTTATGGTCTCTTGGAGTATTAATACTGATTTTCTTCTTCTTTTTAGGTCAAGCAGCACCAGCCAGCCATTTAATCCGTGTGGAGGGCAATAACTTGTCACAATATGTAGATGATGGTGTGACTGGTAGACAAAGTGTAATGGTGCCTTATGAGCCACCACAGGTAACGTCAACTACCTCTGTATATAGCTAATGCTCTATTCTTATACAACAGTATGCCCAGATCTATTGAACTGTCTGACTTTGCACTAGAAAGAACGTGCAAACTGCTTGCACATGTATTTATAAAGTGTCTGTGCAAGTTTTGTGTTGCGGCGGCTCTGTGTCTGACATACAGGAAAATGTGCCCCTAAAGGGGCGTTAGTACTTAGTCAGACCGTGCACCACATTTACTACAGAAATGTGTTGTACGCTGTATACTATAGGTTCACCCCAAAAAAATGGTGTACACTTCCAGAGCAGCGCAGACTGCGTCTGATAATTCAAGACCATGTGCCTCACTTTTGATAAATCTGGGCCTATGTATTCTGCTACGTAATTCAAGTAACCATACAATGTCCATATTGTTTTCAGACGATTAATTTATTTTTTTAATTAAAAGAGTACCAGAACCCCAGACAATTCACATTGTAAGCCCCCCTGATGTCTAAGTTTTAAATTAACTCAAAAGAGGAAGGTCTCTTTTATCAGCTTTCAGCTCTGTGGTGTTAGGACCTTAGGGGGTTCTTCAAAGGACCTGAAAGGTCTCTCGTACACATGTGTTGAGAGTTTGATGTACCTGTATGAGGATTTCAAGGGTGGAGATCTCTGTAGGGTAGTATCAATCTTGCTGGGAGGTTTGGGGGGCCAAGCGTTCTTTTGCTGTTTCCTATATTATAATACACTTCAGTATTTATGGGCATTTGTACATTTATGTTGTGTGGTTGCTGTGGATTGGTAAATTGGTCTTAATTTGCATTTTCTAGGTTGGTACTGAGTTCACCACTATTCTCTATAACTTCATGTGTAACAGCAGTTGTGTCGGAGGAATGAACAGAAGACCAATTCTGATAATTATCACGCTGGAGACCAGAGAGTGAGTCATTATCTTTGTATCAATGTTACATTGTATTGTATCAATAACACATGGTCTTACTTTGATACAGGGTACAGGGGCGCACTGATATATGTGATCGTTAGGGTCCTAATTCACGGACCTTTGTTAAAGGAGTTGTCCTTATTTTTGATCTGCCATTAGATATTGATGGACTGTCCTGCCAAAAAGTCATTATTCTTAATTCCTGGATGATTGTTTATATGTTACCTTATGTTATATCCTAATACCCAGAACTCTAAGACCTGCAGAGCCTCATTGCTGTGGCTGAAGGGATCAGGGGGCTTCTACATGCTGTGGACAGTGACTGAATGCATTATTGTATTATTGTGCACACATTGTTATCACATGCCTTGGGAAGGGGATTTACTTTGTGGTTTCAGAATTAATCGACATATATTTAGCATGTTACTTGCCTATGATAATGTTCTGTAAAATGTAATTAGCATTACTAACAGTAAAATAAATGTGGACCAACTTGCCCTAACAATCAGCTTCTGTCAATAAGTATTGTATTATTTTGCAGTGGACAAGTACTGGGCAGAAGATCATTTGAAGGTCGGATCTGTGCTTGTCCAGGAAGAGACAGAAAAGCAGATGAAGATCATTTCCGGGAACAAGCAGCATTGAATGAAACAGCGTCCAAAAACGGCAATGCCAACAAGCGCAGTGAGTGTACGATAAGTATATTCCAGTCCATCCACTCTAACTGCACGCTCTCTCTGCTGCCCTCTAGAGCAAAACGGTGGTATTACACCTCAAAAGGACGCACACTGATAATGTCAAGTACCCAGGAACCACACACTTCTGTCCATTAACTTCTCTTAAACAAAAGCAATATATACAAAAGAGTCCATCATATTTTATGACTTCATTGACATTTTTTTCTGTCTGCATTTTCACCATCTTCCTTTAAATAATGTCTATGGTGTTAACATTAAATGGCTCTTTGTTTTCCAGCATCTTGTAAGCAGAGTCCCCAGGGAGTCCCAGCTCTGGGCCCAAACATCAAGAAGAGGCGCCATGGAGAGGAGGAGATCTATTATGTTCCAGTGAGTATATATATCAAGTGTAAAACTGTAATAGTTACACATGCAAGTACTTGTATACATATTACGAAATATGCATTATTTACATGTTGTACTATATACATGTGAAAACAGACTAGTACTGTGTATGGTATATTAGACTTTAATAGGTATGAAATGGAAATGGAGGCGCCGTTGTAGAAATCTTAAAATCTTATCATGTGTCTCTTAAACTCATGTTTTCTCATGATTTTGTGGGCTTGCCTTAGTTGTTAGTGATTCCCTGCTTTGTGCCTTGTGATTCAGGTTCGTGGTCGAGAAAACTTTGAAATTTTAATGAAGATCAAGGAGAGTCTGGAACTGGTGGAGTTGGTGCCGCAGCAGCTAGTAGACTCCTACCGACAGCAACAGCAGCAGCTGCTCCAGAGACAGTAAGAGGGATAATTCTTATGTTGGTAGATTAGGGATATACCCTTTGCCATTATGAGCAAGACACCACATCAGGGTGCAGGGAAACCCTATCACTTCTCCAATAAATAGTGTAAGCCTGTGCACAGCCTAGCAAACATTACAGGGCCCCTCTGCTATTTTCATGCATAGAGTATTGGACTATCTGATTTGAAGTATATTTGATGTATAAGGCCAGAAGTTTGTAAAGCTGCATTCACACATAGGGGGGAGAGTTATCATAGGTTTCTTAGAGCAGAACTGTTCTAGTTGCCTTTGGCAACCAATCGGAGCTCAGCTTTTATTTTCCCACAGCTGTTTTTAAAATTAAAGCTGAGCTCTGATTGGTTTCCATAGAACAGTTTTACCTCAGAAATGTCATGATAAATCCCCCCCATTGTGCGTAAATTGTCTTATGAAACATCAATGAAATTCAATTGCAATGTGGGAAGGCGGCTTATTTATAGTTCAGCCTAGCTGTGAGAAGGGGGTCCGCAGACTCCGTTTTCAATATAGGTTCAGGTCTTAGAGGTGGGGTCGGCATCTATCATGTATTTAGGACATACTATAAATATTTAAACTTAAAAAAAAAAAAAAAAAAACTTAAATAAAAAATATCAAAACGTTAAGATATCTGTGGACAGGATAAGACAAAATGAAAAGGACTTTTTGTAACAGCCGCATGTTTAATTTTCCAGTGCTCATCTTCAGTCCCAGTCATCCTATGGTCCTGTCATCTCTCCAATGAATAAAGTCCATGGAGGGATCAACAAACTGCCATCTGTCAACCAGCTAGTGGGCCAGCCAAACCAGCACGGCACCAACACGGCACCAGGGATGATACCTATGGGTAAGATTATTTATTATACTATCTTTAAGTAGGATCCATGTACTGTTATCAGGTTGCCTTGTCTTATAAAAATAGGGCACTTGTACAATTGCTATCAGCCAGAGCAGCCTACAGAGGAATAATAGGAATAATAATAATAAATAATAGGAAGATCAAGATTTCTTCTTAACAGAGTGGAAGGTCTTCATCCTGTGCCTCATGTAATGCTATTATTTCCTCCTCCACTTCTAGGTTCTGGTATGTTGAACAACCACTCCATGCAACCAAATGGGGATATGAATGGAGCTCACTCTTCCCAGTCTATGGTATCGGGGTCGCATTGCACTCCCCCACCGCCATACAACGCTGACCCTAGTCTTGTCAGGTATGCATATTGGTCTGATGTTAATCCATTACTTGGTTGTCACCTTTCCCTTGCATGAATCTAATGTAGAGTCATCTTCTGTGAACTAATCTGATGTAGAATGACCTAACATCTAGTGTGGCAAAAAGCATGATTAATATCACACATGATAAACGACATGCAACATAAACTACATACATGACACACCATGCCTTCACAACACAAGGTACAACACAAACCACAAACATCTTTCACCAAAACAGGGGTAGTTATGGTCATTTTTAGACATTCAGGTCACAGAAGCAGATTTCAAATAAAATAATTGAAGAAATAGGAAATCCCGCAGTCCAGTCTCATAGATCAAGTACGCTTCATCTGTCAATTACAAAAGGCAGGGACTAAGTATATTGGACTCGCCCAATTCTATGGGACCCCTTTACTTAGTAACAATATGATGTATCAGTTAAAATTTTCCTTATGGTACATTGCATAGTGATCCAGTTTGCCAATGTGTTATCTGATCTATAGATTACTACTAGTAATCTACAAGAAGCTGTAATCAATGGCTCAATAAGAAATGACTGTTTCCTAAAACCTTTCAATGCCCTATGACCCCAACAGAAACAGAATACAAAAGTAATAAACTGTATATATACCATCAGCTTAATTCTTCTCTAATATACACACGTTATGGGAACACTACATATATGCCCGTCTAGATATACACACTGTACGGGCAAAGCATTAAGACAACTACACAATACCCCTGCAGAAGCTACATCACTTTCTAAACTCATAAGTGTTCATATAGAAACTTAAGTGGTTTGCACCCCACTGGGAAGGCTTTGTAGATTTTAGAGGGGTCTATGAGAATGTTTTCCCATTCACCCAGCATTGAAGTCAGACACTGATGTTAGATAAGGCTTACAGGATCCATTCTATATCATCCCAAAGGTGTTCAATGGGGATCTGATTAAGACTTGTGTTCATTGGCTTTAGGAAGGTGTTCAATGGAAATGGCTTTCCCAAACTGCTCCCACAAATTTAGAAACATATGTTCAAAATGTATTGGTATGATGGGGAAGATTTGACATTACTCGATGTAAGGCTCTGAGGCCAACACCCTATTAAAGAATCCCCATAGTATTCCTTCTCCACCAAACTTTGGCACATTATAAAAAGGCAGGGAGCGTTTTTTGCCACTCCATGACTCTTATGCAGCTGCTCAGCTATGGAAACTCGCGGCACTTAAGTCCGGGAACAGATTTTGTACTGAGTATCTGCTGAGGTTGGTGACATTTAGGAACTGTGTACTGCAAAGACTACCTGTAACTTTATGTAATCCACCACTTTCTTCTGAGTTTCTGTGGTTCCTGAACACTTCCACGTTTCTACCTTACCACTCACAGTTCTTTGTGGAATATCTAGGAGGGAAGAGATTTTAAATTTTTAGACTTGAATTGTCTTCTTTAGAGCAAGACATTCCTTGACAAAGGTTAATAAAGGCGGAATGTATGGTTAGACCTGGATTTTATATATCATGGGCAGTGAGACTGAATTACACAGGACCTAATATTGTTGTACATTGAGTGTACTATATATACATTGTCTGAGAGCAAAACTGGTTTAGTTGCTCGTGCCAACCAATCAGACTTTAGCCTTCATTTTATAAACAGCTGTGGGAAAATGAAAGCTGAGCTCTGATTGATTGCTATGAGCCACTAGAATACTTTTCTCTCAGACACTAAATTACACCATTGCTAAAACTCACAACTCTACAGCTTAAAGGAAACCTACCACTTGTAGTGGCAGGTTTCCGATGGCAATACCGGGCACCAGCTCAGGGTGAGCTGGTGCCGGAGCTTATTTTAGTTAGTGTTTTAAACCGCGGTATCGCGGTTTAAAACACTTTTTAAACTTTATAGCCGGCGCAGGCAGGTAGGCGCTCGGCGCTTACCGTGCACGCGGCTACATAGGAAGTGAATGAGAGCCGCGTGCACGGTAAGTGCCGAGCGCGTACCTGCCTGCGCCGGCTATAACGTTTAAAAAGTGTTTTAAACCGCGATACCGCGGTTTAAAACACTAACTAAAATAAGCTCCGGCACCAGCTCACCCTGAGCTGGTGCCCGGTATTTTCATCGGAAACCTGCCACTACAAGTGGTAGGTTTCCTTTAAAGACATTTATGAGACAACAATCTTAGTTTTACTAAAATGGGAACCAGACATGTGACTGCAGATGGGGGTGGTGGGGTAAATCTCAACGAAAGATTTAGGGCATTCAGAATTTTGCGTATAAGAAGTATATAGATGCAAATGACCAGGGAAAAAGTGGTTAGAATAGGGTCAGTAACACAATGTATATACATAATGACTCTACCAGCAGAATAGTGAGTACAACTCTAAAGTATAATGCAGGCTGTAATAGTGAGTCGAAATGGGAATCTTTTTATATATTTTATCTCTTAAAATTCAAAAGGGTCATGATCTTAATGGCAAAGACATTTTCTTAAAGATTAGTGTTATAGGTTGCTATTGGCTACAACATCTTTTCTGCATTTCCCTTTGCGCCAAATTTTCCAGCAGTGCCCTTGATTGGCACAGACAAATCTGTCAAGTTCATGTCCTGTTATGAGAACCAATGGTTTATCTGTTAGTTAATTCTTCTTTATTTTTCCAAACCTTTTTTGTTTCTGCAGTTTTTTGACAGGACTGGGGTGTCCAAACTGCATCGAGTATTTCACATCACAAGGTTTACAGAATATATACCACCTGCAGAACCTAACTATGGAGGTAAATGCTTGGAGGGGAATCCTCTTCTAATCAGGGACCTCACAACTAGATCAATCAGCAGCAGCAATAAGGCTCATGGGCTACCGATTTAGTACCGAGTCCATGGCAAGGAGCCAAATCATTAGGTCTCAGACTCCATGGGGAGAAACTGAAAAGATCTCAAGGAAATTCTGAGGGTCTGGAGATTTTGCTACTTTTCCACTCTCCTTGAGTTTTCTACCATTAGAATAAACTGCATATGAACAGCTGTGAATACAATGGCAGGCTTTCCGTTTCTGTGGACCCGCTGGCACCGTACCACCACACAGTACAGAGCGGTACAGTGCCGCAAGTGTGCTGCACCGTATCGCTCGTGTGCCCGTTGATAACCTATGGGGGACGTATGTACGGTAGCACGCTTATAATAGCCGTATATACGTTCCCCCGATGGTTGTGTGAATGCAGCCTTACACTTTATCTTGCCTAGTGGAGGGTCTGAAGGGGCAGAGACAGACAGAGCCAAATGGAAACCAAAGGAAGACTCCCTGTATCACTTACTGCCCCCTGTGGCTCTGCATTAGGCATGACACAGTTTTGCTTAAAATATTCCTTGAAGGGTTTGTACCAAGATTGATTGTTATACCAAGGTTGATCCACAGGATTGGGTATAACAATCTGATTAATGGGAGTTCAGCTACCGGGACCCTACAATCATATACTCATAGTAAGTATATCATACTCACTAATTGATGGAGTGGTAAGTGTGTCCTGCCACTTCATTTAATATAACGCTGAATTGCTGAGAACAGTGCTGGTGTATCTCTGGAATTCCTATCACTGTCTATGAGAGTGATGGAGATAGCCGAGTGCTGTGCTTGGTAGTTTCTTATACTCAGTATTAAATGGAGCATCAGGACATATTCTCAACCTACCACACAATCAATCAGTGAGAATGAAACCCACGTTCTTGTGATAGCGGGGTTCCCAGCTGTCAAACCCCTACCCTGTTGAAAGGGGATATCAATCAAACTTGGTAAAACCCCTTTAAGTACACAGTGCAGACCTTGGACAAATATGTTCAATTTCTGTTTTCTTTATTTCCACCCATCCTCTTTCCTAAACTCTCCACATTTCTATCAAAAATGAGTAGAACATCCAGTCTTATTTCTGAATTTGATAACACAAGTCAAAGTTCTTATAGCTAATACTTAGAGGTTAGGTACATTTGAGTTACTAGCAGGGGTGGAATTTGAGATTGTGTGGTCCTAGGCCAAGGAGCCCATAAGCTATTTTAGGCTAATGTAACATCCAAAATACATGCACTGCTGTTGGTCAGCCGGGCCTCCTCTCCACTTCATCCATTCACACATAGAATAATCCCTCATTCATTATCGCCATATTACAAGAAAATGTCTTGTACATCATCTCTCTATTTTTGTCTGCCTTTATGTAGTCTCTGGCTTATGACATTATGTTTTATGATTTTAATATATCTTTATAAATCTTATACAAACATTTACAGGATTTACAAATCATTTTTTCCTATGACGTACAAATTCTGAAGCATCCATTCTCATAGTTCTGTGTGATGGAGATGTAGTATACCCATAAGCATATAACTCCAAATATAAGTCATCTTTAGCAGGATAGATAACAAATGACTAAGGAAGAAAGCCACCGCTCACTCACATAAGCTGCATCCTCAATATAGACGAGGTCCTATTCCTCCTTAGCTCTCGGTGCACGGAAAGGCAGTCCTGCCAGTTGACTGAATGATGCACAATGAAACGAAGGTATTCCAGCACTCAGAATCTTCTTTAAAAAAATATTTGAATTTTTATTTTGTAAATATTAAAATTGCAAGGTCACATCCTGGCATATCATCCAAAAAAGAAAAGATCTACGCGTTTCGGACTAGTGTGCTTGCGTCCTTATTCATGATCGGACTAGTGTGCTTGCGTCCTTATTCATGATCTAGATCATGAATAAGGACGCAAGCACACTAGTCCGAAACGCGTAGATCTTTTCTTTTTTGGATGATATGCCAGGATGTGACCTTGCAATTTTAATATTTACAAAATAAAAATTCAAATATTTTTTTAAAGAAGATTCTGAGTGCTGGAATACCTTCGTTTTATTGTGCATAACAAATGACTACAATACTCACATTACCTGAACAGCTTGCTTTACAAATGAGAGGGTTCAGGGGGTAATAGCTGGGGTTAACTCTTGGAACCCCCTTATACACGGTTCTACTTTCAATGATCGGGAATAGGGAGTCTAACACACCTTTAAAGGAGTTGTCGGGGATTTTTAAAAATGTTATATATGCCTGGGGCGGGGGCGGGGAGCTATGAAAACAATACACCTCTTCTAATTGCCCCTCTGAAACCGACAGCGCCACCCGTCACGGCCAGCCTCTGTTTGTATACGAAGCCCAGCAGTGCAGCCACGCACCAGCAGAAGGAGTGTCAGGCTATAGCAGGCACACGCCAGAGCTCGGATGGCACCACCACTCATCCGGGACCTGGCGGGGTCTCGGTGATTTATATTACCCCCCCCCCCCGTCTCAGCCATATATAACATTATTTGAATACAGATAGAACTGATGTACAATGCATTGAATATATTATTCATCCTTTACAACCACAATTTAAAGGAAATCTAGCATCAAAATCCGGGACATTTACTCTTACACATAGATCCAGCCTTCCTTGTAAAATCAACTTTTAAATAATGCAAATGAGCCTAAAGGGCTCTGAGGGCGTTACCGGAGCACCTCCATTCTGCAGCTACAAATAGATTCAGTCACTGTGACTGTGTTAATCTACTTCCTGTTATCTATGGCCTCCTTCCTTCTAAAATCCACTTTTAAATTATGCATATGAGCCTAAAGGGCTCTTGGAGCCTTATTAGAATCCTGCACAGGGGCACTGTCAGTAAGTGCCCCTTGTTTATCATGCAGAATTTTGATGGCAATTTTCTTTTAATTTTGACACTTTGGTTTAGAAAAAAAACTTTGTTACTACAAACTTTTAATTCAAGGGTTTTCATGGCAGTGCAGTCACTTTTTACAAAGACCAATATCTTTAAAGTATCATCTGAAAGTTAAAATCTAAAGAGATCAGCAACTTTGTAAATGCATTTCTACGCTTACTTTGTATAGATTTTTAGTCTTTTTATTCTTTAGTCACAACTTAAGCGGTAGATGAGCCCTGACTTTGTAGCTGCTCTATCTATCCAGGAAGTCAGCTGCTCTATCTATCTAGGGAAGTATAAAATATTAACTGAATGGAATATAGGATAAGGTAAGGCTGCATTCACATCTCACTTTTTGCTGTCCGTTATAAGGATACATCAGGTGGATTCCCAGTGTATACAATTGTATGCATATACAGTGGAATATGTCCTCTGATTCGCCTCCTTTCCCCTGCTCCAGGTGTCTCCTGACACAACTGTCCATAATAGGTATAAACAGAATATGCACAGCAGAGGGCAGGGATGGATGCCATATACTTTCATGCATCCCCCATAGCTATTATGGCCTATGCTGAGCGTGTACTGCTCTCTCCTGCCTGAAGCAGGATGATATTGAACAGTCTGCTGCACGTTTTCATCTGCAAGATATACTGAGCAGACAAGGCAGTAATTGTGCCACCATCTGCCCGTATACTGTAAATATGTGGGTATGTTCAGCATATAAGACAGAAGCTTTCCTGGACTATATGTGAAAAATGAGACTTGAACGCAGCCTTATACTTCGTTAACGCTTATAGAGTAAAGTTGAATTAAAGGGGTTGTCCAGGATCAAGAATTTTTTTTTTTTATATAGGTCCTGTATGCTGTACTCCCCTCTCCATTGCTCTGGTTCAGTGTGGAGCCACCCATCCCCACTGTTTGCAGTCACTGGTGCCCACTACAGCCTGCAGCTGTGCATTGCTAACAACACATTCATGCTGAGCCACTGTATATAAACAGAGGCCGGCGGTGGCAGGACACACCATCATGTGTAACATGGTAACCAAGTAGGAAGGTCTCCCACATGTGTGTCCTATGAGCTGAGCGGCCAATGGAAGTATAGCTTAATATAAATCTTGCATTTTACCATCTGCAGTGTGGTTTCTTGTAGTGAAGCCAACCACACATGTATAATCATCACAATGCATCTACTCATTCATTTATTGGATACTATGGTTAACCCAACCACCTTTAGGCTACACTGGCTGACAGTCTTGAATACTGTCTCCATACGCACAGGGGCAATTTCAGCATTTTGTGCCATAT
This sequence comes from Engystomops pustulosus, assembly GCF_040894005.1. Taxonomy (NCBI): domain Eukaryota; kingdom Metazoa; phylum Chordata; class Amphibia; order Anura; family Leptodactylidae; genus Engystomops; species Engystomops pustulosus. Next base: position 61,749,190 of record NC_092416.1, on the reverse strand, counting down.
AGATGTAGTTTTTGGATGACCATGGGCACAATTTTCCTGCATGACAGCTCATTTTTTCACCTAACACAAGTAAGCGTTTGCATTTGTTGGGCAAAATGGCCAAAATCAGCCATTTTGGGTACTTCCAGTCATTGGATTTGCTTGATGCATCTTCTATGAGAATGGATGTAAGGTGTTCTTGGCGTCTGGCCATGTTTTACCATTAGTGTTGATGTGACATCTGATGTCTTTGGCTGCCGTTTGCTTATTTTCCCAGAATAGGCAGAATGTTTTACTTTGAGTTGAGTCGGGGTTGATCAAATGACCTTGTATACACTAGCAAACTTGGGTGTAAGACAGAGGCACCATTTAGAATTGCATCCACCAGCTAGTGTAGCCAGCTCAATGTATATTTTCTTTTCTCATTTGAATAGCTTGACCACAGGCACATGCATTTACTATATACCTGTATACATACTCACAGTCTTCCCCTTGAGCTTAGTTTGCATCTCTTGACTTTTTGTCATACTTTAATATTAGTAATCATTTAACATGTGACTGAAAATGAAAATATGTGTGCAATGTCCTAGACTCTTCTAAAACTCTTTGGTCTGTTCTTCCAGGATCTTGGAGCACTAAAGATTCCTGAGCACTATAAAGGCTTGATATGGAGGGGAATCCAAGAGCTGAACAAGAGCCATGACTATGGTACCCAACAGCTGATCCGATCCAGCAGTAATGCTTCCACCATTTCCATAGGAAGCTCTGGTGAACTCCAGCGCCAGCGCGTTATGGAAGCTGTACATTTTCGAGTACGTCACACCATCACCATTCCCAACCGGAGCGGCGCTGATGATTGGGCAGACTTTGGATTTGATTTACCAGACTGCAAAGCACGGAAACAGTCTATAAAAGAAGAGTTTGCAGAGTCTGATATAAACTAACACATCGAGTATTGGGATGACCAAAATCAAACATTCTTTTCATCTTGAAACCAAAAGTGGGTAATCCCATTTGGACGCCAAGGCAGGAAATCTACAATTAGTGGTTGTTTACTCTGGAGGGTTTAATCATCATCTGGGTTTAAAATTGGTGGTCCACAAATGATGCTTGTTCTATATGTAGATATTGTGAAAGCACGCCAACCCAATAAACAATACAACGGATCAGATCCAGAGAAGCTACCCTGTAAGTGAGAATTCCACTTTAGGCAACCATCACTGATGAGTTCTTGATTCATCTTGGACATCTGTTTGGCTTCACAAAAACTGCGGAGAAAGCCATATCCAAAGATGTCCGTCTGTAGGTGGCAAAGGTAATTCTTAAAAGGGTACGAATGGAGGACCTTCCTTTCCAATGAACTGCCAAAAAAGTATTCATACCGATGTCTGTTCATTGTGTTTCGTTAAAGTCATTTCTGACGGTTTTTAAGAACATGTTTTGGATAAAACATGTATGCTCTAAACACCTGCACCGAAGACGGTGTATTTATTAAAAAAAAAATTATATATAAGTAGGTTCAGTCAATTCAGCTGCGTTTTAGGGGCATACATTTCTGTAATTTATGACTGTAACCTACAGTGTAAATACATTGTCTCTTCAATCCCGTAATATACTTGTTTCTATAATTTATCTGTAATATACACTGTTCATGGTTTGTAGAGTAGTAGTGAGTAGTGCAGTGTATGGGGTGCACAACCCCCTATACTGTGCACCGAGGAAATAAAGCTCTTTACCTTGTATTCTGTATTATTCATTCACAAGCTGTGCTTTATTTGACTTGATGTATTTAATTTTTGTTTCTGAATTTTTTGATTCTATATTAAGATGATGGATTTAAGGGCAATGAAACCAGTTTGGGTCTTTGTGAATGGATACAATGAACTGGGTGAAAACGACAATAATTTTATGTTGTGTTTGTGTAGATGTTTATAGTAGGACACAATTTGCTGCATTTTGCGGTCATTGCCAGAAAGTCATTGCAAGGGTGTCCAACTGTTGCATGAATTAATACTTTCCAAATCACATTAAGGTCAGGGCTCTGTGTCTGATGTTCCTTTAACAATTGCCATTTCATTTGTGTCCTCTTTTCTTTAGTTATAGTCATACCAATAGGTCTTGTGGGAATGCCTCATTTTTTTGGTTTAGCATTTGAAGGGTAAAACCCTTATTCTATAGCAGTGATGGCAAACCTTTTAGTGTCCGAGTGCCCAAACTGCAGCCCAAACCCCCCTTATTTATTGTGAGGTGCCAACCAAAAATGAAAGCAGTAACTTATTGCTCCCTGTTCTTCAACAACTTTCAATCATATTGGCCTCCTGAGGACAGCAACACAGTAGAAAGATGGAAAATTTGCATCACTTTAGCTTCTTTCCAGTGTCCCTCTGTACACAGAGAATCATGGGGGCACCAGGAGGTCCTCCAAAGATAATTCAGACCTGTCTACTCATTCTCCCTCTTCCTACAGGGAAGGAAGTATCAAAATACGTCTGAAAGCAGCATCTTTTAAGTGGCTTGCAACTGCAGGAAGATTCTTTGAGTTCTGTCTGGTGTGCTGGGGCGATGGCCTGGGTGCCCACAGAAAGGGCTCTGAGTGCCGCCTCTGGCACCTGTGCCATAGGTTCGCCATCACTGTTCTATAGCTTTATTTAAAAAAAAAAAAAAGGAATCATGCAGATTTCTCTATCGATCCTCTAAATGGGGTGTCAAGATTTTGAGTGTAGCTATCCGATATGCTTTCTTTTAGAAAGACGTCATAGAGAGCGGCTTCTAATTATCTAATGTGGGATTCAAAAATTATCCATATATTAGATGGAGAGTCATTATACTGAATTGAAAACTGCCTCCATAGTTGTCTGGGATTAGACATTTCTTTAAAGTGTAACAAAGCTTTCAACAAAATTGGATAAATGAATATTGCAGATGATAATAGTAAACTTTATAATATACTTTATTACAGAAATATGTTCTTGTGTCCTCCTTTCCCCTGACTTTCTTCCTTATTTAAGCAGCTTGTGTAAATCAGCTTTCTGACCTTTATCCACTGACAGTCGAGAGATGAAGGTGTCTAATAACTTTACTCCTTACTTCCTAGATAGTTTAATCTCCTTACAGAGCTGAATCTTCAAGGGAAATTGTATTTAGACATGGAAAAAGTCAATCTATAGCCTCCTGATCTATCTGAAGTGGGCAGGCCACAGAATGCTTTCAGATACACTGCTCAATACAGGAGAAAACAGAGGAAAAAAAGACAAAGAGAAGTTGATTTACTTAATGAATAAAAAAAGTTCATGATACCTAGAGATTTTGTAATAAACCTCTTTTGAGATATATCATTCTCTGCCCCGTGTCCAATAGGAACTGTATGGGAAGGAGTTTTAAGAGGAATAGAAAAGTAAGGCTGCCTTTTTCTAAAAACAGTGCCACTCCTGTGTCTATAGGCTGTGGGTGGTATTGCAGCTCTGCTGCATTCACTTTAATGCAGTTGGTTTTTATTATCCTGTACAAAACCCGTGACTTTGAAAAAACTGATATAGGTCCCAGATGTTGGGCCACCACCGATCAGACTTTTAGGACACATCTTTTAGGACACCTCTAATACTTGCAAGCAATTCAAACTAAACTCTAAGTCTGTACACACCAGATTTATAAACTGGGCTCAAGAAAATAAAACTTTATTAGAGTAAATTTTTGTCAGTTGCTTCGATTCTTTCACTAATCTTCATGTAGGTGGGTGTAACTACATGGAACACACAATATGTGACACTGAAGTCACTTCACTTTCAGCTGCTTTCTAGATACGATTTGGGATTTTCATTCATTCACTTATATCTCAGTATGTATTACTTTTAGGTTTAATAGAATCAGTCCAGTTCCAACATCTGTTTGTTATTTGAACATATTAAAACTTGAATGTATAGGTCCACATATTTCATAATACAATCTCTTGCTTTAAAAGAAAAACTGGCAATTGATTGGCTCCTACTGGTAACTGATCTGTATTTTGCCTGTTTTGGTTCTTATACAAGGGCCATTGTTTTTATAGAACAATATTATATCATGCTTGTTACATTTTATGTATTGTTTATGTACTGTGCCTCTTATTAAAAAATACTATACGAAAATGGGAGGAGTTGTGCGATGTAACCAATCGAATCAGTTTCCCTTCTTCTGCATAGTTTTTTTTTGTATCTGGGGCTGTCCACACCCTACAGGTAATGCATATGGAGTATATGTATTTATTTTTCCTTGTTTTTGATTTTTCAGTCTCTATGTATATTTGCTTAATATACCTTGCAGGGCAAGGGTGTTTTCTACACATTTTATGCAGTGCAGCTTTATTCTATGAATGTTCAAAAATAAAACATTAAGAAACACAATTTAGGAGAGTGAAACTTCATTGGGGCTGATGCAGATGGGTCACAAGTTCTGGTATCTGGGGGGTCTTATAAATAGCTGTCATTGTGGCACCGCGCGTCGCATGTCACAAAATGTAACAATCTTTTAGTTTTTTGGTTTTTTTTTAATCTTTGCCCTCCTAACAGGACTCCATGAACAGGGTATGCCGAACATGGATATAATCTTTGTTTGTAGTACCTGTAACTTTTTGCCACGGTTTATGGTTTATACACACCACTTATTGCTGTCAGTGTATAGAAACATTATTGTTTCTATTTATAGATTAAACATTTGTTGCAACCTTATACTATAGTCTACACAGGTGGAGGTTTGTTGCAGTTGCACACAACCCTCTGTGCACCGAACCAGCTGATTCATTGCTATCTACAGTCATGTCCTGTAGCAGGTGTAGCCCAGAAGGCAGAAGGATTCACTGACAGCAAATAGTGATCTTGAAAACTGTAACCTTAAAGGTGATTTTTATCCCTGTCACCTTTGTGCTGGTGGTGTTTTTGTGTGAATGATCTTTCAACACTGTAGCATTTTAAGGCACTTTATTGCTTTAAGATCTTTCTGTTCAGGTTGTGCAGCAGGGCGATGCTTCTGACAGGCAGTATTAGTGCATAGAGTCCAGACTTGGCTGTAAATAAAATGTCATCTGTACAATGTAACATTCATGGGAAAACTAAAATTGTATTTTTGTTGTGATTCTTGTTTTTTTTTTTATGTCACAAAATAAAAAATGGAAACAAATCCTATTGTTTGTAAACGGCTGGATTATTCTCCGTTTAGATGAACAGTAAAGAATATGTAAGGACGAATAATTCTTTAATATCTATGACTTGTAGAACTTTTTCTGTCAGCAGGAGTAAGCCTGGTGCCAGGAATAACTTTTTTCATGGCTTGTACACCAGAAAACTATTGTATAAGGAGTCATTAAAGTCACCCGAAGAGTCGTGCAGTTCTTCTGTCCCCGTGTCTGCAATTTATTTTACGCTACAGAGAAGATTCTATGTCATAATCCTCATCATCCTCGCTAGGGGGACACTGTCTGAGGCTGGATGATATAAATCTGGTGTAGTTTTACACTGTCAGGTTGTACTTTGATATATATCAAATAATAAATTAAGCACTTTGCCAAATTTTGGCACACTGGCTTAATTTTTTGGAGCAAAGCCAAATACCATTTTTGGTAAAAGTTGCAAAAGTAAAATCCTCAATAAAGGAGGTGCAAGGTATTTTTTTGGGTGTAAATGACTCCAAAATTCTGGTGCAGACAGCTTAATAAATCTCCCTCACTATGTTGTTGAGAACAGTCAGGCTTGCTGAACACCTGGAGAATTATCAGAGAAGTTATTTCCTATAAGGTTTGGTACGGTTCCTGTTTCTTGCTCTGCAGGGACGGAGTGCAACCAGAAATTGTGCACCAATAAATTGACAAGCTGCAGATTTTTGCTGCCTATTTTTAATATGCAGCACATAGATGGTATTTGTAGGAATCCTATGATGCCAATTTTCCGTTCTGTGTGCATGGTTATCTCCATGTCCCAATTCGCATTTTTCCGTCGGGTTTTGGTATTTTTTACAGTTTTGCGCCGAATTCCGCCGGAATTTTGGCGCACGCAACAGAAATCGGGGGGCGTGGCCGTCGGAAAACCCGACAAATTCGGAAAAAACATTGTATTAAAAAAAATAATAAGTTGGTCGCATGCGCCATACTTACATGCACCAGGAAGAGATCAGTGAACTCCGACGCACCTCGGCACAGTAGCGACACCTGGTGGACATCGGGCGCAGGACCTTCATGAATCGCAGACCCGAACGCTCATCGGAGAAGCCGCCGCTGGAACGCGAATGGACCGGGTAAGTAAATGTGCCCCATTATCTCTATAAACAAGTAAAATGATTTGGAAGTTACAGGAGGTGAACATTGCTCACACTCTCTTGATGGGTGCAAAAAAAAAACACTTACTAAATTGAATAATAATAATAATAGTAATCTCTATTTATACAGCGCCATCAGATTGTGACCTAGTTATTGTGTGCTCAATTGGTTATCGCTAGACTCATAAAAGTAATATTGTAAGAGAGAACACTGTCACTACTATGGATCTACAGAGCAGATGATCGGTCACAATTGCTTTCTAAGAAATAGTGACCAATCATTTGCTCTATAGGACTGCAGTAGTGTCACTTACCATTTGGTGTTGTGTAAGTAAAGACAGAGCAGTAGATGCCTTTGAATTGTTATGCACAATGTTTCATTGGCTGTTGTCTCACCTAAGACTATGGGAAATCTGGGTGATCACGCTGGTGCTGCTTAAGTGAATAGAGTCTAGCATCACTCAAGAGTTAGAAACAAATGGTGGTACAATGGCTAATATAGAGCATCATATAACAAGGATTAACAATAATCAATAATAAAGAAAGGTAGGGCAATCTTTATAATTCATAAATAATGTATACATTATATACAGCTCATACATAGGCTACTGTAACAACCGGCTCTGTGCTTATCCCCGACCATATCTGTAACTATAGGACACACAGTCTACATAATAACCATTAGAAAAGATAATATTCAACTGAAATTACTAGGAAGTAGTAATAATAACAACAACAGTAATATAGATTTTTTGGTCTTAGTAATGCATAGTATAAATGCCAGTTTTCTATTGTACAAACACAGCTTTTATATATGTTGTGGAGATGCTTAAGCGGGAGGTGGTTGAAAGTGGACCCAACAAATGATCATGAACTACTCTCATTTCCTAGAGGCTATTTTTTTATGGGCGACAATTCCCTTATTTCCAATACACGGGAAGGGTCACCGTGGGGGTGGTGACTATAGAGACGGTCCCTTACCCCACACAAAAAGGATAATCTCATAGTGGTTAAAGCACTAATTGTACCTAATGTAATATAGGCAGGGCTGGAGCCATCAGTAACCAAAACCTATGGTAATGAGGTGGAAGAGGGCTGTAACCAGGCTGAAACATCTTAACTTGCATTTATTATAAAATAATACATCTTATACATAAAGCGCCATCATGTTCTGCAGAGCTATACAAATCAAAGAATTTCCGAATTTCCAATTTCATTCAGCTTATGGCAAGACCACTATAAAAATCTGGTTCTAGTTACAGGTCAGGACCACTATAAAGGTCTGAGTTTAGATAAAGTCCATGGGGCATATTTATCCTAGGCCGGTGCTTGTGCGCCAGCGTATGATAGGCCCGCCGCTGCATAGTCGCTTCTGCCTCTTGATGTATCCAGACAGGCTGCTGTGCAGCGTATATTCTACAGCAGGCAGGGCCTGCACTAGAAATAAACTCAGCCGGGCCACTCCCGGCCAGCCGCTCCCTCTGCTCAGCCGGCGTGAAGGTGGTGGAGAGGGCAAAATAGTCGTAAGTGCTAGCAATAAGCTATCAGGCACAGAGGTCCTGATAAATATGCCGCCATGTCTATATAAAGGTCATGATAACTATAAAAGGCCCCCCACAGAAACCAAGAGGCTCCTGATTAATCCTGCCTGCTGAAGAATTGCACTAATTCGTGCATCAAAAACTGGTGGAGGCTGTAACTACTGCACTGGAATGGAGTATCTCTGTCCACTCCATTCCTCCTCCCTGCCCACTTGGCGTGAGAGGCAAAGCTCACAATCCCTGTCCTTGCACCAGAAATTGTGGCATTAACATGTCTTGTACACAAGCTATAATAAATGTCCCCCAAATGCTAGATACAGGTCAGGACCACGATAAAGGTCCAAGTGCAGTTCTACATACAGGTCAGGATAACTATAAAGGTACAGGTTGTGATGATACTCAGAACTCCTATAAAAGCAACAGGTTCAGCTTTTTGACAGGTTTCAGAAAAGCCTTGTGACAACCAATATTGCTGCTCTTACAGTATCTTTACTCAGGTTTCTAAAAAACATCTACATAAATCTGCAGCAATACAAAAATAGATTGTGTATAGTGTAACCTGTAAAGATGCAATTCAGTAGATAAGGAAAGCTACGTAACAACCATAGCAAGATCTGACACAGCAGACATTCAAGTTATTATCCAGCTTTTCTAGGCACATAACTTGCTATACAGAGTTTTGTTATGGAAGTAAAGAATTGAGTTCTTTCTCTTTGTAAATAACCCCCCTTCAGGTTGATGATGCTAAATAATAATAAGTGTTCTGTGCACCCTTTGATTTTGATGAAGAGGTTTAAATCGAAATCTGATGCATCCATCACTAGAGGGAGCTTATTGCAGTTAATTTATAATACAGCGCGAGTCTGAGCTCCCTCTAGTGGCGGCTACATCAGATTTAGCTTTGAACCTCTGTCTTTACAGAGGATTAAAAGAACTGTATTATGTTAAAAAAAAACCATAGATTTTACTTCCACGCCTCTTATTTCCACAGTCTAACAATTATTAATTTACCAAAATGGCCGCCTCCGAATATGAAAGATAGGATTGTCCACTTTATTATATAAATTTCTTCTTTTTAGTCTATAGTTCTTAGTTCCAACACACAGTAAGGTAAAATGGAGGATTATTACTTTACTGAACAGGAAGGCCATCAATGTGCCCTGCCAAGGCACAAAGAAAATTAAGTGCAAAGTATTATTTCTAGAGATCACATGAGAAGAACGGAAAAGTAAGCTGTTGTTGAACCTTGGAAATGAGGTTTAAGCATCAGGTAACCTCAGTCTTGATAATGGATACGTGCACAGCTTCATTCGTCAAGTCTACAGCAGAGCCGCTGTGCAAGGACTGTTCAGCAGCTGCCGCCACCTGGAGTGCATAGACATACTGCTCTTTGGTAATCACTGGGTGCGATATGCCTGAAAATTAAGAGGACATTAAATTATGTAATATATCTTTTAATATATTAAATCCTTAATTACTCCATGTATTATATCCCAGAGCCGCACCCACTATTCTACTAGTGGAGTCACTGTGTACATACATTAAAGTGTAACTGTAAAGTTACTGAAAAAAAAAATTGTGTTAGCCTTTGATAACAATTCCAAGGGTACCTGTATGATGCTGCTGACTTCTTCATAGCCTGAGTTATATCTGGTATATATATAAAATTTTATTCAGATTTAGCCAATTCTGATGTGGGTGGGTATACCCTGGTTGTGACATCAGCTCATCCCAGTGGAGCCAGAAGAGGGCAGCATGTTTGGCCGGCTTGAAGCATGTGACGAGTCACATGATTGTGAAATCACTACAGGCCCAACAGACCATCTCAACAGGCCTCCTGTCGTTTCTAGCTGCAGTATATAGTTTCCCAGAACCAGAACCAGACAGCATTGCAAATGGAGATTAGTCTGAGGGCAAGGTAAAACCTATGTTAGCTGCTAAAAAGCTGCAGATTAATTATAGCCAATTATAGTAAATTAGAGAATTGCTTATTTTTGCTTAGTGCAGTTAAACAAAGGTTTATACTTTACAGTAGTACTTTAAATTACTTATTCTATTCTGATCCTGCATTGCATCCTTTATTTTACTCCAGTACTGCACTCACTATACTGCTGGCAGAGTAGCTGTGTACATACATTATGTATACTGTATTGATCCCAAGTTACATCCTGGGTCATACTCCAGAGCAGCACTCACTATTCGGCTGATGGTGTCACCATTTACATATGTATTACTTATAGTACTGATCCCGAGTTACATCCTATACTATACTCTAGTGCTGCACTTACTCAACAACTGCCTGGATTATATTCTCCATTTTTTTTATTTCTGAAATGTAATGAACCAATAGATTTGGGAATGGAATAACTAAAAAATTGTTACACAAGCAAAGCTATAACAATAACTCAAGAGCTGCACTCATTCTGCTGGCTAATAACTTTACTCAGCTTTGTTACGCAGTCACATTCACAAGACTGCTTGTTTCAGCTACAAATCCTACAATTTATGAATGCAACTCTGAAGCAAAATAATGTACAGAAAATACAATCAGCTCCTTATGTAGATAAATTTTGAAATTTGTAAATGATGTAAACTATAAAATTGATGAATGAAGTAGTGGTGATGGAGAACGTGGATTTACTGCACTTTAAGGCATTCATTCCATATAATAACTGTACAGACAGCCTCTCCTCCATCTGAAATGGCTGTTAGCAAAGTTAATGTGCAAGATGTCAACGCTAGCAGAATCACATAGATAATTATCTGGGCTATATTAGGTGGGCTTTATCTGCACTGAATAGTGCAATGACTATTGGGTGCAGATGTCATCTACAATAGTTCAGGCAGAGACAAGAGCATCACATACACTCACTGACCTTTAATGGTGCGTATGAAATGGCAGAAGAGCTCTCTGTAGGCTTCTCTGTATCTTTCGTTGTGCGTCTGGGAGGGTGTTGGCGATGAAGAACCGTTCTCTATAATGCACAGTGGGTTCTGATTGTCTAAACGCAACGATCCTTGCAAGCCATATAACTAGAGGAGAGAGCATGGCAGCATGTTACATGACATCAATGACAGTGCCCCCATATGAATAAAATAAAAAAATGAAGTGTGCGGTTTATGGCAGTGATGCTTTCCTTGTGCCAATTCCACCAATAGCTCTAGCATTAGTCTTATAGTCACCTCTAGTCTCTGATCACAGGATTTGGTGCAGTGCTGACTAACATCCAAGTTCACAATAGATCCGCCACAAAACTTCATGCTGATGTTGACAGTGTCTGCATCTTTCAAGGTAGCCATGTCTGCAATACAAAACTATTTTCAAACTACAGCATTAAAACAGTGGAGACTCTAAGTATAGGTAAGGCTCAAAGGGGGCAGGTTTGTTGAAGAAATCTATCCATCAGAATGGTTTTAATAAAAGTTCATGTACCAGCTGCAGAAACATCCTCATTCACACTTGTGGAATAGTTTTTATGGTGTACATAAGAGTGACCATGCAGGTTTGCTGGTAATAATAATAATTCCTTTATTTATATGGCGCACACAGATTCCGCAGGGCTACACAGAGCTTGCCAAATCAGTCCCTGTCCCCAATGGGCTCACAATATAATCAACCTACCAGTGTGTTTTGGATTGTGGGAGGAAACCGGAGGACCCGGAGAAAATCCATGCAAACATGAAGAGGACATACAAACTCTTTGCAGCTGTAAAACTGACCTTTACCTACAAATAAATCGTGCAGAGGAGGAAACTCAGAACATCCTCTGCTCCGGGGTCACTTCATGAAACAGGAGACTGCATGGTCTACGAGTCATCTGAAAAAGCCCTTACACTGCCATCTCCCAGCTCAATTCAATAGCAGGGTAAATGGGGTTTATGTGTATTGACCACTGGGTGACTGGGTACTCAAAAAGTTAAATTACAGCACAAAAAATTGTCCAATAAGGACATCTATAGTTAAGTTTTAGTGACTAATGGGTATAGATGTCCTTATTGAACAATTTTTTGTGCTGTAATCTCCCAGCTCAGACACAATGAAGAAAGAAGCACCCCTCGAATAGCACACTGCACATGTGCCAGGAGCTGCCAGAGTAGGAGAAGGGCTTATCTCAAATACAATGTACATTTCTTTACTACAGCACAGAGCAACCAAAGAAACTGGGGCTAAGAGGTTTGTGGCATTAAATCCCAGCAGCAAAAAGACATTCTGTTTACTTACAAGCCCCAAACCTGGTGATAGGGTAATGGGCATGAGCTATGTATATGGCCCCTGGATCTTTTAAAAGAGGACATAAATGGCTTTGCTGGGTCTACAAAAGCAATAAACCCGTGTGGCTGCCCGTCACTGCCAGGTATCTCTGTCAGTGGTGCTGTCCTGACCACTGCTATGTGCCTGCTATAGCAAGAAGCGCAGTCTGTAATAGGTGCGCAGCTGAGGTCGAGATGGCACCACCAACCGATATATACAAACAGAGACGTGGCAGCAACACGGGTGTACCACTCCAACCCAGATCTAACATTTTTTAACCCCTTAAGGACGCAGCCATTTTGTAGCTTAAGGCTCAGCCCGATTTTTTGGATTCTGACCTGCGTCGCTTTATATGGTTATAACTTTTGAACACGGTTACTTATCAAAACGATTCTGAGATTGTTTTTTCCCCACATGTTGTACTTCATTTTAGTGGTAAATTTTGGCTGATAAGTTTTGCGTTTATTTACAAAAAAAAAAGAAAATATGATACATTTTTTGAAAAATTTGCCATTTTCGAAATTCAAAATCATTGCGTTTCCAGGCAGATAGATTTACCACCTAAATAAGTTGCTGAATAACATTTCCCATTTGTCTACTTTACATTTTCATAATTTCTGAAATGTCTGGATAATTTATTTTGATGTCACGCGGCTTACAAATAGAATATCGCTTTTCCGGATTTTCAGAATTAACTATTTTGGGGATAAATACAGTTTTGAATGAAATTTTACATATTTAGCATCAAAACCCCCTATATAACCAACCCATTTTCAAATCTGCACCCCTCAAGCTATCAGAAACAGCTTTTACGAAGATTGTTAACCCCTTGAGATCTTCATAGTAATTGAATCAATATGGAGGTGAAATTTAGAATGGTCAAATTGTTCCCTTATACGTTCATTTAGCACTAAAATTTACACATTTCCAAAATATAAAAAGAGAAAACTCACCATACAATTTGTTCTGCAATTTCTCCTGAGTACAGAGACCCCCCACATGTGGCCGTTACTTGTTTTATGGGCGCACAGCGAGACGCAGAAGGGAAGGAGCGCCCTGCAGCTGCCAGGATTTTAGTTTCCTCATTGGCCCCTTTTGAAGGCTATAAAATTTTCGCTTTTGCGCTATTGGGGTCATGTGATGCCATTTTTTTTGCGCGATGAGATGCTTTTTCCATTGTTACCATTTTGGGGTTGGTATCACCTATTGTTGAAAATTTAGGAACTTTTTTTGAGGGCAGGAGTAGAAAAGCATCAATTCTCTACTGGTTTTTTTACTCTTTTTTTTTTTGGTGTTCACCGTATAGCCTAATAATCATGTTATCTTTATTCTATGGGTTGATACGATTACGGGGATACCAGACTTGAATATATTTTCTTACGTTTTACTAAATTTGTCAAACAAAACCCTAATGTGGGGAAAAATCTATCATTTATGTATTGCCGTCTTCCAAGTGGCATAACATTGTTACTTTTTTGGCTACGGAGCTGGTTGATGGCTTATTTTTTGCGGGACATGTTGTGCTTTGCACCAGTATCATGTCGGAGTACACATGGTTTTTTGATCGCATTTTATAGCATTTTTTGTGGGATTGAATAGCTAAAAATCATAATTTTTGGAAGGTTTATAGCAGTTTTTTTTTACGGCGTTTATCGTGGGGGTTCAATAATGATTTACTTTTATTCTACGGGTTGTTACGGACGCGGTGATACTATATATGTGGGGTTTGTGTTATGATTTAGACTTTTTTTTTAGTTATATGTCTCTTTATATGTTTTGGGGGTTTTGGGCATTTTTAGTGATTTATTACTTTATTTTTTTATTGAATAACATTTTTTTTTTTACTTTTTCACTTTTATACCATGGGACATGAACAAGAAATCCTCTGATTGCTTGTTCATGATAATATTCTGCAATACTCATGTATTGCAGAGTATTATCAGTGTCAGCCTATACACTTGCATAGGCTGGCACTGTGCCAGTAAGATGACGTCACAGACGCCAATTCTTGCAGGTAACTCTGGGGTCCAGATCGGACCCCAGAGTTGCTATGGCAACGATCGGCGCCCCCCGAAAACAGTTCGGGGGGGCCGATCGTGGGGGAAAGACCCCCCAGAGGCATGTTAGATGCCGCGGTCGCGCTGACCGCGGCATTTAACGGGTTAAGCACCCGCGATCGGAGTCAACTCCGATCGCGGGTGTTACACTGGGGTGCCGGCTATCAGTCACAGCCGGCACCCCGTGTTTCCCGATGCCGGTTCGGCTCAGATCTTGAGCTGAACCGGCATGGGCTCAGCGTCCGATATATCGGACGCTGAGCGCTAAGTCATTGAGCTCAGCGTCCGATATATCGGACGCTGAGCGTTAACGGGTTAAAATCCAAGACAGATGTAGTGGTGATCATATAATTGACAAAAGAGGCATTTAAGGACAATGAAAAAAAAATTGTGGCAGTCCCTCCCTGTGATATAGAGAAAATATGTTATAAGGTCCCGTCTGCTCCTATACAAGGATTCACATCTTATAACGCAAGAATATTTTTGCCATAGAGCATTTAAAAATTTACCTGAACAGAAAGCATGTCCAAGAGAAAACACAGTGTCCGGCAGGCTAACTCCTAGCAGCCAGATCGCAATGTCTATATCATGTAAAGCCGCGTTATAGAAAATACCTCCTGTTAGAAAAAGAGAATGCATCACAAATATCTTTATACATTAAAGAAAAAAAAGTGCATTTGTGCATCTCATGTTTATATTTTTTTTTAGAGTCCTACCTTATGATATATGCTTCTAAATATTTGTTGAGATTTTGTGCTTGTGTGTTTTGCTTCAAATGGCCCTCAGGAGATCATAAAAGACCTCTGCAGGACATTACCACATGTTTTTTTTCTCTTACAAGTTTTCCACTGTAAGTGGGGCAACAATAAGAGCCCCAAAATACAAGGAGAAACGACCTAGGGGGAAATATCTGATCAGAACTGTACTGCATTTGTTCAGACTCAGCATTGCAGACCTGGCGATCACTTGTCTGCCACATCTATAGACCTGGTGGCAGTTCCTGCATAGCACTACTTCAGCACTATGTAGTGAAGAAAGAACAAGGCAGAAGCAGTAATAAACCAATAAAACCATGTGTTTTTTGGCTGCCTCTGACATCAAAGATGCCGAAAGACTTTGCTACATATGCCAGACTTTCACCAGCTGCCGTTTATTGTCAATGAGTGGTCCAAGAGGACTTAAGGTTTAAGAGCTACTCAAAACACTCCATTACCTTGAGCAGTAATTAAGCGGCCAAATAGATGAATGATACATTGACCATAACACTAAATGCATTTGCTTTAAAATCGATCTCTCATATTGAACAATTGTCCTTCTATACAGGTAGCACGTTATAGAGCAGCGGCAGCTGCGCAGATTGATTTGGCAGCTTGATATTTCATTTATTGTAGCCTCAGCAGATATCCACTGCCTCACGGTTATCTTCACACCAGCACTTCAGGAATGGTATTAACAGAAAGAAAATCTTTCCTGTAATGTGGACACAGTTTGCTATTATCTCTACCTGATGTCTTGATCTTGCTGATAGAAGAAGAGGGGAAAGTGCGGCTGACTGTAGACAATTTCTGGATTCGGCCAAGAGCATTTTTCTGGTGAATCTTTTTAAACAGGTATTTCAGGGCCGGGTCAAAGCGCCTGCGGAGACACAACTTAAACCTCTAAAAGATTCTCAACGTCTGATCCCAGTGTCTCTACAGCCAATAGGAAACTCTACGCATACCCCTTTAATTCAGGGCTTGCAGGAGTCAGAAGCAGGCGGCTCTATACACAGTGATCTAGTGTAGCAGTTTCATTCCCACTCAAACATATGGACAACTTAGAACTGTCAGCTTCTTTCTCCATATAGTTGGGACTCCATACAACCTGAAAATATCACCTGATCACCGGTTCTATCAGCTGTGGTAGGTTCTAGAAAGCTTAGTGTACAAACACGACATGAAAAAATTCAAAGATATAATTCCAAGCGGAAGCACATTTCTTGCTCTTTAAATTAAATCCACTGAGAGATAAAATTGTGTCCCATTCACCTTTGTGCTAACACACCTCCATGCACCCTCCTCCTGTTCAGTAACGGGGAGGGGAGTAATAATAATCTACTATCAGTGAATCTGATGGTAGGTTTCCAATAATGGTGCTGAATCAAGATGTAGTAACCCCCCTAATCTCCAATTAATATGTCATTTTAAGCATAGGTTATCGAATGTCGATCTCAGACAACCCTTTAAAGAAACCTTGTTACAAAAACCAATTGACAAGATAACAAATCCATTTTTTAGGTCAACAACAGTAAAGCCCCATTTATTGATCTCATCATCAGTAGAGACCCCTACAGTTGCGCATCACCAATCACCGACTGAAGCAATACACTCCGATGTTTTGAAACTACGTGGAGAGGTAAAACTGTGTCCAAGTGGAACCCTTTTTTTTTTTTTTTTTTTTGTAAGGTGACATTTTCCTATTGGCATATTTAACTACTGGATGAGGTCTTTTCTTATTCAAATTCAGTACACAAGCCTTATATATTAACTTACTTATAAAAGCCACACACCAGAGGTTTCCCCTGTTTGTCAGCCTCATCAAAGCATGTTTCCACGAGTTGCCTGTTCTTACTCAGCAGCTTCTCACACAGCACGGCCTTCCCTTGAAGTAAACATATAAAGGCAAACATTTGTCAATTATACAGCAATTATATCAGCCATCAAATTAAAACCAGATAAAAGCCGGTGGAGCTGAGAAGAGTGATAGATATTTTTAAGGGAAAAGATTCTGTAGAACTTGTCATTTGTATCTCTGCTTTTTCTATGATCAGAAGCATCCATCTAGTGTAGATTGACAGCCCCCCCCCCCATGTAGGATTCCATGGATAAGATAGCATCAATTGTCTACAAGGAACTTTGTAATATATCAGAGAGTTAGTGGTTCCTTCTCCACTTACTTCGGCTTTCATCAACCTCCCTTGTTCCCTCCTAACCTATTTTCACTCAGAAAATGTCTGTAAAAATTGGCTCACAAGCAGCAAGACAGCTCAAAAACAGCACATGAAATATTAGGACTTTGGATATTGGAAATTTTAATATAGAGCATATATACTTTTTATAATTATCACTGTTGACCACTAGAGGGAGCATCATCTGTGTACTTTGTCAATGCAAGGCCTAGAGCAGATGATTTGTACTTGATAAAGCACCTCTGGGGAGGTCATGATTAGGGAGCCATGAGTGTCCTGCTCATGTAAACAGGAGAACAAGTTTTAGAAACAGGTTAGCTTAACTTGTTACTGCAGATCAGCAGAGCGGGACTCTTTTTTCTCCTCAATCAGGATATAAATAAAGGTTATGTTCCTCCAGCATAGTATATAGGGTCATCCCTTCTCTCCTATCTGCACACAGATGGTACACTCTACAGTGGCCAACAGTGGGGAATGTGAAAAGAAATAGAACAATTCCCTGAAAAATTTGTAAAATGTAAGAATTCACAATAATAAAAAATGATGGACTGTTTGTCATATTTCCTGTAAATTGAAGCCTTATTTTGTCGAGGACATACTGGGGAGTGTGCTTTTATTTTAGTTTAGAGCATGTTTACACACATCACCACATACCTGCTTTCAGCGTCTCCAGGGTCATGGCAGCTGCAACTTCTGGTGGAGAACATATTACCACCCCAGAAACTCTGCAAATAACATCAAAGAGATGAGTGTAAGGCTACATTCACATACGTTCAACGTACATTTAGATACGCTCAAAGTATATTTGTACTAGCAGCAGAATACCCCTTTAATGAGCATATAGTAACCTTACCTTTGGTCACTAAGGACAATGTCCACATCTTTCTCTTGCAGGACTCTTGTCTTGGCTAAGAGTCCTTCACTAAAAGCCGTCTCCACTGCCAATCGCTGATTTTCGACAATGTAGTACAGGTGGTAGCCATTTTCTTCGGCTATGCTCTGAAGCAGGGCCTGGCTACCATGACTCACCCCTATTATAGCCAGTCCAATATTACTTTCCCCAGAAGCATCTCTTTTATAGAGCCCTCCAGGGACTATGCTGTTGGAAGCCTCTGAGATAACGTGCTTTTGGTTAAGTTGCTTGGAAGAGATGGTCGGGTTTTGGATATGGATGGTTCCGAATGATGATGGCAGTGAGGAGGAGGTAGATGGCGCTGAATCTTCTCTCCCAGACATAGTGTTTGTGGTGGAGCTGATATGTGGGTGACCTGGAAGCAAGGATTGATGATGATAACGATGGAGCGGAGGTGATGTTATTGCATTATTGGTGCCGATGGTATTACTGATAGAGTTTGCCTGCAGTAGAAAGGGCGGGGGATGGAAAGAGGAGTCCAGATGCAGCGTGACATCTTCAACGTGGTCCGTGCCTGTTCTATTTAAACAAATAACATACATTGAGGTCTCCTTTATCCTCATCCCCATCCAAAATAAACAGAATAAACAAAATACCCAGGACTAAAAATATGTATGTTTGTTGCCGATATGCTTCCAGCTATCATAGTGCTATGTCTGCACAATGTCTGAATGAAGGGCTAAATGTGCACATGATAGCCTTACATACACTATTATCTATACTACAGAACATTACATTGCATCATTTTCAGTAATTTCTAAAGCTGCTTTTAAAATACAGCATTTATCCCAAAATGACAATACAGCAAATTGGAATAAATACTAAAAAGACCACCAACAAAATGTAAGGTCGAGCCATTTAGATCTGTTGCATATCTTGAAGCATGGTAGATAATATATATTCAGATGTGGCTGTTACAAAATACAATGAGAATAGCAGGATAGCGCAATATAGCAAATAAACAGATTGTTCAAGGTATATATGAAAACAAGCTCATTGTCTCAATATATTAATAAGACATCAATCAACATAAGATAGCGGAAAAGGGCAGGGAATTGGGAAGGAAAGTCAAAGGGAAATTTAGGGTGGGAAGCAATGTATATGAATATGATATATGCAAAGGACACCCGCCTTACTCAGCATATGTTGAGTATGAAGAAAGTAAAAAAACCTGTCCAAGGGCTCCAGATCTGAAAGTGTTCCTCGCCAGGGCGATTGGCTTCGTTAGTTAGCTCCTCCATTAATTTGAAGTAGTCATCATCTCTGTGCTAATCTGTGGTCCGTCAATTCTCTAAACAGTCCACTACCCAAGGGGTGAAGCACAGGACATTCCCATATATGGAGAATCGGTGCAGTTAGTATATAGTATAGAGACTCAGTTGACCCAGCTTTTTGATGAATTAGAAATAAAAGGTGATTTGGCATTTTTCCTGACCACCGAGAATGGTCTACAGCTCTGTGCACTCTGCATTAACCCTGAACCCCATTGAATAAGGTGTGTAGAGGTTCTCAGGACATATCTTAAGTGACTATAGGAAATACATAGAGATAACAATGCGATTCAATAGCTAAACATCATTCGGAACATCATTCATCATAGTGAAATATGCAGAGCATCCCAGCTTCCCCGCAGAATAGCGGCGCTTGACTGTAATCACAACACTTTGCCACTGCTGTTTCGTAGGGAAAAACTTGATGCATTATATTTCACAAAATTTCTCTGCAATGTGGTTGGTTTGTCAATCAGCACAGTCCATGCATTTTGGACTGACCATGGCAGTGTAATACTGTCCTAACAAGGAACAAAACAATGTAAATCAAAAGTGCAAGTGTGAACACAACCTTAAAGGAAACCTACCACTACGGATCTACCTATTAAAGAGAACCCGTCAAGCAAATTAACCCCCTAAACTAAATATATTTTCATAAACTTCCATTAGAAAGCATTGCCCCTATCCCTTCATTGTCCCTCTACATGCTTGTAAAGTTAAGCAGTAAGGTCCTAAAGATGTATGCAAATGACCTGTGAGATGTCCAATGAGTCATTATCATATTCAAGCTGTCCAGCTTATTCATGAGTGGGAGGCACAGCCACACCCCCAGTGCATGACTGACAGCCTGTATAATGATGTGAGGTACAATAGTGTAATGGCTCCTCCAGGGGGAGCAAGATGAATCATAATCTCCTTCTGCAGGTCCCACCAATTTACTAGGGTAGGATCTTTGTATACATGTCGATGCAGAGTGCACAGAGAGTCTACAGACAGCAATAATGCAAGCATCAGGGATGATGAATGAATTTGTGAGCATTCAGGGAATTATATTAAGGCGAGAAAGGCACGTAGACAATTTAAGTTAAAGAGTGGCCAAACCTTGTCAGTGCAGGACAGACTCTTTCCAAGAAGAAACTCTGTGGATATGACTCAATTAACATAAGAAATAACCCAACACATAGTTACACTACATACAAAGATGGTGATTATCCTCTATGTTCTACTTACACTAGCACAGGGGTTCGGTTCCAGTGCTGCTTAATCAGTCTCCGGTTCCTGTAATGTCTTCCTGAGGCCAAGTGTTCCAATATCCGATCCCGTCTAACCCGCATGGGCAGCTCACAGGATTTACAGTACAGAGTCTCCACTACTGAGGTCTCTCCTGTGTCATCATGTTTAATAACATGTCGCCTCACCGCCAAGTCTGTGAACTCTGCCGCATAGTCGTGCAGCGTCTTCTTTTTCCTTCCCATGACAATGACAAAAACTTAACCTAGAAAATTTAAGTGTGATGCACAGAAGAATCCAAAAGACACCAGTAAGGGGGGTCTCCTGCTATTCCTTGATGTTGTGTTCTCATAACGTGGATCTGTTTGAATGGATGGAAGAACATGTGATGGTGTCCTGTATGAATAATTCAAATTTGGGTATTTACGCACTGCTGCCCCCTAGCTCACCATCAAATGATTGACAAGCTATTATTTATGTATGATATTATTCTCATACTTTAATTAACAAGCATATGACCCTTACTGGCATCAAAACGTGTTAGATATCCCCAACCTGTTCACTACTCATTTCAGTATTGGTTCTATTTTATCTCATTTAAAATATTTATAGATTTTGGGGAGAATAACATAAACTACGTGTATAATATCAGCTAACACTATTTGATACCCAGCACTTTATTATTCTGTTACTAGTCTCTTATAATGCCCAGATGACTAAGGTGATAAACAAGCTTTATACCTTATCACCTCCATTAACTTCTATAGTGAAGATTATAAAAGGAGTGTACGTAGGGGGGCAGCTATATCACTATAAAGTACTACACTGTATAGATATACTGCCCCCCTCCCATAGCCCACTGCTGTCTATGCACACATCATACACTCTGTACTACATCACCAGCCGGTGCAGCCCCTAATGTCTTCCCCTGCATACAGTTCACGACTCCCAGACTCTTGCAGGCGAGTTTACTGCTCTAAAATCCTCCCCTAAGTAGACCCGGACAACAACGTTAAAATGACCCGGAAGTAAATGACTATCATAGAGACGCATGGCTGCTGTAATGAGAACGTGGTGTCCGGTGACATCTAGTGGTGGCTGACCGCAATGCAGCGCTCCGAGTATAAAAGCTACTGCAGGCATGAAGGTGGCTAAGGCCCCTTCCACACTAGCGTTTCATTTCACATCAGGGTGCAATGCGTGAAAAACTGACGTTTTTGGCTGCGTTTTTGTTCCATTTTTCCTTGGAGTCATTAGCGTTTTTCTCGCGCGTGTTGTTCGCGTTTTTTTGCGTTTTTCACGCGCGTTTTTTAAGTCAATGGGACTTTTTCAAAGGGACCATGGTTCGGGAATAAAATGTTTTATTTAATTGAAAAAGAATGTCTTCTGATAAGTTAGCAGATGTATGCAAACATCTGCAATCTATTCTTCACTGTTCCGCGCGTATATTATCTCCCGACAAGTTAGCAGATGTGAAGAACAGTGAAGAATAGAATAAAAACAGTGACCACAGGATCATTTAAGTGAAAAACACAGTAAAGAACACAGTGAAGAATAGATTACAGATGTTCGGCACATCTGCTTACTTGTCGGGAGATATGCGCGGAACGGTGCGAACAAAATAGTATGTGAAGAACAATATATATGTGTGAAGAAGACATTGCAGATGTATGGAAACATCTGCCATGTGTTCTTTACACACATATATATTGTTCTTCACATGCTATGGAGTGGGCGGGGCACTCCGGGGGAGAGGCAGCGCCTCAGACCGTCCCCTCATGAATACTTACAGAGCGGTCTGGCGTACATAGTGGCAGTGTCAGCTAGCGTTAGCGGAGGTTTCCGATAACGCTAGCAGTGTAACACTGCGTCATCTGTTGTAGATGCTAATTATAGTATTTTCCATTATAATGCATTAGGGATAGATAGAATACTGACCCAGTCTGTTTGTTTCACTGCTGTGCAGACTGCGTGAAAGAAATTGCGGCAAGCAATATTTTTTTCTCACATGCAAACCACGGACTTCCATAGAAGTCAGTGGATCCACAAAAAATGGATGGTGCCCCGTGAGCCCTCTCCGAACAACTGTAGCTGACATGTGAAGTATAGATCGGTCATTAAGGGTTTAAAATGTTTGCACCAGCTTTCTGTCTAGCTTTTCACTAGACAGAACGAGCAATCTCCTTGCGCATGTATTTATAAAGTGTCTGCGCCGTGTCGTGGCTGCACTGTGTAGGACAACAACTAAAAAATGTGCACCATGTGGGGGTGTTACTGCTTAGTTTGTCTGTGGACCACAATTCTGCAGCATGAACAAAGTGCCCCCCCAAAAAGTGGTGCACACTTCCAGAGTAGTGCAAGGGGGAGCCAAATTTATGAAGAATGTGCACCACAATTCATTAATCTGGCACATTCTGCACACTTTACAGGCAAACTGCACACCTTTATTGATAAATGTGATCTGGCACAGCAGAGAACTGTCTAGTGTCAAACTCATTTTCACTGGGGGAAGGGGCACATCAGCCTCATGGTTGCCCAAAAGGGGCCAAATGTCGTATTATTAAAGGAAACCTGTCACCACATTTGCACATATACAGCCAGTGACAGGTTCCTATAGGGGACTATTCTGGCACCTTTCTTTTAGCTAGAAATTGTTTTGATTACATCCATATAAATCAACTGTTATATTACCTGGCAACAAAGAGGGTGTGTCCTGCTCTTTAGGGCCCTCCCATCTAATCCTCCCTTATGCCTGCTTACTGGTCACAGTTTATGTCATGTGACCAGAGTGACATTATCTCAGGTCCTTTAACCTCTTAACAATAGAAACTGTACCCCATGCATGTATCTGACCACATGAAGTCACAGCAGTCACAGGACGTCTACTTCTCTCCATCCTCCATGGAGGCTGCTGTGATTTCATGGAATCACATACATGATGTACAGTTTGCTATTATTAGAAGGCTAAAGGACCTGCGATGATGTCACTCTGGTCACATGTCATGAATGTAACACAAGGCACCATGTAAAAAAATTTACACAATATTTCCCATCTTTACATAGAGCTTTATATGTCTGTAGTTGAATATTAGCAGACGGTACAGAAGTACAGCAGTGATATGAAGAGACACAGAGCTGTCAGTCACAATAATGGGGCGTGGTTCACTGCCAACCTGGGAGAGAGAAGAGTCACAAACACCAGACATGAGTCACAAAAGCTAATTTGTATATCAGAAAAATGGCTGTCCCACTAGCAGTTAATTTTAGGTCATATGGGAAGAACTTGAAACTTTATAAGCGGGTATTGTTAGCCAGGGTGGTCAAAATCTGGTGACAGGTCCTCTTTAAAGTATAAATGTATCTACTTTAGCTACTATTAGTTACATTTATATAATATTACCATTACAGTTAACCATTTTATAGCAACCACAAAGCTGTACATATTGTTAAAGGACATCTACCACCAGATTTACCTTAGGGGTTAAGGGTCAGTGTTTCTCCCAGGTCTGCTAGACGGAATCCATTTCTTAAAATATGCAAATGACCCAGAGCCGCTCAGGCCAAGGACTTCTGGGCTCCGTCCAATGACCGACCCCTTCATCATTATCATTATTCTAGCCACGAGCGTTGCAGAGAGCCTGGTAAAGTCAACTGCTGTCTGCAGCGCTTGCGGCCGGAATAATGATGATGATGAAGGAGGGGTCCATATTTTATCATCGGACGGAGCCAGGAGGCCTGAGCGCCTTAACTCATTTGTTTGTTTTTATAAAGTACTTTATTCGGTCTAGCAGACCTGAATAAGAGTGGGATAAGCACTGGCCCTTAACCCCTAAGGTAACAAGCATTGTTTTGGTGACAGCCTACCACAGGTAAATCTGGTGGTACATGTCCTATAAATAACAATAACCTGATATGCTGGCATGGCCAGTATGCCTCCACAGCAACCAATAGTTAGAGTGCCCACCTCAGCCCACCTTTTTGTGACACTGCCCCTTCCTATGCCCACCTCATCACTTAAAATGCCTCCCTTTTAAACTGTCTATAAATCATACAAGGAGGAGTCTCTATGGTAATTTGAACACTTTTTTGTATACAACCTATTCTAATGTGAAGCATCACAGAGCAAGGAGGGTTTATTAACCGTGGAGTCACACCAGCAGCCAGATGAAGTGAATGTACTGTGGTCACAGCTATCAAAATGTACCATTGCTGCAAATATCCTCAGTGTTGCTTTGTTTGTCATAGTGGGCCATGGAGATAGGCCTACGTCTTTCTTGACAGATTCCAATGTCAGCACTTCCTTCATGCTATTTTGAAAGTATAGTGTTCACAGAAATTCACCCGCCAAACAATACATTTCATACATTAACTTGTCTAGTCTAATCCAGGCAATGCGGATGGAGAGTAGCATGTAGAAAGCAAAAAGCAATATTCTGATAGTACACAACATATACTGCAAAGTCAGTACAATGGCCTGGGTCGTTGTTAGGGTGGTAAAGATCCGGAGCACAGGACCAGTGCATGTACCAAATTTTCATTAGTGTCCACTCCTGTACATAACTCCCCACACATGCTTGCATCACAAACAACAATACTGTCAAACCTACACTTAATACCTGTGGCCTCTACTAATTCCCCTTCAATGTGACCTGCACTAAATAATGCCACCTCTTCTCCCCTATACTTAATGCTCTTTGATTGTGGCCATTTTATAATCATGGCCGCTAAAAGGAGCCCCCACCTAATAAAACCCAAACTAAATGATGTCCCCCACTAAAATATCCCCATACTGAATAATGTCCCTACACTAAATAAATAATGTCCCCACATTCCTCAGTAAATAAAAGGTTTGCAAAGTGTTCAGCGGCTCACCTCCAGTATAGACAACACCGTGCTCATGGAATGTGTCCGGACCTCGACATCAATGGTGGACCAAAAGGATGCGAGTCACTCCAGCACTTGATGGGGCAGATTTACTTACCCGGTCCATTCGCGATCCAGCGGAGCGTTCTGTGCGGTGGATTCGGGTCCGACCGGGATTCACTAAGGTAGTTCCTCCGACGTCCACCAGATGTTGCTGCTGCGCTGAAGTACGCCGAGGCCCGCCGGAGTGCACCATCCTATACTTGGTGAAGGTAAGCGCGTGTCCCGCAACACTTTATTTTTTTTAATACGACGGTTTCTCCAAATCTGTCAGGTTATCATTCGTCCACGGCCCGATTTCCGTTGCGTGCATGCTGGTGCCGATGCGCCACAATCTGATCGCGTGCGCCAAAAATCCGGGGCAATACAGGGAAAATCGGCACAAATCGGAAATATTCAGGTAACATGTCGGGAAAACGCGAATCGGCCCCTTAGTAAATGACCCCCGATGTCTTTTTCATCCAATCTTTATTCACATATTGAAGAGGTTTCACAATAAATATAGAATGTTCATGGTATCACCATTCTGACCAGCAGAGGATCTACAACTCAAACAAAGAGAGCTGAAAAAAGACATCAAAGGATAGATAAAATTCATAGTATATTTTATTAGAGCAATAATGGACACAATACAAAATATAAATACCACGTAATAGGGAAAGGGATAAGGAGAAACAAGTAGCCCCTGATGGAAATTGGGGCAACAATGGAAAACACAAGCGCCCTCAAGAAACCCCAGAACCTAAAGAATAAGTGAGTAATAATACAGACTAAAAAGTCTGATAAATAGTAGGTAATGCAAACGGGAATGTAAACAAAAAGAGTATATCCTCAAATCGGTCCTATGTGGAGTGGGGACCGGAGGTACCTTCCGGCTCCCACTGTACACATAAACAATTAGTGCTTACCCAAAAGCATGGTGGTAGGTTCGATGGGGGATCCTAGGAGGCCAATAAACTACACCCTGACGCGCGTTTCGCTGATGCTTCGTCAGGAGGTCCAATGGACTTTTTATTTTACTGCTGAAATAAAATATGAAATAGTTCTGCATTCGGCCTAGATCTATATTTTTTCCTCCGGTTTTGCTTATAAGCGCACCTGTGCATAGCTCCAACCATTTTATTCCCTCCTATATCTACATACTTACGGTTCCTTTGGATACCGGTTATTGGAGTAAGTGGGAGCTGCTGAAGTAACCATCATAGGAGATCCGCTCAATGGTGATAACCACCTCTCATTGATTTTTGTACTGCACACTTACAAGTGGCCATCAGGTAAGCACCTTTCGATACTTACCTGATAAAATTGTCCTGACGTTATCACGCGAGGCGCCGTCCTCTTTCTTTGTCGTTATGTTTTCAACTTTCATTTCAGTACATAACCCAGACCAAATCATATTCTCAAACACAGAGGACACCCAGCATCAGGCACTCTGCATCCACAGAGTAGAGAACCCCTTTAAAGTACTGTCATGTGTGTCCTTTTATGACATCCATCCTCCTGACCATTTCACAGCCCTGCAAATGAAAAAAAACTTCTCATTGTCCACTTTGACAAAAAAGTGCAGCTGGCCATTAATCTTGGCAAGATTTTACAAGTGTTGACGTCAGTAGTCAATCTATACTTTCATCAAAGACCTTATTGATTGGGATGTTGCAGCCAAAAGGCCATCAGTGCCAGCTCTCTGCATCATGGCCCAATGTATTTACTGCTTCTGTAATAAAGTATTAGATTTTTTTCTATCTACAATTGAAGACAGGCAGAATTCTGTTTATTGTAATGCTTCCAAATGGGAGGAATGATTAAACACTATCTCTGGGCAGGCAGAACGTTCCGAGAGGAGATTTCATTAACCTGACTGAAGATCTGGACTAATGTATTAGAAATGAGGCTCAGTCTAAGACCTTCAAGGTCACATTGCTTAATGCATGAACACTAACAATCAGTCTGAGCCTTTCATTCATATATTATGGAATATACTACGTGTAGTGCTCCTCCAGATTCCAACTAAGATTAGGGACTGTTGCCGCATGGGTTAACAGTGCAGGCTTTTGTTTGACAACTTTAGAGAATGGACAGCAAGAAGATTCTGAGTAGCAGCATATTAAGCAGAGCACTTATGGTGCACCCATATATGAGAAATGTTATAGCAAGTAGAGCAAAAGTAATACAGAACCCCTAAATAATTAAGCCCCCAGAATCATTATAGAATCAAAACAGGTCCCACTCCCTCCCCAAAGGGAGATTTGCATAAACATTGCCTCTTAAAGGAGAGGTTCTCAACTTGCCATTACAGGCAGTCCCCGTGTTGGAGTTTCAACATTTTTTTGCTGTAATAGGACCAAAGATTATCAATAAAGTTTAATTACAGACACCTTACAGCTGATCATTGCAGTAAAGTAAAGCATCCAGAGAGCTCCACAAGAGGTCACATTGGTCAGAGGGGTCTGTCTTTAACTAGGGGTCATCTGTAAGTCAGGTGTCCTTAAGTAAGGGACCGCCTGTATTGCTTATGAATGTACTAGACAATGTCACTAATGCATCCAAATGAGTCTTAAGTCCCAGGACACCCTTTTATTTCAGAAATAAAAGGGAGAATTACAAATCTGATGACCCCTGCAAGTATTGGATGAGTGGCCAATCCTTTAGACTATGTCTGGAACGTAGCCACCATTTTTTCAATTGGCATGTAGAAGATCAAGGAATACTGTGAGGACTTTTGTTGTTCAAAAGTTATCAATAAAAAGATTCTCCATAGATTCTCATGCAGGTTCCTGAAAATTGGTTCCAGTGCCTACAGCTATGTGTTCAGCACCATGGACAACATCTATTTGAGACAATTCTCTCATGTGTTACAAATACAACATTCCATTGGAAAAAAGTACTCTTCATCCAATACGGCAGCCATGTTCCGGACATAGCCTAAAAGATAGATTATACCTACATTATTATTTTTAATTTTTTATCTACATTATCATTTATTATTTATAGCCTAAAAGATAGATGTCCTCAACCATTACTTTCTTGGGTATTCAGGTGTTTAATTTTCCCTTTTGTTTCTGAAATATAAGAGTGTTTGGGCTCCCCCTTCATATTAGAGCTAAAGAACTGTCAAAATTTGTTAAGGAAAGGTGCTCAGACAAGCTGCTGATAGACAGACAATGGAACAGGTAGCAGACAGCTCTATTCTCTGTGCAGTGGTCAGGCTGGGTTACTGCAAACCAACTCCTATTCATGAATAAGAGCTAATATGTCGCTGTCTGCGTCCTTCCATTCCTGTTTATCGGGTGCTGAAAACAGCTGATCTATGGGGGTGCTGGGTTTCAGATTCCCACTAATCTCATGTTAAAGGACCAATCAATAGAAGGGGTTTTTAGTATTCTTCACTCGGAAAATCTCTTTAACAATTTGTCAGAAGAGGACAATGTGATAAGTTTACAAGGTTTTTTTTCTTTCATTATAAAGGTACAAAAGTATTTATGAATCTCCAAGAATTAAGTGGTTCTCAACTTCCGGAAGGTGATACGCTGAGACGTTGTAATTAGATTTGCCCTTGCTACATTATGATATTTGCACAATGGCAGTTCTGTAAAGTTATGAGTTGGAGAAATCACTGATTTGCATATACGGGAGCCCTCATTCACTGAACATGATGTCATTGGGCCATAAAGTTGCAGAATGTAGCGGATAAATCTTGCCGGACAAACCTGTTGAGTATATTAATGTTTGCACTTATAGTAGTGAAGTGATTCATTCAATGTGAGGTGGCAATGGGCGGCTGCCAAAGACACAGACTAATGAGAGGATATCATCACATCCAAAGTTATTGTATCAAACTACTCCAATTAAAAGCTGATTCATCCTGTCCTGCCTCCAACTCCCCTTCATCTTTCTCCCCACTCACCATAACCTCACAGTTTCTTCATCTTACACTCCAGTCTTGCCTTTAAATATTTAACCCTTTGGAGATAGATAGAACTTTATTATGTAGAAGTTTTAAAAATTAAACTGTTTACATTTGCAAAAGGAATCCAGATTCCCAAGGTATATTATTGGTCTAATTTACATCCCAAACCCTATCCATTATTAACCCAAAAGTCAATCATTTAACCCTTTACCGACATGTGACATTTTTATGTCACATGCCGGCTGCAGGTGCATGGTGAGGGCTGAGCCATACAAGGTGGGGGTTTGCTGCATACTGCCAAACTATATTATCAATCAGACAACCTAGGGTTGAATAACCTTAGGGGGTCTGAAAAATAGTAAAAAAAAAAAACTTATTAAAAAACCTCAAAATTCAAATCACCCCCCTTTCCCTAGAACTGATATAAATATAAATAAACAGTAAAAATCATAAACATAGTAGGTATCACCATGTCCAAAAATGTCTGATCTATCAAAATATGATAACTGTTATGTAACCCGGAAAATATCGCCCAAAGTCATAAATACCACTTTTTTGCCATTTTGAAAAATTCTATAAAAAGTGATCAAAAAAGCCGTACAGAGCTAAAAATAGAAGCATTGAAAACGTCATCAAAAGACGCAAAAAACTCCATACACCGAAGTATGAAAACATTATTAGCGCCAGAACATGGTGAAATTATACATTTTTTTCTTTCTACAGGAGGTTTTAATTTTTGTAAATGTATGAAAACATTATAAACCTATACAAATTTGGTATCCCCATGATCGCACTGACCCAAAGAATAAAGTAGACCTGTAATTTGGGGCGCACAGTGAAAGCCATAAAATCCAAGTTTACAGGAATTTTTTCACCATTTTCACTGCATTTGGATTTTTTTCCCGCTTGAAGTGCACTATGTGTCACTATATCTACAATGTCTGCACTATGTGTCACCATGCAGGAAAAATAAAAAAGTTATAGATCTTTGAAGGTGGGGAGTAAAAAATGGAAACGCAAAGACGAAAAAGGGCCTTGGTGAGAAGGGAAATCTGCCTACATCAGAGCCTGTTGTATGCTGAAGCCTTTCCACCCCAAAGAGATGATGAAAGTTGTACCCAAATTAGACAATCCATCTGCAGCCCAAACATTTCTCCATAATACACTAGAGATTAAAATTAGAGAACAACACACAATTTCCAAAACGTCAAGGACAGGGGTCCCCAAACTTTTTACATAGGGGGTCGTTCACTGTCCCCCTCAGACCGTTGGAGGGCCGGACTAAAGTTTAAAAATAAATATCAGTACATGTGACCACATCCATAATACACTGGCACCCCCCCCCCTCAATTAATTATTTAATATACTGCACCCCCTTAAGAACTATTTTAAATATTGGCCCAATTAATGAATTAATTGGGACAATTAATTATTAAATATACTGGGACCCCTCTCCATTAATTATTGAATATGCCTCCCCCCCATTAATTACCAGACAACCCCTCATAATTAATTATTTCCTATACCCCCCACCATTAATTATTTCCTATGCTGCCCCCACTATTATTTCCTATGCTGCCCCCCACCATTAATTATTTCCTAAACTGCCTCTCATAATTAATTATTTCCTATACTGCCCCTCACCATTAATTATTTCCTATACTGCCCCTCACCATTAATTATTTCCTATACTGCCCCTCACCATTAATTATTTCCTAAGCTGCCCCTCATAATTAATTATTCCTAAGCTGCCTCTCACATGTCCTATCTTTGTCCGTAGTACGGCGCCGTGCGCCATAACTTCCTATGGAGGGGGGCGGGGGTGAGCTGCGCTCATCTCCTCCTCCTCTCCCCGTGCACTGCCGTTGCCTGCTACGGCAGTGTGAATGTAGCCTTACTGTTTTAGGAAATTATATTTTCTTTATATAACTATTCTGGATTTTACATATTTGAGAGGAAATTTTGAATGTTAATTGCCAAATGCATCGTCTGGTTGTCTGCTTTATAGGTTTATAATTATATAGGTTTTATGGCGCCTTTACTTTTTTATTCTGTTTTATTAATATATTTTGCAGGTTGTGACTGTCTTAAAAATTGTAGCTGAAAAGCAGATATCTAGTTATTACAGTTTTAGTGATATTATGTGGATTTATTTATGTGAACATATCAATATGGGACATTTTTGAACTCTACACATGTCCATCTATTACATTTAGGAGATGTGAAGGGAAATATTTTCTGTTTGGAACAAATTTTTTGCCATCAAAGTCAATTTTTAAATATTTTTTATAAAATGTTTCAGTTTGATTCAAAATTGCATGAATGTCTAGAAAATCTTTGATGCAATTTTGCAAATGGGGCAAGTGTCTGCTTTCAGAAAATATCGGTCCCTGTCCCCATTGGGCCTCACAGTCTAATCAACCTACCAGTAATTTTTTGGAGTGTGGGAGAAAACCTGGAGGACCCAGAGGAAACCCATGCAGACACAGAGAGAACATACAAACTCTTTGAAGATGTTGACCAGCGCTGCAAGGCTGTAGTGCTAACCACTGAGCCACTGTGCTGCCCATCAATCTAAATATAATCTATTTCCTATAAAATTCTTTAAAATTACAGTTTGTTTTACCATACTAAAGGGAGCCTCTTACTGACTGTGACTGGTCATAAAATAGTTATATTTTGGGGCCCCACTTTTAGTTTTGCCCAGGGCCCCACTTTGTCTAGAACCGGCCCTGGTGATACATATTGGTTACTTATACATATATGATTGCCAAGTGGGACAGAAAAACTAGTCCACACTTGGTAAATTCTGAATTACTATATAAGAACACAGAATATCTTAGATTTGAAAATATACGGCTTCATTTCCCTACTGAAACTACTGACACAGAAAAACCGACACTCCAGGATCAGCTGCATGATTTTTAATTTGAATAGAAACAATAACTCTATCTACACCACAAATATGAATTTTTAGAAAAGGTAGTAATAAAGGTGAAGTTTTAACAATAAGACATGACTAATGGGTTTCAGTGAGGTCTCTACAGACCTTTTGTGTTGTATTAGAAATGGATAAATGGACCTAGTCATAAATATCCCCAATACTTGCATGAAAAACCACAGTACAGCGCCCCTCAGAAACCACTAGTGCATTTGTACAATAAGTAACATAGAACCCAGAGCAGACTACAATGCAGTACAGACAATAATAATGATGATGAAAATTGTCTGAACCCATGCAGCAGGTAATAATTGTGAATAAGTGGCTGCAGGCATCGGCTTGGATAGACCCCAGTACTGTGCCCTACCTGCAGCCAGACAGTTATTCTTACTTATTATCCGCTGCACAGGGCCCATTCTAGCCTTTTTGCTGCCTGAGGTAAAAACAGAAATGTGCCCCCCCTTTTATAATACTTCCCCCTATGCACAAGAATATAGCTACTATAATACTGCCCCCTATGCACAAGAATATAACTACTATAATACTGCCCCCTATGTACAAGAATATAACTACTATAATACTGCTCCCTATGTACAAGAATATAACTACTATAATACTGCCCCCTATGTACAAGAATATAACTACTATAATACTGCCCCCTATGCACAAGAATATAACTACTATAATGCTGCCCCTATGTACAGGAATATAACTACTATAATACTGCCCCCTATGTACAAAAATATAACTACTATAATATTGCCCCCTATGTAAAGGAATATAACTACTGTAATACTGCCCCCTATGTACAAGAATATAACTACTATAATACTGCCCCCTATGTACAAGAATATAACTACTATAATACTGCCCCCCTATGTACAAGAATATAACTACTATAATACTGCCCCCTATGTACAACAATATAACTACTATAATACTGCCCCTATGTACAAGAATGTAATACTATAATACTACTCCCTATGTACAAGAATATAACTACTGTAATACTGCCCCTTATGAACAAGAATATAACTACTATATCACTGCTTCCTATGTACAAGAATATAACGACTATAATACTGCCCCCTATGCACAAGAATATAAGTACTATAGTACTGCTCCCTATGTACAAGAATATAACTGCTATAATACTGCCTCCCATGTACAAGAATATAACTACTATAATACTGCCCTCTATGTACAAGAATATAACTACTATAATACTGCCCCCTATGCACAAGAATATAACTACTATAATACTGCTCCTATGTACAAGAATATAACTACTATAATACTGCTCCTATGTACAAGAATATAACTACTATATTACTGCTCCCTATGTACAAGAATATAACTACTGTAATACTGCTCCTATGTACAAGAATATAACTAATATATTACTGCTCCCTATGTACAAGAATATGACTACTATAATACTGCTCCCTATGTACAAGAATATAACTACTATAATACTGCCCCCTATGCACAAGAATATAACTACTGTAATACTGCTCCTATGTACAAGAATATAACTACTATATTACTGCTCCCTATGTACAAGAATATAACTACTATAATACTGCTCCCCCCCCCCCTCCACAGACAGCTAGCCCCCCCCCCCAGGTCTTGTGTCTGCCCTCACTCAGGTAGCCCTCCCCCTCCATGTCTGCTACTCCCTTCTTACACCGCAAACTCCACCAGGTCTCACAAAGCAAGCCCCTGGGTCTAGTCTTCTAGTCCAGCAGTGTATAATAGCCCTCACACATGCCCAGCAGTATATAGGTAGCCCCCACAGATGCTCCAGCAGTATATAGGTAGCCCCTACACATGCCCCAGTTCTATATAGTAGCCCCCACATATGGCCCAGCAGTATATAGTAGCCCCCACACATGGCCCAGCAGTATATAGTAGCCCCCACACATGCCCCAGCTGTATATAGTAGCCCCCACACATGGCCTAGCAGTATATAGTTGCCCCCACACATGCCCATTCGCTATATAGTACCCGCCACAATGCCCCAGCAGTATATAGAGCAGCCCCCACACATGGCCCAGTAGTATAAAGTATCCCCCACACATGCCCCACTAGTATATAATAGCCCCCACACATGGCCCAGCAGTATATAGTAGCCCCCACACATGGCCCAGTAGTATAACGTATCACCCATACATGCCCCACTAGTATATAATAGCCCCCACACATGCCCCAGCAGTATATAATAGCCCCCACACATGCCCCAGCTGTATATAGTAGCCCCCACACATGCCCCAGCTGTATATAGTAGCCCCCACACATGGCCTAGCAGTATATAGTTGCCCCCACACATGCCCATTCGCTATATAGTAGCCGCCACAATGCCCCAGCAGTATATAGAGCAGCCCCCACACATGGCCCAGTAGTATAAAGTATCCCCCACACATGCCCCACTAGTATATAATAGCCCCCACACATGCCCAGCAGCATATAGTAGCCCCCACACATGGCCCAGTAGTATAACGTATCACCCATACATGCCCCACTAGTATATAATAGCCCCCACACATGCCCCAGCAGTATATAATAGCCCCCACACATGCCCCAGCTGTATATAGTAGCCCACACATGTGCTCTAGCTGTACATAGTAACCCCACACATGCCCCAGCAGTATATAGTAGCCTCCACACATGCTCCAGCAGTATATAGTTGCCCACACACAAGCTCCGGCAGTATATAGCGGCCCCCACACATGCCCAGCAGTATATAGAAGCCCTCATACATATCCAGCAGTATATATATATTAGTCCCCACACATGGCCCAACAGTATATAGAAGCCCCCAAACATGCTCCAGCAATATATAATAGCCCCCACACATGCACCAGCAGTATATAGTAGCCCCCACACATACCCAGCAGTATATAGCAGCCCCCACACTTGACCCATCAGTATATAAGTAGCCCCCACACATTTCACGGGGTATGGAACGGTACAGTACCGCAATTTTGCGGCACCGCACCGCTCCTGTTGGGCACCATGGGCCCATTGCCTGCTATGGGAGACATATATATGCCGTATATACGTCGGCGGTATATACGCCCCCCATATGTGTGTGTGTGTGAATGCAGCCTAAGGTGAGTTGTACTTTACCCATGTTATTAGTTGGTCTAATTTGCTGCACAACAATATTGAATTTTCTGTCCAGTCTCCCCCCTAGTTACTGACAACATTTTTTTGGACAAGTCAGAAAACTGCCTAAAAATGCTCTAAAATCTTCAATAAATGTGGCGCACATCATTTCAGCTGCAAATTACTT
Source organism: Engystomops pustulosus (assembly GCF_040894005.1). NCBI lineage: Eukaryota > Metazoa > Chordata > Amphibia > Anura > Leptodactylidae > Engystomops > Engystomops pustulosus. The sequence continues at coordinate 61,713,652 of NC_092416.1, read as the reverse complement.
TGCGTAGAAAGATTGGTACACCTTGGCCAATATTCCTAATCACTGTGATTGACAGCTGCGCTGAAACGTTTCCATCACACCAATGACTGTGTGACCAGATGAAGCTGCTTCCGCCCCTCTGACTAGTTTAGGTAATAAAATAATTACCTCCATGTAATAAAAATCTTAATTATAATAATTGCCTATTCTTATTATAACACCAGTTAATATTATTATCTGTCATACTAGTATCCATATGGTGCAGGGAGGGTAATTCCATCCTTTGGCGTTGGGATCTGTGCACTTATGTCTGTTTTGTGATTACAAGTGCTGTAACATATGGCGAGACTGACAGAACGCACATTCCAGCCAGTTCTCCGTGTGATAGCATGTGCATGAGCCCTGCCACCCTAATGACGGCTTGCATGGGTATTACGTTCCGGTCATGCCAAATCGACTTTGGCTCATACTGTACATAAACAAGATAAAGAGAAGGCATTTGTTTCGGAGCCTCTTACTAATCAGCTAGTAATGACATCACAGGCCCAGATGACAGGCTCTGCTTAGAGAGAACAAGGGGGGCACACACATACACAGCCCCCCTACTTATACTCTAGGTTTTCCATCGTGGAATAGATATCTATGTGTGCATACAAACAGCTTATCTCTGCCAAATATAACACTGCCCCAAGCCAGAGGGCGGTGATCCATGGAACTGGAGAGGATTTGCACCATTAGGGAAGAGTTTATCGTAGGACGAAGAAGTTGAAAGAGACTCTTTGTAGTGTGAAAATATAACTACTTATGATGGGGTGAGAGAGGGCAAAGAGCCATAATATTGCATAACCCCACATAAGATGGCATTTTGGTTTAATATGTACAATTCCTTTAATCCAATATCTTAATGCAGAATGTATGATCAAACATTTTGCAATGATAATCAAAAATGTTATCCAATCAAATGTTTTTGTTTTTTTTAAACTTAAAGGGAACCCGTCACCACTATTTTCACAAATACAGGTAGTGGCAGGTTCCCATAGAGCTCTAATAACTATCTGACACCCTGCTTTTAGCTAAAAATTGTTCCCCTCAGATCCCCATAAAATCAGAGTTATAATCTTGCCTGGTATCTATGCAGCTTTGGAGCTAGTCCACGGGGGCGTGGCCTAATGTCATGTGACCAGGGTGACATCATCAAAGGTCCTTGAGCTACTTAATATGAAAACTATACCCCATGTACATATCTGACCACATAAAACCATCACAGCAGCCTCCATGGACTTCTACTCCTCTCCATGCAGGCTGCTGTGATTTCATGTGATAAAATATGCTGTGATTTCATGACATATATGCTTAGTGTACAGCTCCTAATGCTACAAAAGCTATAGGACCTGCGATGATGTCACCCTGGTCACATGACATTATAGCAGCATACAGAGATAGGGATGGGGAGGAGCTGCTGGATTCAGCCCGAGGAGGCCACGCCCACCTGGACTACATGTAGCCATGCTTAGTTACCAGATAAAACTATAAAGTTGAATATATGGGAATCTCAGGGGCATAATTTTTAGCTACAAGCAGGGTGTCAAATAGTTATTAGAGCTCTATAGGAACCTGTCACTAGCTGTATTTGTGAAAATAGTGGTGACGGGTTCCCTTTAAAAGAAATCTACCATCAAAATCAAGCATGATAAAACCAGGGACATTTACTCATAGATCCAGGCAGTGTGACTGTGGTAATCTTATATGTGTTATCCATGGCCTCCTTCCTTCTAAAATCAACTCTTATCTAGGTGGTGAAACCAGAGCCCTTCTGTGCTCTTATTCACAGGCTACTACACTGTCAAACCTTCCTGCCTGCTTACTCAGCACTGCCCATTCCCTTGCTGTAATCTCACTGCAGCAGATGAAGTTTCAGCAAATAGTTGTAGGAGGGAAATGCTCCTAGCACAGTGTAACACCCTGTGAAGCTTTAGCACAGAGGGGCTCTGGTGAAACCCCAGTATCGCTTCTGGCATCATTTTAAAAGTTGATTTCAAATGGAAGGAGGCCATGGATAACACATATAAGATTACCACAGTCACAATGCCTGGATTTATGAGTAAGTGTCCCTGGTTTATCATGATGGATTTTGATTGTAGATTTCTTTTAACTAGAGGGCTTTAACATACAATCAGATTCATCTCAGGACTTTAAAGGGGTATTCCCATGAAGCCAAGAATCTTAAATATACTCAGGATAACAAAATAACACATTCTCTAATTCACTGTTATTAACAGAACTCCAATTCCAACTTGTCTCTATCAGTACTGGTGTTTAAAATTTTAGTTATCACGATTTACGACCGTAAATCTTTTGACTATGGTTGGATTCTTCTCATGAATAGATTCTCTTGTCTGCACACTGCAGTGCTCTCTGCCTCCTGCCCCACCCTACTGCATTACAAGACCAGCTCAGAAACAGGTACTTCCTGCCAGCAAGCGGCTGTGTACAGAGACTTATTCTACAAGTTAGAGACATATAAATTCTGTATTGCAGAACTGACTGTGTGTTTTATTGATTAGGTGAGTAAGCAGAGCTGAGAGTGTCATTGTGTGTTATATGCATCTCATCCTCTTTCATCTCTGATCTGTCTCTTTTCTATGTGTCAGGTACTAGAAGAATGTTTACAAGCTAAATAAAAGTGTATATAAACCTGTACCCTGATAACCTAAGCACATTGTAAACTTGTGCACTAGACCTTAGAGTATTATGTCTGCGGTTAAAAGTAACCACCCGAAATTACTAGTACCCACGGGTAGGGGATGAAATGTTCTTCATCGAATTTCCTCTTTTTTGTAAAATTCTCTCCCAAAGTCAGGAATATATGAGTTTTCTCATCCCATTTTGACATCAGATGAGTCAAGTTTAGTGGTTGCAGGGCAGTGTCCCTTCAGAAGCCCTTATCTTCGGTTCTATAGAAACATAGAAACAAGCTACAGAACTGCATTATAAGAAGTGCTGGTTAGAGTTTGGAAACAGATAATTGGAATGATGAAATGAAAGTCAATAGACTGAGTTATGATGAGTGCAAATGAGTTTAGAATCAAAGGGAAGGAGGGGTGGGGGGGCTAACAGATCAAGAACCATCAAATTTGGTGGAGGAGACCTGATGAGATGAGGTTGGATCACAGCCAAAGAAACATGATAACAGGCTATGTGGCTGTCTCAATGTCGAGCTATATGTTACTTCATACACTGAAAGGGGTGTTCTCATCCGGGCATTGACATTTAATTTGATTTACCTGCCATATAGATACATTTCTGCAATTGGAAAAGTAGGAAAAGTACCTGTATGAAGATCATTTTCAATAAATGTAGCCATGTTGTCCCTTAGAAACAAGATTTTTATCCTTGGATGCGACCACCACTGCTGGAGTAATTGCACAAAGAAACGAATAGTTTTGCATATGAAATGGACGGTTGTTACTTCCTGTAGTGATGATCCCTGAATCCTGGTGGTCAGGCACCTATATTATTTATGCCTAGTTACTCTCATTTCTCGATTTCTCCACATTCGAAATCCATAACTTTTAAATTTTTCTGTTTACAGAGCTGTGTGATGGCTTATTTTTGCATAACAAATTTTACTTCTCAGTGGCATTATTTATTATCCCATGCCGTGTACAGGGAAGCTGGAAAAAAAATCCCAAATGAAATTGGCAAAAAAACGCATTTCCGTCACTTTCTTGTCGGCTTAATTTTTACGACTTTCACTGTGCGCTGCAAATTACAATTCTTTGGTTCGGTAGGATCACGGTGATACCAAATTTATATAGGTTTTATTGTGTTTAATACATTTTGAGGTATGGAGCTGTGTGAGGTGTGACGCTTTCATTGCTACCATTTTAAGGACTGTGCAACGTTTTGATCACTTTTTTTTTATCCCAAAGTAGCGTTTCAGATATTTGGCTGCTATTTTCCGTTATGGAGTTCACCGCCGCCAATAACCGTTTTTATCTTTTCATAAATCGGGTATTTTGAGATGTGGCGATACCTAACCTATTTGTGGTTTTTACTGTTTATTACGTTTTATATCAGTTCTAGGAAAAGTGGGGTGATTTGAACGTTTAGGTTTTTTAAATTTTTTAATATATTTTAAACTTTTTTTTTACTATTTCTTAGAATTGTATTGCAGTATATGGCATTTGTGCACAGTATTGTAACGAATCTGCAGAAACCAGACAAGACTGTTCCCCGATGACGTTTGGGGGAACGACAATCAAAACCAAGATGGCGACGCTTATGCACCACCATCTTTTAAATGCAGTCAGCGGCAATGGCAGGATTAATACCCGCGATCGGTACTAGTAACGAACATGGGTATTAGTGGTGGCTGTTTGCAGCAAACCCCACCTCTGTATGAAGAGGGCTCAGCCTGTGACCCCTCTTCATACATCCCCTGCACCTCTGTATGGCGCATAGTGAGAGGAGGGTAAGTACTATAGTTATGAAAAGGACAAATATAAATAAAGGAATTATAATTATCATAGACACGAATATGATTGAGAGCATGCTTATAAAAATTTGAAACAGTAACAATGTAGTTACTTGACCAGAAGGATAAAGAGGCCTATGAAGAAAAGTTGTAAGTCAAATTTATGTATGAGATGGCCAAGAGAATTGTCTATAAGATAGTATACAGTAACAAAGATGTAAGTTTTACATTTGCCATCGGGAAGGCATTGACTGGACAAGAAGGTAGCAGCCTATGTATCTGTAGCTACTTTAAGTTAGGACCACTTTTTTGGGGTAAGATTTAGCAAGACCAGCACTTTTTTTGGAAAAGCTTAATTTGCTTGACTATCTTTTATAAAGTTGACAACTTTATCAAATTCAGAACAGCTGACAAGATTGCAACTTTAGCAAAGAATAGTTGAAAAAAAATGTAAGGCATGAAATTGGAATAAGGGTACCTGGACCTCATACCTAATCCAATAGTGATGTAAAGGAGCCCATGAATGCAGATTAAGTTTTACTTTTATTACCAATATTATCACTACCCTACTTATGTATTAGAGATTGTAACCACTGTAGAGGTACAATTTATTATAGCTCACCTGACCTTATACAGTGCTTTACATGAGGCAATTGTTACCATGTCGCCTACTAGTATATCACTTGAAGGGGGAGAATTTACAAAAAAATGCTTTAACTCTTACCTAACCCACTCCTTTTTTTGTCTTCTATATCCCACTGTTATTTTTTCTGCTTTATTTATTATTACCCTGACAACCCAGTAGTTGTAGGAGAAGAAAGGGTTAATTGTTACAATTTTATGCACTGGTTGATAATTCCAAAAGCAGCAGATATATAACCGTAAAATGTATTTGTTACAAGTTCTTCGGATCCACCAAATGCGATCAACAACCATTTCATCTTCTGAGTGTATCGACTGCGACACCCCCAAACACCATCTGACACCTCATTTATCCACCTCAGTAAAAAATCTACTTTTCAAAGCCCCAGTCGCTTACGTCAAACTAGGTGCAGGTCCATAAATCACCGGCCTCATTGCCCCGGTCATCTCCTCCACTGAGTCGACCCTTTCCTAACTGGGTGATTAATAAGAGAAAGTTACTTTGTTTCACTGGCTATGCCACATTTGCTGTAACAGTTTGTAGCAAGGGCCTAGGAGACAGTAAATTTATTGTCCATGAACCTTGAAGAATGACATCAATGCAAAGTGTCTGGCATTAAGAATTCTGAGGGGATGGAACCATTGGCTCATCATCCGTCTTCTTGGAGGAGAGTGATGTTTCCTATGTCATCATAGAACGCTATATAAGATATGACACTTTAATGATGAACCTGGCAATTAAAGGAGAATCCTGATAGACCAGAGAAGCATCTACTCCTTCATCCAGCAGCCATGCACAAGCTCTTTTCCTGTGGGCTTATCCTTGCCATTGTCTTCAACCCACTCCGATCACTTCCAATCTTAGACCCCAATGAGATTTCCTTCCGAATACCAGGTAAGAACAAATTTGTCTTTATTTCACCCCTTCCCCACTTATAAAACTACTCAAAGCTTGAAGGTTGTAATTACGGAACGTCTCCATATCCTGCAGCCAATTATTAATGATGGATCATACAGAAGGGTCAAGGAATTTTCAAATACTGAAAGTAAGCTGGAATAAAATGTCTCCATTAGCCTTGTACTTTTTTTTAGTATATGAAAGGAAATTACTTTTCTCAAAATGATATTACTGTAATAAGAAATTAAGTGAATACTCCAGACTGTTAGTGAAGGATAACTTAAGGAGTCGGAAAAGCAAAGTCATTTGCAGTCACCTTCATTTATCTAATTAATACTTTATTTTTTTTTTTCGTGTTCTTCCTTCACACAGCATAGCAACAAAGTCCACATAAAATAGAGGAAATATTTGAAAGTCCAGTTTGCACAAAGCATTATCATTTTATATATATTGTAATTATTGTTATTATTATTTTTGAGTAGTTTATGTTTTTCATATGTTATATTTATTGCTGTTTATGCTGTTGATCTTCAATTTTGCATCAATTTCTTTGTGTGTCTAAATAATCAGTATTTCTTTAATAATTTTTTTTTATAACCATTCATAATCCTATCCTAATGACACACCTTTTTTAAGTAATTGTTTGTTTTCTTTCCTTTTCTGCCTGTACACATCATGGAAAAGATAAATGTTTGAAAGTCGTCTTTGCAGAAAGCATTATATTTTTTATATATTTATAACTTCTGATTATTATTTGGGAATATTTTTATATATTATTTAGGAGTATTTTAAAAATATTTTTCATGCTTTTTTTGTATGTTATTGTATGCTTGTTTTTTTACTTAGAATTCATTTCTCCATGTATGTAATTTATCAGGATACTCTTATTTTTCATCATTTACGATTTAATATTAGGCATCATCCAAATTACACACGTTTAATTTATTATTATGACAAACTATCAGTAAATCCATCTGATATAGAAACTAAATCCATAGCAGTACATGTAGTGTTAATAGTAAAATAGAGGCTAACCAAAAATCATTTTTAAAGGGAGATTTCAAGAACTCATCAATCACCTATCTCTTGGCAGACCATAAATTTCTCACATTGCTCTCTGGTATCAGTCAAAAGCAGTGGTATGTAATGGAACTTGTCTGTAATGAAACAAATGACATTTTTTTTATTTGGATGATTATTTATACTGTTATCGACGTTTTTAAAATGTTGTTATAGTAATTTTATTACCAGAGTATAATTCTAGAATCCAGAAATCAAAGCTACTAAACTAATTTCTGACAACAGAACAATTAAATAAAATTTTAATTGTTATCATTTCACTGGGCACTAAATGGAAAATTGACAGAAACCAAGCTTACATATGGAAGGATAGGGGGTATTGGGTAGTCAAAATAGCTCCTCCTTTTCTTGTAGTTAGACCATGTCATGGTCTCTAAATATTTAGGTCATGTGATTTCCTCTATTGTGTGCATATCACATGACCCAGTCCTCAAGTATATAAGTATACTTGAAATGTACCATGGGGAATCTACTTTCTGAAACATTCCCCTTGCTAGATTCCCCTCCCTTCAGCAGCTGCATTCCGTCTTTTCCCAATTCTGGGATGCAGCTATTATCCATATACATTCAAATTAATTTCAGAGTCTACTGGGATGTGGAGTAGCCTCAGACAGTCTCCCCCGCTTAGTCTGCCTAGTCGCACACCGCATCCATGACGAAGCACAGCATCACCTGGCAGAGATGTGCCTGCTGCCGGTGCGTTGCCGACAGACTATTTGTAGCTACTGCGCTTGCGCAGAGATCACGTGGTGCCTGAGACACGGACCCTAGGTGGCTAGGCACCCTTCATTTTTTTATTTTTAAAATTTCTACAATTTTGTTGACTGTGACTTTTTTCGATCACTTTTTATTAAAAAAAAATTTGTTGTGTTGTTAAATGGCGAAAAAGTGCCCTTGCAGACATTTGAGCGCTATTTTCCTTCATGGGATTCCCTGCAGTGAATAACCGTTTTTATATTTTGATAGATTGGAACTTTTTCATTCAAATGATATTCTATACTGGTTTATAAGACAAACGTTTGTTTGATTGGTTGGCATGGGTTACAGCAGATTGTATACACATTATACACACAGATACTGGTTTGTTTACTGTCGTTTATTATTCTGACTTTCTTATCACAGATTCAAAGACGGATTTTGGAGATGTGAGCAGCTGGGACGACACTCACTTATTACAGAATCTCCCCTCATTTCTGGACAAGGGCAGAGATACAGATAATACAGATGACATTTTCAGCAAGGAAGGTGCAGTACATGATATGATTCATGAATGCTAATTTCGATCCTGTTACATAGCTATATAGGATGCAGAGGTAACAGTGGCACGTGGGCCATGGTGCCTGAAGTCTATCACATATCTCACTGCCACATTAGACAGGTTTAGAAATAACACATAGTAAATGAGTTTGCACTGAGACCCATAGGTTGCAGGTTCTGCTTCTGCAAAGAAATCTGTACATCAAGAGTCTGACTATATATATTTAGGAAAAAGTACAGTGATCTAACACGGAAAACTCCAGTTATGAGGTCCCTTTAACATTAAAGAGAACCTGTCATGCAAAATAACCCCCCTAATCTAAATATATTTTCATAAACTGCCATTAGAGAGCATTGCCTCTATCCCTTCATTGTCCCTCTACATGCCTGTAAACCTAAGCAATGAGGTCCTAAAGCTGTATGCAAATGACCTGTGAAATGTCCAATGAGTCATTAGCATATTCAAGCTGTCCGGGTTATTCATGAGTGGGAGGTACAGCCACACCCCCAGTGCTTGACTGACAACTGCTCCATGTAATGGCTGCTCCATGTGCTTGCTGGTGGCCACGCCTCCTGCAGCCTGTGTGTGCATGTGTGTGTGTATGTGAAAGATACAACAGCTCCAGGCAGCCATGTTATAGCAGAACATGTCAGGTACTTGTGTAGCTGATGTCTGTGTATCACACATGTGTATTAGGACAATGCAGCATGTCAGCAGATGCAGCACACACACTAGCAATGCTTTACTATACATTACACACAGACATGAGCAGGGGGAGGAGAGGGGAGGGATAACAGGGGTGACATCACTGCCTCTGACCATGTGACCAGCCTCATTTACATAATAAAGAAAAGATGATATTATAATGATTAATGTATGAAATGACTAGATAAAGGCTGGGATGGGATCCTTGTGAGCTGCTCCAACAGGTAGTAGTGACAGAAATAGTGACAGAGACCTGATGACAGGTGTCCTTTAAAGGAAACCTGTCAGCTACATCTAGACCCCAAAACCAAAGGTCCTACCTCATTTACTGTCATTTTATAATTCACAGGAGCCACTGACTCATTTCAATATCATCATGCAGAGCAACTAACTACAGAAATTGCTGTAGGACCTTCCATTTGATGGAGTAGATGTTCCTGACAGGTTCTCTTTAAGTGATCTATTTCATCAATGGATAGATCGCTGTGTGCAATGGAGTAGTCATTGTTTGTTCTTTGATTCCTTGAAACTCTCAATTTGCATGAGCTGGCTTTGAAAAATCTTTCAAATAAAACATATTTTGGTTTACCATACAGTATAGTGAACTGAAATGTATCTATTATAGAAATCATTCAAATTGTTAGCAAATTACTGAACTGTATTTTATTAAATGGATTTTATATTTACATACATGTTTATTTTACTTTTTACTAGGAATAAGTCTGAGATCTTATAACTTGGATGATTTTATGAAAGAGGTGAGTTAAAGCATTAAAAGGGGCATAGGGGCAGTATTATAATTATATTTATGTAAATAGGAGTAGTATTATTAGTTATATTACTAAATATAGGGCCATTAACATAGTACTATATACCCTTGTGGTAAGAGGTTATATTCTTCTACATAGGGGGCAGTATAATAGTAGTTCTAGTCTTGTACATAATGCAGATCATTTTGCAGAGCGTTTTTCCCAATATGATTGAAATGTGTTTTAAAACTCAATGAAAACACATAATATGAACACAGCCTAAAGCTATGTGCACAAGATGTGATTGAATTGTGTTTTAAAATGCATTTCATGTGCATCTGGAGAATCTCCTCCCTGAAATTAGATGGGTTGTGATTTTTTGTGATTTTTTTTATGGGTTGTGCTTGTGATTTTTTAAGAAGTAGCATGCCGTGTTAAAAAAACTAACTTCTACAAAATGATTAGCCCTTTTAGGAGTGCCAAGGCAGATTAACATCTTATTTACACATCTGTCCTGAGACAGATTGAAGCCTTATCGGTCAGGCCTAGAACTTTTATTAAATGATAAGGTAAGACATAACCTAATTGAAATCACACCAATTTCCTTAAAACTGCATGTTTAGGCTGCTATCGTGACTATATGAGGATTTGAGAATGAGTATTAACTCAGTATGTAAGTCTCATTATTGGATCTCTGCAGTGATCCTACTTATTAAAAGCCACAACCATGACACTAGAAAACCACACTCGAGCCCCCCTGACATGTTTCGCCGGTAAACCAGCGTCATCAGGGAGTGGGGGCTACAGATAAGGCTTCATTCTGTCTCAGGACAGATTTGTAAAAAAACAAACTTGCTACTTACGTACCACTAGTATTTAAGTGTAAACACGTCTGAATTCAGATGTCAGAACTGATGTGCCTAAAATGTATTTTATAATGTAATTCAATCTTGTGAACATGGATGGCATGTCCAACATTAGGTAGGACCTATTAATGAAAGCAATTAGGGCCTGTTGGCTTCTATTGGGGCCACTCGTTCCCCCCCCCCCCTCATATTGTGGTCCCTCTCATCTTCTCATATTGTAGCCTCTTTCATCTCCCCTCATATTGTGGCCCTTCATCTCACCCTCATATTGTGGCCCCTCTCATCTCGCCCCCATATTGTGGCCCCTCTCATCTCGCCCCCATATTGTGGCCCCTCTCATCTTCCCTGCATATCGTGGCTCCTCTCATCTTCCCCGCATATAGTGGCCCTTCATCTTGCCACAATATTGTGGCCCCTCTCATCTTCCCTGCATATTGTGGCCCCTCTCATCTTCCCTGCATATTGTGGCTCCTCTCTTCTCTCCCTCATATTGTGGCCCCTTGCATCTCCTACTCATATTGTGGCCCTCTCTCATCTCCTACTCATATTGTGGCTCCCTCTCATCTCTACCTCATATTATGGCCCCTCTCATCTTTTCCTCATATTGTGGCCCCACATCTCTCACTTATATTGTGGCCCCTCTCATCTCCCCCTCATATTGTGGCTTCTCATCTCCCCATATTGTGGTCCCGTCTCATTCCCTCTCTATTGTGGCCCGCTTTCTTACCCCCATTTGTGCTCTTTTCCTTGTTTCAAATGAATACAAAAAATAAACAACACATACACTCCTGTCCCAGTTCCCAAGCAGCTCTCCTCTCCTATCTTCCTCTCTATGCTGCAAAAGCACAGTGATGATGCAGAGAACTAATAGTTCCTGTTACTTAACTCTATCTGTGTCCTCTCTGGACACAGATAGAGTAGAAGTCTCAACACGATGGCAGGGGGCGGAGTCAGCAACGGCAAGGGGCAGGGTCGTCGGCCGACAAGGGGTGTAGCTAAAAGGCATCGGGACCCACTGATTCTTTAATCGGCGAACTGGTGGGCCAATCCGACGCTAGTTATATTCTTGTACATAGGAGAAAGTATTATAGTCAGGTGCGATGTGCTGACTGGACTGACCTCAACTCATTCTAACATAATACTGTAGTTATATTGTTATCCATATGGCGCATTGTGGTAGTAGTTACACACCTAGGTTAGTAGTACGGTAATTCCTTAATCCTCATATCCTTAGGGCTCTACATGGTGGTAGTAGAATTCAGAATAAAAACCTTTTTCCTCTTATATTGCAGGAATTGTTCGACAAGCAGCCACAGATATCACTTTTGAGTCGTCTACAATCTAAAGAGCGTAAACCTTACAAGAAGCGAGCAGGGAATTTGTCTGAATGTTTCTGGAAATACTGTGTCTGATAGTGAGGAAAATGAAGTATCTATAGGATTTTGGCTTATTTATACACCCCTATATTTACAATGATGCCTCATCACAACAAATAACGGAATAAAAAATGTTGAAGCTGAACTCTGCAAAATAGTTTATTTTACATTTCAGAAAAATATTTACTGTTTTGCTGATCTTTGGTATAACCCTTTGTTTCTTTAATGAAAGATATTTAATAAAAGTAACATGACAATAATATGTAGAGAGTGAAATAATTCTGCAAGGTGAATAATTATCAAATTATTGATGATTTTTCATTTTCCATTTAATATTTATACAGTGTGTGTCCAGAATTATTAGGCAAGTTGTATTTCAGAGAATTCTTTTTAATACTAAACAACAACTATCTTCTCAATCAATCCAAAAGACTAAATATCAGCACTGAATATATTTGGAAGTTGGAGGTTTTTTTTTTTTAGATTTTGCTATCTTAGGAGGATATCTGTGCAGGTAACTATTACTGTGCAGGATTATTAGGCAGCTTAATAAAAACCAAATATATACCCATCTCACTTGTTTCTTTTCACAAGGTGAACCAATAAGACAACAGAAAATGTAGAAATAAACAATTCTGACATTCAAAAACAAAACCAAAAACAAATCAGTGACCAATACAGCTGCCTTCCTTCACGATGACACTCAGAAGCCTCCATCCATATATTCTGCCAGTTGCTTGATGTGTTTATGATCTACATTGTGTGCAGCAGCCACCACAGCCTCCCAGACTCTGTGAGAGAGGTGACTGTAGATCTCACATTTTATGAGGGACCATAAGTTCTCCATGGGGTTCAGATGAGGTGAACAAGGGGGCCAAGTCATTATCTTTTCATCTTTTAGACCTTTACTGGCCAAACTGTGGAATATTTGGATGCATGTGATGGAGCATTGTCCTGCATGAAAATGTTTTTCTTGAACTGGCAGTAGGTCTGGGCAGTAGAGTTGAGCTTCACTCCATCCTCAACCCAAAAAGGTCCCACAAGTTCATCTTTGATGATACGAGTCCACAGCAGTACCCCACCTCCACCTTGCTGAGTCAGAGTGGAGCTCTCTGTCCTCTACTGATCCAGCCTCAGCTCATCCATCTGCCCATCAAGACTCACTCTCATTTCATCAGTCCATAAAACCTTAGAAAAAAATTAGTCTCAAGATATTTCTTGGCCCAGTCTTGATGTTTAATCTTATGTTTCTTATTCAGAGGTGGTTGTTTTTCAGCCTTCCTTACTTTGGCCGTGTCTCCCTGAGTATCGCACACCTTGTGCTTTTTGATACTCCAGTAACGTTGCAGCTCTAAAATATGGCAAAACTAGTAGTGTATCTTGCCAGCTTCACGCTTGATTCTACACAATCATGGGCATTTTTTTTATCATTCAAGTTTATTGAGAAACATATAATATAAGTTTACAAAGTCCAGTCATGTAAAGCACAACATATCGTACATATAACTTCTCATGCACGCAGGCATGAAAACATGAAAGGCGTGATACAATGACTTACAAAACATAGGTTTGCTCCATTCAAAAGATAGAAATATTGCTATAGAAGTGCCAAGAGGAGCATCATTGTTTCAAAAATACTCTAGGGGATTTATATATGGGTGTTGTCGTCCCGTACTTTATAGCTTGTAGACACTTTTTGTATATCATGGGCATTTTTGAGCACCTTTTTTTTTCTTGTGGCCCTGTTGGCTATTTGCCATGAAACACTTGATTGTTTGGTGATCAGGCTTCAAAAGTTGGCAATTTCAAGAATGCTGCATCTCTCTGCAAGACATCTCACAATTTTTGACATTTCAGAGTTTGGCAAATCTCTCTCCTGACCCATTTTGCCAAAGGAAAGGGCGTTGCTTTATAATTGAGCACACCTTATATAGGGTGTTGCTATCATTAGACTACACCCCTCCTCATTACAGAGATGCACATCACCTGATTTACTTAATTGGTAGTTGACTTTCAAGCCAATACAGCTCGGAGTATATGCTTTATCATATATGAAAAGGATGATGTGATCAAAATACTCATTTGCCTAATAATTCTGCACGCAGTGTATAATGAAAGTACTAATCCTGCAATGTTCTCTCTGGCCATTAGGCTTGCTGATTTTATATGCACCTCATTATCAGATATTATTACAACAAAATTAGGATCACAATAGAAGATATGATTTTCCTATAGAAAAAATATTATCATTGCCTATCATAGGTGATGTCCCAGCTTCATGTCTAGGAAACTCTCCATTGTCTCCAGACCACTGCTGCCTATGGCCAAGAGACTGTTGTAAAGCATCTCTCGAAATGGTGTTATCATAGAGAGAAAATAATTTAACAAACCAGAAAATAAAATCAGAGTAGTAAAAAGTGATAGATTTCAATAATGAGAATTTGTAACACATTACTTTTAAGTAAAGAGGGTAAAATGTACAAGAATATATCTACTATAATACTGCCCCCTATGTACAAGAATATAACTACTATAATACTGCTCCAATGTACAAGAATATAACGACTATAAAACTGCCCCCAATGTACAACAATGGGGCAGATTTATCAAGCTGTCTGAAAGTCAGAATATTTCTAGTTGCCCATGGCAACCAATCACAGCTCAGCTTTAATTTTCCAGTGCTCATGAATATTTTAAAGGGAAGCTGTGATTGGTTGCCATGGGCAGCTAGAAATATTCTGACTTTCAGACAGTTTGATAAATCTGCCCCAATATATCTACTAGAATACTGCCCCCTGTGTACAAGAATATAACTACTATAATACTGCCCCCTGTGTGCAACAATGTATCTACTAGAATACTGCTCCCTATGTACAAGAATATAACTACTATAATACTGTCCCCTGTGTACAAGAATATAACTGCTATAATACTGCCCCCTATGTACAAGAATATAACTACTCTAATACTGCCCCCTACGTACAAGAATATAACTACTATAATACTGTCCCCTGTGTACAAGAATATAACTACTATAATACTGCTCCTATGTAGAAGAATATAACTACTATAATACTGCCCCTATGTACAAGAATATAACTACTATAATACTGCCCCCATGTACAAGAATATAACTACTATAATACTGTCTCGTATGTACAAGAATATAACTACTATAATACTGCCCCCTATGTACAAGAATATAACTACTATAATACTGCCCCTATATACAAGAATATAACTACTATAATACTGCCCCTTATGTACAGGAATATAACTACTATAATACTGCTCCCTATATACAAGAATATAACTACAATAATACTGCCCCCTATGTACAAGAATATAACTACTATAATACTGCCCCCTATGTACAAGAATATAACTACTATAACACTGCTTCTATGTACAAGAGTATAACTACTATAATACTGCCCCCTATGTACAAGAATAAAACTACAATAATATTGTCCCTATGTACAAGAATATAACTACTATAATACTGACCCCTATATACAAGAATATAACTACTATAATTCTGCCCCTATGTACAAGAATATAACTATTATAATACTGCCCCTATGTACAAGAATATAACTACTATAATACTGCTCCCTATATACAAGAATATAACTACTATAATACTGCCTCCTATGTACTAGAATATAACTACTATAATACTGCCCCTATGTACAAGAATATATCTACTATAATGCTGCTCCTATGTACAAGAATATAACTACTATAATATTGCCCCCTATGTACAAGAATATAACTACTATAATACTACCCCCTATGTACAAGAATATAACTACTATAATACTGTTGCCTATGTACAATAATATAAATACTATAATACTGCCCCTATGTACAAGAATATAACTACTATAATACTGCCCCTATGTACAAGAATATAACTACTATAATACTGCCCCTATGTACAAGAATATATCTACTATAATGCTGCTCCTATGTACAAGAATATAACTACTATAATACTACCCCCTATGTACAAGAATATAACTGCTATAATACTGCCCCTATGTACAAGACTATAACTGCTATACTGCCCCTATGTACAAGAATATAACTACTATAATACTGCCCCCTATGTACAAGAATATAACTACTATAATACTGCCCCTATGTGCAAGAATATAACTACTATAATACTGCCCCCTGTGTACAAGAATATAACTAATATAATACTGCCCCTATGTACAAGAATATAACTACTATAATACTGCCCCCTATGTACAAGAATATAACTACTACAATAGTTATAGTTCTCTGCCGCCTTCATTGAGGGCCAGGAGTCACTACGCAGCTTGTAGTAGTGGTTGCATCTTTCCCAGGAGTCGCTGTCTGCTGATGGAACAGCATCATGGACACGGTTACAGCACATGAGCCAGGAGCCCTAAGCAGTACCAGGCCATTGTACTGCCAGACTACTGGATCATTGCATTTACATACAAGAAGTTGAAGTTGCTGCGATTATAAGGACCATCAGCATTAGTTGTGCGTATTAGTGCACCACATACAATATAGAGAAGTGGTACCATGAGCTGGTTACCTCTCCTCCATGGCTCATAGCACTTATAGTCACACTATACACTTGCTGCAGGAGAAATCATATGCACATTGCATGTCTAAACGCTGCCGAAACAACTTTATCGTCAGCTGGAAATTGATTGCAATTCAGCGAGGTTCAGGGAGACGTCTCATACATTCCCCCGTAATTGTTCATCAATGCCGGACGTCCATGTTATATATAGCTTTCATTGATTCTTGCGGTGTCCTGCATCAGTCACCGACAGGAGTTCTACACTTCAGACCCATTATCATATAAATCTTGTTCACAGGGTCTGCGCCACAAGTAATGCCGAAAAGATAAATGTGCCTACAGGTTCTGGATAATCTGCTCTTCAAACGTGCACTTAACCCTGTGGGCCATAGATCAGGTGATTGGATTATAATTTAACCTCTAATTCATTGGGCCCCCTGGCACAGCTGTAGACCACACCACTACTACTGACACCCAGCCTAAGGGGGCTATGGCATACTCAGTAGTATTGTGGTCGGCCATGTATAAATGTACAAGGTGATGTGATGAGTAATAAGTGTTACACAAAGGATCCGCTCCAGCTGGTATAGATGTCCAACTGTGGTCCATAGGTTCTTCCCTGAGGTGGAGGATACATGTTGGCGATGTCTCTGCTGGGGGCACCCACCTACACATATGGTGAGAAACACAGGAGTGAGTGACAGTCCGATTGCACCATCCTCGGAACCAGTGATATCCTTGTTTTGGGGCTCTGTTGCTAAAACAAGTGTCTTCTCAGACAATGTCATTCCTCGTCACTAGAGACCCTGCTCTCCTACCTCTAGGGCGGAATTTGTTTATTGCCCTAAACATTTAATGAGGAAGGAAGAACTTGCTGCTATTGATTAGTATTGATGTGACACATTTACCTCCATATGTGTGTTCTCCTCCAATTGTACCCATTCATTCATTCCTTTTGTGCCGTTTGCCCCTTTACGTATTAATATGCCCATGTTACATGTTACAGTGCTTTTGTATATAGGTAGCACTTTGTTGCATTTTGATTTCTGTCCATCTGTATTACTTGCACTCTTCTCGATAAAAGAAATTTACCCATAAGTGTTCAACATTGCAGCTCCAGGTGTTTGAGCTTCCACTCTTATGCCATATAGAGCAGGATTTGGATGCTGTTACCCCATCACCATGCAGCCTTTACTGGAGACAAGTGCAGCAATGTGTTTGTGTTGGATGACCCCTTTTACTGAGACAATGTAGAGCTCAATGTGGTTTTAGCTGCCCTTTAAGTCTATAGAGTACAGCCCCCAAGACAGCGAGAGCCTCCGAGTGATTACATCCCACGTGTCTAGACCCCGGATCAATAGATCTCATACTGGACACATCTCTCCCTTCATTACTTCTCAGGAAATGATATATCGCTGCTGACAGATGACGACTTGTAGAGGATGAATGGCTTCAGGTTCAGTTTACACTGTCCTATCTTTAGGCTTGAGGAAAATAATAGCACCATCAGCTTGGACAGATTTTAAGGATTTACAATGTGCCTGGTTCTATTTATTACAGTTTATATGGTATAATCCTGTGCCATCAGGTAGCCACAAAGGGGATAGGGCTGTTGTGTGACATATCACCCAAAGTGAAGATGGAACTAGTTGGTACAGCACCATTTCCCTTTATCAGGATCCTAAAGGCCCCTACTGAAGAGCGTTTGGTGGCGCCAGTAAGTGGGACCACTTTCCTCTATTCCTCCGGGAGAAGATCATGTCTTAGTGTCGCACCTCATTGCTGCACTATTTTGGCTGTGGCTCCTGTGTTCATGTATCTGCACCTTTGGGTTGGTTCTGCAAACCTCACAACTTCTGTGCATGTGGCAAAGGATTTGTATTCCCTAAATGACATCCTTTTCCCTTACCAACCCTAGTATTCCCAATACCCAAGTTATTGGCCCCAGCGCTGTATAATTCCCCCCTTCCCGTGACACCCCACAGTGTACATTGCCCCATTTCCTCTGCCCCACCAACACTTTAACCCCTTAGCCACCAAGCTCATTTGCACCTTGATAGTCAAGGCTTATTTTTCTAAACCAGCAAGTGTCACCTTATCCGGTAATAACTTTACAAGGGTTTAACTTGTTGTACATCATGTTAACGGGAAAATTGTGGTTGATATATTTAGCATTCATTTATGGGAAAAAAAAAGGGGGATTTTGGTAAAAATTTTGAAAAAAAATTATCTATTTTTCAAACTTTTCGGTTTTTCAAAATACAGTTTTACTATTCAAATTAGTTACTAACATTTACCATATCTCAGCTTTGCATTTGCATAATTGTTCTTTTGTTTTATTACGATGCTGGAAAGATTACAAATCAAACAGCATTTTCTCAAATTTTCATAAAAATTTTACAACCATTTTATTTCTAAAGGGGATTCGGAAGTCCTGTTGATAGAAAACTCCAACTTTTAACACCCTGTTCTATTAACTTCACCCCACAAACTATTCAAAACAGTAGGTAGGAAGCTTGTTAACCTTTTACTCAACAAAATGAAGGTTTCATTTAGTAATTCATTTACTAATTTCATCATTAATAATTCATATAGCCCTAAAATTTACCCCCTTATGCTGAATAAAAGAAAATGCATCCACAAATATATTGTGTGGAGTACGAGGACCACATGTGGATGTAACCTACTGTCTGCGCATATGGCGCGATGCAGAAGGGAAGGAGCGCCATCAAACTTCTACAGGGTAGACATATGCAGAGCCCCCAGACATGTTTGCAGAGCCCCTCAGGCAACATTCACATGTGGCGTTTCGGTTGCAATCTAAAGGCTCGCATTTAGTCAACACATTGGAAACGTAATGTTACCTTAACCCCTTCCCGACATTTGACGTAATAGTACTGCATCGCGGGAGGTGCGTTCCCGCAAAATGCAGTACTATTACGTCAAGCTTCTGGCGCCGGCTCCTGAACGAAGCCGGCGCCAGAAGCTGCGGGTGTCGGCTATATATTACAGCTGACACTCGCCTCTAACACCCACGATCTGAGATTTCTCCGATCGCGGGTGTTAACCCCTAACACACCGCGGTCGCGCTGAACATGCTCAGTGTCTTACATTACACAGTGCAATACATCTGTATTGCACTGTGTAACCTGTAAAAAAGCTTGAACAAGTGATCAGAAGATCACTTGTTCAAGCTTAGATGTCAGTAACTGTAAAAAAAGTAAAAATAAATAAATAAAGGTTTTTTACAATAAAAATAAATAATAAAAGAAAGTGAAAGTCCCCCCAAACACCACATTTCCCTTTACACAAGTAATAAAGTATAAAAAACACTAAATCACGAAAAAACCCCACTTATTTGATATCGCTGCGTCCGTAACAATAAATCCTAATCATAATTGGACCCGCTCGGTGAATGTGGTAAAAAAAAACCCCAAAACTTGCCAAAAATTCAAACTCTTTATCAAATTGCTTTACAAAAAATGTTCTAAAAAGTGATCCGAAAAAGTTACAAGCACCAAAATGATACCAGTGAAAAGAACAACTTGTCACGCAAAAAATAAGCTTACAACCAGCTCCGTAAACCAAAAAATACTATAATTATGCCACTATAAAAATGGCAATACTAAAACAAATGCAATTTTTTCTATTCTAGTTTTCCTTCAATAAAATTGGACAAATAAAAATAAAACTATATAAATGAGGTATCACCGTAATCGTAGTGATCCGTAGAATGAAGATAATATATTATTGTTATGCTACAGTGAACACCCCCTCCCCAAAAAATGCTAAAAATCCAAAACAAGAATTGATGATTTTATTTTACTCCACACGTAAAAAGTTAATAAAATTGCTTCAATAAGCTAAAAACCCACTAAAATTAAGGTTTTTTTTACAGTGCATCTTGTCTCCCAAAAAATAAGCCCTAATTTGTCTAAATTGCTTAAAAAATAAATAAAGATTGTATAGCTTATTCCCAACGCGCGTTGTTATAGAACGGTGCGGCGGGTAGTGACTTGCCAACACCGGTCAGACACAGTGATCGGGGTAAGACGGCGGCTGTTCCTTACAACCATCCATCCTGCCCCTTGGACCAGAAGGGTTACGTCCCCCCCACACACCCTCAGTTTATTATCGCTGCTATTGGCTCATCAATTCAGACCAGCCAATAGCAGCGAATTTACTTATGACGTCAGTAATACCGGTCACTATGTCTGTAGACATGGTGATCGGGGCAGGGTGGCGGCTGTTCCTGACAGCCACCAACTTTGCCTTGCGGTCCAGAGGGGTTTTGTTGCCCCCCTCTGTCCATGTTTGCCGCTATTGGCTGGTCGATTTGGTCCAGCCAAAAGCAGCAATATTCGTCACAATGGGCATCGCTAGGGTGAATAAGAGCAACACTTGGCGATAATTTCCATACTAAAACGAAGAAAAGCGCTGGCCGTGCACATTGTACAGATTATGCTGTACAACTCTTACGAGCTGTTCCAATGTGCAGGTCCTGCCGTATCATTTCTCCGTTTTCAAGAGGAAGATATTAGGAAACTAATATTGGGACAAGAAGGACGGGGCCCCAGTACCTCTGGTTTAGATGTTCCTGTGTTTTGCCAGGACAGCATTTTCCTGGTGAATTCTGCTGCTTCTAATGATAGGACTCAATAAAGAGTCTGTTCCAAAAGAGGAGTTAGGATGGACACTACATACTACTAAGAGACCTGCGACACCTCCAGAGTGACAAAAGTTTAGTTGGTCCCCTGGTATATTCTACCTCCTTATACACTAGACATTCACAATTCACGCCCAACCTGTTGTGAATTAATTTCGGTAAAATGAATAATTGTAACAACTGTTATGTCCCGTTGCTCCCTGTACCCCTCCATTATTTCATAAGGGGCGCCATATAACGGGCACTGAACTTTCCAGAAATAATTGCAATTTCCATCTCGGACTCCATTGCACATCATATTTGGAAACCACCTATATGTTCAAAATGCTCATTTCACCACGTGTATTACACTACACCACATATTACACCTTGCTATATTCCCCAAGGGGTGTACATTCAACCATTAGGGTCACTTTTCGGGTTTTCCTCTGTTTTGGTACCACTACGGCTCTCCAAATGTATCCTGACACATGTGAAGGATTTCTTACAAATTTGGCCTCTAAAAGACAAACATCCCTCTTTTCCTCTACTGTGCGCCCATAAAGCATTTTATATGCACATGTGGGGTACTTCTACACTCGGGAGAAATAGTTTTACACCTTTTTTGGGGTTATTTAATATATTATCCCTTGTGGCTTACAAAAATTAGGGGTAAAGTGACATTTATAGGAAAATATTCACCTTTTTAATGATTATGGCCTAATTGGATCATTCACCTGTAGGAGCAAATACATATATTACACATTGCAAAATTCTCTAAGGGGTGTGTGTTCAAAAATTAGGGTCACTTTTCGGATTCTTCTCTGTTTTATACCACTAGGGTTCCCCAAATGCATGTCAAACATTTCTGTCAAATTTGGCTTCTAAAAGGCAAACCTCCCCCTTTCCTTTTACTGTGCGCCCATACAACATTTTATATACACATGTGGGGTACTTCTACACTCGAGAGAAATAGGTTTACACATTTTGAGGGGTTATTACATTTTTTTTATCCCTTGTGGCTATATAAAATTAGGAGTAAAATGACCTTTATAAGAAAATTTTCACCTTTTATCTATTTAAGTCCTAATTAAATCAAACACCTTTACGGACAAATACACATATTACACCTTGCTAAATTCTCTAAGGTTTGTGCTTTCCAAAATGGTGATACTTGTTGGGGTTCCCCTCTGTTTTGGTACCACTAGGGCTCTCTAAATGCATCCTGACACATGTAAAGGATGTCTGTCAAATTTGGCTTCTAAAAGGCCAACTCCCCTCTTTCCCTTCTGAGCTTCACTGCGTACCAATACAACATTTTATTTGCATGTGTGGGGCAATTTTATACTCGGGAGAAATGCTAGTACACATATTTTGGGGTTGTTTCATCTTTAATGCCTTATGGGATACAAAAATTAGCCGTAAAAGTGACTTTTTTGGGAAAATGTTCACCTTTTTCCTTTTAGGGACCTAATTGAAGCAAACACCTGTAGGGGTAAATACACATATTACACCTTGCTGAATTCTCCAAAGGGTGCACTTTCCAAAATGGTGACACTTGTTGGGGTTCCCCTCTGTTTTTGTACCACTAGGGCTCTCCAAATGCATCCTGACACTTGTAAAGGATGATTGTCATATCTGGCTTCTAAAAGGCCAAAGCCCCTCTTTCCCTTCTGAGCCCTACTGTGCACCCATACAACACTTTATATGCAAAAGTGGTGCAGTTCTGTGCTCAGGAGAAATATTTTTACACATTTATGGGGTTGTTTCATCTTTTATCCCTTGTGGCTTACAAAAATTTTGGGTAAAAGTGACTTTTTTGAGAAAATTTTCACCTTTTTTCCCTTTTGGGGCCTAATTGAATCAAACACCTGTTGGGGAAAATACACAAATTACACCTTGCTAAACTCTCCAAGGGGTGTACTTTCCAGAATGGTGTCTCTTGTTGGGGCTTTCCTCTGTTTTGGCACCACTATGGCTCTCCAAATGCATCCTGTCACATGAAAACTTTTTCAGCCATATTTGCCCTTTAAAAACGAAACAACGCTCTTTCCATTCCAAGTGCCCCCATGTGCCCGTACAGCAGGGTACAGTGACAAAATGGGTATTGGCATACTCATGAGGAATTGCCCTCAACATTGTAAAATGCATTTTCCTTTTTAACCCATTGTGAAGGTGCAAATTTTAGTGTTCAATGAATCTATAGTAAGATAAAATTACATTTCTCTAATTTCACTTTCATTTATCTTTCACCCTCATGAAACGCTCATAGGGTTAACAAAATTCCCAAAGGTTGTTTTGAATATTTTGAGGGGTGTAGTTTCTAAAATGGTGTCATTTGTGGGGGGTTTCTGTCATGTGGGCCTTATAAAGTCACTTCTAACTAAACTGACCCTCCAAAAGTAGGTTTTGATGATTTTCGTGAAAATCTGAAAAATTGCGCCTCCTAACATCCTAAATAAAGGAAAAGATGTTTGAAAAATGATGCCAAGTTAAAGCAGACATATGGAAAATGTTAGTTATCAAGTTATTTTAGTGATATGACCAACTTTCCAAAAAGTAGAAAATTTTGAATTTGGAAAACATTGTTTTTTTCAAAATTTTTGCCAAATTTCCATTTATTTCATAAATAAATACTAAATATATTGATTAAATTTCTCAACCAGCATGAAGTACAATCTCAAAATCAACTGGATATGTTAAAGGGGTATTCTGAGAATCAGCATAATTCATATACAAATGGGTCCTTAAAATATAAGCTAATGTGTAATTAGTTGTTATTTAAAATTTTGCCCCCCTTAGCAGAAAATGCTGGTGACATAGACTGTAATGAAGAATTAAAATGCTACCGACCCTTTAATCAGTCCGTTAATTTCCTCTGCGCGGTCCGTTGCAGAGCATACACAGGACAGAAGATGGCTGCCGGTCACATGTCCACATCACATGTCCTCCAGCTGCCTGGGCAGGTCATGTGATCACCACTATGTTTGGCTGTAGTTGGTTGGTTGCAGTGCATCCAGTATGGTCAGTGTTGTGGTGATGGCAGTTACACATCATTACTATGGTAACAGAGCAAGAAAACCTGTTAGATCATCACTGGGAGCAGCGTATAAGAGGGAGGAGGAGTTACTGAGAACTAAAGGATCATGGAACTTGTAGTTTCCAGTGGCAGCCATCTTAATGATAACTTTAGAGAGGCCGTAAAATTTTGTGAATCATAAAATCAAACTATTTAGGCTCCATTTTGAGACTAATGACATTAAGTTTTGTTACATTCATTTATTTATAGCATTATGGGTTTTTTTGTCAGATGTTCATATTCCCGGAATACCCCTTTAAAGCGTTCCAAAGTTATAACCACTGAAATAGACACATGTCAGATTTTAAAAAATGGGCCGTGTCAGGAAGGTGAAAAGTGGCTTCAGCGTTAAGGGGTTAACATGTGATCACAGGTGAGGCTTTGGATTTAGTTTCAAAACATACCCAAAATCCCACGTGTTGATGCGGCCTCAGGTACCTCAAACCCGTTATTCCAGAGAATGACTCAATTTTGTAAACTTTATCATCATGTGGTATACGGGGCATTTTAACCCCTTGCCACTGATGGACCTTTTCCATTTTATTTTCCGTTTATCGCGCCCCACTGGAAAATGTACAGAGCTGTATGTGAGCTTGTTTTCTGTGTAACAAATTGCACTTCCTATTGACAGTATTTTATATCTCATGCCATGTCCTGGGAAGTGGAAATAAAATGCAAAATGAAGTCAAATTGACAAGAAACTGCATTTGCACCATTTTCTTTTTGGCTCTGTTTTTAGGTCTTTCATTGTGCGCCCTAAATGACATCTCCAATTTATTCTTTGGATCGGTAGAATCACAGAAATCTTGACAGCAAAAAACCCCAGAAATGATTATACAGAAGAAAAACTGAAATATCGCATGGTCAGAAGTATTCACACCCTTTGCTGTGACACTCATATTTAACTCACCTGCTGTCCATTTCCTTCTTGAGGTGGTTCTACTCCTTCGAGTCCAGCTGTGTTTAATAAAACTGATTGGACTGGATTAGGAAAGGAACACACCTGTCTATACAAGACCTTGCAGCTCACAGTGCATGTCAGAGCACATGAGAATCATGAGGTCTAAGGAACAGCCGAACAAGCTCAGAGACAGAATTGTGGCAAGGTTAGAACTGGAGAGGATCTGCAAGGCAGAAGTTCCCCAAATCCAGGTATGAAAAACTTGTTGCATCATTCCCAAGAAGACTCATGGCTGTACTAGCTCAAAAGGTGCTTCTACTCAATACTGAGCAAAGGGGCTGAATACTTGCGTCTCAGATTTTCTTGTTTAATAAATTAGCAAAAATATCAACGTTTTTTTTTTTTTCTGTCAAGGTGGGTGCAGAGTGCAGAGTGTACATTAACCTCTTAACGCTCAGCGTCCGATATATCGGACGCTGAGCTCAGTGACTTAGCGCTCAGCGTCCGATATATCGGACGCTGAGCTGATGCCGGTTTGGCTCAAGATCTGAGCCGAACCGGCATCGGGAAACACGGGGTGCCGGCTGTGACTGATAGCCGGCACCCCAGTGTAACACCCGCGATCGGAGTTGACTCCGATCGCGGGTGCTTAACCCGTTAAATGCCGCGGTCAGCGCGACCGCGGCATCTAACATGTATCTGGGGGGTCTTTCCCCCACGATCGGCCCCCCCGAACCGTTTTCGGGGTGCGCCGATCGTTGCTATAGTAACTCTGGGGTCCGATCTGGACCCCAGAGTTACCTGCAAGAATTGCCAGTAAGATGGCGTCTGTGACGTCATCTTACTGGCACATTGCCAGCCTATGCAAGTGTATAGGCTGACACTGATAATACTCTGCAATACATGAGTATTGCAGAATATTATCATGAAGAAGCAATCAGAAGATTGCTTCTTCATGTATCATGGTATAAAAGTGAAAAAGTAAAAAAAAAAATGTTATTCAATAAAAAAATAAAGTAATAAATCACTAAAAATGCCCAAAACCCCCAAAACATATAAAGAGACATATAACTAAAAAAAAAGTCTAAATCATAACACAAACCCCACATATATAGTATCACCGCGTCCGTAACAACCCGTAGAATAAAAGTAAATCATTATTGAACCCCCACGATAAACGCCGTAAAAAAAAAACTGCTATAAACCTTCCAAAAATTATGATTTTTAGCTATTCAATCCCACAAAAAATGCTATAAAATGCGATCAAAAAACCATGTGTACTCCGACATGATACTGGTGCAAAGTACAACATGTCCCGCAAAAAACAAGCCATCAACCAGCTCCGTAGCCAAAAAAGTAACAATGTTATGCCACTTGGAAGACGGCAATACATAAATGATAGATTTTTCCCCACATTAGGGTTTTGTTTGACAAATTTAGTAAAACGTAAGAAAATATATTCAAGTCTGGTATCCCCGTAATCGTATCAACCCATAGAATAAAGATAACATGATTATTAGTCAACACCAAAAAAAAAAAAAAGAGTAAAAAATCCAGTACAGAATTGATGCTTTTCTACTCCTGCCCTCAAAAAAAGTTCCTAAATTTTCAACAATAGGTGATACCAACCCCAAAATGGTAACAATGGAAAAAGCATCTCATCCCGCAAAAAAAATGGCATCACATGGCCCCAATAACGAAAAAGCGAAAATTGTATAGCCTTCAAAAGGGGCCAATGAGGAAACTAAAATCCTGGCAGCTGCAGGGCGCTCCTTCCCTTCTGCGTCTCGCTGTGCGCCCATAAAACAAGTAACGGCCACATGTGGGGGGTCTTTGTACTCAGGAGAAATTGCAGAACAAATTGTATGGTGGGTTTTCTCTTTTTATATTTTGGAAATGTGTAAATTTTAGTGCTAAATGAACGTATAAGGGAACAATTTGACCATTCTAAATTTCACCTCCATTTTGATTCAATTACTATGAAGATCTCAAGGGGTTAACAATCTTCGTAAAAGCGGTTTCTGATAGCTTGAGGGGTGCAGATTTGAAAATGGGTTGGTTATATAGGGGGTTTTGATGCTAAATATGTAAAATTTCATTCCAAACTGTATTTATCCCCAAAATAGTCAATTCTGAAAATCCGGAAAAGCGATATTTTTTTTGTAAGCCGCGTGACATCAAAATAAATTATCCAGACATATCAAAAATTATGAAAATGTAAAGTAGACAAATGGGAAATGTTATTCAGCAACTTATTTAGGTGGTAAATCTATCTGCCTGGAAACGCAATGATTTTGAATTTCGAAAATGGCAAATTTTTCAAAAAATTTATCATATTTTCTTTTTTTTTGTAAATAAACGCAAAACTTATCAGCCAAAATTTACCACTAAAATGAAGTGCAACATGTGGGGAAAAAACAATCTCAGAATCGTTTTGATAAGTAACAGTGTTCAAAAGTTATAACCATATAAAGCGACGCAGGTCAGAATCCAAAAAATCGGGCTGAGCCTTAACCTGCAAAATGGCTGCGTCCTTAAGGGGTTAATGAGCAAAAAAAAAAACAAGAAAAAAGAAACATTTTTGATCTTTCTCGGTAGATGGGTCACTTCTCTAAAATGGTCCTGGGCATATATAGTATTTCCTTAGTTAGAATCAATTATTTAGTGTTTCCTGTGGTTTCTGTAATAATTATTTTCCAATAATATATATATATTTTTAACTAGTATAGAGATGCCACCTGTATGTCATCAGTACTACTACTACATAAAGCCGCGTGCCCATGACCGTGTGCAGTGGCACCGTAAAAATGCCAACCTGCTGCCCCACTAATTATAGAGTATGTCTTATTACTGCTGGACTCGACATGGGCTTAACCCGTCCATGTCATCCATTCTGCAAAACCATGGCATGGAGCCTGTATGCACAAAGACCTGTAACTTGGAGAAATGCAGCTGTGCTGAATGTACCAATAGAACAATCACATTGGGCCAATTTTTTAGACGTAAGAAAAGACAAGGTTAGACAAAAACATCAAAGTTCATTTTTATCAATATAGAAATTTACAAATAAAAAGGAAAACGAAACGTCTTGAAACCACTCACTCCGTTCTAGTACATGTTTAACAACGGTGATATTTATAGACATGACAAGTGCACAAGGAAACAACCTCCATCTTGAAAGAAGAATGTTCACAGAAATTCAGGATGGATTTTTCCAAAACTAGACGGTGCAGGTCCACTGCTAAATGCTGCCGCTGTCATAAGTCCAGGCTGCGGAGTGGACAGTAAGTCTTGGCACAGGGGCTGTCATGAATTAGGAAAACAGTCGGCTTCTTCTCCAGGTTTAAAGGAATGTGAAGCCTCCTCCTTCCATTGTGCTGCATTGAACGGACTTAAATAAAACTTTATATCCAAAATAAAAACGTATTTTACAAAAAATAAAAACAAAAGTCACGTCTCTGCATTCATCGTGCTTTCTTCTGGTCTGCAGGGACTATTCAGGCACGGAGTTTCTTGCGTCGTTGATTGTACTGAAGCTTTGGTGGACTGGTCTTCCTCGCAATCATTATTGGTTGTGGTCCCCTTAGCACATGATACACATCCCTGTGGGTATGAAAAGTCACAGCATTAGATTGCAGAATCTACAAAGAAATGTTGTGTATTCTTTATTATAAATCCATCTACAGCAGTAGCCTGTGGTCAATGGCAAAGACTATGACCCCAAACGTGCGGAGCATCGTGTGGTTTTCAGGAGTCACCTGCCAAAGCTAAAGTGAGCAAGGATACCCTGGTCTTAGGCCCAAGGGGTGTGAGCATAACACTGTGTGAGAGCACCAAAAGACAAAATCCCTGTGTTTTAAATGTCCAAAGTTATGCAATGTAAAGACTTCATCCTATACCGTTGCACAGCTAAGGAGAATATCACTAGTCCTTATTACAGACCAATATGTTCCCTAAATAAAATAAAAAAAATAACCAGAACTCAATAACCAGAATACCACGTACTTGAGTGTCTATCTCCTGTGGGATTGTGCGATTTCGGATCCACGAGTGCACCTCTGCCAGCTCTTCCTTTTGTTCTTCAGTGAACCAGGGCTGCTTGTTCCGCATGGCATTCAGTTTCTCCAGATCTTCCTTTAACAAGGTCTCCTTATCCCTGCAAAAAGGAAGCGAGAGAGCCCAGAAATAGTATACTAAGCAAGGATAGATCTCCGATCTGGGAAGCGATTAAAGAGGGCCTGGCCCTTTTTTTGGGGTGGAGCTGCCAATTCATGGATAATATATTTACACCCCCATTGTTATACCAAGACGACCCAAAGCAGACTTTTTGTTATAAAACTAAAATATCTATAATCCCTGTGATCACTTCCAGGGCCATAGAGAGGAGAGGCTTGATAATAGTAACTCGCTCCCCTCACAGAATGTGACTGAAGAGGTGTCCATGTCTTACCTCTCAGGTACCTGATACGTCATCATGATAGGAGTGGGTGTACGCTCTATCATGTTCCATATAGAGTCTCCTGCGGCTTTAGGGAAAGAATCGGTCTCCACAACCTCCTGACGTTTGTGCCCCTTCTTGGAGGTATCAGAGGACTTGCTAGCAAAATACTTGCTGCTGTTACTACTTCCTTTAAGGTGTTAATAAAGAAAAAAACAAAAAATAAAACATGTGGAACCGTCCTGGCGAGGGTCCCTCTCTTCATACATACAGATACACAGCTCACCATTATCCAGGTCTACAACTTCAGATGATAAAACATGGTACAGAGTGGTACATCTGGGTACATCACTACAAATGATGGCTTCATTGTTTCCACTCTGATCATCTGACAGCAATAAGGGGTAGTGAAAGGAGGACTGCGGATCCCTAGGCAGAGCCCGGACATGACGGAACAGTACAAGGGCTCGCCCTGGCATCCGCGGTCCACATTTCAAGCTCTGTTCACAGTCTGAGCTCCCTGGTCTGCGCTCTCTACAATGGACAGGCACAATTAAAGGGGCTCTTCACTAAAAGCTTGCTTGCCCATATGGTCACGTGTGTGGTTCAGGCTTATCTCTGATATAATTATCCAGCGCCTTTTCCGTGTCTGCTTGGATTTAGGGCACAACGTGCTTATGACTCGCACAGTGGTGGACATTAGGCTTGTGCATGTTCTAGTAAGAGAATAGTGTAACCTATCCCTAAACCACAAGTATTCCATTAGGGTGGAACATTTTAAATGGAGAGTCCCTTTAATATGTCCTGTTCAAAAGTCCAGCTCTGCTTTTAAGACAATTTTGCATCTACATATAACACTGAGTAGCTGCAAACACTTTGCGTAACTTACAGTGTACTCCAGATACCCTCAGAGCTGCATTCAGAGTTCTGCTGCTCACCTGATAGATCTAGGGAGAAGGGGCCCATTTAGACGACTACTATTGGGCCTCTTTTCCTAAATATAACTCTGCTCTCCTAGTGTCACTCTTTCTCCACAAGGGGGCATAACCCTGGTTTTCCTATTGTGAAGAGAATGGCTATATAAACCTTGGGGTGTCAATCAACCCCAACGGCCACCGCCAACGGCTACCTTCATGTACTGTCCAATAATGCATTGCATTGAGCAGCTATGCATTATGGGAAATACAATGATCTAGGTGCCCAATACTATAGGACTGT
Source organism: Engystomops pustulosus (assembly GCF_040894005.1). Classification (NCBI taxonomy): domain Eukaryota; kingdom Metazoa; phylum Chordata; class Amphibia; order Anura; family Leptodactylidae; genus Engystomops; species Engystomops pustulosus. The sequence goes on along the minus strand of NC_092416.1, from coordinate 61,682,777 downwards.
TCAATCACTAAAACCCCCTGGCAATACAACCAAGATGTGCAGCTGTACAGCAGATTTCTGAATGCAGCCTCAGATGCAACTAGAGAAAGCAAAATCATGCAAAGCGTCTCAACATTATGTAGAATGGAAGTGCAAACTGATGCTCAAAAGCGAGCCTACGCTTTAAGCAATGTGATTGGAACTTGATGTTCTAGACAAGTATTCCTTTTAGGTGGTCACTAGGCAAATGTTGACTACATTGTTATTATAGAAAAAATAACAATGCAATAGTAAGTGATATGGTGTATAGCGCCCTCCTGTGGAACGACCAACCTCAGTGTAAATTGCATTTACTAAACCCGCTCAATACTCTCCATGAAATTGTCTGGATGTTATCCTTTCAAAAGTGAATACAAACCAAACAAAAGACACATAAATGTCAGGGTCACTCTGGGCAAGAGAAAGTGGAGGAAAGCACACATAAGTTACCTGTAAAACATATTAGAGACATTATCTTTAGTAAAATACCCAAACAATGGTGAAAAGAAAAAAAAAAAAGTGTGAAGAATTGAAATAAAGGGAAAAAAAAAATTAAATAAGCCCAAATGAAAAACCTTAAATAGAGATATGTTTTGATTAGTGATTTCCACAATTGTTGGTGATAGACACAGAAGAAGGAGCCATATGGTGCTCCCAGGTTACTTACCCAGGGCTCATGTCTATATGGTCATTGTAAGTGTAACTAAGGTGATCTGTTGCGCCCTGCCACCACCTAGAATAACTTTATTCAGTTATGCACCGATACCAAACAGTCTGGTATACAGGTCAAAGCGGAACAAGACATATTGTGCTGTTAGGTCCATTGTTTGAGCATTGTCAGACTAGGATAATGGATACTTACAATAGCATACTACTTATATAGGTGACCAGAAAACTCCCAGTCACTTCATACCTATGCCACTTCCTGAGGTCCCATTTGAGGTAGATCCATTGGACCCAGAACCTAAAGAACTGGAGTTAGCAGATCCGCTTCCTGAAGCAGCAGACCCAGTGCCAGACTGGGAGTCCTCTTGTAGTAAGAGATCAAACAGTTCACTAGATGCTGAATGGCTGTCATTGTTCCCACTGTCCTCAGCCGTGTCCACCTGAAAGAAACATAATGAGACTAATGGTTCAGCAACAAAAAATATTCACCTTCCTTCTGTGATCATATATATTATTATACTGTGCACAAGAATATAACTAATATAATACTGCCCCCTATGTACAGGACTATAACTACTATAATACGGTCCCCTATGTACAAGAATATAACTACTATAATACTGCCCCCTATGTACAAGAATATAACTACTATAATACTGCCCCCTACGTACAAGAATATAGATACCATAATACTACCCCCTATGTACAAGAATATAACTACTATAATACTGCCCCCTATGTACAAGAATATAACTACTATAATACTGCCCCTATGTACAAGAATATAATTACTATAATACTGCCTCCTATGTACAGGAATATAATTACTATAATACTGCCCCCTATGTACAAGAATATAACTACTATAATACTGCTCCCTATGTACAAGAATATAACTACTATAATACTGCTCCCTATGTACAAGAATATAACTACTATAACACTGGCCCCTATGTACAACAATATAACTACTAAAATTCTGCCGCCTATGTACAAGAATATAACTACTATAATACTGCCCCCTATGTACAAGAATATAACTACTATAATACTGCTCCGTATGTACAAGAATATAACTGCTATGATACTGTCCCCTATGTACAAGAATATAACTACTATAATACTGCTCCCTATGTACAAGAATATAACTACTATAATACTGCTCCCTATGTACAAGAATATAACTACTATAACACTGGCCCCTATGTACAACAATATAACTACTAAAATTCTGCCGCCTATGTACAAGAATATAACTACTATAATACTGCCCCCTATGTACAAGAATATAACTACTATAATACTGCTCCGTATGTACAAGAATATAACTGCTATGATACTGTCCCCTATGTACAAGAATATAACTACTATAATACTGCCCCCTATGTACAAGAATATAACTGCTATTATACTGCCCCCTATGTACAAGAATATAACTACTATAATACTGCCCCCTATATACAGGAATACAACTACTATAATACTGCCCCCTATATACAGGAATACAACTACTACAATATATACTATACAATACTTCCCTGTATATGCTATGGAAATGGAATAGAGCCTATAAACATACATTATCTAAATAGAATCACAATCTTTAAGGCCGAAAATTCTATGGAAAACATTTCTCATAGGAATCAGAACTCACGCATTTAATATCTGTTGGGTTCTCCATTGTGGTTCCCTCAGGAGGTTCTGCTGGTTTGGGCAGTTCCTCTTGGAGTAAAACCAGCTGTAATGGGGAACTGCTCCTAGAGTTACTAAACAGATGTGGATCGTCGCTTTGAACTTCCTGCTGCTCCTCTGCCGACATGGGAGAAGATGCCCGTGATGTTGGGTCCACCAAGTCTGTGGGAAATTGTGGTGGCATAGTCTGTGGGGAAACTGGCATTCCAGTGTATGGATAGGAGGGTGGACAGGGGTACTGATTGGGAAAGAAAGGTGGAGGTATCTGCTGGTTGACATGTGGGTACATGTTATAATTGGGGAGAAACAAAGTCATGAAGGTGCCCATGTAAGGGGATGGGAACGCTGGGTACGGTTGCATGTTGTAGGAGATGTTTGACTGCGGTACAGACTCAGGAGCGGATGTGGAATTTGTACAATCTCCTGCTACGTTGGTGGCCATGTGTGGAAGCTGAAATCCTGGCATGGGATACCCTGGTTGTATTGGGAACATCATAGGGGCAGGGAAAGCCATGTTAGAAGGACTTGGGTGTGAGACTTCAGATGATGGCCAAGATGGCGGCATAGGTCCTGGCCTCCTTGGGCGTGGGGCGATATTGGGGGGAGATCCATTACTGTCCGATGATTCCATAGGTTTCTGCCTCTTGTGTTTGCCCTGTTTTTTACCTTTCTTACAAGCAGCTGGAGTAGTTTGTTGAGATGAATGTTCTCCTGTGAAGACAAAACAAGAAGAACGATAAGAAGTGGAAAGTCTAGAGGACAACATTTAGTTTGAAGCTGCAGATAAGAGACTGCTTTCAATCTTTTGGTGTAGAAAAATTGTGCTGGGCGCCAACAAGATGGAAAGTCAGGACATCTACCTTGTACACCTTGTTCATGGGAGCAGGCTTTACTCTGGCTGTCCTGCTGTAGATAGCTACTGTAAGGAGACTGCAGGATCCTCTGCCGAAATCTGTCCACGTAGTTCTGCTCCTCCTTCTGCGTGTGGGCAGACAGGACCTCCTTGGTCAGCCCCACCTGCTTAAACTCCTCTGGGGCTACAGTGGAACCTGCAGCTTGAGAAGATCTCATATCTATCTGTTCACTACCACCTGTAGCATCTTCTATGGCTGTCACCTCTGAAGACAAAGGGAAGTAATACAAGGTTATTTGCCTGCATTCTGCACGGGAGGCTAGCTTCTACACACTACGCACCCAAATCACAGACTATACCTAGGCAGTTGCACACTTGAGCAGACACACACAAACAGAAATGGAAGCAAACAAAAAATAAAAATGTACTTAGAAAAAATTAAAACTGTTCTAGACTTAAAGGACATCTACCACCAGGATCAAGGATTGTAAACCAAGAACACTTGCATGCTTGTGCGCGCCCCCTCTGGCAGGATCTACTCTTCTTTTAGCATTTTATGCTATGGTTTTTACAAAAAAAAGCTTTTAAAATTATGCAAATGAGAGAACAGCTCTGGGCTCCATAGGAGTTAATGAAGCCTTATTTGCATAATTTTAAAGGCTTTTTTACTATCCTTCATCCTGGTGGTACATGTCCTTTAATTATCTAGATAACTGTCATGCATTCAGTATGAACTCCAACAAAAAAAACACAATTTTGTCCCAGAGTTCTACTATTCCAATATTGGAAGACAACTATGATGGCAAAGAGAAGCGTAAGAAGGAAGAGGGGGGAAAAAAATTCGGTCCATTATCCAACTTCTAGGTAGTTTTTTTATTACTATTAAAAAAAAACTTTAACATTTCTTTTTTTCTAAAATGGCCATAAGGGCTTGTGTAGGCGTGTTCCTACATTGAAATTGATTAGCTTAATATTTTCCTTAAAATCATGGCGAGATGGTAACAGAACAAATAGATTTTTGATGGTAAAAAAAAAAAATAAATAAATAGGTGGGTTTTTTGTTTTTATTTTTTAAAAAGACACAAAAAATTATGAAAACAAGAATTGCTCTCCCTATGACACGTGGTATAAACCTGTCGGCACATATCACTGTGCGGACGTCTATAGGGCCGACAGAAATTGCTCCAGTTGATGAGTTCAGTTGATGAAGTTCTTAAGTAGGATTTTATCTGGACTCTTCTGTGACAGTTCATTAGGAATCTTAAGAGTGCAAGTGAGTGTGGCCTGTTCCGAATGCAATGAGCATAACTAATACATCAAAGAACAGAAAAAAAAGCATTTCTGAAATTCTCCCCAATATGTAACCCCCCCATAGATACCTGACTCGGGCTGAGGAACATGTACAATGGTACTGCTGTAGCTACACTGGCTGGTGACTGATACCACACTCATTGCCTTGATGGACAGGGTAAGGTCGGTCAGTGGAGCTCCCACCACAGCAGCTGTTGTCTGAGCATCGGCAGTGACCATCGATTCCGCTGACAATTGACTCGAGGAGATTGGTGCTGGAACATCTTGCAACGATACAAGACAAAGTCGAGGAAACTTGAGTTTTTAAGTTGAAATATCCGAATTTCTTTCCTGTATATTTCCATAAATTGGTTTTACAAAGTGACAAAATATTTTTAAAAAATGTCTGCTGGGGGTGTGAATGTTGGAGAGGGGGTCCTCTTACCCCTGTGTGAATGCAGCAGAAGTGCAGTAGTGTAGAAGAAACTTAGTGGTCATGCTCATTCACATGGAAGACTCAAGGACCCCCATTATCAGGACCTCCAGTGATTACCAGTGTTTTCTGTATAGATTTCAGAAATGACATACACAGCTTACTTAACCCTGCCCAGTGAAGCACAAGTGGTTCCAATGTAAATGAACGCAAGTGTCCATAGCTTCACAAAATAGCAGCCATGCTCCATACTGCACAGGAGCTATATATATTACCTGACAACCCAATCGTCACATGCCAGGCGGCACAGCCACCAGCTCTATGGACAGTGCTAGGGTGCAGCTCTGTATAACCATATCTTTAAGTGTGTTAGTAGCAGCAGGACTGTGAATTATGCATTTATATTCCAGGATTGTTGCTGGATTTGGAGCACTTGGATGCACTGGAAGAGATTTTCATTCAAACGGCTCCCTAGAGCTGTACTTTGGACGTAGGAGAACCCCTATGTGAGATCTCAGAGTCCAGCTACAATCCTGGTATATAGATGCATTTTCCAAAGTTCTGCAGCTACTAACAACACATACAAATGTATAGTCCAAATTGTGAGTAGACTCCCACTAAAGATAACACAACCATGGCGTTCCCTAGGTAAGGCAAGCGATAAAGTGATGTTATATGGTGGTTCAATAGTGTATGGAATTTCTCATTTCAAATTCTTTAGAATTACGGTCACTTTTGGGCAACTTAAAAATCATCTGGCAGGTAAACTTTAACATTGTGTGTAGGGAAGGGGGGGTTTTGTGGAAATATTTTGAATACACATCATTAAGAAATTCTGCTTCATTTGTACAAGTCGGGCTGCAGAGTCCCCCTACGATCTTTTGCCTCTGTAGAAATCTGTATTCCAGTATTTATAGTGTGTGTCTGTGGAGTGGAGTGTGACTACTGGCTTCTCTGTGTCTATTGTTGGTTTATCTCTCCCTTTGTTGGTTTATACAGCTCTGAGCAGTGAGGATTAACCTTCTCCGCCCGCTCCTTGGATATAGCATTCTATTAGCACGATTTTCTAAAAGAAAAAGTGGAATGTGAAATCAAGTGACATGAAGAGAAACAATTATGTTTGGAAGTAAATGTCATGAAATAATATAGCCAGTGTGAGAGCAGAAAGGGTTTGTTTACACAGCTCCGAGCAGTGAGATTAAACACAGGGAGAGCAGAAAGAAACCTTTAGTCGGGCTGGAATATGGATCTTCCTCATCAACAGAGTGATAGAATCAGTTACTAAGAGACAATTTGCAGCCTGCTTTTTACAAAGTAAAGTTCAAATGCTTAATAAAGTGAATTTTCACATCACCAACACAAAATAAAAATAAAATAGATATGGTTTTTGTACGGAATAGTTATACAATTTTCAAATATACTTTGTGTATCAATTCCTCGCGGTTTTCTAGATCTCCACTTGCTGTCCTTCTATAAAAAAGCTTCTGTGTGGACTTACATTAGTTCCGATTACTCTCTGTGTTACTTGGGTATCCAACACAAGGCCATGGACAGATTTCTATCCACTGGAAGTAAACATAGAAGCTTTCTATAGCAGGACAGCAAGCAGAGATCTAGAAAACCGTAAGGAATTGATACGGTAAGTATTGGAAAATTGTATAACTTATACAAACCATATCAAATTTTGGATGGAAGTGGTCAACCCCTTTAACTTACCTGTGGGGGGTGGGCTTTCAAAATGAAATCCCTCTTGCCTCATCCACACTCCTCAGCTCTCAGCCTCCTCTTCTCTGCTCACCCTCAACCACTCCCTCATGCTCCTTCACTCACACAGGGACAGATCTCGCAGCATGGTGAGCCAACATCAGTGGGGAAGGTTTTATAATAACATATATTATAATAATAATCTTTATTTATATATCTCCATCATATTCTGTAGCACTTCATTTGTAAACAAGCAGAAAAGAGGGAGTGAGAGCTGACGATAAAGAAAGGATGGATTATGCAGAGACAAGGGAAGTATTTATTTTTAAAATTCATCACCCCCCACCCCGGGTCTCAGCACAGTGTTCTGAAGGGAGCCAGGTAAGTTAAAATACACAATTATAATGAATTGAAAATGCTGAGAGAACGGACATAGACCTCTTTGAAATGCAGTTGTAATAGGCTTTGCAACCTGTCTTTAGTGATAATGAAGGCAGAAAATATACACATATAGGAAGTTTTGTGAGATTTTACAAGGGTTTCTTGTAGAATCGTTACCATAGATAAATACTATAGTCACCGACATGATCTTTAGTCTTATGATGCACTGCCATAGGAGCAATTAAAATGTTGATGAAAGAACTTGGAACAGTCACATTTGTATTACAATCCTTGGGGATTGAGGCGCTTTGGAACTGTATATGATCAACGCATCTGTCCCTTTACTTCTGGTCTGACACAGTGATAAGAATGAGATTTTTAGAGAAAAACAATGCAGGTGTAGGCGATTAAAAGTGTACCATCCCCTCACATTGCTGGATTAAAGGGATATTCTCATCTGGGCATTGACATATAATTAAAGAGAAACCGTCAGGCAAAATAACCCCCCTAAACTAAATATATTTTCATAAACTGCCATTAGAGAGCATTGCCTCTATCCCTTCATTGTCCCTCTATATGCCTGTAAACCTAAGCAATGAGGTCCTAAAGCTGTATGCAAATGACCTGTGAAATGTCCAATGAAGCATTAGCATATTCAAGCTGTCCACTCTATTCATGAGTGGGAGGCACAGCCACACCCCCAGTGCACGACTGACAGCCTGTATAATGATGTGAGGCTGTATAATGATGTGCTTCCTGGTGCTGGTGGCCACGCCCCCTGCAGCCTGTGTGTGCATGTGTGTGTGTATAGGAGAGATACAGCAGCTCCAGGCAGCCATGTTACAGCAGAACATGTCAGATTCATGTGTAGCTGATGTCTGTGTCTCTCACCTGTCAGCAGATGCAGCACACACTAGCCATGTTTTACTATACATTACACACAGACATGAGCAGGGTGAGGAGAGGGGAGGGAGAACAGGGGTGACATCACTGCCTCTGACCATGTGACCAGCCTCATTTACATAATAAAAATAGATGATTTTACAATGAATAATGTATGAAATAACTAGATAAAGGCTGGGATGGGATCCTTGTGAGCTGCTCCAACAGGTAGTGGTGACAGGACTAGTGGCAGACCTGATGACAGGTGTCCTTTAAACTCATTATATATATTTATTTATACATACATATTCCATAAAAATGAGTCGCCACACAGAATCTATTGAGCTCTGTCCGACCTCCTAGATTCAGTGTTCATTACCACAGGCCGGCCGTTGAAAGTGCAAAAATAATTTGCTTCTTTGCGCAATCCCTCCAGCAGCAATGGTCGTGTCCAGGGACAGCCATCTCATGTCGATGGGACAGCATGACTACATTTTATGGGAAATTATCTTCCCAATGGTACTTGTGATACATACATATGACAGATGAATTCATTTAAAATGTCAATGCCCATATGAGAATACCCCTGTAATGATCAGTGAATTTGTGGGGTGCAATTCACCCTATAATCAGGAATGCAAAACAGAACATGTGCAAAAGACAGCAGTGTGCAGCCACCCAGGATATGAGGGGGACAGGGTGACAACCTCTGAGGATACAGTATAGTGCAAGGAGAGGTTGTCCTGTCCCTTCCCCCCACTAATCCTTATCATTTGCCCCGATTACCAACTGTGGCTACATATTTCTGTATTATAAGATTTACATATAATAAAGGCAAGTGGTAGAATTTGCCTGCAGCAGCCAATTTGTGTACAATTACTCTAACATTAAACAAAAGGGATCCCTTCAAGATTTAGACACCAAATATAATCTTTAAGGTCACATATGATCAGTGTAGTCACACAGGTACACTTCTAGCAAGTGTAAAAGATGAAATTATCATCTATGACGAAGGTCAGCAGCACAACGCTACGCAGCCCTGGTACGAAGCCCGGGTACGCAGCCCGTGAAGAAAAAAAAAATGAAATCACCAAGACTAATAAGCACGAGAGCCCGATGTGTAATTAGTGCTTGTAGCAAACTATACTGTCCACATGTTATCATCTACCACATTGAGCAAGACAGACAAGAACACACACATATTGGACCCTTAACCCCCTTTTTCTTGTCAGAATCATTTATTCGCTTTGTAATGATAAGTCTTGTAGGGACCCTACTATAAAAAAAATCAAGCATGATAAAGTAGGGACTCCATATCCTCCTTCCTTCTAAACTCAACTTTTAAAATGATGCTTATGAGCTTATCAGAGCCCCTCAGTGCTGTGTGTTCACAGGCTGTTATACTGTGGAGAGCATATCCTCCTACACAGTAAAACAGTCTGTTAAGCGACAGCATGGAGGGGCTCTGGTAACACCCCAAAAGCACTTTAGGCTTACAGCATAATTTTTTAAGTTGATATTAGAAGGAAGGAGGCCTAAAAAATACACTTAAAATGAGCATTACTGTAAACCACACTAGAGTATTGATTTTGTTCTCTCCTGTGTAGTTATTGAAAGTGAGAAGTTGCTTCATTATACAAGATGAAGCGATAAGGATTGTGCGAAACAACTCGTCGCTGTGTTTTTGTCTCCTGCTGTGTACCCTCTCTCGTAATTGTTGCATGTCTTTTATGAAGGTGTAATAAAAGAAAGGAGTTTTAATGATCGTGGAGAGTGCCAACTTTCTCTTCAATTTCTACTAAATATTATTGCTTTATTATACAGGTTTCTGGAAAAGTGACAACTACTCTGACCACCAGTGCAGAGGCCATCAGACTCTTATATCATAGATCTGCTTAGATACGCCATGATACAAGAAACTGGAGTAAATTATGATTCTACGACAGCTGGTTGGAAACCATTGTGACAGCCATATCTAGTTAAAAGGGTTATCAGAGTTTACTCTGATAATTTAGGCCGGGCTGGGTCGGGCTATAAAAATAATAAACGAGTACTTACCTCATCCGGCGCTGCCAATGTCCTGTGCCGCGGTCCATCTGATCTGTGCGCCTGTTTGATTAAAAAGGCGCACAGGGAGCTTCCAAATGGTCGGAAGCTCCCATCCGACACCATCTCCCAGCGCTTACAATGCTGAGAGATGGGATTCTGATGGGAGGAGCCGGCCACATCGCCGTCCGGAAGCTCCCTGTGTGAAGCTTCTGTGCCCCTGTAAACAAACAAGGGCACGGATCGTGGTGCAGGACATCAGCGGCACCGGAGGAGGCAAGTACACATTTATTATTTTTAAATAACTCGGATAACCCCTTTAACTAACCAGATCAGTGCCCTTCCACCCTAAAAAGAAAATAATGCGAACACATTTATCAAGCAATGGTCACAACTTCACAGAAGAGAACAACTTAAAGGGAATATGTCAGCAGAAATTGGCCTAATAAATGACAACCAGTCATGGCTCAGTCTGGTGGCATCATCCAGAAAATCAACTTTGAAGAGAGATGTATATTGGTTGTATAAGGTCACAGAAGAGAAGAGTTTAGCAGTGAAGTCAAGCTCTCCCCTTTCAGAATAGCTTCTCTGCCATGAGGCCTGACATCTGGATGTCACTCTCCACCTCTGTGACTTTATACAAGCAATTTACATCTCACTTCAAGTTGACTTTCTGGGTGATGCCACAGAAATACATTTGAAGGTTATTGGCAAAAAAGTCAATAAAAACACAAGTGATCCTAATGAAGCCATCTCCTATCTCCATCCTAGAAATAGCTTTACCTTCCAAAGTCTCCAGGTCATTCTGTCCAGGGACACCCTGTTTGTCGTCTTCGGAGGAGGAAGTGGTATTGGTGGAGGACTCGCACTTCCTCTTTAGAGCTGGGATGTTGTAACTCTCCAGATACCTGGAAATACCCGGGTTAATATAAAGATTTTATATAAAAGGTATAAGCTACCTAAATCCTTGAATATCTGTGTTTCAACATGCACTCCATATTCTACAAAATCTATGTACAGAGATGACATAATGTACTGATGGTAAGTTACATCTTGTGTTATACCCAAGAGTTGCACTCACTATTCTACTGGTGGAGTCACTAGAAACATAGATGACTATCCTGTACTGATCCAGAGTTACATCCTGTATTAAACTGATGAGCTGCACTCAGTATTCTGCTGGTAAAGCCATTGGTACACATTTATTAAAGCGTTTGCACCAGTTTTCTGTCTAATATTGCTCTGGAAAGAACATGCAATCTGTTTGCATATGTATTTATAAAAAGTTTGCGCCAGCTTTGTGTGGTGGCTGCATGGTGTCTGACACTACAGAAGAATAGGCAAAAATCTGTGCAGGGGGCACCCGATTCATGAAGAACGTGCATCACAATTCATGAATCTGGTGCAACCTGCAAACTTCACAGGCAAACTACACAACTTATTTTGTAAAAGACTATATAGACACGTTGAAAGCACATATTAGTGATGGGGGTCTTGGAACCGAGATCCGACAATCACTGGAATGAATGGGCTGTCTTGTCCTTTGGCTCCTTAGATTATTGGCTAGCAGCAATGCTACCAGACTGTAAAAAACAAGTTTCTTCTCAGTACAGTTTCACAAAAACAACAGGTGTGTAGGTCATTACAACATATACACCTGGTTTTTTTTTGTTTCAACACTTTATAAATTCTGTTAGTCGCTCCTATAAATAGGGTGCAGTTTAACTCCACCCTGTAGTCTAACAGCTGATCTCCCACAATGCACTGTTCAGAATAATGTCCCTTACCTTATAATACTGTCCACACAATTGATCTGCTGATAGGAGGGGATGTGCTGTCCCTTCCTGGAGGCGTCACATGAGGACGGTGCCTGTCCATCCACCATCACAGTCTCCTGATTCGGCTTTAAGAAAGTACTTTGACTTGGTTTGGCTGTGTAAAGAAAATGACCACATGTTCAATTTATCTATTCACCCCCAGTCAGCAGACACTGATACATAAAAATTTTTGAATTTTAAGAAAAGAATTATGTTTTAGCATTGACAGACAATATGTCAAATACAGATATTTCCTATATTTTCTTTCAGGATTTAGTAACTTTGCTTTATATGTATTCTTCTATGTTACTGCTAGAGGGCGCTTTTAAACTTATCACAAGTCTATTAGGGGCTAAAATAAGTCACAGTGTAGTTACACATTGACACATCAAGATAGAGTTGTTGGAATGGCATTAAACTTTTCATGTGCCAATGTAATGGTGTAGGAATGACATTATAATACTAGAGTTAAAAAAGAAAAAAAGGATATGGTTGTGCACGGATGCTACAGGTTACATATAGTATCCTGCAGCATATTTGCCCTTAGATGTTAAAGCCTGTGGATCCAATAAACTTGTAAGTTGCCGTAGCCGACATCTCATCTCATAGATGTTCAACTGGGAATACATCGGGCAACCAGGCATTGCTGCAATATGGCAGATACACTTTTGAAAAACCCTTGTGTGTGGCCAGCTGAAAACCCTGTGGCTGCAGAATGTGCTGCATATATTGCTGAGCTGATCGTGTCCCTCCTATCACTACTAGGGGTGATGGACTGTCATACGGAGCATCTCCCCTCATCACACCGGAAGCTGAATTCAATCTCTCACCATGAAGCCTATAGTAGTCCAGGATTCCCCTTCAACAAGGCGATGGTGGCTGGCTATCAATGACAGGGCACACAATGGACATAAATTCTGCTAAGTACCTGGGAATTAGGCACAGGTCCGATAGCCAGGTGCTCAATGAGCACACAAAGAGATAAAATGAAGTGTGATAGTCACAGGTATGAGGTATCCTCACCTTTCTGAGTCTCCCTGTCCTGCACCTCCCGTCTCTTAGGCTGCGGCTTACTCCTTGTATCGATGTATACCTGCTGCCCCATGTTCTTGATACGATTAATGTCTGTACACACCTGCTTCAGAGTCATCTGCGATAAAGATTAAAAAAAACAAAAAAAAAAAACAACATGTTATACAGAGTATCATGAGTGATACACATAATATAACATAAAAACATGGCTATACACCGAATACTCTGACATGAAGGATATTGATCTATATGGCCATCTTTACTTGTTCATTCATACTACAGCTAAATTCCCAAATTATTTTATGATTTGCAGCTGTAAAATTTTGGCAGCGTGAGGGATTAGGGACCAGCTAAAAGTCTGGTGTACATCTACATTAGATTTATATTGCATACAATTGCAATCGTAAAGTCAGTCCAGATGAACTGACTCATCTATGTAGTTCTGCAAATATATAATATAATGTGTATATGTGTGTGTATAATATAAACGATAATATAAAAGGAATTTCTGCAGATAATGTCACGGTCACAAAATATATTTATTTATAACCACAAGAGCCAACAGTGTAACATGACTCATAGAGAAGCATTCAGAATAATAATTCCGAGATAGGAGAACATTTCTGTGATGGCCTTGGAAAAGTTGAGGAAGCAGTATACAAAGGAAGAAGTGCATGAAATCTATAGGGGAGGTACAGACACTGTCCCTGCAGAAGGGACCCTACACAGTGTAACCTCCCTCTATAACATATGCCCTTCGGGTGCATTCACATACCAGTCTATGGGGATGTATATGCGGCCGCATATATGTCCCCATAGATGGCAATGGTGGCCCTGCAGCGGTACATGTGTGGCAACGATCCGCGCGCCGGAGGGAGGAGGGGTATACCAACGTGTGAATGCACCTTTAGGGTGATGCCACCCATCACGTTTTTGGACTGTTTTATAGCATGCGTTTTCAGTCCATTTAAAAAATCCATGCATTTTTGAATGTATACCTAAGTGCTCTGCTATCAATTCCATGATACCTCAAGCACAAAATAACCCTGTCTCTAGCTGTCCAAGTTATCTCTGTCTGCTGGAGGTGAAGTACAATAATCCTCGTCTCCATGTCCTCCAAAATAATCATAGACCATAAGTATACAGTTAGGAAGGCTGCATGGTCATATTATTCTTATAACTATGTGACAGGAACCTTTGTAATCAGCAGCAGAAACTGATTTACGCCCCCTATGTGGAGACTGAGTGGTACATTCCATGCAGTCCTATCTTATAAAGAGCATGGTACCCCAGATGATGACCTCATTGAGAGATCAACAGACACCTAAGAGATAGATATGATGCAGAGAGGCCTTACCCTTACCACTAAGCCTCAACCACTTTACAAAAGTATTGAGGTGATAGAAGTCACAAATTAGGACTCACTTATGGCACGCATCATAAATCCCTTTCTATGTAATAAAAGGAATGTAAAGCCTTCAATAAAAGTATAATGGTAACAAATAGTAATCCCAAAATCATGTGCAAGAAACCTGCACTCAAGCAATGCAATTATTTACTATAAAATAATTTTTTTTATCCATGCTAAATATTATATATATTTAAACTAAAACAAAACAACTCTGTATAAAAAAAGTTGAGGAGATATTGAATAAAAAAAATAAAATAAAAATATATCACAAAATATATTTTTAGGTTTGTGACACACACAAAAAATATATAATAATTTAGACCAGCAACCTCCATTTGTTGTGAAATTACAACTTCCAGTGAACACATTTGCTAAAACATGCATACAAGTTTTTACAACTGCAGGGTGCAGGAGGTTGATGAGATTTAGAAAGTCATCTATACGTTGGCTAAAAGTTTTCTTACAACCACATCAATTAAAAAAATGATGAAGACCGAAACTGGTCTGGTCAGTAAGGAAAGTAAAAGTGGAGAGCAGCGATTTCCCCAGTTTGGGGTATTAGGGACATGCCCCTGGAAAAACTCTTTGAAGGTTGAAATATTTGGCAGAGATGCAAGAGACAGAATACTAGGATACATCTCATAATCAATGTGACGGTCATTACCGGTTCTTTGTGGGTCTCATCCATGCAATTTCCATTGGAATCACTAGACGAGGCGATGCTTATGTAATGCTCATAAGAGCCGTTGCTTCCCAGACTCCCGTAGCCGCTGGAGCCATTGTTGTGAACAGGCTGCATAGAAATGATTAAAAATGTAAAAATCCAGCCACATTATACATAACTATACTCTAACACTAAATGGGCAACGTAAAGGGAAACTTTCATATCTGCTTCATATTTGTCAATGTAGATCTGGACCCCCATAAAGAGTGCAGATGTAGCTGTTCTGACAAACCCTTTGTGCACACAGTCAGTCCACCTCCTTACTGAAATGGCTGATAACAGAAAACAAACAAAAAAAAACAGTTTTTAGCACAGCAGAAACCAGTGACTTAAAAAGGGGTATTCCTATCTTGGCATTCATATTTAATTAAATTCATTTGCAATATGTAAACATTTCTTCAATTGGATGTTATTAAAAAAAATGTTCCTGTGTGAGGATAATTTCTCATAAATGTAGTCATGTTGTCCCTTAGAAACAAGACAGCTTCCTCGGATACAACCACCTTACAATTAGGCAGCGGTGGCCAGACTTGCGCTATAGAGTCCTGCCTGACTACGTGGCTTCAGCATTCATTACCACAGGACAGCTGTGGGACCTGCAGTAACTCCCAGGCATTTAATATTCAGAAACTTTTGTTTCCTTGTGCAGTCACTCCAGCAGAGGTGGCCGTAACCAAGGACACAGTCTTGTTTCTAAGGGATCATATGACTACATTTATGAGAAATTTTCTTCATACATGAACATTTTTTTAATAACATCTAATTAAAGAAATTGTCATATATGGCAGATTAATGAAACTGAATGTGAGTGCCCAGACGAGAATACCCCTTTAAGGCAGCAGAGTTCAGAAAGGAAAGTATATTGCACAGTGCACTGAAACAACAACAAGATAGGCTCAAAGCTTCTTCTATGTAAGTGGCTGCTCTCTACAGTCAAGTCAAGCACTTGAAAGCTTTTCCATCTCTGAAGAGGGTGGTCAGATTCTGTTATCATAAAACACTAGAAAGCCATCTGCCTTTCCAGATCAACACCCCTATTGATCTGTGTGATTTAAGAGGCATGTATATTATAAGGGAAGGAACATCTTATGGCCGCCTTGTCGTTGCATCTAACAGAAGGTTTGACTTTAATACATATATACAGCAAGTGCTCATCAGGTAACAAAAAAAAAAAAAAAGTAGTAAAGAATTAAGGCTGTTGGAAGCCACCACTAGGGGGAGCTCACTACATTAAAGAACTACATGGACTAAAGGACAGGTAAAAAAACGGCAGCAGCAAAGTAGGAATTACTATAGTAATAATTTATGCTCTCTATCAAGGAAGCACTATTGCTCCAAGTTATCTGTCCTGCATTGATGACTGGTCATCTACCCAAAACTTCATTGTGTGACAGAGAGCACCAATGGAGCAACAGAGCTGGACCTTCAGCAGTATCTCCTGTGAGTAGAAGTTGCTTAATAGTAACTTTTAAAACCCAGACAAACCCTTTAATAGTTCATCTGATGTACGGTAGGGACAAGTCATATTGTGGGTCAAACGCAAAAGTACAAGTACGCTGTTTAGACATGGCAGTATAAGTAAGATTTTTCCCATTCAATGACAGCAAGCAAATGGAGAGGAAACAATATGGGAATTATAAAAGATAGATAATTTTGACACTGAATAAACTATATCATATATCATTCTGCCATATCAAAGCCTGAGAACTATTCTATTTTTATTTTAATGTAAGAATATTTGCAGCTTTCGAATTGTCTGGAAAATGACTCAGTCTGTGGCTCAACACATGTCCCATTGTATGCAAACTGACAAAACAACTTCTATAGAAGGAGCAGGAACAAAGCCAAAGCCGTCCAGCATTTCTGAATGGCCGCCTAGACGAAGGCTGAGAATACAGATCCATGTGCTGGCACTGAGTCACTCCACTGCGGCTGCAGATTGGTCAGTGAAATGTGTCCAGTGTAAGGAGACGTGGCAGAGCGGTGATGTAATACACCATTGTGTGCTGCCGCGCCAATTTACCCGTCACAATGACGGTGGAGGAGAGCATCAATGGAAAACCTTTTAGAGACTGGCTGGAGAAAAAAATTACTCTGGCCTAAATGGACCCTAACACCAATTCTTCCCCCGTGTACACATGTGTTTACATAATCACTTAACTCTAAAACTCTGTGAAAACGTCCTGCAGATATCTAACACAAGGGTAATACCGGACAATGACCAGAGCCTTTCACAGGGAGAGAATAGGGACTTCCATCCAGATTGAGCAGTGCCCACCCCTACCCTAAAGATTTACTTACCTGGACCCCATCATTTCAGAGATCCATAGTGGTCCTAAAAGGGACATTCACGTAACAGCTTATCAAACAACTACCAGCATGAGAATGTCTGTGCCTGCACATGTCTCCATGCCGAAGGACGGACTTGTATGTTGGATCTCTAGAATAACGAGGACCAGGTTCATATAACTATTATGGTAATTTGGGTACCTCAGCAGGCTTTCCTAAATAGGGTGTTAAAAAAGTCTAATACAGACATTACAATAGAATTCTATATAAAGGGAATAAGATCCCAAATAGGAGATGGCCGTAAATGCATATAATGTACATAGATTCCTATGGTTCGTCTGACATAAGCATCAACTACAGGGCTGATGTGCGTGAGGCATGGTTTGATAGACCATAAAGTAATATGTGAAAAATTAAAAGTTATTATCGGTATATGGTTGTTGTAAAACTGTCGACATTTCGCTTTTTTTATCCGTCTGGTTTAGTTTTTTTTTCCAAATTTTTTCCAAAATTATCAAACACACACCAAAAAATAAACAAACACAGTATCCTACCACATAAATATATTGATAGTCTATATGCTGTCTCACTGGGTTTGGCCAAAAGGTCATGGCTAAGAGAAAAACTTTTTCAGTAGCTTTTTCGAAGGAGGTCAAGGTGTTGCAAATCACTATATGTGTCTTTATAAAGTTTAATTCAGATCTAACTCTAAAAATTAATATCCGTACCTGTAAAAGAACTTTGTAGATCTGTCCTTGTAATTCTTTAATTTCCTTGTCTACGTTGTTAATTTCGGTGCTCCGGGCAGCAAAGACATCTTCATTGAGAGGACCCCTAGACAAGAAGATTATGAAGAAAATCTGTATTCTAAGCGATTCCAGAACAATTGCAAATCCGCCAATAGTGGTCACATCATATTCACAGTCGTAAAGGTTTTGTTCACCTAGGGTAACTCACTTGCTTAAAGGGGTTGCCCCATTTCAGCAAGTGAATGTTATGGTTTGTATTATAAAATAAAAATATACAATTTTCTATAGAATGACAGCAAGCAGAGATCTAGAAAACTGTGAGGAATTGATACAGAAAGTATATTGGAAAATTGTATAACTTTTTACAATACAAACAATAACATCACTTGCTGAAATGGGAACACTCCTTTACATCACCAGGGTTGTGGCTGCTCGCATCTCTGATGAACAGTATTAGGCTATTGCCGCTCAGATTTATTTTTAAAACCACCTCTGATAATACTCTGCCACCTTTTATCTGCAGCATAAATTGACATACAATAAATTGTAGTCGCGCAAGGTTAGCGCCCCCCCCCCCCCACAAGATACCCTGCAGTAACCATACCCGATGTGTTCCTGGCCATATAGGTTGTCCACTGAAATGATTAGTACAGGTAGACAAGACAGCGAAAGCTGCCTCAGATCAGACATATCCCAAAGTGGACAATCCCTTAAAGCGGTAAGCTCTTTTGATGACACTTACGTTCTGACTTTGTGCCGACCAATTATAAATGCCACTTTTCTGCTCCATGGGTTCACAAAGCTCGACCAACTGGTGTCCAGTGTGATGTAGTCTCCATTCTGTGTGCAGAATCTGATCGGAGAATGCTCAAATGGAGGCTGCCCTGCATACTTCAGGACTACAGGAAGAAGAAAGACAATACATCCCATCATTGCCTGCAGAGCTGCCTTTCCATCAAGTACCCTGGCAGAAGAACAGGCTATGGACGCATGTTAACTTGAAGTTAACACACACACAAAAAAAAAAAAAAAAAAAAAAAAACAGAACTGAGTTGGTCCTTTAAGCGACAGCGCCCACATCCATAAAGAGGCTCTCGGCGGATACTATAGTAAATGTGGGGGGCCAGGCATTCATGTTTGGCCCACACCGCTCTACGCCCCTACACGGCCCTAAGTGTGTCGTAGAAAACTGAAAAGTGTCAGGAAGAGGCAGATTAATATGATTTATCCGCCAGAAAAATGGCAGAGAAGCTATAACATACCTAGGCCATTATGTGCGTTTTTACACAGGACTGCAGGGAAAGTTACATTACAGAGAACTATCATGCACACAGAACAATGCCTAAATGAAAAAAGCCCAAAGGCATATTTCTGTCTCAAAGTATGATAAAGTTAGATATGCCATTACACTTTGCATCACTTTTATTCCCAGACCCAGCGATGGGAATACTACTTTGCATCATGATGTAATAGCTTGATATGAGAAAAAGTATGAAAACTTTAAAATCTCAGTTTCAATCTTACACCTTTCATGTGCAATGAAATTCGACAAAGCAGGGCAGCGCGGTTAGTGGTTAGCATTACAGGGCTCGGGACCTGGGTTCAAGTCCCAGGTCAACATCTGCAAAGAGTTTGTATGTTCTCTCTGTGTTTGAGTGGGTTTCCTTCGGGTCACTCTAAAACATACTGGTAGGGTGATTAGATTGTAAGCCTCATTGGGGACAGGGTCCGACTTGGCAAACTCTGTGTAGCGCTGTGGAATCTGTGCGCTATGTAAATAAAGTATTTATTGCAATTAAAACGTACTTTTCCTATGCATGGCAAGCATTAAAGGACGATCTTCAGGGTGCAAATACATCAAGACCGAGGTTCCAACCAAGTCCTGGGGCAAGTAACCCAGTAATGGTACGGCTCTGAAACAGAAAAACCACAAAACAATAAACAGAAATCCACAAAAAATAACAGAGTTATTAGGGGGTTAATCCTTGCAGTACTGATCTCAATGAAAGCTCCAGCTATGTAGACTGCATAGAATAGTCTTGGTGACTTCAGAGATGATTATTACATGACTCAGCCGTCTACTCCGCTCTATGGGAACCCCACAAGCTATTTTCTCACAGATAAGGGCAGGACGGAAATGAAGAAAAAAAAGGGGGGGCTGGGGAGGAGTAGACTCACCGGTCATCTACTTCCAGGAACACACAGCCAGGTGTATGTGTCGTGGTGAAAATCCGCTTATCCAGGGGAATTCTGGGAGCTGCAATAAAAGTATAAACCTATTTCAGTACGTTTCCCAAGGAAGGCCAAATCAGCGATGATGTTTAGCATTTCTAGTCGAGGGGGTTCTTCTAAGACTGTATATACTCAGGATAGGTCAATAAATGGAGGTCCTGCTATCCAGAATCTAAGCAGCAGTACAAAAGGCGCTCTGGAGCGCCCACACATGGCCGTGTTCATATTGCAGATAATCATATTCAGGATCTGTAGTACACGTTGTTGCTATGTTGGTGGTGCATTAAACGGGCACCACAATCCATTCTGATCATCATTGGGACTAGAAGTAAAACCCCCACTAATCCCACCATGACAGCCTGTCCCAAATGCCAGAAGTTTACCCCGACTTACCCTCATATCCTGAGTGAATCTTTTCCACTAAAGCTAAGCAGCAAGGCTCTGGCTCAACATCAGGGGAAGTGCGGACTTTAACGCAGTATGGCGTCATTCTGTAGGGATTGTATCGGAGTTCATGATCCCGATCTTTGCCACCCCTGCAAAAAAAAAAAACCACAACATGTATTTCTAAATTAAAGAAGGCCTCCTAAGTTCCTATATTTTAATGGGCACCCAATGGAAACATTACCGTGCCCCTTAGTTGTCAGAGATCTTGAGAGAAACTGACTCTTTCAGCAAAAAGATCACTTTTAGGCCTCTTTTACAATGCCATACGCTTGCCCGGCCGAGCATAAATCCGCGCACATAGCATGCTATGCGCAATGCATGCTACATTGGCACGCGAAACCAAAAAAAGAGGGTAGACGTGGCACATCCAATAAAAAATAGCGTTTATTCTTCTCACATTAAAAAAATCTGTGCAGTGTACATGTAGGCGAGCCACCTACGCGTTTCGGCTTGTACCTAAGCCTTACTCATGGTGAAAAAGTTTGGCACGCGTGTGTGCACAGTACCGCAGTCAGGCGCCACAGGCCTCCATGCGGATGTACATCTGGTCGCATGTCATCCCCGCAACGGCAGCGTGAAAGGGGCCGTGTCCTGCTTTATGGAAAGGAGCTCCACGCATCATATATGATAAAAGGAATCCCTTCTTCCTTACTGAACTATAATCATGATTCACAGACCAATCATGCTACTTCCCCCTACTCTATGCTCTTGTTCCAAAGAGCAGGACTGTGGAAGCAACAGATTTCTTTACCAAATACTACAAACAAATTTGTTTCTCATCTTTAGATTCAATGGTGCATTTGGTTGCAAAATGAGCATACCCTTTAAATTGCCTTTAAGGGATAAAGTTTTCACATTATGAAATAGACTGGCAGCAAAATCAGAGCCATAATGTACCAGCCACTTTATTACAGAATGACGTGTCCGCTGGTGATAATACGGGGCTTATTTTTGGAAGGGCCAATCTATTTTTAATCAGTGTCAGTCTTTGCATAAAGCCTGTGGTTCAGAGACTTGACTCTGGCGCTTCCACTTGTAATACGAGGCTAAACACGACGGGTCTCTTATCTATTCAGCAGAAGGTCAGCTCATTCATTATGAAGGCTGCAGAAGCAGCATATTTGTGTCTAACACGTCCCTGCCACTTCCCAGTGTATGATTATGTAAGGCAGATAGTGTGTCCGGAGAAGACCCATCGGAAAACTAGGGTGGGGAGGGGGAGGATATTAGATCGCACCTAATTGTCATCTCTTTTCAACACAACGGTGCTTGGAGGAAGCATGAAAGGGAAATCGTGTCCGACTTGTAATGAGATTCAATAGCAAAGGCTACAAGTGCACAAAGGCGGCAGCACTTAGCCAGGCCAGCCATTCTCAACCAGCTCTAATGAAAGGATAACTCCAAAAAGAAAGCCCAATTAATTCTGTTATTGCAACAAAGACCAGAGACATCATACTCTGAGCCATGTGCATCCATTTAGTTGCAAGAAAGAGTTAAAGATGAGGCGGCGCAGCAGGTTACCCACCGCTGTGCCGAGATTCAGCCTTTACACCTCTGCACGCG
This sequence comes from Engystomops pustulosus, assembly GCF_040894005.1. Lineage (NCBI taxonomy): Eukaryota > Metazoa > Chordata > Amphibia > Anura > Leptodactylidae > Engystomops > Engystomops pustulosus. Next base: position 61,660,548 of record NC_092416.1, on the reverse strand, counting down.
GTCAATGTGCTGACATTTGCTACACCATAAAAAAAAAAAAATAACGCTAGTTATTATACCATTATCAGTCTACATATGCAGGAGCATGTGCTTGGCACTAGGTAAGGCGGCCGTGATCAAACCTGCTCAACACCAGGCAGAACGCTTCATTACTATTACTTCATTACTATCTGTAATTACACACATCAAGGGGCAGCAAATCCCAGCTTTTCACAGCACTCAGCATACACAAGCCGTATCCATCTCATTCATCATTTACATATTTTCTCATCCCTAACTTCTTCATGGTAAAGAATAAACCAAAAACATATAAAGTGATTCAATTGTGAGAGAAAACAGAAAACAAAATAGGCAACTATCCTTATACGGTCCACTAGATGTCAGCAGAACAGATATATTGTGTAGCAAGATGTCTCATTTTACAGCCTGCTGTAAAACTGACTGTAATTATGACATTACTTGTAGGAATGGGGTCTATGACAGTATGTAGGCTTTTATACCAACAAAATGAATAGTCCACTGTATTGCGTCTGTACTGGACATTAAAGGACCTACCAGGATGAAGGATTGTAAACCAAGCACACTGACATACTACTGTATGCTCCCTCTGTCACAATCTGCTCTTCTTTAAGATTCTTAAGCTTCTTCAAGATAGGCACTTCTGATAAATCTGCCCCTGAGGTAAAACAGTTGTCCATGGAAACCAATCAAAGATAAGCTGTAATGTTAAACAGCTGTGCAAAAATGAAACTTGAGCTCTGATTGGTTGCCATGGGCAACTAGAGCAGTTTGCTCTCGGACACTTCTGATAAATCTCTCCATAGACAAAGTGACTGTCAGTGACACAGTCAGTCGCTAGAATGAGAGAGCTCGAAACACAGACAGTCCCTGAAAGAGACTGCTGAGACTGTCACTGACTGTTTGTCAGTCTTTAGATACATATAAAATATTTTTGTTAACCCAGGAGGGAGGGGGGATTCCCAGAAGGTGAACAGAAGAGGGAGGGAGATGAAAACAGGGAAACAGATGACCTCGGTGTGAATTAGGTCTTGATTGCAAATCATGTCCCTTTTTTTTTTCACATGTAAGGTAAGTCAGAATGGGAAAAGCCAGATCATAAGTATACTGTATTTAGATACTACAACATGATGCAAAGGTACATTAACAATCTAAATTTTGGTGAATCCAATTATCAGATCTATGGTAAAGATGCATAAAAAAAAAAAAAAAAAACCACACAAGAGATCCCATTGTAAGATGCTAATTGTACTAGGGTTGCATGATCAATACAGATATTTTCTTGTATTAAACTACACCCTTTGCAAGAGGTATTACACAATGGGGCAGATTTACCTACCCGGTCCATTCGCTATCCAGTGGCGCGTTCTGTGCGGTGGATTCAGGTCTGGCCGGGATTCATTAAGGCAGTTCCTCCGACGTCCACTAGGTGGCGCTGCTGCGCTGAAGAGCATTGGAACGCACTCAAGTTCACCGGCCTATTCCTAGTGAAGGTAAGTGCAAGCTCCGCAACACTTTTTTTTTTTTTAATGCGCCGGTTTTTCAGAATCCGTCGGGTTTTTGTTCGGCCACGCCCCCTGATTTCCGTCGCGTGCAAGCCAGCGCCGATGCGCCACAATCCGATCGCGTGCACCAAAATCCTGGGGCAATACAGGGAAAATCAGAAATATTCGGGTAACACATCGGGAAAACGCGAATCGGGCTCTTAGTAAATGACCCCCAATGTATCAGTTTCATTTGGAGTGTGCCTTTAAACGAACTGTGAATGAGGTGTTCTAAACTCATGGGATTGTTGAAGCAGCGATTACATAAGTGGAATATCTAGCAGTCTCACTCATTAACACCAGCCTGCAGAAGATCTGGCCTTACACAATAATGTCATGCCCTGCTCAGCGGGTAACATCATGAGCAGCACTTAATTAGTGTCATCCATGGATTAAGCAGGAAAAAAGTCTGTAGCAACAAGACCACCGCTCCGTACCACCGCCGCCACGACTCATTAGCAACTATACATCAGTTTCCTGGGATTTAACAGTGCTCTATTGTACAGGACAGGAGTAGCACAATATAATATCACACTAATAAACTGGATAGCGTTCACACATCAGAGGCAACGTGTGATGAATGCAATGAGCGGCTCGTCTAATTATGGCTCCAAAGTAACTACCTCTGTATGGAGCCACAGGAAAATACAGTGACTAGTGGAGCAGTCACCCCATTCCTTTTAGATTCCCTTACGTGTGGTCTTTATATAATCCAGAATGTAGTCCACCACCTACACCCAATTAAAGGTATTCTATATAGGATATGTTCATGACTGGATAGGAATTGGGGGGGGGGGGGGGGGGGGATTTATCACACTAAATGCAACCTTACTCCTACATGTTCCCGGAGTCGGTATTAATGTAAGTGTTAGGGCATGTTCACATGTTGCATTTTGAAACGCATTACAACAGCTGAAGGGAGATGATTTGCCTAATTATATTACGGTTTACATTTGTTAACATGATGTTAACACACGCATTAACAAAAACACATGTGTTAACACATTGTTATGTTTCAAATGTTAACAGTAATGTAATTAGGTAAACATTTATGCTTCTTCTCCTTTAAGTATCACAGAAGATTTTTGACCTTTCCTGTGAAGATGGAAGGTTTTATCAGTATCATCTTGGTTCCCTGCACGTGGTACAAAGAGAACAGCGGAATAGAGCATTTGGGTTGTCAGGGAAACAGGAATGCTCCATCCTTACAGTGGCACAGGCGGTGGGGGCTGCCAGCTACATAACGTTGGGGGAGATCGCACAGCAGGTGTGAAGAGAAGCATCAGACTGCCAGCTATATATGCTGGTGCTTGTAGTGCACCAGTTGAAGCAACACCTATGACCAATCCCTGCTTGCTGCAATTGCAATAAAATTTGCAAAATGTTGCTGCTCCGAATATCGATGTCTACAATAATGGTGGATACACAAGAGATGAAGCTGCAGTGGGTCAGGCGTGACTAGAGGTTAATCTTAATTATTTTTGCAATAAACCACCAGTCAATACCATTCCCCGGGAGAGAACACAGAGGTTGCGCTCTTGCTACTGATGAGAGCTGTGCAAGTCCATCCGCTGCAGTTCAGATCACACCAAACAATACAATATTCAGAGAAAGCAGCTGTAAGACGGTCTGATGATCCTCTACATCAGCGCACTACAATCCCCAGCATGCCAAACAACCTGTAGCACGTAACAGGATGCCGAGACTTCTAGTTCCTCATTAGAAAGCGAGCCATGGCTGACAAAATGAGATGAGGACTCTAAAACTGTGATTTTATAGACAATCCTTACAATACACATAGAAGGCAAATAAAAGCTTTGTAAGCTTCTTCAAGATAAGGATGGAATCGGATATCGCAATCTTACCTAATTCTGCAGAAAAACGATTTCACTTGAGTGTACTCATAAAGAGAAGCTGCAACAATAAAAAAATATATATATATAAACACACAGGTTAGTATAAAGGTGAAAAACAACCACTGAAAAGCCATGGGCCATGGTGAGCCTTCCTTAGGAATTCATCACAATCCTTTCTAAGGTTGCAATTACACAAACGTGCCGTGCCGGCCGCCCATTTGTGAGCCACGCTGGAGAGGAGGGGTGACAGCTATTGTTGTCTATGAGGGATCTAGGTACAGCCGCAAGCTTTCGGCCGTACATGCGTCCCGATCACGTTCATGCAAGTGCAGCCCAAATCTTGTAAAATTTTCACTGCGTTAACACTGTGATAACATAAATGCACTGTACACACAATGTTAATGTAACATGTGAATGCAGCCTTAATCCTTCCTGGTGCATGAATAGCGCACGGATGCAGACTGGGCTACAAGACCCAGCTTCTCTGTGCATGCACTGGAGGATATCTGCAAAATCTCAGGGGTCAGCGTGGCTTGTAAAGACCCAGTTACACGCCCTTCATCTAAAGCTAGAACACTTTAACACCAAGCAGAGCACTTCCTACTAGTAATGAGGCTGGTAGTAAGATGCTCAGCTCTGGCAGCCTGCGTTATGAAGTCCTTACCTGTCTCCGCACCGATGTTCCATGGTAGGAGATGCGACTGCGTCGTGTGCTTGTAGAAGACGTTGACGTCTTGAGGGGCCAAAAGCTCCACAAACCGTGAGGAATCCAGCAGCTTCTTTTTACAGTTTAGGATGTAGGCCGCCTGCTCGGAGATGTACACCATCTTCCCAGAGGTCAGCGAGAACACGATTACAAATGTGTCCTAGAAAAGGAAGGGCAATACATGAAGCTTACATCAACATATCTATGCAAGTCACAATTATCAGTAATAGCCCTGCTCGACATCTAGAACAATTCAAGATGGCCTTCATGTGCTTCTCATGAATATTTTCAGAGTAATGAAGTTCCATTAGTACGGCTATACTAAAAATGTGTCACTGCATAACTAGGCATGTTTGCCATATCGGGGCCTGGGAAAGATTGTAGTCAATTTGTCTGCAGTGTGACAAATGCAATGTATTCATAGGCAGACGAGCAGCCACACAATTCTGTCACAATGCAGTGAAACACCGTGTGCTCACCGTACTGTGACCAGGAGCCATAGAGGTGTACGATGGCAGTGATCTGGTCGCAAATCATGTGACCAGATCATAGCCCCCAGTACGGCCATGAGAATGAGCCGAAAGGATAATAATTCTAATCGGTTGTTTTGTACAGGTGATAGAGTACCGTGTTCTTTGGCGGATGTTCTGATGTTATGGTCTCTAGATCTTCAATCGTATGTACAGTTGTATCCAGTCTTGATGTACCGCTGTCACTGAGGACCTGGAAAAAGGCGCTGTTTGCTAAAAAAAAAAATTAAAGATATTGTATATAATTATATACAGGAACTAAACATTCAAGATATTTGTTTAGTTATTTGTACTCCAGTTACATCCAAAGCTGTACTTAAAACTCTGCTCCAGAACATCTCATGCTGGAGGGACTATGTAGAGGCAGATTATAACCTCGCTTCTACGCCTATCCATGTCTATCAGCATATCTGATGTCAATAAGAATTCTGAATGCATCTCCGAATCTGTCTAAACAGAAGAAGATTAATCAATATAGAGCTGGCCATACAAATTAGATGCATTTTGGTCATTGCCACCAATTTTGTGGTGGGACCAGCTGACTAACCAATGTGAACGGTATCCTGACATGCCCTTTATGGATAGATTTGTATCCAAAGTATATCCTAGCAATATCCTATTGCTTGGCTTCCTACCTTGAACCTGTCGGACACACTTCAAGGCGTAGTTTAACGCATCAACAGTACTGGGTTTACTGCGGTTGAGCTTTTCAATTGGGAGCCGCCGTTTCATCTCCTGCACCATGGTCATGAGCTCCTTGTGTGAACGCGTCCTGTCCATCTGTTCACTTTAAAGGGAAACAGATATATAAACGTGACTCGTGTACACAGATTAAACGATTAACCATGTTCAAGTTGCATAGTAGATATTAACGGAAATCTGTTAGAAATTGTGACCATACAAATCTTGTTGGTTTAAAAAAACCCTGAAGAGCTTTCTGCTCCCTGCCGCTCCACTACGAATAGAAGATGAATCAGGATTATGATTGGATGCTTACAGCAGTCTCAGAGCAGCAGGGAAAGGCTGAGGAACGGTTCATTGAAAAGTGCAGAAAGCTCTTCAAGATGAAAGACCCACCCAGAGCACTTGCAGGAGCTCCAAACACAAATTAAAAGTTGACTTTTCACAATGCTCCTGCTACTTACTATACACAAAACTGTATGGTTACACAGATCTCCAAGGCCAATACCCAACACTGCCTGCAGTTTATTATGGACCAAACTGATGATAGATTGCCTTTAAGATCAATGTGGGCTGTGATGTGGATTTTGCTACGTTGATGCAAGACATTTTAGACTTCGTGGGAACTTGTGAACAGAAAGCAACTCTAACTTTTGGTTCATTACCTGTTATTGCTGCTCCCGGTAGACTTGCTTGGTCTCCGGAAGGTGCAGTTTGATCTCCTGTTAGGTTCATTACCATGAGAATCAGTTCCGCTAGACTCGTGACCATTACAATCGTTGCCGCTGGATTCATTGCCATTGGAGTGCATCTCTATGTCCTCGTGGTGCTCAGAGTTCTGCTCCTCAGGTGTTTCACAGCTACATGTCTGTTGTGGAGGTCCTTCCTCTTCTGTTCTAGTGGCTGTAGACCAGTCCTCATTTTGGATCAAGACCTCACTTTGGGCCTCTGCGCTCATGGTAGCGGATGATCTGGAATATTACGGCTCAGGTTTGTATATGTGCTTCTAATCTCCGGTATAAAATGGGTAGAATAAAACGATTTAGTGGAGATTTCCACGTTTGTGGCATTTGTGGTTTTACGTAGGTTGTCTAAGCAGCTTCAGAAGCACGAGGTCCGTTTATGACGCGAGGAGAGGTATTATATTCCTCCTAGGGGGTAAAAACAGATCTGAGTTACATTTTTTTTACAATATATTCACACTGTGCTCTGTACTTTTTTCTGCTTTTTCTATTACAGCATATGACGGAGAGGGTCCTCTAGGCTACACCTATACAAACTGCCCAGAAATACACAGGAGCTCAGGAGCAGGGTGTCATTCATAGCTCAGGGCTAATCTGCCTCCTCAGAGCCATTATGTAAGTGAAGCTAAACCTAATGATGCGCAGGAAGCGATTAATAACAGCTAAGGAAAGGGAATCACAACAGCCTCATAATACTAATCATGAATGGTCCTCAGCTGTCTGCCCACGTGGTAGTGGTGGGTATCCTCAGGTAACTGCGCGCCAGCCTCCTACACACAATGTACAGAGCTCCGGGACTGTAACTTCCACACCAGTTTATGAAGAGGGATCCAATGGGATAATCTTTATATCTGTTGCAAACATTAAGGGTTTTTTTTTTTTTAACACAGAAATTTTATGTGGCGGACGTATGGCTGCCTGGAAGTAGCTGTGCAGCCATACATTCATCTGAATGCAGCCCTATTGTGCCACTGTCTGCGAGTTATCAGTAAGAGTGGGCAGTGGGGTAAAGTACATGGCTGCAGGTTCAATATTCATACTGGAGGAAATATGGCAAGTCTGCAATATGAAATGAGAATACGTTATAGTAAAATGACACTCTTCTTATAGATTTCCACCTGTGCATCATATATTAAAGGAAACCCACCACAAATCTACCCAAGAAGATAGGTAGGTGGCTGGCTCCTGTAACGTATGGAAACCCTATGCTTTTTTGATAAAAATTTGAATATAGATTAGAGGTTTTGGGGCACTAAAAGTTTTATTAAGAGGAAAAAAAAAAAAAAAAAAAAAAAGGAACATAGGGACAATATACATTACAGTAACTTGGCACCGGATCTATCTCATTAGGTAGATCCATGCTGGTAGGTTTCCTTTAAAATCTTTGCAAATGTAGATCATGCTATATATTGTATGTGGATTTCTGAATTATGGATATTAGGTCACTTATGGCCAAAATTGTGACTCAAGGAAGTTTCCTTAAAAGGGATTGTACCAAGTTAACTCCCATCTACAGAATAGGGGATAACAAGTGGATAGGAGTGGGTCTGACTGCTGGGACCTCCACTGATCACGAGAACGGGATCTCAGCACCCCGGTGAATGGGGGAAGTGGGTCACTCACTAATGGGTGAAGTGGCTCTATCCCATTGTATGGTAGTGTCCCCAATTGCTGACCACATCGCTTAACTATCTCCAACACTCAGATACCCCGAGAGCTAGGTCCAGCCATTTCAAAAACTTCCATGCAATTGAACGAGATGGCAAGGCTCATGCTGAACCTGTCGGCCTATCCAATGTTATCCTCCTGACCTGTTAATAACACATAGCTGGTACAATCCCTTTAAATCAATTCCCTAACAGGGATTTTAGTTCTGAATTTGTGAGGATTGCAGGTTATCCAGGCTATGCCAGAAGATCAGAATTTGGACAACTAGATGCTGGATGAACATTAATTTTATTGCTTCTAGCCTGCGCTGAGCCCTACGGGTGTTGTAGGGACCTCTGATGAACAAGAGCAATGCAAACACTTGCTCCAAAACCTCTCCTGCCAGATTAGAAGAAGTCACGCACTCCGGCTCCCAATATCCCTGCAGCCTCCCAGTGACGTTAATGGGTAACATAAACCCCCCCTCCGATAGGAATAATAATGATTGTAATTAGATTGTTAGGCGGCTAAAAGAAATCCAAACGCATCCGGTTTTCCTCCCCCCTAAATATAACCACCAATTTATAGCAATTTTTAACTCTGTACGTAGGCAGCACTTATCTCCCTTCTTCACGCAAGTGTTTGCGCTGACGGTAGAAATGGGTGGGACGGTCACTTCATTATCTTGTTTATTACAAATAAAGAAAGACCCTTCATGATGAGGGTCTGGTGGGAGGATATACTTCTCCTCTGAGGCTTCCTGTCTGTGTCCAGGTGACACACCTACAAGCAGAATGTACTGTACACAGGGCGCGACGCTACACGTGAGCCTGTACCAGGACAAGGGAGGAAGGAGAATGCGGTGAATAAGTCACATAACAAGTCCTGACACACTGGCTATAAATACACACACATTTACATGCAGATTAACCCTGACCAACTTTTGGGATTTTTTTAACATATTTTCATCTAACTTGGACTAAAGCTGCGTTCACATGGAATTTGGAAACGTAATACAACAGCTAATGGGAGGAGATTTACCCAATTACATTGCGTTTACAAAAAGATATGTAAACATCACGTTACCATATCACATTTTGTGTACTCATTGTTAACGGAACATTAACACAAAGTAAAAGCATGTGTAAAGGACACCTACCACCAGGATGAAGGATTGTAAACCAAGCACACTTACATACTGGTGTGGGTCCCCTTTGGAAGGATCCTCTTCCTATGCCCTTGTTTTTACAAAAAAAGTTTTTTAAAAAATTGTACAAATGAGCCTGAGGGGCTCTGGACTCCATTGACATCTATGAAGCCCAGAGCCCCTCCGGCTAAGTTGCATAATTTTAAAAAGCTTTTTTTTTTTAAAAAACTGGGACATAAGAAGCTAAAAGAAGAGCAGATCCTGCCAGAGGGGGCGCACACCAGCATGTCAGTGTGCTTGGTTTACAATCTTTCATCCCGATGGTAGATGTCTTTTAACATTGCATTTTGTAAACGTGAATGTTAACAGAATTGTAATCTCCTCTCCTCAGTTGTTGTATTGCGTTTCAAAACGCAATGTAAACGCCACGTGTGAAAGCACCCTAACTGTATCAAGTCCAAGGTGACACTTTGTCATGCATGGAATGCTTGGCTTGTTACAAGGGTGTCCCAAAAATAAAACTTGGTCCCTATGCGCACCATGACTGGAACAAGGTATAATGTGTCCCAGCCTGAATGCAGCGCTAGTCACAAATGTTAAGGACTGACATAAGATAGCCTAGTCCTAACCTGCCATTCTATCATGGGACCCCCATTCTCCTGATGGTGCGAATCACAGCAGGAAGACCCCAGTAATCACACACTTATTATAAGTCGGAGTCTTATGATCCCCATTGCATATTTTAATACAGTTAGCGATACTGATAAACTAAAACTAGACCACACACCATCATTTCATCAATTAACCGAACTACAACACCCAGCATGGCCTGACACCAACAGGCTGTGACTTTTATACCTGTTACAGGAGGTAGACCAACAAATCTCCCTATACAGCGGTATTACAATACACGTACTGTATGCCACAGGAGCAGTCCACGTGCCCTGTGACCTGCTTTGGATCAGATCATGAGGAAATATTTGTACGACAGAGAAAGAACATAATGTTCAATGCTGCAGGTGTAATGAGCATTACGTAACCCGTGGCTGGAACACAGATTTGGCAGCGATTCAGCGCTTTATGGCAATGGTATACGGCTGCCAAGTTATGGGGCAATAGACAGAAGGATCTCTAGTAATAGCAAAAAGAAAATCCGCCTGCCTGGTCACAAAACTGTTGTCTAAAATTTTTATGGGATATGTTATATTGTTCCATTCCCCTAAATAAAAAAAATTGCTAGACCATTATACAAGCTCTTATAACTCTTGTGTCACCCCCTAATCCTCATTGACTGTAAGCTCTTGTGATCAGGGCCCTCATATTGTATTTGTATATGTCCCCTATAATTTGTAAAGCGCTACGGAATATGTTGGCGCTACAGAAATAAAGATTATTATTATTTTTAAAAAGAAAAAAAAGGATAGCTATTTGGTCAAAACCAAGACCCCCAATCATTACAGCACATGCACATCCTCATCACTCCAGGAGGATATTTGACATTTTAGGTGGTATGTCATTGTAACTCCCATCTTATACTTCATGGTAATTTGCCCACTGGGTGGCAGTGTTCATTTTGTGGCACCAATATCCAAAATGTAAGGACATCTGTCTTCCCTTACAGCTTGATACAATGTGGATTGCCAGAAACCAAAAACATACTTGTCCAGGAGAATTCCCGCTATAAAAATTAAGCCAACTCATCCCTGTATCGGACGAATTTAGTGCCGTTTTCAAGACCCCCGCTGCAATAACTGAATAGAAACCTAGAATATTACCTTTCAGGGGGATGTAAACATCCATGGTTAAAAATCTGCACTATGAAAGCTCCTATTCAGTTTTATACAAAAATATGGTTTTTATTTTATTTTTTTACAATAAATTGAATAACTTTTCATTGTCCGACATTCAAAGGGATATTCCCATCCTCCACAATTAGAGGGTGATGGAGAAATCTCCAAACATAAGATGGGAATTACCTTAGAAGCTGCATCTCCTGAATATTCTTATGGAGCACCCCCCCCCCACACACACACACACAAACAATAGGAGTACGAGTCTTTGGAGATCCCCCACTGAAGTACACTCGACGTCAGCAAGGATGGGCCCCATCAATGAAATTTACTTGATCCAACAGAAACCCAAAAACACACTTGATCCAGGTCTCTGAAGCACTGGGTGTCCACTACAGGTAAAATAAGCAATAATCCAGAATGTCGTCCAGTTATAGGTGAATAGATGAAGCATAAAATCAGGGCCACAGATCATGTGACAGTATAGCAGTGTCATTATAGGTGACTCAGAGAACATGGAGATCCTAATATCAGTGTGCTCCCGGGGCAGCGCTCCAATACCTCACTGCCAAATATATACAGATGACAAAGTGTTAAATCTAGGGGAACGCCGCATTCACCTCTGATCCGAGATGTCAAAAGCCAAGGTCCGACATCTAATTGTATAGGAGCAAGCTCAACACATGGGAATAGTGGAATGAGCCCCAAGAGCTTACCATCAGAACAGTGCAGCAAGTGATCCGAGCCCAGGAGACAAAAACACTGCACAAGGTTCCCAAACTTCTCACAGGGCATTTCCACAAAGAGGTGGATCCCAGCAGAGGAGGGAAGGGATTAGGATTCTGGAACATGCTCTTCTACCTCGCATGCCGCAGGTACACAGTCCACAAAGTACCAATTATACCAGAGACACCCGCCCCTGGGACTGGCACTAGATGGGTGTCACCTACTGACTGGAACCAGGGCACATAATACTGAGAGAGCTCAACAACTTTCGATCATATTGGCCTCCTGAGAACAAGATGGAAAATCTGCATCATTTTAGCTTCTTTCCAGTGTCCCTCTGTACACAGAGAATCGTGGGGGCAGCTGAAGGTCCTCCAAAGATAATTCAGCCCTGTCTATTCATTCTCCCTCTTCCTACAGTCCCAAGCAGTGAAGTAAGTATCACTTTAAAATATGTCCTGTCTGGTGTGCTGGGGCGATGGCCCGGGTGCCCAAAGAAAGCGGCACACCACTCTCCTAGACACATGTAGTAGAGTAATAGGAGGCATTAATCCAAGAAAACTATTACAGCCAGTGCGTTCTGTGCTTAAGTAGCCAATGAAGGCATTAGGCTGTGTTCACACGTGTCTATCAGTAACCAGCACCCCCTGCTGGTTACCAATCACTTGCATGCCTATGGACACACACATGCGATTGGGCTGAGCCCTGCCCACAGGGGTTTGCCTTGCTGTGTGCTACGCCCGGTATCCGACCAGGGAGCACATGGCCATCTGAATGCAGCCTATGGCTGATGCCATCGACCCCCCCACCAGGACCGTGGATAATATCGACCCAGTCATAGTACAGGATCTGGATCTGTGTGATTGTCACGATGGCTCAAGGGTACACTCTCCATGGGCACAGAGCAGAACGCTGCTACGGTCACATGACAAGGCTGCAGCTGTGGACAGACAGCCAGGAGTAGAAAAGGGTCTGTATACGCATTTATGACGCAACTGTAATGACGATTTGGGACACTGAAGCACCCACGGTCCTAATGGACCAGTGGTTTAGTGGCCCAAATCTTTCTTTATAAAGTCCCATCAACTATACTTAGGATGTGGTTATACATTGCGTTTTGGTTTAATTTTTATTGCATTATGAAACGCACTACAACAGCTGAGGGGAAGTGATTCGCCGCATTACATTACTGTTTACATCTGCATGCAGTAACAAACCGCATGTGTTAACATCACATTTACAATGCATTCTGTAAACGCACATGTTAACAGTAATGTAATTAGGAAAATGGCCTCTCCTTAGCTGTTGTAATGAGTTTCAAAACACAACGAAAACCCAATGTGTAACCGCACCCTTACCTCAGTCTGGTACTCCGTGCGCATGCACATTCGCACAGTGAAGCTGGCGTACTACAATGTGGCTTCATTGCGCATGCACCGTAGATATGGCACATGCAAGCCTGGGTGTGGCGCTCCCTGCTTCATTGAAGGACTGATGGCGCAGGGAGCACAAGAGATGAATCTGATGGGCCTCGCTGGACTCTTCTGTAGGCAAGTATAAAGGGGTTTTTTTCATTGCGGCCACATAGGGACTTGTGGGGTAAAGGGTTATTTGGGACACTAAACCATTTGCCATGACAGGTTCTCATTTGCCAATTAGGCCATCTATTTACCACATGGATTCTGCAGTGTATAGCAGTACCAACATTTTACCTAATCTCATCCATACCATGTGCTGGACATCTGCATTGAGAGAGTAGAAACTGACCTGTGACGATTTCTCAACACCCAAATTTGTGACTTTCTCCAGCCAAACACTACTGTAATGTATAATCACTTGAGCACCCTGAGGTTCCCAGTCCTGGGGGCTCTTCTGAAACACAGAATTCAGACTTCAGCTCATGGCCTTACAGGGGGGTTTGTGTCATTACTTTGGACAGGAGGATTTTAGCAAGAGCTTTGTGTACTATACAAATAAGAGGTGAGGCTTACTAAAAGGGGGTGTGGTTTAAAGTCAAGGGGGTGTGTTATTAATTATGCAAATGCATCAAAATGCATCAAAATTATGCCACATTTTTCTGCCTTCCGCCACGCTTACATGTAGTGTTTTCAAATGCAATTGAAAGGCTCCACAATGGGGCTCATTTACTAAGGGTTGCGCGCTGCACTTTTGTCGGACTGTGCACATTCTTTATGGCTAAAACGGCTTGCACAGGTATTTAAGAAGTGTCTGCGCTGGGATAGTGGAGCATGCGACCTTTTGTGGCGCAGCTGCGCTGGCTTCCATGCCACACAAATTAGGGGGAGTGCCAGACGGTCCAACCGAGCCCCGTATTTAACTTGCAAATTGTGTCACACCCTATGTTACAGGTGCACCACAAAAAACATGGTGATCTCTGTCGGACCAGTGTGGGGATGCAACACATTCATGATTTCTGGTGCACAATCTTAGTGAATCACCGCATGCAGCATTATACATGGACTATGTACTATAAAGGGAACCTGTCACCAGGGACCTCACTAAAGACAGATTGTAAAAGCCCATGACACCTGCAGTGCAAAAATGCCTCTCTGCCTTTTCTAAGCATTTAACTACAGTATAATTGTGTGTTATAACTTACTCTTGAATCCTGACAAAATCCTGTGGTAGTCACAGGGGTTGGGGTTTGGTTTGGATGCATTTCAAAAAAACAACATGTGACTTGTCTGAGCTGATGGTTGCCACCATCTTGTGCTCCTGTACAGCTCCTCCCTCCCCCACTGATGTCATCTCACCAGACTGTGACCTCTGAGAAGGAGCAGGAGGTGGAGCTGTACAGGAACACAAAGGTGGGGGCTAAGCTCTGAGGAGTGAGTAACACAGACAAGGCAAATGATTTTTTGAAATGCATCCAAACCAAAGCCCAGCCCCTGGGACTATCCCAGGATTTTGTCAGGGTGCAGGAGTTAGTTATACACAAATGCTTAGAAAAGGCAGAAAGGCAGATTTGCACTGCAGGTGTAATAAGCTTCTGTAATCTGTCTTTAGGGAAAATGAGGTCCCTGGTGACAGGTTCCCTTTAAGTGAACTCTAGTGACTTTATAAATAAATGTGCCCTGATATGTGATCCGGGGTGGAGCCTTTCAATTGTATTTAAGATCACGATGGAAACGCCACGTGTTAACAAGGATTTCACTAAGCCAACAGTTGTCAGACAGTAGCAGGTGTCAGACAGCACAGTTTTATCCTGTTTTATTTTGGAATATGATATATATGGTGTTGTGCATTTTTTGCATCAATCGGATAGTGGTGGAACCATTGAATAGGTGCAAACCTTCTCATTGAACATCATCTCTGTGTGGTCTCCACATGAAATCTTAGCTCTGATGAAATATGTGAACTAGCCCTAACTTTTAAACACTTTTGACACATTTGTCTCAACTAATATTGTGCAACCCACTAGTATCCATTTTATTACATAAAAACACACTTAAGGTACAACGCTTCCCAAAGTCCTGCAAACCCATAGGCTGCATTCAGAGGTGGCGACTGCGCTAAAGGCTCCTCCTGCAGTCACCTGTCGTGGTAATACTGCATTGCCATTGGGTTTCTAAATGTGATGCAAACAAAAAGATACTTCAACAGGTGATTGCAGGATGAGCACACTACTGCCAGTCCAGAATAAACCTATTAAAAAGCAATGATTTTGTCCTGGAAAAACTCTAAATTCAATATATTGTTGGATCAGGAAAGAGCTGGAGTAGAGTCATTTTTATTGAAGAAACACTTTGGTCTATGGACCTTCTGCCTATTTATTACTGGTCTACAACGGTTAAAAACAGCAAATAAATGAATCTACCAGTTCCCAAAATTATTCCTCAAGTAAACGTAAACCTGTTAAAAGGACATAACAGATATATCTTCCCTGTTTGCCAATATTTTTCATTAAAAATGTATATTAATGAAAATGAGCTTCTCCGTAGCACCCATTCTTCTTCATACATCCTATTTCTCCTGGAAAAACCAAAATCATAGTCTACAGTGATGGGGAGTAATGGGGGGCACACAATGAAGAAGACCGGGGCACTTGGGCACAGCCATGGGTTCTGTGCAGAAAGATAAAACTGGAGTTTTCCCCTAAAATCTCTGATACTAAACAGGCACGTTATCTCTGGAAAGTTATTAGGCTCCGATTTTATCGGGGGGAGGAGTAATATCCATTAAACTCTTTTTAATCTGACATCGAATCATCGAATATTGCACAACAATATACTGAGAAGGGGCTTATTATAGAATACTATTGCAAATCAGACCAGGGGGACTACAAGTGCAATGAGAGAGGTCTGAAACAGCAACATCTCAGTGCTCTTAGAACGTCATGATATTTCGGTTCTAGAATGATGAGATTTCCACGATTCTAGGAATTTCTTTACGCTGTAAACACATACACCATCTACATGTGCATTTCCACATACTCCACAAGCCTGTGCTGCTGCTGGTAGCATGTGCTGAGCCCAGCGTCTCAGAAAAGCATGTCTGCTTCACGTGAATCCTCCAGCCTGAGAGTTTCCCATCAGTGACGGGCCAATAGAGAGATCAGCCTGAGCCGGGCGCTCTCATTGGCTCTGTCCTAAGTGCCGATCTGCTGCATGTGTCTGGCAGAGCCGCTACCCTGCTCACTGCTCACAGACTCTGAAGGGATTGGGAACAATGAGGTTTATCCTCATCTGCAAGGGGGGACATAAAATCTATACAAATTGTGATGGTGGTAGGAAGAAGACCCCCGCACACCCACAAATACTCCTCTCCCAGCTCAGGGACAACATTATGACCACCAGGGACGTGAGCGAAATTATAACTACCAATAAAAAGTGACAGCACCCTATACAGTACCCAGTAGATGCCCCCTATAGAAACACAAATAGATAGCATTGGGAAATTTGAGGTTCTCTAGTTATTAAGGAACTACAACTCTCAGTATGAACAGACTCCCACCTCAGTATCTTTGCCCATTGAGAAGCCTCCCTATAGTAATAAGAAGCCTATCGTTATATTATGGAACTAGAAGTCTCAGCATGCACGATCACCCCCTCTGCAAAGTATTCAGGGTCAGGAATCTGGGACTACAACTCCCAGCACAAGTTCACATCAAAATGTACAATTTTGTTACAATATATCAGGCTGCAAGGAATTCTAAGAATCGGACAAGTCAGGAACTTCCATCTGTGCGGCTGCAGGAGAACTACAACTCCCAGCATACTACCCGTATTATATTGGGGCGGGTCAGAGTGAAGGACATACCGTAGCTAGGTATGTTGTCATGTGTCCCCTCCATTGGATCCACATGATCCTGTCACCCGCTCCTCTGACGTCCCCATTGATCAAGCAACAATGGAAAGTAATAATCCAGCACCGACGCACAACATCTGCCATTACATCCCTGCACAAACCATAGGGCACACGGGCACAACGTCCCCATACCAACAACATGTCACACATCACTGCCATGTGCAGCCATAACACAGGGGATCACTACAACGCCCAGCAAACCCTGCAATGCCAACCAAGGGCCCAGCAAAAGGTACCAGAGGGTAGATGGGGGTCTGGCCATTTACTCACAAAAGTGACAGACAGCCCCCCCCCCCTCCCATTGACATCGCCCATAACATTAATACCCTCTGCCTCCTGGTCATGGTGCCCACCATCGGGCTTATTCATGGCAGGTCTAGCCAATAGCTGGCACATATCTGCACAATGCCAGCGATGCATAGGTGCCATTCCTGGGGGTGATTGATATGCCAGCGCATAGGTTGGCACACTGCTGGGGGGTAATTGGGTACACTGCCAGGAGGAGAGCACATGCCACACATATAAACAAATACATATATAAGGCATATGCATGTAACGGGCACAAATGCCCGGCACTTACCCAGATGCCAGCTCCCAGGGCGCCGCATGTTGTATCCGAGGCCTCCAGACCTAAGACTATGGGAAGAGGCCGAGAATGCGCTAGTGGCAGCCGCTGCAGGTGGCGATGTGAGGCGGGTAACAGCGCAGGACCCCGCACACAGATCACACTCCGCTCCCCTTCTGACTCCCCATCTTCTCACACACACAACACACATTCACCGTGCAACGTGACGAGACCCCGCCCAACCGCATACCATTGGCCGCACACCCCGGCCTCCTTCTCCCTCATTGGTAGGGGTGTGGCCGAGGAGGAACGTTATAAATCCGACCATTGGCTCTGCTTCCGGGACACGGTAGTCTGTCACCTGTCTAGGCACGTTACAAAAACAGCCGAGGAGCTGAACACAGAGGGGCGGGGCGAACAAGCGTCACGCCCACTGCTTTATAAAGGACGTCCCGCCCATGGCCCCGGACAGCCTGGCGGAGGTGTCACTGATTCAGCAAAACTTCCAATCGCACGTCCTCAGCCAGGAGGGAGTCACTGGCCGATATTAGTTCACCTCAGAGACCTCAAAATACTGACATTTCCTAGTCAGTTCCTAGAATCCTAACACGTCATTCTAAGCTTTTGTGCTAAAACTTTAGGTTTTAAGAACTGAACTTACAAAATAAAGAAGAATCACAAACATGTTACTGTATAAAATAGGGAAAAGGATGCCCACTTTTCCAAATACAGGTCACAAAGGTCACTGGAGGGGCATTTATTAAAAATATGTATTTTTTAGTTAGTGCCTGTTTCAAAGGCTAAATGCAAACGTTGTGTATTACTGTAGCGTTAAATTGGATGTGATTTGGCAAAAGTAGTGCACACAATGGGGCACATTTACTTACCTGTCCGGAGGAGTTCACCTAAAGTGCAATGTCCGCTGATAATGCACTGTGCCGCTATTCACTAAGATCGTGCGCATCCTACATGTGTCGCTTACCCGCTCAGGTACGCTGGAGTTCACCTTCTTCTTCCTGGTGCATGTAAGTGCATTGCCTTACAACGCAATTTGAAAGTTAAATCCTGCACTTAGTCCGAATCAGTCATGTCGCATGAAAGCCAGTGGAGCCGGGCCACAATCCGATCGCATGCGACACAATCCCCTACTAAATACCTGTCACAGCCATGCAATCCCCGAAAATGTTGGAAAATGCGACGAAAGTGCGTCCGCGGGCCCTTAGTAAATAAGCCCCAATGAATGGTTTTCTCCCGGGGGAAACTGTTGTGCAATGCAGAAAATTATGAAGATCATGAACAATGTAGTTTTAATAATATAATCTTTATTTATATAACGCAATCATATTTCGTAGCCCTGTACAAATCATAGGGAACAAATACAAATATAGTAATATATACAAGGTCCAAGGTGAAAGTAACTGCAGAAAAGTCTGTAAGCTTAAAGGAAATCTACCATTTGTTTTTATGCATTATGAACCAAACATACCTTGAGAATGCTGTAGCTACACTGATGCAGAAACATATCTTGTTTAATATAGCTGATCCGAGTGGTTTTGCTGAAAAAACAATTATAAAATTATAATAAGAGGCTCTGCCGCTCCTGTGGCTGGCTCAGTGCTTCTCCTCACCCTAATTATCCACTGCTGCAGAGAATGCTGTAATTCTCCCTGAAAGGCAGAACTAATCGATAGCTGCACCATCCCCCAGCTGCTGTGTATGAGTCATCCAGCTCAGGTTTATTACACCTGGACAGTTCGGGAAGTTCCGTGTTTAATGTGTTTTTGTAGACACACAGCTTTTCCAAGGTCCTGAATTTTAGAATTGTTTTTTGAGCAGAAAGACTCGGATCAGGCTACACCATTCTCTAATTAAAAAAGAAAAAAGTCGGATCGCTCACCCAATCACCTAGATACCCTCCTGCACTCGATGTCTGTGGTGGTGCACGCCGCCAGATCCTTGACTGTTAAAATCCCAGAACGTAGAGCAAATTCACGGTCAGCGGCACTCATGGAAACCACAATGGAATTGGTGCAAAAACGAGTCCTCTTTATTTGGCTTTAGTGGTGCATAAGTATATGGATGAAAAGAACGCGTGAGATCGATGCGTTTCGACGTTCAGTACGTCTTAATCATTTGCTCTACACCATTCTCTAGGTATGGTTGGTTCACTATGCATAAAAACAAATTGTAGATTTCCTTTAACTTCAATTTTGGGGAAAATATTGGAAGGGTTTCTTACAGGAATATGTGACATCAAATAGTATAATTATAAGTGTCAGCCAGCATGGGTTTACTAAAGATAGAAGTTGTCAGAACAAACCTGACCTGCTTCTATGAAGAGGTGAGCAGATGCCTGGACAAAGGAGCAGCTGTGGATATTGTGTTCTTGGACTTTGCAAAGGCATTTGACACTGTCCCTCATAGACGCCTGATGGGTAAAATGAGGTCTATTGGTTTGGAAGGAACCATTTGCAGTTGGTTTGAAAACTGGCTGAAGGATTGTATCCACAGAGTTGTGGTCAATGGTTTCTACTCAGAATGGTGACCAGTTATAAGTGGTATATCCCAGGGTTCTTGGCCCACTACTATTTAATATATTTATTAATGATATAGAGGTAGGAATTAATTGCACTGTGTCTAATTTTGCAGATGACACCAAGCTGTGTAGTGTTATACAGTCTATGGAGGATGTTCATAGGCTGCAGGGTGACTTGGACAAACTGGTTGGTCATCCAGTTAGCAAATTATTTTGTCACAGGTGCTCCCGCGACCCACGACTCGCCTCACGGGCGCACCTGTGCTTCTCTGTGTGCCCTGCGGCCCCTGCAGGGCACTCACCTCTCTTGGATCCAGCACTGGCTCTGACAGGCTGGCGCGTGCGTCCCT